>NC_135501.1:94789648-95389648 GCF_052857255.1 Amblyomma americanum
CCCTGACAGCCCGGTAGCAATCTTCCAATGATTGCTGTCCAGTTCACATGGAAAATAACTGCATTACGATCATCACAGACTTGAACAAGACCACAGCTGCTTTGTGATCCTTAAACCCCCTCAGTGCTGCCGAATGACAGCCAGGATTAATATTAATAAAGAATTTGTACTGAGCTCCCAGCGAAATCATTACAACGCGTGGCCCCGCAGTATAAGCCGTGATAAATGGGGGTCTGCATTTCTTGGTTCCTAATTTCACAAGACGGCTGCATGCCACGCGTTAGGACAACTATAGGCACTCTGATTATAAAGATGTGCCCTGAAACTCAGCGAAAAAGAACGTGGTGCATGTTAAATATTATGTCAGTTCTTTGCGAGCGGAGCTGAGCAAAGGCGGAATTTTTCAACTGGCTTAACTATTACGTCCACGCAAAAAAAATTACTATTATTACTATAATATTTCGGAAGCAGGTTTCTGTTATAGTGCTCTGCATCCCTCGATCCAACAAGGAAGTGACCCTAGAGGGGTTTTGGCGCAAAAGCTCCACCGCAATAGCCTAATTTGCATCGATATTGCGTCGAGGCGCGAAAGTGCTCGAGAGATGCCTCGAGAGACAGCTGGGCGAGGTTGGACCAGATTAGTTAAGGAATTTAGCCACTTCGCTTGATCCTGAAGGCGCTTATTTAACACGACACACTTGCACCATCCCTGTTACTTTTTTACGTTTTCGCATTCAAAAATGCGGAATAAATATTGGGATATAAATCACCTCACTTAAAAAAAATGAGGTAACTGGCTATGTTTTTCGCAATACTATGCTTTGTAGGCTGCAAAATCTGGCAATGATTAGGACTTCATTTTCTTTTTCAACCTCTCCGACATATTGTAGAGCTGCACTTAAGGCTGTTTAAAATGCAAGAGAAAACGTTCGGGATATCGGTCCCCTCGGCGGATAAACCTGTTTCGAAAAGTAGGCGACGGCTCGACCTGCAAGAACGACGAGGTTGCAAAACGTTTGATATTCATCGCCGCGTCACTTGTGGCAGAGTTTGCTCACTCCCATGCACGTGAAAGAGGCTCAACGTGGCATCATCCGGTAGTTGCCGCTTATTATTGGTTAAGCTTGTCGCTCTTACTGGTCATGTGTTACACTGAAACTATTTCCCGGGATCTTATGTCAGAGAGTGTAGCGCTGTGCGCCCTTGTTACTTGTTGGCTAAGCGAATGATTTGCGTTGTCTAGTGCGTACATAGTATGAGTGGCATTAGACGGAAATACCAGCGGGTGTCTGCCTGACTGCGCAGTAAAGCATCCGAAAGCGGCCACTGCAATCCGAGGAGACAAAAGAGGGAAAACTGGCATCGACGAAGGCACAGAGGCGGCCACATAATTGCCGCCTTGTGAGCCGCTAGTGCGGAGACAAGGTAGGCGGCGCCGAAAGTAAGCGCTCGTCTGGGCATCCTCTCAGCGAGCGCGCGCGTCATCGGCTGATCCGCTCGCCACGCCAGCTAAGAGAAAATGTGTGTATGCAAAAATTACAAACGCACAACCCGAATACTAAGGAGCCATTAAGCCAGCCCTAATGTGGCCAAGTGCAAAGAGATCAAATGTAGATAATAAAAATAATCAGCCAGCAATACAAGCCTTTCGATGTAAAGTAACATTAATTGGCGCGACTTTCAGGCAGTGGAATAAGGCCGAAGAGAAATGCATCGAATGCAAAACCAGACTTGGAAATGCGTAGAGTGACTATGGCGTTAATCGCATTAAATTTTTTGCCTCGATTTTGTAATAAATAGTCTATTGAGTTCACCCCGTAATTGCACTGATACATTCCTTTCGCACCTCCCCCCCCCCCCCCCCCCGACCGCTTTCTCCTCCCTGATGCTTTTGCACACTCGTGGTCTGTAAAAATTATTCTGTAAATAAAATCTTCCAACGTCAGCGAAAGCGTTACACACTAAAAAAAGGAAATATAAATATTCCTGGCAATTTCTAAGTCATCTCTGTTTCGAGCAAAGGGTGTCAAAGTTCCTCGTGTGTCCCCCCTATGTAATACCCTGCCCGGAGGGGCTTTAGTGTATTTGAATAAATAAATAAATCTCAATGTTGTTCTGGAGCCTTGGTGGTATTCTGCGTTAAGAAATTCGAAAACACTAATAAAAACAGGCAAGGGATCTCGAGCACTACGTAGCGCCTGGCCTGAGTAAAGCAACAAAGAGGATGTAGCCATTTCAACGCAAAAACAATTCACAAGCGTATACGTTAATGACTTCATTATGGCTTCTTCCTGTTACAACCTGTTCCAAGCACAGACGTCACCGTGTTCACATGTTACTGCCGTATTCTTGAGTACCAGTAAGGATGAAGTGGGCGCAACGCTGTGACATACTGTATTTTGTGACAGCTATGAATCTGCTGTGCTCTACCACTATCACTGCGGTTTTAAGCAGAACGGAGTTGAAAGATGTGCATGCGAAAGTATTGAGACATACCTGCGCGCAGCAAGCTGCGAAGCGATAATGAGAGCTGGTTTAGCAATGGACGCTCCTTATTAGCGCCCGCCGCGGTGGCTCAGCGGTTATGGCGCTCGGCTGCTGACTCCAAAGACGCGTGTTCGATCCCGGCCGCGATGGTCAAATTTCAATGGAGGCGAAATTCCAGAGCTTCGTGTACTGTGCGATGTTAGTGCACTTTAGGGAACCCCAGGTGGTCGAAATTTCCGAGCCCTTCAGTACAGCGTCCCTCATAGCCTCGATCGCTTTGGGATGTTGGACCTCCATAAACCACAAACCTTATTACCAGTTCATACCCTGTCTTTGTTTCGGCCATGACGGCGCAAATAAGAGCTGGGCTCATGCCGGTGCCAGTGCTGACGCTCTTCATCCCTTTTAATAAAAGAAAAAGTGCCAGAGGACATCTTACTTCGTTTTACTCTATTCTGTTAATAGCGCGAGGTGCGCATCGTGTCGCGAAACATTGGGCAGATACAACAAAGATGGGTGTAATGGGCAAACCATGGTGTCGATTTGTCTGCCTTCAACATTTGCACCACGCTATGAGGCGCAACAAGGTTCCTAAGTGTAAAACAAAGCCCTAGCGGCGGCTGTGTTAGAAATAGTCATCTGCGTGGGAAGTGGCGCAGCTCTTAACCGATGCACTACTGCGCCAGTACTTGCATGGGGACACCGCGCCGTCATTCAGTGCGATTGAGAGGGTATTCACGTCCTGAACGGCACGTCACGACCAAAGGACTAATCATGAGGCATCATGAAGTTTGAAAATCTGAGGACCCTAAAAACTCTAAATTAACCTTACAATATTGGAATACACACATCTCAAAAATGAATTACTGCGGATTTACGGGGATTTCTTGGTAGATTAGAGTGGATAAGAGGGTCGTATTGGTATAATGACATCTGTTATTGCAATGGAGGGTAACCGAACACTCTAGGCGGTGATGACTCATGCATACCACATAAAGAAAATGGAACGGGTTCAAACCGGTGTTCCAGCAGGAAAATCCTGAGAACATTCGAAATACATTGTAGTCACTGTAGCAGGCAACCTAAATGCTATAGTATAGAATTTTCTAGTTTAGCAGATTAATTTGCTGAGCTAGTTGGTTCATAATGCGCAATGGTCGAATCAGCGAAACAGATGAAGGACAAGAACAAGGAGACACAAACACAATACCGCACACACACAACATAGCGGTAATGTGTTTGTGTCTCCTTGTTCTTGTTGTGTTTCTGTTTCTCTGGTTCCACCACTTCTTCTTTAGGAACGGAGTTGAGGCCTCCAAGTTTTATTTTTCTTCGTATTTGAATCCTGTAGTTATTTTCATATTTTCTTCGTGACTTTTCTTTTCCACTAGCCTGTTCTACATTGCTCTTATATTACCTTGTATCTTTCCATAGCCTACATTTATTTTTGTTTTTGCTCTTCATGCACCCTCATACCCAATGCTCCGCCTTACGAGCTTGTCGGGTACATTCAATAAATAAATATTCTTGTTTGCTCTCTCTCAATTTTATTTCGCATCCCTATGTTCTCTCTATTTCTGTTAATTCTAATCGCTAAAGATCACTTGCTTAAGTTATTATACAGCAGTTTTCGTGGCCACCAGTCAACTTTCCATACCGTTTTATTCTTTGTTTTTCAAATAAAACAGTTCAAGCACCATACTAGCGATGGCCTGTGTCTGACTTACACTTCGTGAAGTTTCGCAACCAAAGATAATTCCAGCTGCTCACAGCTGTCAATTTTCGCGTGGCCCACAACCATTGGAAGTTCTTTCCTGGTAATTCGCCAAGATGGACGAAGTCATCCTGCGCCAGATATAACGGCGAACCAGACAATCTTTATAATTCCTTCTACGAGATGTTAGACTGATGCAGCGGCAGTCAGTAGTGCGCCTGTCGCATCCATTTACAGCGAGCGAATTCCTACTGACGAGATTCCAAGACCTCACGCTTCGGTGCTTTTAGACCTTCACCATAACGAGAAGATTACGCAAATCACCCGTCCGGAAAGAGACAGCTTTGTCCAACGGGCGGGGTGTTCGGAACATCGTTAGCCGAGAGCGCCTATTTTCTCTCTAAGGCGGTAAAGTGGGAAGGACATGGTGCGCTTCTAATATCGTTGAGCTAGCCGTTCCCTACGAGGAATGACTTTGTGAGTAGGAAGGAATTAAGCAAAGCCGCTTCATCACGGGAAGCAATTGTTCTCATCCGTACGTGGCCTCAATTTTGACACTTATGAGCCCGCCCAGGGTGCCCTGTCTGGAACTCCAAAAATACGAAGGCAGATTGTCACCATTTGTGGGGTTTTTTTGGCCCTCAAGCCAACGAAAATTCGGTACCTGGCAGCAGCGGGTCTCCCGCCGAACAACCCGTGCTCATATATTGCTTAGACGCCGGGATCGCATCGTAGCTCCCTCCTCGCATTCATTAAACCGGTCATTCATCTACCCCCCCCCCCCTATTTTTTTTTCTTGACTCCCATCCCATACAAAAATTTCCTATGGCCGGCTTTAGAATTTTGGCCCAATTAGCTATAGACCTTTCCTATTTCTGTCTATAGCTGTCTATACAGGCTGATATATTTTTCTATAGAGAGCTTAAGACAGTTGTATGGTTCCAAAGCTATAGCTTTAGTGGCATAGATTTTTAAATAGCTGGCAATAAGCACCTCTGTGGGTGCTTATAGACGTTCATAAAAGGCCATTGACGGACATAGCTTTTTCCACAGACGCCCATAGGACGTTTTTGTATGGGATTATTTCCTGAGGAAATAAATTTATAAAAATTTTAACGCTGCGTTCTTCAGAAAAGAAAATTTATGCGCCTTTTGTCTGACGTGCAGAATACCGCTACTTTCATCGGAATTTAAAACCACTGTGGTGGTTCCACAATAATGGTGCTAGGCTGCTGACCCAGAAATCGCGAGTTCGAGCGATGAAGCTGAAAGCTCGAGACCCATGTGCTGTACACTGCCAGTCCAGGTTAAAGAACTCCGCGTGGTTGAAATTATCCGGAGCTATTCACTGCGGCGTCCATCATAGACTGACTCACTTTGGAATGCTAAACTGATTAAACCAAAACCTAATAGGCACATAAAATTGTTAAATAAAACAGATGCGCGCAATAAAGGAGTTTCGGAAGAAGGAGGTCCCAAGTTTTAGCGTCTAAAGGCGAACATGTTTTTTTGTCACGTATGTTACTAGAAGAGCCTCCGTCCTTGATGGCTATATACTAACTAAAGCTTGAATTCACCGGTTTAATCCGACCGCAGCAATAACATTTTGGTTAACTGCTAATTACAAGAGCAAATGTGGAACACTCTATTTATAGCATGCAAAACGGTCCCTGACATTCCAAAGTAGCCTGAGGTTGTGTACTTCTCGCCTTTTCGTTTCACGGTTCTAAAGCGCAGGATCAACAACTCGGCCATTTTTGTTCCGCTGAAAAAAACCCGCTACGTCTTCAATGATTCGTCACGTGTCATCCATAGTGAGCGCGGACAGCCTCGGCGCTTAGGGCTGTTTTAGACACCCGGTTAAAGAAAAACACAGTGCCTTCTATCGAGGAAAGCGCTTTTGTACACAATCGCCGCGAAGTAAATGATCACAAGAACTAGGCAGTTGTTATCGCATAGCAAGGGCAAGTTCGTTTTCCAAAAAGGATGCTTATATCTGTAACTTTTGTCTTCTCAGACCAGCCGCCGTCGGGCGACCGGAGCACGAAGCTCGCCACAGCAGGCCCGCACACTTGTCTCGGGGAATGTGCAGTTTTAGCAAAGGCTCTACACCAGGCACTTTGGCCTTGTTTAGTTAAGTGCGCCTGATTATTCTACATCAGCACTTACCGTCCAAAAGAAATATAGGTCTGAACTCTATATCATCGTAAATGCCTGTCACTGTTTCGGTGTTTTCAAAAATATGCGGCGGGTAACTTTATCGACCCGAAGGGTAGAATGAAGTCTGTGGGCAATGCATGCTCAGAGACGTTGAATACTATTTGCGATATGAGAACTCTGCATAAGTTACCAAGGCTACCAAAGCACAGCAAAAAACTACTACGGCTCTGCGCCCACTTCAACGTTGGCACCTACGTGTACTCATGAGCGCTTAGCGTCATTGTCTTGCGACTACGACTTCAGTTTTGAAGGCAGCTAAATTGCTATCCTGCCTGCTACTGAACCACTGAACAAGAATGGAGGCAATGGCTATGCATTTCCCTATTTGTTTTTTAGTACTCTAATGATGCTAAAAACTTTCCATTGCGGTCAACTACCTTCCCTACGTACGTTGTGTGTCTTTCTTACATTGTCACCTTTTGTATTGTATATTATCTTGAAGCACCGCGTATAACAGTCATCTATGAAGCGCTCGCCGCTTTAAAATCCGGAGCTGCTTCTTATTCCGTTATATTATTTACAAGCACCCGTAGTGGATATTTATTGCACTCTTAGCATTCGGCCAAAGTCACCAGGACTTCATCTTTTTTGACATCGCTTGTCCTTCTTAGACCTAAAAATATCGTTCTTAAGAGTTTAAGCCATACAATACTTTAACCAGCGACTACCACAAGCGAATACTAAAAATTAAAGGCAAACAGTTTATTTTTCAGCCGAGTGTGAGTAGAATTGTTAGCCGTCCTGAACCAAATCAACCATAAGTTGCAGTGACTTCACCCCCTTTTTAAGGACGTATTTGATTCCTACCAGTCTTTGATTTCTTACTAGTGATTTTGTACAACTTGGCTTGTTTTCTGTTCGTGTTAATATCTTAGCTTCCAAATTAAATGTGTTCGCCACTTGAAGGTAAAATACCCATTTCCTACATTGATTTGCTGCTGTATTCTTAATGATTTTAGCATTCCTTCCGGCACTCATTAGCACTAAATTACAATTTTTTCTCTTTTGTATTCTTATGTCAGCTATATTTTCTAATTGAATTGCAAGTGAGACTGCGTAATTTTTCATTGTCTAGCAGGAGGTATCTCTTACAGTTTATACGTTACGTCGGGAACCCTTTTAACAACACTTAAGGCCTTTTGCAATAAATGTAGCACACAATCAATATGAATTTAGCTTGATGATGATGAGCTACAGAATGGCACCACGATCGCCATTAAAACTGGAATAGACTTGAGCAAAACAATTCCTTCCCAGCCAGAAATGAAGATATTTGCACTAGTGGTTATGATATGCTAATGTGTTTCCACATTGCTCCATCAGAGGAAAGCGGATCATCAGTTATATTAACGAAGACTTTGCGGTAGAAAAAAAGACGGATGGCTCAAAACCGCGTTCACGGACAAATTGGTCAGCGAAAAGAGGCAGCGCACTAACTTTACATTGCGGTAAACAGGGTCACTAATACCACCCGGTGCACATAGGCAAGCATTTAAATGGGTACGTCCCTCGGTTCCTCCCAACCACGTCGAAAAAGAGCAGAACCAGTCTTCATATCACGCAGAGACTAACACAATGTTGGAGTAGTAGCTCCGGTGTCAGCCGAGATTATAAAATCCTTGAACAAAATACGTAAGGCATTAGACGGGCGTTTCAGGAGAATTTTAGCATGTCCAAGGAATGCAGATTTCTTTGATGAAGCCTCACTGCGGAGCGCCGGCCAGCAGCTCGTGAGGCCCGCCGCATAAGGATTTGAGGGAATGGTCTGGTGAAGAGTTTAGGTGTCTTGAGGGACCGTTAGTGAAGAGTGTCGCTGCTAGCAACGAATGCTGCCCCGAATCGACAGACAAGAAATTGAGTCAATAGAATGACATAGTCGGAGCAGACTGCGTTTCGAAAATTTCGTTGTAGCAACGCTCGTCTTAGGTGTTCACTAGCACCTTAGAATATTTGAAGCCGCCGAATTAACGTAGAGGGCGGGCTATAAGCCAGGGAGAGCAGTGCGGCTTGGTGCAGTCATCCGCACGGCTGTATAGAGCGCTCGAATGTCGCCGTGTCGGAAAGAGGAAGGGGTGTTTTTAAGCCTGTATACGTTACTAGAGGAAATGCGTGCCCTGGAGCGAGGCATCATGAAACTTGGTTGAAAATTGGTTTTTGAGGGAACGAAATGGCGCAGTAATTGTCTCACATGTCGGTGGACACCGGAAGCATGCCGTAAGGAAAGAAAGGAAGGTGGGAGTGAAAGAAAGACTGACGGAGATGCCGTAGCGGTGGTCTCCGCAATAACCTCGACCACCTGGGGATCTTTAACGTGCACTGATATCGCACATCACACGGGCTCCTTAGCGTTTCGCGTCCATCGAATCGAGGCCGCAGCGGTAGGGTTCGCACCCGGGTACTCGGGCACAGTATACAAGCGCCGTAACCACTGAGCCACCGTGGCGTAGACACAAAACTTTCCCTGGCAAATGCACTGTATACGCAACAGATGAGCTGTGTCTAGATTTCAGTTTGTTTCGTAGCGCTATACTCGAGCGCTTTCGACAGGAGTGCTGAGGACTGTAGAAGATAGTGATGCCGAGTTTGTTATGTGCTCGCCGATAGGCGCACGTATTAGTTGCATAACTAAAAGTTGTGTTGTGGTTCTCTTTACGTACGTTTTGTATTCTTTGAATTCTATAATATGTGAGTGCAAGTGAGCGAAAGAATGCTCTTTACAATTACTTCTTGATCACCGTACACGCAGAGGATTAAATAATCACTGCGTTTTCACACCCTTTATCAGTAAACAAGTGCCTTGAAACTGTCCTCCTCTTGTATCAATTTGAAACCATACCCGAAGCAGTTATGCATAAAAGAGTTGGTTTGAAAAGCGTCTTGGATTCTACGCTATGCACAGTATAAAAATTCGGAGGAATAAGATCTATGCACAGCTAAAAGAAAACTTTATGGGAGCGCAACCCAAAAGTATGCCCTCCTACGTGGCCACGACCGAATTTCGGTGTGCATTCCGGAGGAGGGCAAGCTGTCTTTACTTCCATTACGCCCACTATCAGCGCGCTTGCTCTCTACAGCACGCATGCTCCAATTCTGCAAGGCTGTATCAAACACGAGAAGGATATTCAGTGTTGATATAACTGCCGCTAGCAAAACCACCGCCACGTGCTGCTTTTCAGCCGCAAAAAGACAACCCAACAACGCAAGGCGAGCTGGCCTTGCTGACTCCTAAAGCTAACAAGGTTCCAGGATTGACGAATTTTTCCACTCAAGAGTACGAAGGTGCGCTCTGAAGAGTAATAAATTACGGGACGATCACATACCTTATGTGACAATTCTGCGAAAGCATGTGGATTTTTCCTGCATAATAACTTTAACCCTCTAGCTCTTTTTAATGATTTTAATCTAGACCGATGCTTCACACATGCGAGTTATATTTTCTAAACGGTGAAGATGGGCAGTGGTGTGCGCCGCTTGAGGAGGTGGAATGGTTGTGTGGGCCGCGGTAGGCGATGGGTGGCGATTCTGGAGTGCACCTGAATTTTGAACTCAGGCTTTTATTCAATTCCACCATCGCATTTTGTTTCGATGCTGTGCGGCCTTGTTTTGCTTGCAGACTTTGCCGTGAGCGAAGGCAGTTGACTTGGTGATGTGTGACTTCTTTGGATTTGGATGTATCGGTGTGGGTGGGTATTCTCGAATGTGAAGATGAGCGGCTGAAGATTGGGTCGCCTCTTAGCTACGGGTGTGTAGTAGTGAGGTGGCTGAAGGGTTGCTCTTCTGCACAGTAGAAGCTTCACTCTCCCACACTATAGACAGACGTCGCAATAGGACACTCGTACTGCTTCCATGGTAAAAAAAAGGTTTTGCGCTGTTATTCCTGCCCAGGGCGCATGTTAGCAGTGGATGCTATCCACAACATTATTCAAAATAGCTTCCCGTATTCAAAATATCGTTTCCAGTTTCCTTCTTGACCTACTATTTGCTGCGGACACTGGTGTTCGGTGATTTATAGTGGAGGAAAGCTAGGAAGAACGCAGTTTCGATGACATCATTGTCGACCCTCTTAGAATTTTCTCATCCATGCTGGATGAGCCTCCGGTGACATTTGAATGCGCTTGAACCGGTGTATTCCTAGTGTCGTGTTCTCAAAAGGGCGCAGTGCGGAAACAGGCAATCAAAAGTATGAGAAAGAAACTGTCATTATCATTCCCAGCAATCACTTGCCGCCTTTAGAAAAATTTAAATGGTTTTCGTTTTAACTTTTTTAGCTTTAGAACTGGCATGGTTTATGGGGGTTTAACATCCCAAAGCGACTCAGGCTGTGAGGGAAACAGCAGTGAAGATCTCTAGAAATTTCCATCACCTGCAATTCTTTAACGTGCGCTGACATTGCATAGTACACTGGCTTAAAAAAGTTCGCCTCCATCGGAATTCGACCGCAGCGGTCGGGATTAAAGCCACGTATTTCGGGTGAGTACCCGAACGCAGTGAGCCACCGCGGCGGCTGAAACTAGGACAGAACTCATTCGTTCTCTAGCAAGCTCAAGCGACGTAGCGTTGACACTCGTGTCACCTAGTGACAAAATACCTGGCACGCAAAACCTAAATAATATGTGCTTGAAGTGGAAAATATGCTTGATTATACTGAGATAGCGGTAAGATGAGAAATATGCACCGCTAGTTTAATCGTACGCCACGTTGTGGCGAGCTACAACCATACATGCGCATTTTTTCCTCAGAGGCCAAGTTGGAACAGAATTTCAAACCGATGAAACATAGAAACACATTATGACAGGAATAAAATAGAATATAAGACAATGAACAGAACCCCGCGTTCATATCGTAAAAATTTCCCGTCATTCTTTGCTTTTGGACTGCTTCTGCGGCTGTTCGTGCTGTTGATCGCCCAGCGCTTTGCAATGTGTTAATGTATCCGTATAAAAATGGAAAGCATATTGCTTGAAATATTTCGGCGAAAACTTCATGGGTAGAATGAAAAGCGTGCGATATGAAACAGAACCTAACAGCTAGCACCGGGAGAATTATACATTCCAAGAATTCGTCATCATTATTAGAGTCCGAATCATGATTACCGCTATGAGCAGAACCACCCGAACGGCTGCAAAAATATTCAGTACATGATCTGCGAGAATTTTCTGACTGCGGCCGCATTTTATACACGTGATAAAGAGAATATAACTGAAGAAAAAGTAAGTGTTACGTCTTTGTGCAAGAAGTGCGACCGAATATTTAGTGGTAGCCTTGATGTGCTCGGTTACTTAGCAATCTGATGGCTGTTTCGAATGTGGAAGCTGTTGTGCTACCTTTTCTAGCATTTTTTTTGCTTTACGTTCGTTTTGTTACATTTTTGATTAATTTTCTTTCATTTTCTTAAAATGTACACTACCCTTTTTACTCCAAAGTTGCTTTCTCTCTCCAAAATGCCAGTACCGCCAAGTACCAAGCGTCCTGGTACGCCAAATCGCAGTGTCCAATGCCACATTAGTTCATAATCGTATGACACAGGAAAACTGTGCAATCGCCCTCTTCACCGCTCTATCATAGCTTGAACATACTTCCCCTCCAACAATTATTTACTCTAAAATTATCCGTAATTATGTACAAGTTAATTCATCATCACGCCCACATTGACGGTGTCACTGATCAACTTATTAATACTAACCCTACTAGGTTTCAACAAAGTAATAATATCCTTTTACCTAAAGTTAGGACTAATTAGGGAAAATTTACTACCGTGTTTGCTGGCATATCTCATTCAAATTTCTTACCGTGTGAAATTAAATATCCACTACTGTTCACACATTTATTCATCGTATTAAATCTTATTTAAATTTCTCGCTGTCTATTTAACAGATCTAGAGAGCAATATTCTAGTTTTTGGTTGTATATTGTATTATGTAACTAAGTTGATATTCTACATATTTTGTTTTCATTACAGATTTTATTGTTACCGTTGCTTTTACTTTTATTGCCACCGTTGCTCTCAGTAGGTTGTATCTTAACACTAGTTACGTACTTCACTGCTTCCCATTATTAGTTATTCTAACCCACTTGTTTTTTTCTAGGAGGTCACCCCGACAGTCATGTACTATGGGGCCTCCTGCTGTAATACATTTAATGTATTCATCTTTTTCACATGTATTCCTGAATAAAATTGAATTGAATTTGCAGGAGGTTGTGCAATTGCGGTCCTCCTTGCCAAAACTCTATATAATTCACTTTGAGCAAAGAAAACGTGACGTTCTGCATTATTTACAATAAAATAATGTATAAAGGGTGTTTTCAAGAGAGCATTATATATCGGAACTGCACATGAAATAAAACGGTGCTTTGACTGCATGACTTAATTTTTTTATGTTTGAAAGAGAAACGGGAAATGTGCTGCGCTGACAGCATGTGCTTAATCTTGAAATATTGACAATATTTCATAGGAGAAGCAATTTCTGCGACGGAAGTTCAGGGTCTTTGATTTTCAGGATGTTTTGAAGGATTTTTTTTTGTGCAATGTTTGCTGAAAGTGGCTCGCCGTCTCTGAGCCAAAAGTTTCAAAGCTGCTATCTCTAGCAATATAGCTCCGACATTTTTAAGAAAAATGATGCATTTCATAGACTGAGCAATTGAATTATCGCACCGTTTTTTTATCGGTGGAATGCATAAGTTCCAAGGTACTGGTCAATACATTACGTTATAAGAAAATTAATGCTTGAGCCCCGAAGTGACGCCTTGCAGCTTGTTGTGAGTAAAGTGCGGATTCTGCAGCAACCTTCTGCCATGTGTTGAGTCACCAAATGCCGGAAATTAAAGAAGAGTGATTCCAACGTGGTGTGACGACATCGAGAATATCTCTTGTTACGGACCTACCTAACGTGGTAGAGCTGCATTGGTTAAACATAAAATAGTATGCTGTGAGCGCTGACATACTTTCAGTGGAAGATCTTTCAGGTCTGGTTCGGCGCGTCTAATGAAATGTAAACATAGAACACTATAAGTTCTACTTTCATCTCCAGTTACAGTGTCTTTTTTGTATTTCTTGCACGGCTGAATAATGCACTCGTTTTCACAATTCATTTAGAAGAATTCGCGTTTCAGCTGAATTCGATTGTTTTTTTTAATTCACATCTTCATTTGTCCGCTTTCCGATCGATGACAGAAACCGATATGTTGAGTGGAGGCTACACCGTTGCCCAACACAATGGAGGCACCAGTCGCCCGTAGACCTTGAGGTAAAGGAACATATTTTTAGTCTTCACTGATTTCGTTTTCAGACAAATCGAATATCGATTCTTGCAAGTCCATTCTTCTGCAGCAGATGTCCAAATGGTTTCGAGGATGCATGAATGGGTACTCTTGCATTGTTGTCTTAGTGGGAATATTATACGGCAGCACGACTAACATTAAGGATGGTGAGACAACAGAGACAGAGTGCCAATAACGCTGCAGCAACACCGCCGAGCCATTGACCAGGTGACGAAAGACCTCTGGCATATTTTGCTACCTCGGCTTCGAGCACTTCACCCCGTCATGAAAAAGATGAGCCCCTGCAACGCGGTCCACGTTAAAGGTGAAGACGATATACCGGCGGACATGCTACGCTGCCTCAAACAATGTTTTTTGCACTCTGTCTGTATCGTCGCCGCGAGGCGGCTTCGTGGCCCTTTCCCTTCCTGTTGTGTTGCTGACGTTCGACACGGACTGATGATGGGTGGGAGCTCATCAGTGTGAAGAACATGACGAGCAATGTGAGCAGAAGAGGGGGGGGGGGGCGGTGTGCCTGAGGAAAGGGAGAAGAAAAGTATAGTTTAGTTTATAGGCCTTAACGTTCCAAAGCGACCCAGGCTATGACGGACGTCGCAATGGAGGTCCCCGGAAATTTCGACTACCAGGGGTTCTTTAAAGTGCACTGACATCGCACAGTACACGGGCCTCTAGAATTTCGCCTCCATCGAAATTCGATGGCCGCGGCCGGGGTCGAACCCGCGTCTTTCGGGCCTGCAGCCGAGGGCCGTAACTACTTAGCCAACGCGGCGGCTTAGTCTGACGAAAAGCTCCGAAGGGAGCGTGTGCGTAGTTACTCTTACTTGAGAGAGAGTGGTGGCGTATTTGTTTTTTATTTGGGTTGTGTTGTTAACGAGACTCTGGGTTCGAGGCTAAACCCAACTCACGGGGTAGTCCTCATCTCGCATGACATTTTTGATTGGAGAATTGATGCGTAGGGCGGGCCACTGAAAATGACCGCCCCTAAGCCTTTCTGATTAAGGGTTTAAAAAGAGCAAGTGAACGGATGAAGTCCAGTCCAGTCTGAGCTGGGAGTCCATGCTTAGCATGTAACACGGTTCTACTTAAGCTCTAACCCGTCGGGTACTCGATGAGTATAGTAGCGCAAGGTTTGTTCTTCTGTACATTAAGTTCTCCTTCTTCCGGTTTTACTCTCTGTATATGTATGCTGCAAATATTTGCTCTGCTCTCATCATCTACAAACACGCCTCCTGTTCATATTCCACGCCGAAGTACACTAGAGGAAGGGTTCGTAAACCTTCCTCGAAGAAACGACCACCTGAAATGCTACTCCACTGTTACAAAAGTATACAGTCTACCGCGTGCTGAACCGAACGATATGACAAACAATAAACTTTTGGAGCAGATGGTACGTTTGTTATGCACAGTGATGGCTGATTTTTTTAGTTATCATGACTGCTCAGCGTTCATTAACAGCAATTTTTCTTCACTTTCACGCTACTTTGCTTTGCTCAAGCTTATGCATGATGTCTGCATGACACCCTTCCACCACATTAAATGCTACCATTGTGCTTGGGTTGGCGCGTCGTGGAAAGAACTGCATGACGTAGGAGCAAACGTATGTCAATCGGGGTACACCCTTTTAATGTTTCATTTGGCGCCCAATCTGACTTAGCTGTAGAAATCTTACACCTAGTGACGTAAGAGAGCATCGAAAGAAAATTTTGAAAGAATGTTACTGCTTTTATACCCAGAGCGCGCAGATTTTGCATAAATAGCGAAATATTCAGTATGCAGTATGACCTTACCATCTTTGATTAAACTGAAAATAATTAGGCTGTGTTGCTATGACATTTGAATTTTATTCTTCTGCGAGTTTATAATCAAGCTCAGTTAGGTTGGTAGAAGTATTATCCGCACAACCTACCTGCAAGTTATTCGCTTCTGACCAAAAATTCAACTAGCCCTGAGCATAAAGTAACAAGAGAGCAAGAGCCAGAACATACGAAAGCAGGGAGTTTACTTCAATATCCGGTTTTCTACACATAACCACTATAGGAAGATTCAGAAAGCGAAAGAGAAAGAGATGAATAATGTGAAACGAAAGATTGTCTTGCGTAACAGGCAATGCAATATTCACATTCGCTCAAGCAAGCACATAAATATCAAACGCAGTTTTCTGATTTCTAGTATTCCTCTGAACGAGGGAGCTAAAATATCTGTGATTGGCTGCATTTTCCTGACCATGTAAAACAGAATAACAACGCCGCACAGCGGACCTTCTTTTATTATCTCGCCTTACCTCGTCTAGCCTTACTCGAACCCCATAAACACAAATGGCACTCTTGTGAATGGACATGCGCAATCTCTTTTGTTCCTTATGGCTCCATCACCACAGGACGACTAAACTAAGAAAAAATCCTAATAGGCCTTATTGCGCTTTTAGGACTCCATTAAATTAAAAAAGGACGAATTTTTGAAGTCTGCGAAAGGTTCCCGGAATCAGTTGCTTTGGCACCGAGCTAAAGGATCTTTTTTTTTTATACGCGCTCTGAAACTGCGCAATTTTTCTTGGTCACAACTGGTGCCTGCTCATATTTAATAACATCAGGTATCTTTCTTTGAGGCGGTCTCAGTTTGCTTTTGTGAACGTGCTGTCATTTTTCGCTTTTCCTTTCCACGACTCCTTCTGTCACGAGGCTGCACGCATTCTGCCTTCCGCGCTCTGGTTTCTCGTTGTAAAGAAAATACTAAAAGGCGTTCCTAGAATGCCACCGAAAGTTCCCCGTAGGAAGTAAGAAACCTGACCAGGAAAGGAATGGGTGCCAGCTGTCGATGTGCCGTCATTGCATTGTCATTGCCTCCCCTTTTGCTCCTTCATGTTCTTAGGCCTCCGCCTAGATGTCCATTTCTCCATCGGCGCCATCGTCGCCACCGCAAGTGATGTTCGAGCGCAATTGCTCCAGACGAAAGAAGCGCTTCGCCAGCAACTTCCACGCTGAGTGCTGCGCTTCTTTTTCCTTTCAGACCCTGTGTTTCTTCATGTCTTCTTCCCCTTTGGCACGATCCTCTTTTTACATAGCGGCCTGTATTTTCTTTCGCTTTTTTTCCGTGAGGCAGAACGTAGGTATAGCAGAGCGGAAGTCGATGAATCGACGCCTCTATGCACAAATTTGATTAGGTTGACCAGGCACTCTGGAGCCATCCACTAGCTAGAATTATTATCATCGGCAGCGCTCGGATAGATTAGGCAAAATCAAGATTTGTTCGTTGCTTCTTTATTTTTTCTCTTCCTTTCAGTGAAACGTCTTGCTTTCAGGCTTTGGCTACAGAACTCTTAGCTTCCCTATGCGTAAACAGCTGCCTTTTACAGCGATGTACTTAAAAAAAAGTTTTGCTCTCTTTGTTTCATTAGCATTGCGGTTGGTACTACAAGAGAAGGACTGTTGCCTTAGTACAAGCATCCTAGATCCCCGCATTCAAGGAAAAGCGAGAGTTAGGAGAAACAGAGACGCTGATGTCATTTATTCAACAAGCATGCTTTTTGGTCACATCCGGGAGTGCAAATCAGGACTGTAAAACACTTATGCTGGTCTCGCACACGTTGTCGGTATCTAGGTGAGCAAATAGCCCAGTGGTTTTACTCAAAGGCGTTCTGTAAAGGAACAGATTTGGAAGGTGCTGCAAAAAAAATTGTACAAGTACCGAAACAAGGTCATGTTTACGTGCATCTCACGCTGCTATTGCCCTATTGCTGAGTAAAATGCATAAATTACTAGAACAAAGATTGATATCAGTTTGTACTTGACGTTCCTCAAAGAGTCGTATGTTTAAAGCAGTTTAAAAAGGCTAAAATGTGCCAGTTGAACCGTATCAATGTTTCATTCACTCCTTCGAGTGCGTGCATATATTTCCTCAAGTCGAATCTGACATGCGTGTAACCCGTTTTGATAAAGCATATCAGGCATTTTTCGCCGTTTAAATGAAGCTCAGTAGGTCTATGAGCGATAAGTGATGTCATTTCGTCGTGATAGAAAATGAAACGAAGCCCCTCAGGCCTAAGATCAGAATTTGAACACAGCAATGTTTTGTCTCTCCTGCGCCCTCCCTACTCTGCGCTGTCCTCACCTACAGTTTCGAAATGGGGTGAATCATTGGCAACCATCACGGACTTTTGCGTTTTCTTCCCATAATATATTCCTCTATTATGCATATCCTTCTGTTTATTTACGCGAAAAAAAATATGAACGAGGTTGGTTAATATCTCATGCCGCTCTTATTTTATTTCCTTCAATTTGCAGGAAATCAGTTCACTCGACCAGTTCTGCGGGGTCGGTGGTGATACTGGCCAGATCCATTTTCATGAAAGTGAAGACGACTTAGCCAACATCTTCAACTGGCGCGGAACTCGCAGCCTTACGGGCTGCGGTAGAGTTCATCAGTCAGGAACCTCCACATGACTGGACGGTTTTCACCGCCTTTAAAGCAGCCCTTCAAGTCCTGCAAGCTGCGCTACGCTGCGGGTCGCAGGAACAACTTGTTGCTGAGATCCGTCTTCTGTACCACGGCACCGTTTCCAAAGGTCACGACATCATTTTTCAATGGCTGCCGGGACACTGTTGTATTAACGGTAATCACCAGGCCGATGCGGCTGCGCGTTCGGCTCACAACGACGGACTTCCAGTGAGGATCCCAATATCAAGACCTGACGCAGCGTGTGGGCTTCGCCCTTTGGCGCTGGAGCTCACACTTTTAGCGTGGAACACGGGAGAGTTTTGCAACCTCCGCCTCAAGGCACTGGACCCTGGACTGCGCCTTCGTCTTCTACGTAACTTAGCACGTCGCGACGCAACATTGTTATGCCTTTTATGGATCGGCGTTGCTTTTACCAACCACTATGCTTTCCGGATGGGGATGGCCGACGGTCCTGCCTGTGAAAGCTGCGGTTGTGAGGAGACCATCGCTCATCTTCTCTGTGAGTGCCCTGCATTTGCGAGTGCAAGACATACACTGTGTTGTGCCCTGGACCGCCTCGATCCTCGCCCAATAACAGAGCAAAAGATCCTCGGTCCGTGGCCACAGCAGTCGACTGCCCTCAAGGCATACAAGGCACTCTTTGCCTACTTGAGAGCGACTGGATTGAGTGACAAATTGTGACAGCGTTGTGCATGTGAGTGTGTGTATGTGTTATGCCTTTTTCCCCTTCTCTCTTCCTCCTTTTAGCCCCCTAATCCCTCTTCCCCAGTGCAGGGTAGCCAACCGGAACCCGTTTCTGGTTAACATCCCTGTCTTTCCCTCCTCCTCTTTATCTATCTATCTATCTTCAATTTGCAGATATATTTTTTTTTTGCTCTCATACTTCGAGCACATCAGTCACCTTTTAGCTCTCAGTTTTTATTTGCAGAAAAATCACAACATCCTGCGGGTGGCAGAGACTAAAGGCATGGTTGCCTGACGAGGTCTCTGCCCCCGTAACAAAAGGAGCAGCCTACAGCAGCACAGCAGAGAGCTGGTACAAAAAAGAGAAGCTGCGTTACAGATAGTACACGCATACCTACAGCATATGGCTGTACTTGTGCACTATAGACAGTTTTTTATATCACATTAAAGATTAACTCAAATAACACAAAAAACGTAAAAAAAGTGAACAGTTGAAAGTAAAATTTACATTTATCACTGTTACTTAACAACCTCAACGGAAAACAAAATTGCCCGTAGTTCACGTTTGAAACATTTTCTGCGCAGGCAGATATCTAAAATAGAATCACAGTCATTTAACATGTTTATTACTTGGTATTGCAGACCTTGTTTCCCATAAGTTGTTCTGACTTTTTTATTTCTGCGTTTGGGGTTACGAATATCATATTGAGACAGAACAGGTGTGTAAACTCTGTGAAGTTTCTTTTCATATATTTGCTGTCCCAGTATCCATAAATAGACCTTACTTGCGGGTAAAACATCAAATCTGGGAAAATGTGGTTGTGTCGACAACAATCTAATATGGCCGGTGTGGTTTACAAAAATTCAGACGACACGTTTTTGCAGCAGTTGTAGCCAATCATAGTTCCCTTTTGTCGATGTTCCCCAGACCAGAATGCCGTACAAAAGTTTAGAATAGAACAGGGAGTAATATAGTGATTGCTTTAGCCACAGAGGTAGAAGAGAAGCTATTTTTCTAATACATTCAACAGACTTCGCGAGTTCGGACCGCAGATGACTAACATGAGGGGTCCAAGACAAATGTTCACTAAACCATACCCCAAGGAACTTTTGCACACTTACTTGTTCTAATATATGTCCTCTGTACTGTAAGTTAATCATTTTTTATGCGTATTCACTGGCTTAAATATCATGTACTTCGTTTTTACTGCATTCAACTGAATTTTGTTGTGTTGCAACCATGTGGATAAATCATTTACATACAGATTGGCCGATATCTGAATGTCATACAGTTTTCTACCTGAAAAGAATAAACTAGTGTCGTCTGCAAACATGGTTATTGTGGGTGTTCTTTGTAGCTCCGTTATGTCATTCACATAAAAAAGGAAAAGTAACGGGCCTAATATCGAACCTTACGGGGCATCTATTTTATTTCAAGTTGTTTTGATGTAGTACAGTCTACATTAACAAACTGACGCCGAAACGATCAATAGCCCTTCATAAGGTCCAATGTGATGCCTCGAATCCCATAGCAATCTATATTTATAGCTAATATTTCGTGGTCAACGGAATCAAAAGCTTTGCGTAGATCAAGAAATATTCCTAAGGTGAAGAGCTGATATTAAAAATTTCTGATTATTTGCAGCTTGATGGCAAGAGCCTCCTGAGTTGTCTTATATTTCTGAAAACCATACTGCGAGGGCGATATTATATGATACTTGGTTAGATATTTTGACAGCCGGTTATTGATAGACAATTCGTAAATCTTTGAAAACACCAGTAGCACTGAAATTGGTAGGTAATTCGTAATAACGTCAGTTCTACCTCCTTTGTGTATTGGAAAAACTTTGGCCAGCTTTAGTCTATCCGGGAAGACTCCAGTAGAAAACGTGAGATTAAAGACATAGGCTAGGACAGGGCTGATTATTAATGACACTCGTTATACAGGTTCAACTTTAAGTTCATCAAACCCATTTGTGACAATATTTTTTATGTGTATTATAAGACCATTGATTTCTCTTTCAGTAACGGCTTCCTAAACGAATGAATTCACTCGACGAGAAGGCCAATAGTTCCCACTTTGTTGAACAGACGGCTGAGGTACGGCTGCATTAATGAAATACTCGTTAATTTCATCTGCTAGCATCTTGTCTACTATGAAGTCATTGATTACTATTTCGTCAGCCTTAACCGGTGATGGGTTTCTGCCAGTAAGATTATTCACCTGCCTCCAGATATTTGCCGGAACTGTTCTTATCCTGGCAAACATTGTTTCATAATATGCAAGTTTGGCTTTCTTGATATCAGCGTTTATTTTATTGCGATATTTTTTAAATTCTTTGAACAAGTCGCCGTCTTTGGATTTTATGAATTTGTTTTTATGAATTTTTCTTCGCAATGCGTTTTAGTAAGGCGGAGTCAATCCAGGGATTTTTAATTATCCGGTTGCATTTTTAATACTCCCTCAGCGGAAATGCATCATTGTAGCAACTAAGAAAGACCCGAAGAAAAATCTTGTACGCAGAATTTGCATCCTGCTGTAGGTACACATTTGACCAGTCAGCCCGCTATATTAAAAAAATGAAAATAGCTTAAGGAGAAGTCATTCGCCACCTATATTTAAACATGCTGCGTTTATAGTTGGTGGCTAGGTGTGTTGTGTGGCAAAGGAAATGGGCAGATGGTCACTGATGTCGCATGATAATACCCCTGCTTTATAATCTGACGCATTAGGGTTTGAAACAGATATATCTATAGAAGTAGAACTTTGTGACGTAATTCGGCTTGGCATGGTAATAGCATTTTCGCACCCATAAGAGGATCAGAGATTCATCAAGTCGCGCGCAGAAGAGTCGTCAGCCAACGTGTCGATGTTTACGTCTCCCAAGAGAAAGAACTGCATATTAGTAATAATACAATAGATTATTACATTTTCTAAATGCTGTAGGAAATTCCGCTTGTATCCAGTTGGTGGTCTCTACAGGTCAGCAACTAAAAACGTGCTGGTTTCCACCGTTCGGCACTCTATATTCCTATTCATAACTGTGCACTCATCAACAATATGATATGCGTATTTTCGTTGTAGATAAATAATCAGGCCACCACCTCTACAAGCTCTGTCTAATCGTAGTAACATGTAATCAGTAAAAGTAGGGGAAGGCTCATCTTTGCATAATCATGTTTCCGTGAACATGAACGCATCAAAAATAACTTGCAAGGATTTTGGCCAAATTTCCAGCTCATCTTTATCGTTCCTTACGCTACAGACATTCAAGTGCACTAAGGAAATACATGGGTGTAAATAACGAATATTCGATTTTAGTGTGAACGATTTAGTAATGAAAGAGGCTGAGTTGAGCATCATACTGATTAAATGAATAGCCCGGACCAACAAAATGACGTCTAAGATTATTTGATGCGGGCGATATCATCTTTGTTTGCAATTCGAATGGCATCGGTCTGTTCATCTTTCCTTGCCAAAATTTTACACGAGCTGACCCTGATATACTTTCATCCGGCCTTTTTTTTTCCGCCAGGGCAGCACCAAGAGCTTGCTTGTTCTGTCGTGTTAAGTGCTCATTCACGTAAATGACAGTGGTGCCTGTGCCCTCAAATGCCACATCTTCAGATGACAGCTTCTTTTTTTTTTGACTTGGCAAGGAACGTGTTGCGCTTGGTTCGCGATATCTACCGTACAATGATGTCCTTTTCTCCGGGGGCCGTGGGCACTCGAATGCAAATGTCGATATCAGTATCAGTTACCGATTCACCCACAAGTTCACCGATCTTTTTTATCATTGTGGTCGAGTAGAACTGCTCTGGCACACACCTAATTTCCAGGTTATTACTTCGCTGATAATATTCGATAGCTTTTTGATGATGTCAGGACGGCGCGAAAACTAGAACAAAAGAGGCACACGTGTGTTCGTGTGCCTCTTTTGTCCTAGTTGCTTTCGCGCCGTCAAGACATCATCAAAAAGCTATGCACCAACTAGCCCCAACCAAAGCACTTCTTGAGGATATTGTTCGAGCTCGCTGACTTTCTTTTCAGGTCTCCCGTTTTCTGCTTTGAGATGTTGATTCTGAGCTGTTAACGCTTTTATTTCTTCACGTAACGCCTTGATATCGCCAGCAACAGCCTTAGCTTTATCACAGGTGCAGCTACAGGAGCGCAGACTATCTTTTATTTCCCTCATTTCAGCACGCATTTCCCTGCGAAAGTCAGAAAACGCACTTGCGAGTCCCTTTTCTTCTTTTTTGTCATCGTGTGCCCACGTCAAAAAGTAGTCAAAGGCCTCAAAATATATTTTTTTCGCTTGTCCGGCAGCAGTGCAACAAGTAAGGTAATTACTATAACGTGTCAAGGTCGTTTGTTCTTACTTGTAACGATATACAGGGTCACTTAGTCGCCCTGCTCGCTGCGTGCACTGCTGGTGGACTGAAGAGCGAAGCAGGGATTCCAGGCTTATGTAGGCAGCCGGGAACGCTGCTCCGTCAGCGCAGGCAGAGATGAGGAGGCGCCGTAGGGCTCACTGGCGTCACGGTGACCAAAGGGCACAGGCAGTCCGCTTCGTTGATGGCCAGCCGTAGCGTTGATCCAATGCCCCAAGAGACGTGTGGCTGTAACGATATACAGGATCGCTTAGTCGCCCTACTTGCTGCGTGCACTGCTGCCGGACTGATCATCAAACCAGATGCCAGCAGGCTGCGCGAGCCGTTTGGTTTGACGCCAGTGATTACATTTATGAGTTTACTTTTACGAACAGCTCTATTGAATATTGAGGCTTGACACAAGCGAAGAATTTTTTATGGCGGGTGCAGGCCGAGCGGAGAAGAGTAGGTGAGTGGTGCTTCATGAATGTGAAGGTGGATGGTTGCAATCACCGGGCAATCGAGGCGGTGTAAGGAGGTGGCTTGTGGGTGCTCCATTTTCAAGGCAGGTGGCTCTCAGACTACGTGCTGGAATTTTATTTCGCCGCGAGAGAAACTTAACGAAAAAAAATTCTGCTCAAGAAAGACTAAGTCATAAATCTCTCTGCATGGTTCAAGGAAGGCGTGGCCTACTTAAACTTCCTTTGTGTTTGGATTTGTGCGGCCCGAGCTTCTAGCCCCTGAAGGCCTTGTGAAGAAAGTGGGGAGGGGGGGGGGATGGCAGAGTTTGAGTTGGGAAGCGGGCGGCACATCTGCAGCGTGTTGGCATCCGCTTTCTGAGCCGCCAGACGGAAATACTTCCTGTCTTCACGTCGGCAACGCCGGTGATTTTCCCAAATGCCTCTCTTACTGCTATCGCAGTATAAAGGGCAGGGCAGCCAATAGACTGCACAATAAACTAGATCTGAATACCGCGCATTTCTGATGAACTTATGAGGTTGTTTCTAATCCCGGACCACGAACTAGGCCAACTATTTGGCAACAAAGCCTAACCCAAGCTTTGAACAGCAAACCTAGGCTTGTGTCACTACTTAATGTTTTTTTCCGGACGCTATATAGAGTCTTTATCGGTGATTTTTTTTATTACAGGTAAAATACCCTTCACAAATCTATATATGTCCTGACGGTTTTCGGGGAGTTCGGCAGCGCTATTCGAGGATCTACCACCTGTCTAGAGTCGGGAGGAAGCGTTTGAAACTGAAACGAGCGATGTCAGCGCTTGGACTCCCTCTTTGGGATCTTCAATCAGGGAGAGGCGGGAATACAGGGTTATGAACAAATTTCACGTCGAAATTGTGAGAATCTATAGCGTTCGAGCACTCACTACTCTGAAATGCAGAAGATGGTATTCGTGGAAATATGTTCGTGCATCCGTTTCGAACTTTCGCAGTTGCACAGTCTCGATGAAAATAAAAATGTGTTAAAATAGTCTACTTATTTTAAAGCTCTAATATCGAAGGAGAGCATACAAAAGATGGAATAAAAGGCCTCAGTAAACAGAATTACTATTGCTTCTGGCACTGGTTCATCTAGCAGGAAAGTAATAGTAAACAAGTTTATTTTGTTTTGCAGAGCTTGGGTGCTCTGCTAAATAGTATTGAATTCATCTGCCCTTCATGTCTTTATTCTTTCTAGAAACTGAAGCTCCAAATGAATTCCGTAGTGTTGCATGGTCGACTTCAGAGTGCGGCGTGTTAGTCATATTTAGCCCCAGTACCATTTGCCAGCAGTGTAGCTCTGGAGGGGCCACTCTGCCAACTTGCAGTCAACTTAGATGACTAGATATTGGCTGGGAAAAGGAGGTGTTATACCCTAACGAGTTTTTACAATAATTTTCCCTTAGTCCGGAGGGCCGTTTTCCTTCCGTACTAAAGGTCACATAACGGTACTAAAGTTAATGAAAGTGGAAAAATAGCGCAACCGCCGCAGCTGCGCCGCGGCTGCCATATTTGTGCCAGCGCAGCCGACGCGCCTGCGGCCGGGCAAATTAGTCGCGGCTGTGTGACCCCAGGGCCGCTCTAATTTCGCACAGTTGTTTAAAATTTCGGGCCACAGGTATTAAGGTCTCCGCTGAGAGTGGAAGAGCAGAAGTAAAAAGCAGAATTTATTTTCTGTAAGAAGAAAATAACTGTGCAATGAAAAGCGTTACCAAAGAATTGGGGAAACGCGTTGACTGTATGTATTGTGCGGTTAAAAGTAGTGTCCCATTGATTGATAAAAAGTATATCCCATCTTGGGGAACATTCATGAACGAAATATTTAGCATGCACTTATACAACTTGAGCACCAAGGCTTCTAAAATGAAGAGCTTTTTCTGCTATCGCCATCTCTACATTTAATTCGAAAAATTACGTTGTTAAACTTCAAGAGGGTTATTCTGCTCATAGACAATACTTATTGCTTGTGATTTCATTCAACTCGGGTTCGGTTCCCAAAATTATCCTGTTGCGGTCTAAAAGAAGCTAACGAAAACAGGATATGGAGCATATGTCCGAAATTGCCTTCGGTTACTTATCATGAGCACGTATTTCGCTGTGTAGGCGGGCAATATGAAAGTTACTAAAAGGGATAAGTATGCACAGACGACTAATAATTAAATGAACATAGCAGAGCTGGCGCAAGTTTATTTGACATAGTTTTTGCAAGAGCTCCTCGCATTTAAACACAGGCGCCATGCACCTAAACAACAATCGACCAGAAGGATAATACATGGTTGTTACGAAGTGCCTAATAAATATTGGCCATTGATTACGTTGGTCGTCAAGCCGTCAGTGCTATACATAGCGTTATTCGCTTTAAGACGAGATAATCTCACAACAAATCGGATGTCTTATAGAGGAATCATTTCTTCTGCTGTACACACGGGATCAGGTGAGATTCCACCTACAATATGGAATGAAGCTATGGCTGTAATGGGTTGTGGACGGACGCCAACAATGAAAGCGTCCGGTGGCTGGCGACCAGTACGTAACCATGCGAGATATAATAAAAAAGAAAGCAATACAGTTCTTAGAAGACAAGCTGTACAAACAATACGCAAGTTCACCTCTATCACTGTGGGTCCTTCGCCGCTCGAAGAAGGCGCCATCGAAAAGACAAGGCCCAATGTGGCGTTAAAAAATTGGAGGGGACACTGAAGCTCCGCCATGAGGGTATGACGCGACAGCGCAATGGGTTAATTCCCATATACGCACAACGTCAGAAGACCTGCCAGGCGCCTTGCCGAAACGCGCGGGAATCAAGTTGCAGTCGCAGTTAGTCGGCACATCGTTCACGATAAACCCGACGCCACGAACGCTAGGATAGCTTCCGCGCCGTAAAACCGGGCTGCAAGCCGCATGGTTCCTGGTGAAGGCGCATTGTATATGCGCTGCGTTGTTCGTGTGATTCGTGCGTCCCCTACGGCCCCACATCGTCCGAACGAGACGCGCGGGAGGAGCTGCCGTCACGCGCTATCTTTTGGCGCAGTGGCGTATATGGCGAGGAAGAGAAGGAGGGAGTGGTTTTAGTGGGCGGCGCCTGATGGCGCTTCGTGCGCGTCAAGCGAAGAGGAAATGTAGCGGAAACGTACTTTGCTACTCGCTTAACTGCTACTTCTCTAATTTCCATGCTCATAATTATTAATATACACAACAGTACATACCTCCAAAGCACCCTTCTAAGACAACAGCGTATTCACTAGGTGCGTCTTTGTTCATTCTAAGCCATCCAGCTAGCCTGGGGGAGTTGTTAGTGTGCTCGTCGCGCCCTCCAGAGGCCTTGGTTCGATTCCCCAACTCGACCAATTTAGTACTCGGTTTTGTTTATTAATGCTTCTGAGATTTTTCACTCACGGCCCACGCCGCCGGCTGCGATGATGGCACCGGCTTTTCTGCCACACGGGCCTTTAACGCTATTGCGCTAAAAACTCCATCCTCCGAGTGCCCTGCGGTGTCGTACGTGAGAGAAACGAAGAACTTAACCGCAAAGAACAAAGCACCACAAAGAAGATATCAGTCGAAGCCTGGTATCCGAAGATTGCGAAGCAAGCGACCCAAATATTGACTTTGATTGAGTTAATGTGTTGGAAACAGAAGCAAACCCGCGAAGAACGTTCCTGCCTGAGTCGGGCTGCTCAACAGGTTCGAAAAAATGTTAATCGTTCCCTCCGAACTCTTGAGCAAGTTCAGCGATTCCCTAGACACAAAGGTTTAGCTGTTTAAAATAATGTAGCTAAATCTGCGCCGCATTTGAATCAAAAGGAAGTAACTTAGTTCATTTTTAAACGTTCATTATCGTTGCAGAAATTTTGTTGGCCTTACTGTCGTTAATTATTATTGATTTTCTAAGCCGACACATGCGTGTTGGAAGTTTTCTTTTGAGATGAGGCAGGCATTATGTTCAAAGGTCACAATACATACAGCTCTTTTCTATGGCATTGTCCTTGTTAGTTTTTTTTCCACATGCAGAGCGCCATGAAGCACAAGCTCTAACCAACACTTACTTTGCAGAGTCTTGTGTTGCTCGTGGGCACAAATTTGACCCGTTAAATCCTAGGCTGTCAAATAGTCGCTTGCCCTGTCACTCTTGCGCTGCAAATGCCAAAATAGGCCTTTCCCGATTCCTGGCGGTTGATTCCCTCGAAGGCGAGGCAACCAGGCCTATTTCCTGATTCACAGTGCCTTACCACGTTAATTCAAAACGTTCAGCGCGGCAAAACATGCTCTGCAGAACTTCGAGGAAGCCATCTTCCAACTGCAACACCGGCGCCTGGAAAGCCGTGGGAACATTTATGGCAGTGTGGGGCAATCTGATCATAGTTCCAGTGACTTTAAACAGGACTAACCAAATCACTCATTCTAGCACTTGATCTTAGACAGATCTCTTTTGTGCTAGGCTTTTTGAATGAGTTCTGTTGTTTTGCTGCCCTCAGTTAAGCCACGCGGGCAGAAACGACTTCCATAGAAATACGTATACGTATACGGATCTCAACTAGTTTTTATGCCCAAAAAACCATTTCAATGAGCGCAAAAATACCTCTCCCAATGACGCGGCCAGAATCGACCACAACGCGCTCGAAAAGCGTGAATCGTGATGTGCTTGAATAAGTTTTCCTCTGACGAGCAAAAGTTAGAGATAAGAAGACACAAAAATATATTAAAAACATAATACAGACACTCTATTTTTGATTCATATATCGCTTAGTCTGCAAAAAAACTGCTCTCTTTTTTTTTCTAGAAACAGAGAGAATACAGAGAGGAGGAGGAAGGGTTTAGCGAACAGACGTAGAAAACTGACTTCCAGGTGCCGAGGCGCCCCACGCGCAGCCATTAATAACTGAATCGCCTTTCAACCGCCATACGATTATCAAGAAGACTTCATACGCCGCGAGCATACGTGGCCCTTAATCCGGCGTTATTAATTTGGTGAAAGCCACAAGGCGAAGGTTTCAACACCTCGTGTCACACCGTAAACAAACTCGTACACATCTCTAAACTATGATATTCACGGCCTCTAATTAATCATAATGTCTTAGTAAGTCATCAATCGATACCTGTTTGTTTTTCAGTTTCGTGCATTTTCTTGCCACCTCGAGAGACCTTATCTTTCACGCTGAGGTACAGAAGAACTAAATTACTTGCAATTCTGAGCTTTACATTGCTTTCTTTCTGTGTCACCACTATAAACTGACGCTAAGCCTTTTATGTCAGTGAGAGATTGTATTACGGGTGTTTTTCCGCCGTAAGTTATGCAGCGACAGTCTTGTAGACAGTACTGGCAGAAAAACTAATTATTCGCCATTTTTGCGAAATCAGGCTTAAGAACACATAGTGAAGTGCCTCAAAAATAAACCTCCTATTATATCTGGTTCGCTGAAAAAATGCGCGACGCGAGAGACTTCTGTGTTCGGCTTCTAAACCTGCCTACGATTCAAAAACTTACATGGAAAACAGCTGTCTTTTTCTGAGGTGCCAGCGAAAAAACGGGTTCTGTACGACCTATTTTTACCTTATACAAGGTTATCCACAAAAGCAAAGCGGAGTATTTCATTAATAGTTCGGCAGAGGCATTTGAGACAGCTTTGATTTTAAAATGCGAAACCATTAAAGTGCAGAGAATAGTTAGGCATTCTTTATACATACGCTATGCGCCTTACTTTAGGTTACTTATGAAGTGCTGAGTCAAACATCATGACTAATTATGCGTATAACTACGCTACTTGCAAAGTGCTGAGCTGTGCTACGTTGCAAGAATAAATTGCTGAGTAACGATAAGTTGTAGAATGATTATAGCTTACATTTGCTGTGGCAGCAAACCGGCGTTCTGACATCCACCTAATTTCGTGCCATAGAGGGCAAACGGCGGACGCCGGCTTTTGAGCTGACTGGACGTATAAAACTCTCGCATTAATATAGTACTGCTTGATGCTGTGCAGGACCTCGTCGAGATAGCCGGATTTATCAAAAACATAGTGAGACAATAACTGCTGAATAGAGAATGAGAAGTCCACTACGCTCACAAATTATTAAGTGCTAAAATGGAGACTCAAGATATTCTTTTTGATGTGGTACAAGTGAAGTTCACGTGAATCTAATAATCGAAAAAAATAGCACAGCGAATAAACATTACATTCTACGGCACCATTAATGTGGTAATATGTATTTTATTTTTTATGAGATCTCCAATGCTTTTCTTTATGTAGTGTCACGTGGTGAAGAGAAAGCCGTGGGCATCAATTGAGCAGACTGAAGTGACATTGCATCCGTCTGTTTTGGGCACTTAAAGGCGCTTCTACAAACTTGAACAACTCGAGGCTGGCGCAAGCAGCAGGAGTGGTCAGCCGTAGTGGTCGTAGAAAACAATCACCTTAGCTCTCTACGGCTACGGTCATTGCAGCTGCGATAATTCGAATTTAATCTCGGCTCAACTCACATCACAAACCAATATAGCTGAGTGTAGGCGTATTTCAGCATACAGAAACAAACAATGCAGGCTGCTCCCCCGCCCCCCCCCCCCCCCAAACAAAGTATCAGCCCGATGCTCAACAGGAAGGACACAGAAAATAAACATTTCAAGCTGGAACATTATTGCCAATTATGTACGTAATGTTATTTCAGGCGCAAAGCATAGGCAATTTCTAGCTGTGCGCGGCGCTCTTATGACACTGTAGCTCCATCAGCTACGACTTCATAGTCTTGTCCACTTAGACATCACAAAAATTTATGCTGGTAAAATTGGCGGTGCAAAAATTTCTTCGTTGAGTCCGCGGCGCGAAGGGCCTCCACGTCAACGCACGGTCACTGTTACATTGTATTCCTCGTTGCGTCAAGCTTCGGTGCGTGGTTCATTTATTTATTTACAATACCCTCAATCGCCGAAGCATTGCAGAGGGGAGTGGGGTGAACATTTGTGAGGAATCTTGGCTGAAGGGTAAAAAGATTTATGTAGAAGACTTTAGGAAAAAAACTGTTAATTACCAGACTGCAAAAACACTAGAGTAAACAGAAAGAAACCATTAAAAGCCGGACATAACCGTAGCATCAAACACCTAAGAATGAAAAAGTGTAGATAACAATACGTACAGCTCAAATTGGTTCTTTCTGCAGAACCAAAACATAAGGAAACACAGCCGTAGAAAAAGAGAAAAAATACAAAACCACTTCTTGAGCATGTTATTTTTATGAGGTAATGAGATTGCAAACAAGTTCAAATTGTCATAACATCGTTTGAGAAAAAGAAATAAAAAGTCGTTACAAAACTTTCTGAAAAGCTTTATCCGCTTTTGTTTGTTGATGACACGTCATCAACAAACATAAAAGCGAATAAAGATTTTCTGAAAAGGGCATAATCATTTACTTATGCGATAACAGCCGGGAGGTGGTTCCAGTCACCGCATGTACGTGGTAAAGATGAGTAAGAGAATGTGTGTATGTTAAAGCGAATCTATCCAACCTTGTGTTTGTTGTCAACTCGTGATGAGGGATAAGCTGGTTCTAGAATGAGCAGCTTTCTTAAACTTGAATGATGGTATACTTTGAAGAAGAGGCATAAACGAAAGAAATTTCTACGTAACGATTACCAGGGTAGTGAAAGACTGTTCTTCATACTTGTTACGCATGATGTGTGATGATAGTTAAAACGAAACGAGCCGCATTGCTCTGTACAAGTTCAAGGGACGGACATAAATTAGCTTGGTTAGGGTCCCATATGTAAGTGGTGTATTCTACTTTGGATCGTGCAAGTGTCTTATAAACCAGTATTTTTAATTAAACCGAGGCCTTGCTGAAATTTCGACGTAGATACCCGAGCATGCGGTTAGTGTTGCAACTTATTGAATCAATATGCGGTTGCCACGATAATGTTGAGGTTATGAGCCGACCCAATACCGATACGATGATATGGCTTTACGTTCAGTGTTATTCAGGTGGAACTTTGTAAGATGAGTGCAGCGACGTGATACACGCATTAAAGTGCATTTGTTAGTGTTAAGCTCTATTTTTTCACAATTTAAACCAATTTGCAATGCGGTCAATGTCCAACTTTAAAATTTCTATATCAGTTTCATTGCAAGCTTCCCAAGAAACAACGCAGTCGTCAGCGTAAAAATGCATCGAAGATGTCAAATAATTAGGAAGGACATTAACAATTATGAGGAAAAGAACAGACCTGAAACAGAACACTGAGGGAAACCAGATATTACTTTAGTTAGGTTTGAATCCTAGCCCTCAAGTGTTAGGTATTGGCAGCGGTTAGTAAAAAAGCACTCAATCCAAAAAGAAGTTGATGGCCTAAATTGAAAAGATATAGCTTAAACATTAGTAGCTTATGGTTAACGTTATCAAAAGGTTGAGAGAAATCAAGGAAAATGATATCGATATCAGGGTGTTTCTCGAGAATTGTGTGTAAACGATGTGTAAACACCCAAAATTGCGTTGCACAGGAAAATAAACGTATGAATCCATGTTGAGCACGTGTGATAAATGAGTTCTCCTCCTAGAAGTTCAAGATATGCTAATGCAGCACGTGCTTCAATTTTTGCAAGGAATGCATGTTAATCATATGGGCCTCTAATTTACAGGTGAGTGTCTGTTACCTGATTTGTACAACGGAACCACTTTCCCGGTCTTTCATTGCAAGGGTAGTCCACCGCATTCATGAGACTGCTGAAAATTTTTTGCCAAAAAAACAGATGCCCACATATTTGTTTGCTTCAGAAATTTTTTATTTATGTTATCGGGCCTTGAAGATGAGATTTTCAAGGAATCAGTTACTTTTGCGATGCCACCACGATCAATGATAACTAGGTGATGATGACGAAAACGTTTATTTAAGGGCACAATGACTTAGATTAAGGGAAGGATGATCGGCTCCGTAGTCCGGGACACCGTTGGTAAAAGGCGCTGCCCATGCTCTGGCGACGAGGGATCGGTGTTTCTCGATGTCCGAGCTGGACAGGGCCGTCTCCCAGCCCTCCGACGTTGGCTGATTTATTATGACTATACTACTATTATCCTGACAAGCCCATACTAAATGGTATAAGTTTTCTTTGTGGCCGCGAAATTTGCACTGTGCCGAAAAGAACTCAGGTTATTGGCGTGAAGCGTACCTAGATTATTAAACGGCAGAGTTTGTAGCCTTCGAAGGTGACATTCTTCTGATTTACAAAGACCTTAAGCGGGCCTCGGGACTGTCTGCCTTTCAAGGCGCAAATGCTGTAATATCTCTGAATATGTTGTTAAAGGAAAGGGGGAGTCTCAATCAGTAAGGGAGGACGTAGGAGCATTCCGGGGAAGAAAAGCTCGGGCTGAAGCGTGTGCGCGCTCGTTTCCTTCAACTCCCTGGTGACCTGGTACCCATGTTAGGTCCTTCAGTGCAGCTGAAGTCCTACATTGATTCACAATTTTGTAGCCTAGCGGCGTGATCCTGCCAAGCGTATAGTTTCTCTAAGCCGCCTGGGAACATCGGAGAACACTTGAAATCTTGAAATTCGTCCGAAACTTGTTCTACAGACACGGACGAAATATATTCGAGAATAGAGTATTCAGGACACAAGGGCATTCATCAGGCGGAATTGACTGTCAAGAATTATTGTGAAGAAAAACTGCTCTGTTATATTTCTTGTTTACAGTAGACCAGAAGTTTTTTGATTGTTTATTAACATGTTCGACAACGTGCTGTTAAAGAAGTGATCCTTGGCATCCACGATTGCGTCAGCGTACTCTTTTGAAACTTAGAAATAGGAATCCCATCGATGATGCGTAGTTAGAGCTTTAGCTGAACGAAAGAGCCGCTTTTTCTTGTTAGAAAGGCGGGCGTGTGTTCTACTAAACCAAGGGGTTCCAAATGCTAAGCCGATCGCCGCGTTGCGAGCTTCTTCCATGCGCTGCAGGTAGCCAGTGACATTGACCTTGTCCTTTGCCTCTCTGCTGTCGGAGAGCCTTACAAGCCTCATCATTCCTTCTCGTCATACCATCATCCTTCCATGAAACCCTCCCACATACCTGTATAAAGTAGTTATCATCATGTAACGCATAGCTCTGTTTAGCCAGCGCCCTCCCCTTTACACGGTAATCACCGTCCGATTGGTGTCCATGGCAGCCACCTTTCGGTTGTGCATTCAGCCATTCTACCTATCCGTCCACGTCATCCTCTTCCTTACAAGGTAACCAGCCTACGGTTACGCCAACTACTACTACTACGGTGGCAGCAAACGCAGGGAACCGACCTTTAAACTCTGTCACTGGAAAAGCGCCCGTTAGTCACCAACATACACCAAGACATGCAAAACCAATGCCGTCTTGCCGACTGTGGACTCAACGCTTTAGTAAAATGTGTGGCCTGGGGCTGACGGCTATAGGGTATGCCTGTTCTTTTCCTCAACACGGCATGGACAGAAACTAATGGCAGTGACTATGCTGCGAAGTGCCCTGAATAATTTCGCTGAGTGCACGCTCGGCACTCAGGCAATCTCATTTGTTCACAGGCAAAAACAGTACAGGCATGTACAGCAGCAATCGTTCCGAGGGGTCGCCTAATTTTGGGAGCTCTAGCGCACTCGGATTATGCGAATGCGTACCGCCACAGAACCTCCTTCCGAAGAACAAGTATTCGTTGCGCTGTTGGCGTTATCCGGCCCAGTTCATAACTCTGGCAAGCCCCTCGCGAGTCAGATATGATGAATTTAGATTCAGCGTGGGAGGCGGCTAGGGCGATTGCTACCTCCTCCGCGTGGGTTGTGCTAAGTGCCTTAAATGTGAGACCATTCACCTGTCTTCCCTCGTGAACGAATGCGGCCGTGTACCATCCTCCCCTGGAATGATCTGGGGACGCAACGTCTACATAGAAAACGCTGTGTTTGGAGCCATAATGGCGGTGCAGGGCATTCGCCTGCTCCTGACGCCGTCCATTGTGGTTCTCTCTGTCCATTTTGGTAGGAAGGGGTCGAACACGAAGGGCGCCTCTCCATAGTTCTGGCACTCGTACCCTTTCCTCAATGTAATGGTTATGTTGTGTATGTAGCCGGCCCAGAAGGCGACGACCGGACACGGTCTGGGCAAGGCGCATGTATTGATTAGTTAGGTGCGCCTCGCGCAGCTCCCGAAAGGTGTTCACCACCTCCAGTGCAAGGAGCCTCGCATTTGAGGTAGAGATCGGGAGGTCGAGCGCCCTTTGATCATCTTGCGGAGAGTAACCTCCAAGATGTCTTCGTCATGCATGCGCAAGTGCAGCTATGGAGTCGAATATAGAATTCGACTCCATAGCTCCATGGACTCCATAGTCGAATATAGAATTCGACTCGTCACAAAAGCATGGACGAGTCGAATCGCATCCCTACTTCTGAGGCCCCCACGCTTGTTGGAGACACGGCGGACCATGCGGCCCACTTGATCGCCAACTTTGTGTAGCTTGGCTATGGTTGTGTCAGCGCGACGGTTCTGGTGAATAAATAGTCCGAGGACTCTAATCTCTGGCTTCGTGTATGGCTCCGCTAGCCAGAGAGAGAAGTATTGGGGTCTTGCATCTCTGCGAGGGGCCGAGATATACGAATTCTGATTTTTTAGGAGAGCACGGAAGACCACAGTACGTAGCATAGCCTTCCACTACGCTCGCCGCTGTTTGCAGGCGGTCTTCCAGTTGACCAACGTTGCCCTCTGTTGCCCAAATGGTGATGTCGTCGGCATATAGCGCATGCTGTACACCTTCAACCTTAGCAAGTTGGGCAGGGAGATGGAGCATTGCGAGATTAAAAAGTAGTGGAGACAGCACTGCGCCTTGTGGTGTACCCCGTGTACCCATAGTGTAAGGACCGTGCTTCTTGTCCTGAATGCAGATAATGGCTTCGCGGTCCGTTAGGAAATGTTTAATGTAATTAAAAGTGTCGTGTCCACAGTGTGCCTCGCTGAGGTGAGAGAGAATGACGCTGTGTTTCACGTTGTCGAAGACACCCTTCAAATCCAAGGCGAGAATCACCTTCTCATTATGAGGGTGCTCGACAGGCGTGAGTACCTCGTGGCTGAGTTGAAGCAAAATGTCTTGTGCCGACTTGTGAGGCCGGAATCCAAACATCGTGTCTGCCAAAGTGTTACGGGCCTCCAGATATTGGGAGAGGCGATCTCGAACCATAACCTCCATAAGCTTGCCCACACAAGACGTTAAAGAGATGGGTCGGAGATGATCGGTATTGATGGGGCTGCCTGCCTTTGGGATGAAGGTCACAAAAGCCGTTTTCTATTCTAGGGGGAGAGGTGTATCGTTTTTCCAGATTGCGTTGATGTATTTTAGCAGGGCCTGATACGCCGGCTCAGGAAGGTGGGCCAAAAGCTTGACTGTAACCTTGTCCCTGCCGGGCGCGGTACCCCGTCTCATTTTAGCAAGAGCCGCCCGCAGATCGTGGAGCTGGAACGGACGATCCAGATTCGGATTATCTCTGCCTTTATAGAGATATTCCTGTCCACAGGGGTCTTGGACTTGACACAGATACTGTTCCCGTAAAGTCTCGGCAAGTTGGTCCGTATTACCTTTGAAATTGTGAATCGCTCGTTGCAGATGTTTCTGTGTTTCTGCGCGGGAATGAGTTGGATCTATCAGGCTGCGGAATAGCTTCCAAGTGTTGCGACTAGACATTTGTCTAGCAACAGAGTTACAGCGATCTACCCAGTTTGAATCGGCAAGCTGGGCAGCATACCCAGCCGCCTTCTGCGTGAGGTCGTGAATCCGCAAGCGGAGTTTCCTGTTATGTTTCTGACGGCGCTACCTCTTACTGAGGCTGCACCGCGCTTCCCAAGGATGAAGGAGATGGTTGTTCACATCCGTCACCTTATCTGTGAGTTGTATTTGCTTTTAGTGTTTGTGTAGCGTTCGGAGGAGGGTGTGGGCCCAGGAAGAATAGTCGTTTTGGAGCAGACTGTACGGGGGCAGCGATTGCCAGAAAGCCGTCCAGCCTGGCAGGTGGGCCTGCGCTATGGAGCGGTGTAAGGGGCGAGTGTAAATGATAGTGTTGATAATGCAGTGGTCACTGCCAAGGGTGTCCTCGGTGTTGACCCAGTCTGCGTGTCTTATGTTGCGGGTGAGGTTCAGATCTGGACAGGTGTATCGAGTTACGGAGTTACCCACACGTGTTGGATAGACAGGGTCAGTATGGAGAGTAATGCCCAGCGTGGAGGTAAGTTCCGCAAGCTTTCTGCCACGCGACTCTTCCTTGCGATAGCCCCACAAGCGACTAGGGGCGTTAAAATCACCCACAATCAGAAGGGGGTTGCGACCTGCTATCTTTAGTGCTTTACAAAAGATATTCGAGAACTTATTGTTCTTAAGTTTAGGGGGGGCAGTATATATTTAAGATGTGGACGGGTGGGTCAGTGCGACGCAGGGGGAGGACTGTCACGATCACGTATGAATAGGATAGATTTAGTTGGAGATCGACCTCCTGCGTGGTAAAGCCTTTGTCGACAAGAAGACAGGTGGACGGGTCCCGTTGGAAAGTGTTGTAACCTGACAGCTTCACCGCCGCCCCAAGTTCCTGGAGTGCAACTAATGCTGACGTATGCTCAGAAGTGTCGAGATATAATCTCAAGTTGGCTCGTTTTTATGGTTTTTGAAACCGCGGCAGTTCCATTGCACGACGGAGAAAGCCTGACGTTTTTGGCGGCGCGTGGGCCTAGTTCCCACTGCCATGTCGAATTTGGGGTTGAGCTGGGCTAGACTCCGCAGTTACGGCTCCCAGGCCCTGAACTGGGAGGGACTGCGCGGAATCTTCGGTAATTTCGCCCAGGTCAATACTCCCGGTAAATTTTGGTGGACGGCTAACGTCCTTAAGTGGGCTAGGCCTGCGTCCAAGGCGCGGGCCAGTCTCATTCATCCATGTTTTAATGTTATTGGTGACCACAATGGTCACCTTCTGAGTGTTGCCTTCCACTAGCTTACCAAAGTTAGAAAGCTGGCTTACCAAATCGGCTAGGGTGTTTTCTACACCCATTAAACGGCTGTCCATCGCCTTTTCCTAAGGGCTCTTGCACATAGGCTCAGATTCCTCAGGGCGCACCACTGGGACGGCCAGTGACGATGGCGGGGAGGGTGATTCTGCCTGCGCAGAGCGCAAAATTTTGCTTTCCGCAGCCAGCTGAGCTACCTGCGCGCGAAGTGCCGCCATTTCGCGGCGCATCTAAACGATTTCAAAGGGAAGAGAAGAAAGAGGGTTAGAGGCGGAAGAGGAGGCGACCCCAGCTCAGCTGCCTACCTTGTTCGATGGCTTGGAAGCCGCAGCCGCTGACGGGCCGCTGCCTCCGAGGTCTGGGAACTTTCCGGCCTTGAAAGCCGGAGCACCCTGGTCACGTGACGCCTTCGGTGTCGTCCTCGTTGACGGCTTCTTGTGGGATAAATGTGGCGTATTCGGGTTGGCCGGCGCGCGTTTGGTAACGCCGCGTCGCGGCGCGTCGCTGGTCGCCGTGTTGCCAGCCTTGCCGCCGGAAGCACCTCCTTGCACGATGCCCGGCGACTCGGAATGCCGTGTAGCTGGAGGCCCCTTGAGGCTCCGGGCGGCGGGGGTTCCCGGAGCTTTCTGGAGGCGTCGAAATTTTCCATTGCAGGCCTGGGAGCCCGTGAGGTGGGCTTGCCCGCAGACCATGCAAGCCGGCTTGCACTCGTGAGGTGCCATGCCGTCGGCAGCCATCCCCACGTTTTGGCCGCAATGGCCGCAGCGTTCCTCTACCGGGCGAGGGCAGGTGTTTACCCGGTGTCCGACCGTTCCCCACCGGTAACAAGCAGGGATGGTGCGCTTGTTGTCTCACACTGGCGTGACCGTAGAGTTATAGAGGACAAAGCGCAACACCTTTCGGCCCTCGAAGGTGACCAGCGCAAGAGATGACTTTCCGAGCTTGCGGACGAAGGCGATATCACCGTCACGCCAGATGATTTTGTCGCGGAGAGTAGCCGAGGTCTCTCGCTCGTAAACGGTGATGACTCCCCGGCAACTTCCCCGTTAAGTTTCGCGTGGCCAATGAGAGGAAGTTGACCCTCACTTTAAGGGTGAATTCCCGGGCCAGCTTGTTGGCCGTGGCGACGTCTTGGGTGGCACAGGGAAATATGTTCTGATCCCAGACGGGCCATATAGTGAGGGCCTTGACTGCCTCAGCGCCAACATAGGAGGCAAGGGCTAGGCCTAGCTCAACGGGATTTAAAGTTTGGCGGAAGTCGATGGTGGCTCGTGGCTTCACCACCACAATGATGTCTTCCTATTCGAAGCAAGGCATCCTGCGTGGACGCCACGATGGCTTCTGTGCCGGCGGATCCCGCGCGCCGACTTCTCTAGCAGGAGAAATTCGAGCCGCCCCGTCAGTATCGGACACGGCAGCGGAAGCCGTCTTGGCGCGTCAGCCACGCTTGCGCAGCGCGATTAACGTAAAGAGGCTCTCGTCAGAAATAGCGTCCGATGATTCCGCAGTGTCTTGAGCGGCAGCAGGGACGGTTTCGCTCCACGACAGTGTAGACGGATCGTAGCCCCGAAGAGCGGAGGCCGCCATGTTGGCCGACGGCCGCGGGGAATCCTCGTCCAGGGTGGTATTGGCGCTATCCTTCGTTAGGCTTAGCGGAGCTCCTACGAGGCGGAATCAGAGATCGGGCATAACATGCCCAAATATGCTAACCACCTCGGTGAAAGGGGTGTCTTCTTGGTCCAGACAACTTTAGAAGGATGATGCCGGCAAAGTTTTCGCGCTGCAGCAAAAATTTCCGGCCTTCTGGACGAAAATCACAGGAGCTGATGTGGAGCGCGTTCGCCCTCTTCGCGTGTCCGCAGCGCTCTCCTTAACAGTCAGAGAACTGTTCACGGATTGAAAACATTCCCATAGTGTTAGCTTGTAGGAGGTCACTGACTGAACACATGAAAATCTAACTGCGATTATTTCAGGTGAAAAAAAACACTACAATTAGGCGTTGTTATCTTCGGCGCCGTTGAGACCGTTTGGCTTCAGCCTTTAATGTAATCATTAGAGAACGAGTTAGTGTCTAGAAAGAAAGAACGAAATGCTCTATCGCGTCGTTAGTGCGCATTCTGGTTAACGTCTCACATAGTGCGCCATTACCACGTAGTGTTGTTTTGATTTCTCTCTTTGTTTATTCTTTCTCTCGTCGGTAGCTGCCTAAATAACTTTGTTGGTTACTCCAGTTAAAAAGTAAGACATTCGAAGTAACGCCGTATGTTACAAGGCAGGCAAGGGGGTCTTCGGTAACCCGGAAGTTCTGCGCAACAATTTTGCGAAAAACACGACGAGCGCTAACGAGAGACTGTAGGGAGGCGCTGCCTCTTCCCGAGCCACATATTTTGTTGTGCAAACTTTTTACTTTGAAGTAGGTGCCGATTAGGTCTGCAAACCGTTTAGCAAAGAAATAATATGCAATGTTGAGACCGAAATCATATATTACTCGTTTTTTTCCCTTTCTCTAAGGATAGAGAGGTGGCCTAGTTGGTTCTGTGTATTATTATGAGACATGAAACATTATTTACGTCTGCTGAAAAAGAGAAAGGCGTCAGCAGGAGTCCTGTTGCGCTGCGGAAAAAGAAATTCTCTCACGGCAATTCTGTTTGGTGAGTCAGTCAGGCAGGCGATGTGGAGGTGCTCTGATGAGTTGAATGTGAGTGGTAAAATACCTTTATGCCTATGTTTTTGTTTTGGTTCTCGTTTTGGTTTCTGCAGCCTATAATAATTATTGTATGGTCGCGGAAATATTTTTGAGCCCCAGGTGTCATTAGTGCCTCCTATGCCCATGAAAGCCTGTTTTGTGAAATAAACCTGAGTTGAAGTCCGGAAGTCTTTCGTCCGTTGTGTCTACTGTCTTCGTACGTGTGTTTCTGTGCGCTGGAATGATGTCTCATAATTATACCTCACTTCCTCGCCTCAAAATAGCCGGTAGGTGTTGTTGAGCCAGATTCAGCAGCTATAGGGAAGTCTGCAGTGTTAGAACGATTTTCACAGTGACAGCTGAAGCACCGTTCAGGATTGCGCTTTCACATTATGCAAGAAGAGAAAACGCGCGAAAGCTTGCCTGACACGCGGCGGACCAACTATTGAAAATGCCGCTCCGAAAATTGCGAAATCAAGAAGTGCAAGCATGCGAGAACGTGCGTTCCATTAAATCTACGTATCGAGTCAGACTGAAAATTTCTACTCCTCTATCATGAAAACTGTTTAGCTTCGGCGGCCAGCCGAAGAAAAAGACACGAAGATCGATGGAAATGAGATGATTTAATGGCTGCCGGACGTTTGCGGACATCAACGTTTGCGGACATCAGAAAACCGCTGAATAGTCTTAAATAAGAAGCTGGTTGACTATTTTAACAATTCACTTTTTAACTAGTGCAGTTGGGCGCCTAATTGCAATTATAGATTTGTAGCCGGTGGTTAGTAATAGCCATATCAGTGTTTAGAACTTCGAAAACGCGACTACCTTTGGCGCTGTGCCCGACAAAATTTGGCTTTTTCGACTAGTTATGCGCACTGGAGGGATTGCTTTGCCTGTGTGCTTTCGAAAGCGCATGTAGTTTTGCACAATGCAGCCTAATTTTGTCGACGCACAGCTGCGAGGGGAATCGCGTTTTTGAAATTCTAAATTCCAAATTTTGATCAGTTAACAGCCATTCCTGAAAGGCTATCGCTGCTGGATTCTACTGGGGAGCAAGTTGAGTCTGTTTGCTTGATACTTTCCAAGATAGACGAGCTGCTATACCAGAAGTCTGAGAATGAAGCAGTGAAAACAAAATGCAGGAAATTCATGACTCTGTTGACGCTCTTTCCAGTAGATATGATTCCTTGCTGCAAGAAACAGCACCGCGAGACACATTTCTTCATTGTCATCGAGAGTGATGGTGCGTGAGGATCAGGTCGCTTCTCAGGCAGCTGTCGTTTAAGACCTTCGAAGCAGGACAAATGCCTCTGAGCAGTAGAATAGGTCCTCTAGCCTCGAAATGCATGGTCTACCAGAAGATTTCAGCGAGAACTTGACTGCTGCCGTTGCTGGGACTGGCCGCTCAACTTGGCATTGACTCATTCCTCCCGGACGCGTATTTTTTGCGGCTGGACACGAATGCGCCGCGAGAAGGAAAGCACTGAAACGAGTGGAGAGACGCTGCCTGGTTGGCTGAGCGATTCTCGCGGCCGGCTGTTACCAGCAGCGGGCTGCATCCCCCGCGCTGCCTGTCGCTTGCGCGGCAGCGGCGGGGCGCGCGTGCGTTTGCTCGACGCCGCGGCTGCTGCGGCCACGCGGGTTACGCATGTTTGCTACCGCGGCAGCAGCGGGGCGCATGCGTTTTCTGCGGCCACGCGGGGTACGCATGTTTGCTACCCCGTAGGTAATCTGGGTAACACATGGTGCAGCCCTTAAACCACTATCATTGATCTCAGCCAGAAAATTTGCCTAGCCGAGTCTCTAAAGCCTGTATGTTATAATGAACATGGGAAGTGGGGCCAAATCATCGAAGCTGTTAAAATCATCTGTGGCTTTTAACAGCTATTGTCCATAGGTGACATGCGCAGACAAACTGCTGTATGGATGCTGGATATTTTTTCGATAGATGGCTCTTGAGTGTATCTGTTCCATTTTGATTTTTATAATGCAGCAGATATGGCTGTCAAAGGCAGATAATGGTCATTTTGTCAAGCATCATTTGTCAAGAACAGTCTTGCATATTGCACACATTTGGAAAATCTATTTTTTTGTGGAACAGATTCCTAACAGTTCTATGTAATAATACTAACAATACTTTATTGCTCCACAGTAATAATACATCTATTTGTTGAGTCAGCCCAAACTGCTATTTCTTGTAATGGTGTGTACCCAGCAGTCAGTACAAAATAGTTGCAATAGAAATCAGTTAAGCAATTCAGAATGAATGAAGCGTGGTCATTGGATGATCATGATAATAATGGATTTCTACGGCCAAAGAGCGCCATGGCACAAGGTATTTTCCATTTCTCAAGGTGGGGTCAAAGACCCATTTCCCAAGCATTTCACCCTAAATAAGCCGAGCACTAGACCAGGGAAAAGCTTGTACCCACTGTATCACCAGTGGGTACCCGGCGGCACTGGGGATAGAACCCCGCACCTCCCGCGTGCGAGGCGAATGCTCAACCACCATGGTCAATGGAGGTTTTGTTTTTACCTAGAATGCTTTCAGTGAACTATTCAAGTGCACAGACAATCTAATAGTTGGAAAAGACAAAATTCTGGAGACAGAATTTGGAACAAGAAAAGCAAAACAAAACACCATTTGATGGAAAGATTTGGGATGTCTTAATGAGTGTGCAGGTATGTGACGTGTTAAGTTTCCTTGACCCATAAATGAGCGGTTACCACTGCATTATCTGTTCAAAATTTTTGGTTGTTTGCTAAAACAGAAGACCGGGCTTCTTGGTAATTCATCTTCTATGGAACCGGGCAGAAAAGGACACGGATGCAGAAAAGAACACGATGCTAAGTGTTTGAAACAGGTCATTTCTCAGCAATGTGCAAGAAGCAAGGAAGTTGCTAAATTTGTCACACTTTCACATTGCTGGACTGTGAATTTGTGGCATACCTTTTCCATTACTGTCCATGCAGCCTTCAGGGAACTGCACTATGTGCTACTGGTACCATATGGACAAATTGTCCATGTGAATGAGAACACGTGCGGTCATTCCGCAGTCACTAGAGTATTTGGCTGCTCCTCTTCCTCAGATGCACAGTCCTCTTCCCATGAGCACATCAATTCTCAATGTAGCCCCTAGCAACAGGAGTACACTTCCACCATTTGTGCATTAAAAGGATAAGAGCACGTGCTTTGCTTCACCCACCCTATGCTCAGACCTTGTGCCAATGTGCTTTCGTCTGCTTCCCCAGGGTGAAGGAAAATTTGAAGGCTACGAACTTTTCATCTTATGAATAGATCACCTATGCAGTGTGCACTTAGTGTAGTCAACAGATGCACTAGTAACAGTAGTTACTACCACTAGTGGAGACTGTCGAAAAGCTGGGACTAAATTCATTGCAAACTTACTTTTAAGTGTAACTTCCTTCAATTTTTTCAACTAGTAAGTTGCAAGGCAAGAAGCGAAATTTATTGATTACACCTTGTATTATCAACACGTCTTTAATTTGCAGTTAAAAATATTGCACTTAAAAAGGTGTTTTCCACAAATGGCCAGTGGCTGATAAGGTCATAGCAAACATCCTTGTTCTGTCAAGACGCACAAAGGACTGACCTTTTCCATAGGCACAGTGAAGAACATGATGGGCTTTTGTGCTTTCTATGTTGCCAGAGAGCATCAGTTGGCGCCAGCATATGCACTTCATCCGGGGTTTATGTAATCAAGTGCGGGTTCTGACTATTCCACAGAGAGCATCCGCAGATATATACCTGTATCTTTTCACTTTGACATAAAGGCGCAGGCGCAATTTCACATCTTTAAAAATGAAACTGTCAAGAACCACCCCCTTCTAGTTTCACTTCACTTGAATAACACGATAGCCAGCAAGCTCTGGTGTCCTTCTTTCAGGAATAGATTTGCATAGAATAGAAGCTTTATTGTCCGCAATTTTACATATAGATTTTCCTGCCGCACCTTAACACCTTGGTGCTTGTGGGTGGGCCGGCAGAAGCAGTGCACACCATACACCGGACAACAAAACGCTCAAAAATATACTAAGTTAACTCATAAATCAACACTATTAAAAGAAAACGGGCAAGTATATCCTCAAAAAAGTGATGCCACACTCTTGTACAGAGTTCAAAGACGTAACAATATGCAGAAGTACAGGAATAAACCATCACGAAAGTAGTGACAATTTTCACACGCAGTTCTGCCGAGTAATAGAGCCAGAAAGCAGAAAACAACGATACACTGCCCCTTATATGCAACAAAATCTATAAGTGCACTTTTCATTTCCTAAGTAACTGAAGACAGTCATGCTCATGAGACTGGTAAGGAAAATGAAATAAACGAATAAAATAAGTACAAAAGAGCAACATAAAAAGATTGGCAACGCTTTAAGAAACACGATTATGGCAAGCAGGAGTAAAAGAGAAAAAAAAAGTAAAAGGAAAAATCCCGTTGTAAAAGCACCCAGTTTCTTAACGGGAATTTTTATTTTTTTCTGTCGCTGATACACAGGAGCTCGTCAGGTAAGCTGTTAAACTGTGGTAAATAATACCTATGAGTTCTTTTCCCACAATTAGTATAAACTCTTGGCACCATAAGTCTTTCCTTTGGCCTTAGTGTTCTTTGCTCTCAGGTTCTTTGGAAACTTATGTCATAATAATTTGTTGTTAGAATTACATACTAATATCTGTCTTAAATTCAATAGGCTTAAATTATTCATGATATCTTCATTCTGTCTGTTATTGAGTTGTGTCACGTACACACTATTTCTGGAAATCTTACGCAGCAGTTCATTAACTTTTGTTTGCCGAGTAACAGAGCAGCTGCCGTAGATTGTTACAGCGGATCATAGGATGCTTCCGCCTACAGACTGAAACACATTGTAACATGTTTTGACAGTTGCTCCTCGTAATTTGTATATATATGCCTCAACTTGCCTTAACCTGTTACAAATGTATATGACATGTTCATCTCAGGTAAAGAACTCATCTATGCGCAGACCCAGATATTCGACAGGGTGGGTATAAGGAACTGGGATGCAACAATTGTCACATCGCAGTCCATGAAGCCTTAATTCGCCATTAAGTTCGACGCACTTGTGAGTATTCCTAATGCACATGAATGCACATGTTGAAATCACCTGCTAGACACCAAATTGTCCCTATGGTCAAGTTTTCCCAGAAGTTTTTCAAACTCGAACAAGAACTCACCTATTGGCCCGCTAGGCAGATGGTAAACTGCACAGATGACAAACGTGTGTTCATCAGACGTTATATTTACAATCACTGTTTCCATGTGTTGTGTAGGTATGGCGGTGCGTTCAGTATTCCATTCGTTTCTAATGTACAGCAGAATGCCGCCTCCTCGACCAGTTTCACGGCAAAAGTAATATGACTGATAAGCTGACAACTCATGTTTCACATGTGGGTTCATCCGCATTCATTTCTGTCAATGCTATTACATCTGTTTGCTCTGGCTTCTCGGACAAATATAAAAGAAATTCATTCCAATGCTTACGAATGCTTCTTATATTGACATGAAGTAAATCGACGCATTTCTTATACCCTTCTTCAAACGCAAACTGCTTTGCATACACGTGCCATCCGTATAGGTCTGTAAAATTTGTGCACTCATTACACTTCCTCTAAGTCATCAATGAATGAATTCTAATGACTTTGTCTCCCTCTTTCTCATGAAGACCATGCCGTTTCTTGACCACGTGAATTTGAAATCTTTCACGCACTTTTGATTTTGCAGCCCACCACAACTACCGAACATGACGAGTCATGTTGTCGATGATGTAGATGTCTTCCGATTTTAATTAATCTCTCTTCGCGGCCCATGAATTGCGAACATTTCGATCATTGAAGCGGACCAATACTGGAATTTTTTCTTCTTTAGCTTTTAGCCTGTGAGCAGCATCGACACTCTCGGAATATGGTGGGGGCAAACCAATCTTTTGTGAAAGGAATGCCCAAACACTGAAGATATCTTCATTTTCTCTGAAAGGAATGCCGTGTATATTTCAATGTTCTTGCGCCATGAATACTGTTTAACATCATTTACAGCTATCTTTAGCTGTTTCGTCTCATGGCCACTTTTATTCAGTTCTTCGTGAAGTTCGCACATGTGTTTACATAGCTCTGCAATGTTTTTTTTTTCATTTTCTGCAGTTTTTTCCATGATGTAATTGTACTGCCCTGATAAAAATTTCATCGATTCCTCTATGCTGGCAACTGTTACAGCTTGCTATTGTGCCGTTTCTAAGATATCGTATTGTCTTGAACTGTGAATGCTCTATCGACTCCATCCTGTGAGCATATCAGCAAGTTTCTGTAATGTCTCTGTTCCGTGTTGCACAATGAGTTGAATATTGTCAGCTTCTGTCTGACTGACCTGTTCTCTGGTTCGGTAAACAATGGTCCTCTATTCTGTTGTTATTGTCAGGCAGAAGATTCTATGGTACGGTTACTGTGTCAGTAAGGGTGAAGAAAAGGTACAAAATTCTTAGCATAGTGAAGCTATTATTTAGAGAATAAACAATATTGGAACATTTGCACCTCACAACATTGTTGATTTATGTCGTGCCCCATCTTTGTTGTCAATTTAAAGCACAGCAAAAAGTACAACAGCATGAAATGTGGACCGCATATAAACAAGGCGGCTTTTTCGGTACCTGTTGCAAGTTTATTCTCAGTGACTCGTGAATATAGGACACGAAAAAATAGTTGCTGTCACGCGAGGACACCAGGGTCAAAACGGTTAAATGGCTCCGATACTTTCTTGCATGTTCTGCAACCTGTGGGTACAAAATATAAATCAGTCTTTTTGTGCTGGGAAAGCTGCATAAGAAAAGCAACGCGCCATATCTTTTTCTTTCTAGTGCTGCACCAAAGCCAGGAGGGCCCTTTATACCATCCGGGGCAGAATTTCTGCAAATAATTTCCTGACTAAGGGTGTAGGCAGCTTAGTGTGGTAAGGTTGAAAGGGCCCCCTGCATTACTTTGGAATGTCTGTTGGGTTCGTTGGTAGCCAACGGTTGTGATGGGGCACCATCAAGAGTGTTGCTGGCTGGTGTTGGAGAGTTCTGGGGCTCTTCAACACCATTCTCAGGAGTTTTGCAAGGGCTGCAATCACCCTCTCCTTGGTAGGACACCTCTCCTGTTGGCTGCTTGACTAGGGACACCTGATGATCTACAGCATAAACATCATTGGCGCAGCATGCCTACAGCTGCTTCTCTTGACAGTTCATGTGATCTAGACCTTGTCAAAGACACACAGAGTATGTGACGCATGAGTCATATGCATTACAGAGTTGTCCTCAGTATGATATTGTCAAGCATCCAGAACCTGCATGCTTCCCAGCACTCTACCTGTCTCTCAATCTGTAAGCACGCCAACAACTGAACTTTAAACATGCAATTTTTATCATCACAATGGAAAATGTGTTTCTAAGGTACTCAATTTCACAACACTTGTCAGAAACACTGTAGAAGATTGTAATTGAAAGCTTTTTGATCACCGAATACCAGTTTTTATGTATCCTGAAGAAGCTGGAAACCATGATGAGTGAGTGAAGATCACAACTGCCAGACAGTAATTTTACCATTTTCTTCTATAGAACAGCATCCATTTCAGTTTCCGTACCAAAAGCTGTTATGGCGCAGTGATGTGCGCCTTGTCGACAAAACTTTTTTTACTGCTTCAACCAACAAATGCAGAAAACTTTAGCGGCATCTGGTGACAAAAGCTTGAAGCACCTCATTGGCAGTGCGAAGGGAGGGTTCCTTTCCATCGAAGGACGCATTCGAGAGAGCGTAAACTAAAATAAAATATGGCGAACACTCCCGAGAGAGAAAACAAATTCTACGCTCAACAAATATAATATTTTACTGAGATATGGTCACATCGTGGGATACACCGATATAGCGGCAAGGTCTCGCTGCAAGTGGCATTTGTTTGTTTTATAAATCTTTGTTTCATATTGCAAAGCTCAATTCTACTACATGAGGCAACACATCATTTCCACCACAACCTCAAGACACGTTTTGGTTAGTCTTCAGTCCCTTTAATGTGAATTATGAAGAAACTACCCATACATCTTTCACCTACTCGCTCTTTTGTGGCTCTACTAAACACAAATGCAATAATGCAAAGCTTATTCGGCTCGCAACTGCAGCTGTGTGTTTCCTTCTTTCGAATGATGCACCAAACATTAGTGTATATGGATCACCATGTGGTGTTTGCCGATGACTGCTATATAATATATAATTGATTTTCTTCTGACATGGGTTCAATCCCTGCTGCGGTGGTCACATTTCGATGGCGGTAAAATGCTAGAGGTCCATGTACTGTGCAATGTCTCTGCACGTCAATAAACTCCAGGTGGTTGAAATTATTCGGTGCCCTCTACCACAGCGACCCTCATGGCCTGATTAGCTTTGGGATGTTAAACCTATAAAATCAAACTAAAACCACATTGAATTTCAACTCTCACCTGTTTCGGTTTCACCGCCGCGATGGCTCAGTGGTTATGGTGCTCTGCTGCTAACCCAAAAGATGTGGGTTTGATCCCTGCAGTGGCGGTAGCATTTCAAGACAAAACGCTACACTCGTGTACTGTGCAATGTCGGTGCCCGTTAAAAAGCCCCAGGTGGTCGAAATTATCCACATCCCTCCACTATGGTGTCTCTCATAGCCTGAGTCGCTTTGGGCTGTTAAACCCTACAGTCCAAACCAGCGCAGCTAAGCATCTCAGCTGCCGTACGCAGGCAAGGCACCCATCGTCTTAGCAGCAAACGCGGGAGTAGTCACGCATAACATTGGTTCGGGCCATGGAAGATGCGTGACAAGTGACCACTTCATTCGAGCGTCAAAACTGTGATAATTGGACAAGGAACCTGACAGCCCTGGGCGGCTCACCACCACATCTGTACAACCCAGGCTACGCTAAGGGACTTCAAGTAATGCAGAAAGTTGAGCGAGTAGGTGATTCATTATTAAGCTTGGCACCAGCTTAAGTAAAAAGACACAGAAGAGGCACACGGGTCAGCGATTGTCCTGCATGCCTCTTCTGTGTCTTGTCTTCCACTTACGCTGGTGTCAAGCTTAATGATGCTAGGCGAGCCACGTGCGTCGTCGGCCGTGGCAATAATCTCGTCTCTTCCATTGTCAGCAAACAACGAAACAGCGAACGAACGTAAATGTCTGAGAGCAGATGTGAACATGAGTACGTAAGTAGATGTTAAGGCAGGTAGGCGTGAAAGCGAGTGAGCTGAGTGAGTGAAAGGCCCGGGGTTGAAATCCCTGTGCCGCGCAATTCTCGATCGGTTTTTTTTTTTTAAATTCCGCGTGTCGATGGAATTGCATTATCAGTCGTGGGGTGCGGCGTGACCTCGGTGACCAGAACCGACAACGCACTCCATCACCAGAATAGGATTTCGCCACCCTGGTGCAGTATTTGGTCACAACCTCCCATATGAACAAACCAATTGAAGGCAAGCACAGCAGGGGACGGCAGAAAGTTAGGTGGGCGAATTAGATTAAGAAGTTTGCGTGGATAGGAACCGTGGCCACAGTTTGCACAGGACAGGGTTAAGTGGAGAGATATGGGAGAAGCATTTGTCCTGCTGTGGGCGTAGTCAGGCTGAGGATGAGCGATTGTAAGTGGACAAGAGTCTGAGTGAGTGAGCCACTTCTCATGATGCCGTGGTATGTGGGAAATACAAAGTCGATGGAAATGCCATATAATGACAGCATTAGAAATGTTAGGTTCATTGGATAGAAACATTTTACTCCCGCAGTGGGCCTTTGCTAAATTTCCGGTTTATTGACTAGATACGCTGAATCGTCGCTGAGATATAACTCGTTCTCTGAATTAACTAGCCTCTAGATTTTGACCTTTAACATGCAGGAAAGTTAGACTAAAAAATAGATTTGAACAGTTCAGTCAGCAGCGTAAAATTCAAGCTTACCTCGAGCGAGTAGCCATGATAGCAAATGGTTTCGTTGTGCTCATCGTCAGCTTTCTGTCTGCGAATTTTGAAATGCAGCTTTTCAAGACTTGCTCAAACCCATGGCAGCATTCGCGCGTCCGCTAAGTGTCGCCAAGAAAGAAAGTCGCAGACATGTGAAAAAAAAGCACAATCCCCTTCTTCCAGCCCAGGGGGTACCTTCAGAAAGGTTGGGTTATCTACAGTCTCGTCAGCAGACGTGTTGAGTCATGAGCAACGCCGATGTCCCAAGCGATGGGCCATCTTTCGTTCTTGCTGTGTGGAGCGCATCGGGCCCACGCTGCTCGTTATTTTCGTGTTCCCTTCGAAGACTCGAGCCATGATCCACTGCCGAGGTTTGAAGCGTCTCTGAATGTTGAAAGTGCTGGCTCTATATCTGTAATATTAATCCTGAGCGAAGTTTCTGCCAATGCAGGCCGCCATGCTGCTGTTGTTACTGCTACTGCCGCTGCCTCATTAACTGTGAGACAAGTGTTGATTTATCTTGCGGGACATAATTATTTACTTTCAAATTTTTAGATTTGTTTTATTGTTAACTTCTTATAGCACACTACACAAGATGAATGACTGCTTTTAGTGCGTTTCGGCAAAGTTGCACATGACTAAATTCGGCGGATTTTATTTTTTTTGATCAAGCGTTAGTTTTTAAGAAGGCCGCGCCCAGAAGATGCGTTTGTCCGTGGAGCTGTGGACCAGGCGATGGTCTAGTTCGGGAAGGTTTGTTTTACTTCTCCCGAAGACGCTATTCTTTGAAATTGGTGTGGGTATAGCTGTGCTACACGTTAACATTTGTTTAGCAATGTTTCTTAGTAGCAGTGCTGGTCTTCTGATGCCAACTTTTTATTTGAAATGTCCGATTACAGGACAGACATATGACGGAAGCAACAACCACTGAAACCAAGGCGCATAGGGGAGTGTTTCTATTTGTTTTAAAAATGAATTTGTGGTGCTGGTCAATGAGAGATTAATAATGTATTCCATCGCTGTAAGGTAAACATAAGAAATCAGAAGAAAAAAAGCCACATGCCGCCGGCGGGATCCAAACCCACGATCTACGAATTTCGCGTCCGGTGCTCTACCAAGTTCGGTTAGTTCACTTTTTTAGCCATTTCTTCAAACCTACGAGGCGTTTCGTCACAAATGTGCTTGAAATTAGCCTCCGCATGCTTTTGTACTCTTAGAAACGCGCCACTGAGATTTGTGTTCTGAACGCATATTGATTTCACCGACGTGGTCCGTTGCTGCCGCTAGACTCGGTTCTGGCTAGAAGCCAAGTTTTGCGCCGAGCGTTTCTTCAGGTCTGTCCAGTGTGGCTGTGCTAGTTCCGCAAAGTTGGTGCCGCGAAATGTGGAGCTCTGGTTAAGGTGAGGCAGCCTCGTAATACTGCTTCGACCTTTGAGCACCCATGCTTATCACTTGGTAGAGAGAGGTTGGTCAGATGGTTCTTGATAATCACAAAGTGAACACGGGAGGGAAAACCTCACGGTGCTTGCCAGTGTTTCAACAAGAGGACTGTTATTAGTGACTTTCTTATGTTTCCTTACAATTTGGTATCTATGTACAAGCGGCGACTTACATCAATAAAAGGTATTGAATATCATTGTGAGATTGCTCATGCCCTTCATTTTTTTTTGCTCTGGAGGCGAAACCCAGTTGAGGTCAGTGGGCTAATGTGTAGTTGAAACAATTTTTAGGCAACAAAACATGCAAATTCTTAACAGGAGAGGTGCAAGAAAAAGTTGAACATCTACATGTTACTTCAGGTTTCAAATCTTGCTCAACATGCAGCCATTGCAAAGATGCGCACATGGTGTTGGAAAGCACGATCTTGCATACTGCACAAACCAAAGCCAGCTGCTAACTGCCGGTCATAATAAATGTGCTCACACCAGTTCAGACAGAGGATAGTTGAGGTCATCAAAGGGCACATTGCAGTACACAGGCTTCCTGCCGTCTTGAAAAACCTACTTACTATGCACCTTATTTGATGTTTCATTTGTCGCATACAGCAGGAGCTAATGCTATCCACATGTGGCTATGAGGGTAATGCCAGAAGTAAGCTGACGTGCAAACACTAGGGAAAACTCTGTCCAGTAATAAACCAAGGTGGCTGCTCTGTGATGCACTTTGTGTGTATATGTTAATGCAGGCCAACATTACAACTCTGTATGCAACCCATGTACAACCGATATACAACTTGGTGTCAAAAGTCTCTGCCACCAGTGAGCATATTGTTACGTGACGGCAAGCCAATTAAAACAGGACTACATGAAAGATGGCGATGGAATGATTTAATGGCGGTGGGCCTAGCGCGAGTGCTCCGTGCTGCGCCACTGCCCACTTTGTCGTCTAGTCCATGACACTACCCAGGGCTCCCGAGCGATCGTCCCGATTCGGCGAACTACAACCTTTGTCCGTAAAGTCCCGAAACTGAGTGATTAAAAAAATGCATTTAACATTGAAATCATTTGTGCAGCACCCCTTCGACATAATCTCCCTTGCAGTCTATACACAGCTTCCAACGCTTCTTGAGATCTTGGAAACAGTTGGAAAACGCTTCTTTTGGCAGGGCTGTCAGCTCCTTTGTCGTCGCGTGTCGAATGGCCTCCACGCTCCCCATCCAGCGACCTTTTAAGGCTCTCTTCACACGTGGAAACAGGAAAAAATCATATGGGAAGAGGTCAGGCGAGTATGGTGGATAGGGAAGTGCAGTAATGCTGTGCTTTCTGAGAAATTTTGTCACGCTGAGAGCAGTGTGCGGCCTTGCGTTATCGTGGAGAAGGCTTCATTGTCCAGATGCCCATAAGTCAGGGTGACGGTGTCGCAGTGCATCACGCATGTGTTGGAGCACGCGGATTTCAAACTCCTGATTCACCGTCCGCCCTTGTGGGACGAACTCATGGTGTATGACATTTCTGGCATTGAAAAAAAAAACTATCAGCATCGTCGTTTTGGTCTTCTAAACTAACAGCATCGTCTTTGTTTTGGTCTTCTGTCGCCGCACCTTCCTCGACGCCGGAGAGCTTCTGGACTGTCATTCGGCGCTCTGCCTTTTTGTTTGAGGATCGCTTTGAAAACACCATGTTTCATCTTCTGCAGTGATGCTCTCGACGAATGCAGCATCTTTCTCAACCTCGGAGAACAAATCAGCGCTCACTGATGCCCGCGTGTCCGTCTACAAAGTCCTGTGTGAGGGAGTGTGGCACAAGTCTCGCATTCAGCTTTCGTTTCCCCAAGTTCTCACCAAAATTTTGTGGCATGTTGTCTTACTAATGTCGAGAGCATCTGATAGCATGCGGACTGTAATGGTGCAGTCTTCCTGTACGATTTCCCTGATCCGAGCCACGTTGTTTACATTCCATGAGGTTGAAGGGCACCCCTGCCTTGTGTCATCTTCAACCGATGTTCTCCCCAAAACAAACCTCTTGTGCCCTTGTGTCATCTTCAACCGATGTTCTCCCCAAAACAAACCTCTTGTGCCACTCGAAATCTTGTGCCCGCGATAATGTCTCGTTGCCGTAAGCGTCATGAAGGAGCTCATACGTCTGTGTGGCTGTCTTGCCATGCTTCACACAGAATTTTATGTTTAAATGCTGTTCGAGGTGGACGTCCATCTCTCCACATTCACTCACAGTAGAATGCACAGACTAGCGACAACGTATTTTTCTACATGTAGTGCCATCTAGTGGCCGCCACAACAACTAACATAAATAGCTCAGGTTGGCCCAAAAAGATGGCGCTACACATACGCATCAACATTTGTTTTGGGGAATCATTTATAGAGAAAATAAATCAGTCTCAAAACTTTACGGACAAAGGTTGTAAAATACAGTGGCGATGAAACGTAAGACGTGGCGATGGGCGTGGTAGAAGGGATGAACAGAGCCCGTGAGAAAATTTTGTATGAAGTAGCCAAAAAAAATTGTGCCGTTCTTGACGCCGCATGAAAAAAGTTAGCACTGATTAGGAAATAAATGACTTATGTGCAGTAAGAAATGGGAACATTGGCTTTGCCAGATGCATGCATGTTGCATCCCCGCCGCAGCCATAGCATGAGCAGTGGCAAAGGGAAATGGAGCTGACAAAACAGCTTATTTGGGGTCATCCATTCTTTGACTTCCTTTTAAGATACAGCTGTGAGCAGGTAAATCAAGGCACAGAATGTCAAGTTTTTCGGAATAATGCTCTGATTAAATGTACTGCCAGGCTCTTGGTTCAAAAATTCAGCTTGGGAGGTATGCTTCTTCATTGTGCATCCCACTCACTGGACACATGTTGGATGACGCAATACTAAATGTGCCCATAGAAAAAGACAACAACTTCTCATGTCACTTTGCCATACATTTGCGCATTTCTGGGTAAACTGCAAGATTTTGCCCCCACTGCATTGGAAATGCATTCAGGTTGAGAAAGTGAGTATTCCATACACCGTCACATGCCAACAAGCAATGAGTACAGCAGCCTCTGTCGTTTCTTTTCCGTCACTGCAATGGTTTCGTATTCGGTTGTATTAGCCACGGTCTGTGTTTCTGCATGCACCCCAGGCACATTTTCAGCACACGAGTCAGTTATTTCCATATCAGTGCTCATTTTTGTAGCGAGATGTCAAGAACAGTAAAAACTTTTCTGGTTACCTTGTGCAATGGTGGTTCGTCTGCCACCAGTTCAGTTATTTTGGTCAAGCTTCAGCAGAGGTGGATTTTCGAAACAAAGGTACAGCATCTACAAGCGAGTGACAGGGTACAAGAACAAAGATAAAACTCGGAGTCAGATAGCTCTGCTGTTACTAGTTAGACAGCTGGAACTCCAACAAAAGTATGAGACCTTCACACTTCTGTGCCGCAACAAAAAATCTAAGACGTCCTGAATCGCTTCGATCAGCATTTCACAAGGGACTGCAGTACAACATATGCATCGAAGTATTGCACCACATGAAGTAATGACAAGCCAAGCTTTTGACAGATTCGTGCAAGCTGTTAACGTACAAGAGGGTCAAATCAGCACTATGCACAACAAGATGATTACGATCCGTGTAGGCATAGAATCGGTGACACCGCACTCTGCGAATGTTTTTTTGCATGAAAAGACACTTGTCCTATGGAAAGCAATCAGCCACTGCATGGGAGCACAACTATGTTGTACGTCAAAGAAATGCAAGCACCCAGGTCGGAGGATCTCGCACCACATTGTAACCGACCAAAAGCTTCTGACCTCATGCTTGGCGAAAACTCCGAATGTGTGCTTGCTTGCTGCCAACCGTTTCAAAGTGTCCCCATCGACAGAGGCCCACATCAGTGCCAGCTTTCAAAGACCAATGCAACACATGTGGCACACCCAGCTGTTACACTGTGTAACAACGAAGATTTGTCAACGCGGTAGTGGCAGTGCTATCGCTGAGCGTGCGCTACTGGCTGGCTCTAGAACAACCGCCGACGGCCAGAAGAACACCGTTCAGTGCCTGGTTCTTTCAGGGCCATTAAACCCCTTTTCAACTGCATCATGTTGCTAGCCCTTGAACATTTGCATATGGTGTGAACATTGTTCAAAGGTGCACCCCCCTTCGTTAGATGCATTCACTGTTTGTACTCTTCATCCCTTGTTATGGCAGCAAACCAAAATGAATGCACGTGATGCCACTTTGGAACTGGGCAAATAATCAGACGTCAGCCTCCTTTCTTCTGATGAGATTCAAAAGTAGTCCTACCTGCCAGTGCTAATTAGCCTTAATGACAGTGCAATCACTTGCACTGATGCAGTAGCACGATTGCAGGGAGAGTTCTTTCTAGCGGATTTCACCGGGTGCATCAAGACTGAATTCTTTGTTGTTAGTCTGCCAAGTGCAGTAACTTTTGGGTAATGTGACTCCAGAGACTGAAGTTCATCCCACACCTCGACAAACTTCCCTGCGGGTCAGCGGATATGAAAGCCAGAAATGAAGAGTTGGCAAGCATAATTGAGCATTACAGCGATGTACTTGTTGAAGGGACAGGTCTTCTGCATGAAGAGTACACAGTGGCACTGGACAAAAGTTCGGAATATTCATTTAGGCGCCATATGGATTCTCATCAGACATGAATGGTGAGTTAAATCAAGAAATGCAAACCCAGGGAAAAAAACAAGTGTTCACACAAGTTGCTGAACCAGCCCATTGGCAATTCTGAATAAAAAAAAGATGGTTGTGTTCAGATCTACCTTGACCCATGAAATCTGAATGAGGCAAACATCCATAAACATCCATACATCTGAATGCTGACATTTCATACCTTGCTCTCAAATTTAAATGGTGGATCAGCGTTACTCAGATAAGCTGAAGTTAGCAGGGACCGGCTACACTGGCTCAGAGGCTTCGGCATTTGGCTGCTGGCTTAAATGGCTGTATTTCAATGAAGGCAAAACACAAAAGCACCTGTGTGCTGTGCAATGTGAGAGAACAAAAGAACCCCAGTTGCTCCAAATTAATCCGGAGCTCTGCACTATGGCTTCCCTTATTGTCCGTGTGACACTTCGGGACATTAAACACCACAATCTGCAATTTGAAGCCAGCAATGGCGAAGATCGGTTACCTTGTCCATGTGCTGTCTGCTGATGGAGTCAAAGCAGATACAACAAAGGTCAAACCTTTCATGCAAAACATTTAGCCAACTGGCCAACAAGACCTACAGTGATTTCTGGGTATGGCTAACTTCTTGACAAAGCTTACACCACAAGGAGACCTCTAGTTTGGGCCAGTTGGTTCATGATTCACAATGAAAACGGCGCGAAATACGGGGACAAAAGAGAAACAAATATGACGGGACCATCGCCAACTTACAACTGAGTTTTATTTCGCGTAAAACCTGCCTTTTTATAAGCCAACACGCCGTAACAACCGTGCACTCAAGCATTCGCAAAGTCACGAAGCCAACTCACGCCGTACAACAGATCACTGAAAGGGATCTAATACATGAAGCAGGATAAGTAACCAAGTAACATTTTATCATGGCCATCTGCAAGAAAAACCCAAGGGGCGTGAAGAAAAATATAACAAACAGCTCTGCACAAGTATGAACATCATACGATCATGACCACGCAAACCCTTAACAACCAAAAACTATACAACTACATAAGGAGTGACACCAGATGACCAACAGGACACGTGGAAAAGAATGAAAATTTAAGACCAAAGCTGCGTCAAAGGTAAAAAAGACGGCGAAAGGCGTGATGAGTGCGAAAACCTTTAACATTTGGAGCCGGTCAACCGGCAACCATATGAATGATATCCGATGGCCAACAAGAACATGGAAAAAAGGAAAGAAGGTCAAAAACCGGTTCAGACCAAAGTCTGCGTCAAAGGCACAAAAAGGAGACAGGAATTTGCGCAAACAACGGCACTTCGTCAGAAAGAATAGCACCCAATGCTGTAGGGAGTGCACGACAAAACAATAAACCTACAAAATTCCTTCTAGCAAAGTAAACTCCTCGTTGCTAAGCGTAATGGATGGCTTGCTGATGCATCTGCCCCTTCTTTGCTGATATAAAAGGCTTCCATCACCTCTCTCTACTCTGTCCTTTCCACTCCTCAAGAAGATAGTTTTCTCGAACTCAGGACGGCAATTCCTGCAAGCTTTGCAGGGATCCACTGGGAAGCTTCCTTCATTATTTTGCAGGTTTCGGCAGTGCTCGCTGGCACGCTTATTGAAACATCGACCTGTTTGGCCAATGTATATGAGCCCGCAGCATAAGGGAATCTGCTAAACAACCAGAGTTCTGCACTGTGTGAACTTGTTTTGTTGTTTCACAGTACAAGCCGGTTGTTTTTCTCGGTTATTCATGGCGCAAAGCCTAGAAAGTTTGCATGGGACTGAGAATGTGACCTGAACGTTATGTCTGCCTGCTACTTTAAGGTTGTGCAAAACCTTGTGGATGTACGGTATTACAGCCACACGAAGAAATCGGATCTCTGCTTTCAGGACCTTGCTTCAACTTCTGCAGAATGGCTTCACACACGGAAGAAACCACACAAGAAGGGTACCCTGCTTCTTTTAACTGCTGAACTTGAGCGCTGAAACTTGACGAGGTCATATGGGGGCATAATTTGTTCAAAGCCACTTGTAAGGAGTTTCAAACAATCGCCGTTTCACAAGCTTCGAATGAGCACTGTTAAAAAGGGAGCAAACCTTTCTTTGAATGTGGACTATACATCCAACACAAGTCATCTTAAGAAACCGCATCCTAAGATCGAATCACTGGAGTTCACGATTTGTCGGGACCTCTTTTGTCACGGTTGTTACGGCGTGTTGGCTTACAAAAGGGCAAGTTTTACGCAAAATAAAATTCAGTTGTAAGTTGGCGCTGGTCCTGTCGTGTTTGTTCCTCTTTTGTACCCATATTTCGTGCTGTTTTCTTTGTGATTTACACCACAGCTAGCCCAACAAACCCAATTCAAGTGGCTGTTGCACAAGAGCACCCTTTTGTTCAATGTCCAGTTCCATGCGATTTTGCATGAGGAACCGCATCCTTGACACTCAGATGCAAGCTGTGAAGGCGTTTTGTTTTCCTGCTGCCAGCTGTTTTCAAAGGCCGACCGGCATTAACTCTAGCTGCGCCTCGTGTGACACCTGGACGGCGCCTTGCTAGTCCAGTTGGTTGCACCTTGATGATGCGGCCGCGCCTCAGTGAACTTGCTTTTGCTGCTGTTGAAGCAAGATGCATCGCAACTACTTGAGGCTCTGTGCGCGCTCTCTTCAACAGTGCCAGGTCTCTTTGGAGCAGGGTGAGATAAAATGGGTTGTCTGCAGCCAAACTGTATTGCCGCCACAGCTCTTCTGTGATGTTCTTGAGTACCTCAGCAGCATCCTGTGAAAAACCCAAAATAGCTCAGAGATCTGTGAAGTGAGGCACTAAAGTACCAACTGTAATGACTTTTGCAATGTACCTCTAGCACCCCACTCACATTTCTGTACTTTTTGTCCTTTCATCTTATTGTTTACAGCTGCCCTTGGTTATAATGGCCATGTGTTTAGGTTATTCCGATATGGGCACTATAATTTACAAAGCAAATTGCACTGTGGAAGTTTGCAAGGTGCCAACATGATGGATTGTGGAAAAGTAGAACATCAATGCACTGCATCAAGTGAGAGCGTGGGAAGGATGATAAGCTGGAGCATATCTTGCAATAAACCTGCATCCTCATATACTTGGCACTACTAACGATGCTCATGTCATGAAAGTTATATTACATACATCAAGTACGTAAATGTTTAATGCGCAAACACAGAGAAGTAAGCTGTTTGTCGATCATTTTTACAAATAAACAGTTTTTTGGACTCGCTGAATTATTCAACATGCCTGTGAGGCATGGTACCACAGAAAACTTCCAATAAGAAGCAAGAAATACTGAAACAGCTATGCACTCTGGTTACGAGGAAAGTTTCACATTACACTTCTACTCTGTGACCAATGCTGCCTTTGAAAGCTCTGTTCATTGCTGAAATCTGTGTAGTAGCATAGTGAGAGGGTTGGTTACTGCGAGTCCAGTTACAGTTTTGAGCAGGACAGAGAGAGGTTTCAGCTCCTCTTAAATGAGAACCTTGCATACTGCTTTATGGAACTGCCATGCAGCCAGACTTGAAACTCATATATTGTAATGCACAAAAAAAAAAGAATGTGCCCCAGACCTCACGGCATTGATGATTGGAACTTGGCCCTGCAACAGCAAGCTTCTCCTCAACTTCCATTGTGTCTTGGGGCAAGCTTGTAGCATCTTGCACCAAAGGCTGTGGCTGTGGCTGGACAGGTTCATTGCCTGGCTCGCCTGAGCCGCTCCCTGGCTGGTCCCACGCAGACTCACGGAAGTCACGGAAAAAGGCAGGATTTTGACACTTGTCACCTAGGGCAAGCCATGCGAGCTGGTGGCGGTCTTGAGTGCTAAGTATAGGAGCATTCGGGAATCCTCCCCCATAGGTGCTGTGAACGAGTGCCTGCTGCTTGCAGAACGCCCCCTGCTGGCCAGCTCGGCAGGTGCAAGTGCTGACATCCTGCCACACTTCATAGATTTTGCCATCCTCTTTGCAGCTGGGAACTTCAAACAGATTGCTGCCAAGGGTGCGGATGCTTGCAGCAGCATTTTCAGGCATCCTTTCGAGGAGTTTGTCGTATAGGAGCTTGTGGCTTGGTACACGGTTGTAAGCGTGCTTCAGCAGCCTCTTCTGCAGGTGACCTTCCCATAAGCTTGTGATAAGGTCCACAAGGGCGACAACATTAAATGCTTTATGCCTGCCCAGAACCACATCCTTAAGGACCCGTATGGATGCTTCAGTGAAATTATTGGTGTTGTTGCCCCTTGTGAGCATTCCAGAGCGGTACAGAAGCACCCATTCTGCCTTGCGCTCCAGGAAGCCAAGAACACGTGCTACGTAGCCCTTATGAGACTTGGCCTTCATTTCCGCTATGGCAGTATTCAGGTCATTAGCAGTTGATGCATACATAATCTGCAAAGGAGATTATAAAACACATGTCGAATGCACACCAATATTTGCCTCCTGTAATGGCACTATTTGTGCATAAAAATTTATATTGAGTGATCTGTCTCTGTGTCATCTGCGACTTATGCTTCTGATGTTGCAAGGTAACTAACATTTCTGACGCTACTCAATATCGGGCTGCTAAACACGTAGCAATGACAATTTTCCATGAACTATCACCTTGTCCCAAATATTTCACCAAAGTGGTGTTTCCATTCTCATATTCTGAGTTTGTTTGCCCCTTTTATGCTATATGAGATGTGACTTAACTATCTGATATGTTAATGATCGTACGTTGCATTTTTTACAATGTCTAAGATTCTCTGGGTGTTTTGGGCGCTTTACATCCAAACCTCACTGTTACCTTCAAACTGCACACGACTGAGAACAGCAGGTATTTTCAATCCATATTGTACACACTTGTTGCCATTATAGCTATTGATTCATTATTTATTTGTGGGCACAAGTTTGCCTAATCAACAGTTTTCTGCCAAAGCTTTCTTTCACCTTTCTCCTTGCCACCACCGCATGACAATTTTATATTAACAATAGCCTGCATGGCCCCATTCTAGAATGTAAATACTTTAATACCTATGCTACTAATAACCTTTTCTGGAAAACTTATGTTAACTACATAACATAGCACCATATGCTCGCTATTAACAACACAATTGCTCACATCAACATCACTCAAAACAATGACAGCTATAGTATATACTGCGTCCAACCCTGTTTAGAATCCTCTTTCTAAAAGCTACGCAAGCAGATTTTCACTAACTAAAGCTGGAGTGAACACACAGAATCAATTACTTTAATGTGTGTAATTAGCAGCATAGCAGAAACATTACAAATATGCAACAAACTCTAAACATGGTATGTCACTATGTACGGTTTTCTCACGTTTTTCCTAATATCAATCTTTTCAGAAGATTTCTCACTCTATTAAAACCACCTAAAGGTACCACTGATCGCTCATGGCACTTGCATTCATGTAATGTTCATCATCCTCACAAACTTGATGTACCTCTTCAATTAATAACACGTATACAGTTATTTCTATCAGAGACGTTCCGTACTTGGAACTGCTTGCCAGGCACATTAGCCACTATCTCCAAACACACTAGCTATTATTCATTTCAGTATGCACTGAATTTATGATGGGTGTTGTGTTCAATGTGTTGCGTCTGATTTTATTGCTCTGGTGGTTCGAAGAGCATGTAGTTATTGATTTTATTTAATTCTACTTGCAGCACGCCTTGTATTATACTCGGTGTTTTTGACTTGCCTCTTCTCTTGCCAACCCAGTGGCTTTGGCTGTCAAATGTAAGCTTGCAGGCTTGATCATAGCCGCAGTGCCTTCTGCATAAGGATGACCGACACCCCAACCTGTGACCACTGCGGCCATGAAGAATCAATTGGCCATATATTGTGCTCCTGCCCGCAGTACAGTCCATAGAGGGCAAGCCTTAGCCACGAACTTGACCAACTGGACGACCAACCGCTATCCTAAAAAAGAATTCTACAACATCGAAAGGACCTACCGTCGCAGAAGAAGGCCGTGCAAGCGCTTCTGCGCTTCTTACAATCTACCGGCCTGTGTGAAAGACTAACCGGAACGCCTAGTGTGTGTGTGTCTCCATGTGTGCACGTTCCTTTTTTTTTCCTCTCTGTCATCTTTCTAACCCCTATCCCCCATCCCCAGTGTAGGGTAGCAAACCGGAGACTCACATCTGGTTAACCTCCCTGCGTTTCCTTCTCTCCCTCTTTCTCAATGGAAGTGAAATACAAAAATACCCATGTGCTATATGAGGTCAGTGCATACCAAAGAACTCCCAGGCGGTATGAAATAACGTGGAGGCCTCCACTGCAGTGCCCCTTGTAGTCTATGTGTCACTTCAGGACATCCAGTACCACGATTTACATTTTTCTTCTCATCTCTGCGTCTTTGTGACATTTGACCAATTTTATGCATTCTTTTCCCTCCTCTCCGCAATGCTTCTTGTAAGCTGTGACGGTGAACTAAATAGGCATGCAAGCTTGCATTTGTAATGAGTGCAGATAATCATTATTTTATGACTACATAACAGAACACAATGCTTGAATGCTTGACAAGTCAGCCTTAATTATAGGCCAGACCTCCCAGCCCAAACTTTTGGCAGGACGATGAAAAAGTCGCAGAATGTTTGCTACCTTCTTGTTACATATTTTAGTTTATGTGGTACTGTGCTCAAATAATTCATTTGTTACCGCACTGCCATTGTTTACGAGCTCTGCCTATCCCAAATGTAGTAGGTATTTGATGGATTACCCTTGTAAAGTAGAGATCTAAAACTTGTTTATGCAACTATGACATGGAAGCCATCATATCTTCAGTGCAACTGTTTTATTACTTGGATATAGTATACCAGTTTCCTCTATTATAAAACTGCATTGGGGCAGCTAGGTTTGTTTGTTGGTATGGTAGCTGCTGACAGTTGTAACCCTCCTCAGTGAAGTATGAACAGAGAGCAGTGGTAACAACAGAAAATACTTTATAATAATTTCACATCATAGTGATATGTGCAAGAAGGGCACGTGGCTAAGAAAATGGGGTTCTTTGGTACCTGTTCCATCGGTGCATGAAAAAAAAATCCACAATATTCGCTACATCTACAGCATGTTTTCACGGCAGTCACAATCATTAAGGCACACATGATTGCGAGAGCATGCTCATTTAATTTAATGAAATCATGATTTTCCTCTAGGGGCACAACGAAATGAGACAACTGCCCAGTGCCCTAGAAAATCTGCTTCGTTCTTATGCTTTTAAACCCTGCCCTCATGCCAAGAAATGATGCTATACTACTTCTGCTGCAGATCTGTCACTAATTTCAGCACAATAGCGTGCTTAATTTCATCTTTAATATCATGAACCACAATACTAATGCCAGAAATTTACGAACTTGCCTTGTCTTCAGAGTTTATAGCCATCAATTCTACAATTCCACTATCTCTCTATGCCTTAGCAAACCAAAAAAGTATGAGTCGAATTCTTTTAACTTCACTCTGTGATTGACATCATGTTTATATTACGTTGCAATCCACTTGCACAGACCACAGAAATGTTTCTTTTCTGGGTTTTTAAAAAAAAATCTGTGTGGAAGGGAAAGAAAAACTTGCCATGTGTAGTGTTCCAGAAGCCTAACACCCTACAGTGTTGCAGATAAAATGTGCAACTATTTCATACTGTTTCAGAGGGATCATTGGCACGAACATGTGCTCTTTGAAGCTCCCATGATGCAGTCATGTGTTGCTTTGAAGGCACCCACCGATGTACCTTCACTGGGTTCTCTGAGCCATTCATGCACATTCCTTTAATACTCGTTACTGGACATTATATGTCTGACATAGTTCATGTTATTTTATTGTAAGAATTCAAACAGCCGGCATTTTGCATCACTCATCACTGACCAATTATTTTCTAGAAGAAATTGACAAAACTAAAAGTAATGCATGCTTCATTTGCATTCACCTTCTGAAATGTAGTCATCAAATCTTGCTTGTCATCCCTGCTGGTGTCGCGTGATGCATGTAGCCAGCGCCACTCGGCTTGAGCCACATGAAAGCGGCAAAGGAGCTGCTTTTGTTAAGGCTATGTTGCTTGCAAAGCAGCTTTCTCAGCTGCCGAATTATCCGTCATAAATGCTTGCGGTGCCTGCAGTATATAAGAAGCAATATTTTGCACCTTTGTTGCTGTAAGTAAACAACTTTATTATTCATTCTAAATGGTATGAAGTCTCTACATTGCTTTTCATTTGAGGCTTTTGTGTTGCAAAGTTTGAGGTGCAAAGGACACAGAGACTTTCTGTAAAAATTGAATTTGACTGCCCAGATGCCCCTTCTCATGATTTTATTAAACTATATGCCTAAAATATTAGCACAGCGGTAAACTGGAAAAGTAAGATTTCTTATCCATTTTTTATTGATGAAGCTTTTAAAAAGGTGGCATGAAAATGTGGTGCTAATATTTCATTATGCCAGCAGAAAGAGCAAGAAGTTTAGTGGTCATAGCTTATGCTTAAGACACCATTCCTTTTGTCCTTGACTGGGGAGCAAACAGCCATTCATCTTATGTGCGGCAAAAACGCTGACAAGTAGTTGGGCTTTGAATGGTGTAATGAATCGGCATTTTCGAAACTGAGCAACAATGACATCTAAGAGACACTAATGTTTGTATGTGCTTTTATCCTCTCCTATCGAGCCATAAATCAAGCGGCCAAATATCGCAGTAGAAATGATAATGAATAAATATCAACATTTTTATTCTTGAACCTTAACATAGCACTCTATTGATATGGACATGACCTTGATGCTTTAACTTTTGTTGTGCCATCTGAAGTAACATTATTTTATGATTTATTCTATTAATTATGCACATGGGCAAATGACAGCTTTAACATGTGGCCACTGGGAACAAAAGCATGCAAATGTCATTCTGCCCCCCCCCCCACCGTTTTACCAAAGATGCCCCTATGTGAATACAACAGAAGGCGTAAACAAAATGCATGTGATGGGCCACTCTTGTTTATATCTACTGCTGTAATTATAATTTGTTAGCTCATGAATGTCCTGAGTATTATTCTTTACTTACATGAGTGCCACCAAAGCAGGTTGGGTAGCTCAGCTTCAGCAGACCAAATGCAGCTTTGTAGCTCTCGCTGCTCTGAGAACTATGTAGTAGTACAGCAAGAGGCATTGCGCCAACTGCAGTTGCTGTAAGTACCACCGTGAGACTGCTTTGTGACTCATCACATGAGGCTGTAGAGTCCACAAATATTATCTCCTTAACAGCACTCAGTCCTTGCGTCCTTTTCATGACCTGCGTCACCACAAGAACTGCCCAGCAGGTACCATCCTCTGGCCTTGTGATTCTCACATCGGCCCCTGCAAAAGGCAATATAGGACTCCTACTTATAGCGGCATTAAGCTGAGAAGCAAAGGTAAATGAGGGGCTTGTTAAGATATACATTTAAAAGTTGCCAGCAGTCAAAACAAATCGGAAATTTCAAAAGATAAGTTTCATGTTCTTATTCATCAGATTAGGAGCAGCAGAATCATTATGTTAGATGTTAGATAATTCAACGCAACGTAGGAGATAAGGCAGCTACATGCCTCCAATAGAGTCTGAATCAAAGACCTCCACGTGTTGCATATGGTGCTCGACCAACCGAGCTATGGCACTACTACTATCAAGTGTACCTCTGCTAGCGTGCACTTCGCATGTTGAACCTTTTTATGCCTGTTTATGACATCAAGGGTGCCAAACCAGATACCTTCTTTATGCTTTTTAGCAAGCAAGGGAAGGGAAATGATTGGTTCATTAATATGTACACAAGAAACGATCAATAAAGTCCAGGAAAGCATAGGGGAATACTGTTCTAGTTATTCTTTTAATGTTGTAAGCTGTATCGAGAAATTAGTGACAGCGTAATTATTTTTTGGATGTAGGATCACTGCGTAACGTAACGTGACAGAACGCACAAGGAAAGACAACCACATGCTGCCGATGGGGTCCAAGTAGGTTGCACCTGCATGCCCATGTCTGTAATGCTATGCTTCGGGCTTAGGGTGAGGCAAATGTATCACTGGGCAGAGTAATGTTGGCATGTATGGATATTAAATCTCGATATTACAGATAATGAAAAGTAGACACTGTAGCATACTCACTGTTTCACAATGCAGGAAGTATTCATCATGGATGGGATTTTTGTGGTAAACCACACAGCTTTAGCCATGCAGACCAGAGAAGGTTGCTGCAAGCTGATTTAGACATGCATATGGCTTTTCATCCTGCTCTATTTTCACCGAAAATGGGGCCACTGTGGCTTGAATGAATATACTCTAAAGCCTCAGGTGGTCCCTCTAAGAGGAAAGAAAAACTACTGCTAGCCGAGAGGTTGCCTCTGTTGGCAGCATGATGTGCTACAACATTTGGTGATAATTCTGCTGAAGCAAAAGGTAAATATTTATGAAATACCTAGACCACAAAAATAAAAATAATCACACAGATATGTGCAAATGCAAAGAGTTAAACAACAAAAAAACCTTTGCAGTTCAGTCTTTTCAAAAAGTCGCAGGAATTTCAAAGAAAATAAACTACACTGCTCAGATATATTGCAGCTTACCCTTGTCAAGATAGCATGGCGCTTTCTCTGAAAGTTTGCTGACAGGGTCCACTGCGCTGCCGTAATGATGATCCCGCCACAGCCGTAACCAGTAATAAACAGTGCCTGCGCTTGGATTCACGGCTCATTGGCAAGCTTCTCGGCGGCGTCATCTTCAGCTTCTAGCTTCTGCTGGTGCATAGCTATGGCCTGTGCTGGTGTGAGGCCATCATGAAAATAGCTATGGAACACAGCTCGAGTGTCAGCTGTGGTGCGCAGGAGACGTAAGGCATCAGCACAGTCTAGCGCATGATTATGGTCATCCCTGACCTTCACAATGGCACGCAACGGCGTAGCCCTCTTCAGGAATGGGTCCCGCTTCCTTGTGTCCCTAGTAATGTTTTTTATTTTGATGTCCACAAAGGCTGGGCAATTGGTAGCCGTTTGGCCAGTAATCTTATTCCTGTTCGAGTGCTGGCATTTCCACTTCTTGTGGAATGCGATCCTAGTAAAAAACAAATGCAAATGATTTTTCTTAGAATGACACTCATATTTTTGCATAAGAATATTTTACATTAGAGAGACACTAGTAACAATAATGTAAATATTGTGCAGTGCTCTGTAAGACAAAAGTTCCGTGCGATGAAGCCAGCCTTACAAAACTGATAATCGGAATCTGTCGCAATGCAAATGATTTCACTTCTCAGAATAACGCTCATCTTTTCCCTTTAGTCTATTTTACATTAGAAAAACACTGGTAACAATAATGTAATTATTGCGTAATTCTCTGCACTACATTACTGCCATGCGGTGAAGCCAGCATAGCAAAAAGCTGAAAAATTGGAATGTCACAGTCCACAGTTATATATTTTTTCCATGAAAGGCTTCAGAACTTGCACACAGCACCCTGAAGCGCGTCAATAGCTGTTATACGAGAAGCAAAGTACGTTCGGCTTCAGCGCCGCGCGCCTATGTACTTTTTTCACAGGTGGCCTCACATTGCGAAACAATTATGAATAGACGACCGCTCTTTCGAGTAATACATCAAGTGCATGGGTGAATAAAATGCGAAATTTCCCATATCTTTTAGGCTTTGCAACTTCCCAGTCAACGATCCACGTGGTTCTCGTCGCTACACCGTAGCTGGTGAGCCACTCGTACGCGTCTCCGTCGGTGTTCAGAGCCACACGAAAACAACTCACGTTCTCGACGCAATTGTCACTGTCCAACTCGCATTCGAACGGCAGCGATGATGCCGCCATAATTCACGGATGGAACACGCTACTCGAATAAAAAAGTCCAAAGCAGCCGCGGCGGACTCAAAACTTCTTTTATGGGCGGTAATGTGGAGAAAAGGAAAGGCGGGAGGGGGGGGGGGGGGAAAGGGGATGCTGCCCACTGTATGTAACAGCCGACTGCAAGTATCGCGCAGCCAACCAGGCAGCGTCCTCTCCTCCTCGCTTCAGTGCTTCCTCTCTCGCGGCGCATTCGTGTCCAGGCGCCAAAAATACGCCTCCCGGACTATGTAGTAGCTCTGCACCGGTTGCCCACGCACGCAGTGTAAGGAACTGGCGCCAGTTGTAATGCGCTTTTTGTCGCCAAGCATACGTGACATCTGGCTGGCAAAGCGGAAGAAATTGCAATTTCTTCCGCTTTTTTTTTTTTCGTTGCAAACTTGACGATATACAACAGAGAATTGTTCTGGGCGACAGAGTCCAGGGCTAAGGTAGCAGATTTCAAGTTCGTGGGGGTAAAACATAGGAAAATGTACGCTTGAAAGAAGGAAGGTGACCCATTTGTGAACCTAATGAGCCCTTTTGACTTGACTGAGCTAGCCTGACCACTCTTTTTTTTCTTCCCTTCGCGCTTTGTCATTTGTAGTCCTTTCTTGATACATGGCTCCGTGCGAAGAATTTTGTGATTTTCCTGCTCTTTCTGTCTTTTTAAAAACTGGCGAGGGCACTTTCTCTGTGTTTCATGCTTACGTGCGCAGTATTCGCAAGCACTGGAATGAATTTGGCATCCACGTTGGTGCTGTGCGTGATATAGCTGATGTTTTCGTTTAAATTGAAATTAATATTGAGCAAGAACATACTAGTCTGTTTTCACTCCAAGGTTATCACAATCATTTTTTTACACTCAAAGACGGTCGTGGCGGTGGAATTCCTGTCTTTATTAAAATGGTTGGATTTCGAGTCCTCTGGTTATAACCTTCACAAGCGGTGAATCTTTAGCCCTTCACATTTACACACAATCTTTTGTCATCACATTGCTCGCTATCTTTAGATATCGAAACAAAATCGTTAGAGTGTTTGTGGATGAATTGCGTCTACTTGCTTTTCATCTCGTCACGTGGGCATGATAGGTGATCTTAACATTGACGTCTTGAAGAAAGAACGGCACATCGTAGCTGAATACTTGAACACGCTCGCTGACGTTGGAACAGAAGCCGTTATCAACCATCCAACATGTGTCGAAGTTTTGGGCTCTTCACTTGAAAAGATCACGTCAACGTTCGTACTGAGGACGACCAGGTATTTGCATGTATTGTTGAACAAAAGCTATCCGATCACTTCTTTTTTGGGCGTAGCTTTTCACCGTCACAGTAGGCTGCCGTAAAAAACCGATATCATGAATTGAGGTTGTTGATAAAAGAAAGCTCGACTTGTCGTTACAACGATTGGCGATCTTTCCTTGCAGAAGTTCCTGCCATTGCAGATAGTGCACTCATGCAAAAGCGTGGTCTTCATAAAGCAACGAAAGTCAAAGCCGGGATGCCCGTGGTCAAATGGAAATGTTCTATCCGCGATAGCTGAAACAGTAGTGGCTTGGGCGCATTGTCATCTTTCTTCTAAACATCAGTATCTTCACGCAGCTTATTGATGGCTCGCAACAAGGTCACTGCTCTGTTTAGAATTTTCAGATGAAAACACTTCCAACGTACATTTTCTGAATCTAGAAATAAACCTTCTAAGGCTTGGTCTGCGGTTAAAAAATTAGGGGCCGTCACCAGAAAGTGTGTATGAAACCGTTGCTAAGATTTTTGGACCAACATCTACAGTGTTAGGTGACTAATTCAATTCCTTTTCATCGTCTGCCACAACAAGATCATCTGGTAATACGGCTAGTTACCGTGTGCCGCAATCGATGGTAGAGTCAGCATTTTTGCCAGAGTGCACTGAAGATTATATCCTTTATATATTATTGAACTTCGAACAGCGAAAGTCGATGGCACTATCAGAGAGCGCCGAGAGAGCCAGCAACTTGTCAGCCAGACTACGGACATCGCTTGGCAGCGAAAACTGGACCACGTCAGAAGGCAGCTTGGCAATAAGCCACCGTCACCTCGGTGCGTCATGCACGCACCGCAAGGACCGGATCCTCCTGAACATGTGAAATCTGTTCTGTCGTCGGGACCTAAGTTTGATGATGATAATTATGGATTTTTATGGCGCAAGGGCAGCTATGGCCAAAGAGCGCCATGTCACAACGTATTTTTTCCATTTCTCAAGGTGGGGTCAGAGACCCATTTCCCAAGCATTTCACCCTAAATAAGCCGAGCACCAGACCAGGGGAAAGCTTGTACCCATTGTATCACCGGTGGGTACCCGGCGGCACTGGGGATCGAACGCCGCACCTCCCGCATACGAGGCGGATGCTCAACCACTTGGCCACCGCTGCGGTCGCCTAAGTTTGGTCCGGAGCCAAAATCGTCTTCAGCGGAGCAGCTCCCGTTCGTTCACCAGATTTCTCAAATCATCCCCGAGCAAGATGTTGACCGTTGGGTTTCCGCAGGGGTCGACAACTTACTGCGATGTAAGTTTCAGGCTTCTAGACATCTCGTAAATCGAGTTAAGTCTTATCTTGAGCAGCATTCACTGCGCCTCCTTCCCGCAGACAAAGAAGGAGGGTTTGCTTAATTTCCGTCTAGACTCTTTCATAAAGAAGCGTGTGAAGCTGTGTCCTCCGCTTTTAACCGCCACCAAAAAGTAAAAATTTCCAAGATAAAAGTTGAAGCAAAAACTGTGAAATAGGTTGAACGTGGGGTCTGTTCTGATACGGATTACCGATTGTTAAAAGGTCTTCCTTCAGGCGTTCTTCGATATGAAGACCCATAAAACTGGTGTTCCTTCCCGAGTTATTGTGTCTGTGAACGGCACATGGCAAACCTCTGTTGCCTTGTGGTTACAAGAGAAACTCAAGCTGTTTCCTATTGAAGATCGCTTCGTTGTCCGTAATTTTGAGAAGGTTTTAGATTTCTTCAAGTCACATGCGGATTATGGCCTTTCTGTTCTTTTTTTCGGTTGACATAATAGATCTGTTTCATTCCATTCCGCATGATGCTTGGTTATCTTTTGTTGGAGGTTGTATCGACGAGTACGGGCCAATTTCCTTTCAAGATGCGTCTGGCATCTCTGTGAATCAATTTCTAGAACTATCAAAATGTTATCCTAACTGATACGTTAATAGTATGGGATGAAATCTATGCCTTCAGAAAGAACGAATTTGTATAGGATCTTGCATAGCACCCATCCATAGCGATTTGTTTTTAGCCCGGTTGGACAGGTCTTTTGCGGGAACAGTAACAGGTGCCAATGTCATTAAGATTTTTATGTATGTTGATGACTTCCTTATTGAACTTAACAGAAATGACGGTTCCTTCAAGAAGGATGCTTCTGATGTCCTCTGTTTCGTAACCATTTCAGGCATCTAGAACTAACGTTTGAACAAACTGAAAAGGGGGTAATCTATTTCTTATACATCAACATCATATTGCATCAAGATCGGACATGAAGGCTGTGCAAGCCTCGTGGCGAAAAAACTATTGTTACCTTTCCATTCAGCGAACTCGTAAAAAGATTCATTGTTCGCCTTTAATTTCTTAATTCTCTCAATAAGTCCTGCCTGCACCTCATGCCTGAAAGTTTTACACAGCAGTGTAAACGACTGGAGAACGCGTGGATACCCTTCTCATGTCCAGCCGCCGCGGTGGCTCAGTGTTCATGGTTCTAGGCTGATAACCGAAAAGACGCGGGTTCGATACCGGCCGCGGTGGTGGAATTTCGATGGAGGAGAAATTTTAGAGGCCCGTGCACTGTGCGATGTCAGTGCACGTTAAAGAACTCCAGCTGGTCGAAATTTCCGGAGACCTTCACTACGGTGTCCCTCATAGTCACTTTGGGACATTAAACGCCCCGAAATTTACCAAACCAAATCTTCCCATGTCCTGGGTCTCTGTCGCGGAATGCGTTAGAAAGAAAGTCTTCCAGAAAAGAGCGCAGGACAATCAAGAGGTTACGCGGAAGGAATAAAAAGTTGCCGCCGTTCCATACTTTCATCGGACGTCCCATAATCTAGAAAACAATGCCGCAGCTTTAGGGAACTGGAGTGGTTTTTTCGGCCCCTAAAATTTTTAGTCATGTGTGGAACAAAAATTTGACAATCCAAAAAGGCGGCTGGCTGTACAAAGGTACATAAAAGTAAATTTGTTAAGTGCATTGAAAATGGCGTATATCAGACTCCTCTTTCCTGCAGCAAGCAATGCGTAGGACGAACAAGCAGATGCCTGAATGGTGGGCTTCTGGAACATGGGCGTGACGTAAAGGACATGGGTGGGAAAGGTTTGTCAGGCCACTGCCGTGTCTGTCATTGCATACCGCTCCTCAAAAAATTAGTGATCTTAAAAGTGCACAAAAACCACTTAACACGGGATATCATTGAAGCTGAATGGATTGCCCTGTTGCAAGATAACTATGCGAGTAGCCCTTCCGCCACGTTGTTGCCAAAGGGGCTCGTATATATGGCTGATACGCTTTGTTGGCGCATGGTATATAAACCACCCTTCCTTTGCGAAATAAATCTTTGTGGACGTTGGCGATGTGTGTGCCTGTCTTTTTGAGTCCTCACCCTTTTTCCGCTACGTTTTCTACCCTTGTTATTCTCAAGTATCTGCCGAGTAAGCAATTCTGCCTCCCGTATGTTCCCGTTCGATCATTATGTCCACGCAATTGTTTTGTTCTGCCCAGAGTACGGACAAGATACGCTGAACGCGTACGTGCTTTCTATCTGCAAAGTTTATTCAACGGCTTACGAAATGACGTTTTCTCTTTAAGCAGCCGGACAGACGTGAAGTCTGTTATCTTAGATTTGTATGCTTGATTTTTAAAAAGAAAGTGCAGCATTTTTCTTTCTTTCATATGTGTCACCTTATTCTTCCTGCCTATTTCTTAGTTTCACTCTACTTGTTTTGCGATGTGAACTAAATGTGCCGTATGCTGTACCTTGACCCATGCTGCCGGGCACTTGCCCAAAAGCCCTCTGTTGGCTTGGTCAGGACAGTATATGTACCATGAATTGCATCAACAAAGAAGTTATTGTTCTTCTTATGATTATAATATCGGTTGCGCCAAAAAATAATTATAGTTGCTCAGCTAGTGAGACAGAGTTGCTGGGTTTAACCCGGGCGCGGTGGCCGCATTTCGATGGAGGCGAAAAGCAATAAGGCGTACGTGTGCTGTGCGATATCAGAGCATGTTAAAGACTCCAGGTGGTCGAAATTATTCTCGAGACCTCCACTACGGCACCTCTTGCTTTCTTCTCTAAGTCCCTGCTTTATCTTCTCTAAGTCCTTGCTTTATCCTTTCCCTTACGCCGCGGTTGAGGTATCCGCCGAGAAATGAGACAGATACTGCGTCACTTCTTTTCCTGAAAAACGAATTTAACTGTACACTCGGCTCGATCGCGTTTGCGGTCGCTTCCTCGGGGATGAGCGGTATACGTTGCGCGAGAGCAATAAATTGGTTAAATTGCTATTTGGGGAAAGGAAATGGCGCAGTATCTGTCACACATCTCGGCGGACACCTGAACCGCGCTTTAAGGTAAGGGATAAAGGAGAGACTGAGAGAAAAAAGGAAGAAATAGGTGCCATAGTGGAGGGCTCCGGGATAATTTCGACCACCAGGGGATCTTTAACCTGCACTGATATCGCGCAGCCTAATCTGACAGGTGTTATGCTAAGAGACAGGAAGAGAGCTGAGTGGGTCAGGAAACAAGCATGAGTTGATATCTTAGCTGAAATCCAGAAGAATTCGAATGGGCAGGATGTGTCATGCGAAGACAAGATGGCTCCTAGTAAAGTGATAGATTTCAAGAGAAAGCAATCGTAGCAGGGGGCGGCAGGAAATCAGGAGCCTGGATTAGATTTCGTAGTTTTTGGACCTAATGTGGGCCAGCTGGCGCTGTACAGGGTTAATTGAAGAGATATGAGGGACGTATTTTAACTGCAGTGGGCGTAGTTAAGCTGATAATGAAGACATGACCCGCTACGCCGAAACGACAGCCTCTGGTCGTGGTAGCATCGCAGAAGTTGCCAAATTCTTTGTTAAAAACATTTTCGTTCGCCACGCTGCCCCAGCAGTTGTCATCATGGACAGAAAAAAATGGCTGTGGTTTAGCTCTGGTTAAACCTGTATTGACGCGGTAGCTGCTGCTGGCCGAGTAGAACTCGCTCAGTCCAAGTGCATTCAGCCTTTCACCGCTCCGTTTCTCTGCTCGTTCCTTCTTCATCTTCGTCCCTGTTCGTGATTCACTCTCTACCCCTCTCCACTCGCCCCCCCCCCCCCTCAGTTTCGCCGCCGCGCAGCCGGCAGCTGCTGCGCACCACGGGACTAACCACGTGACCAATCATGCACCACGTGACGAACCACGTGACGACGTGGCGGCGCCGCCACGCTGAAGGCTCGAAATGCTATCGTAATGCAGCTATCGGTACAAAATTGTGTTTTGCCGACCTTACCCAAGCAATCCTGCAGTACAAGAAAAGAAGCCATCGGAAGACGACTGCATACCACCCACAAGCTAACCGGATCACCCACAAATATAGTGAACTAGATAGTATACCCACGAATAGCTACGTGCTAGCGATGTATGTCGACGCCGAACCCAAGACCGGGGATGTCTTCACCTTCAACGCGACTAGGCAGTAGACAAGCCAGATGCCTTTTCGGCTCGTCTACGGCAGGGAGGCTGTGGTGCCAACCGTCCCTTATTAGCACAGTGTCATTGACTATAGGTGTCAAAAGTAACTGACCCCCCCCCCTCTCCAAGTTCCGATCCGTGACGCATTCCATACAGGCGGCATCTGGCGGTACACTCGTGGCACTGAATTCGGTGGTCACCATATCAGAAGTGCATCGTCAGGTGGCGCCCGTATGCAGTGCATCATGGCTCAGGACTTTAAGGAGGGGGTCAGTTACTCTTGACCCCTATAGTACATACCATCAACGCGCAGAACCCCAATACACTGCCGCGCCACGGATGAAAGACCAGCAGTAGAGACACAACCTACCCTAGAACCGACGGCGACACGACGCAGAAGCTGACACAGTGCGCGGATGCAATCCGCTGCTGAGGACTTTGTGAAAACTGTGGCGGCGTTTTCTCGGACCATGCAGGAAACTTCGATGAGTAAGCGAAGTGCATGTGTTATGAAGTCATGCCCGATAGAGCGACAGCATCGCAATGGCGCCGCGCACACACAGAGGCGCTGCATGTCGTGCGCCAGAAGCCGTATGAAGGCTGATCTGCACGTGTTTACTTTTTCAGTGAACGTTTCGGCTATAATTCTTTTTTCTTTTTAGGCTTTGGGGCAATGCTTAAGAAAGGATAAATCTGTACGAAGCTGTGCAATGTTTGTTAATTCCAGCAGTTTCCTGCACGCGGTCTTTCGACGTTTGTTTGCAATGCCAGAGGAGACTAATATTCTATGACGAAATTGCAAATACGTGCAACTACTTGCCTTCGCTCAAAAGTTCTTCGTCTACTTTATATTTAGCAGAGCGGAGTGCGACTATCAGTATGACGTTTTAAGTTCCCCGAGCACATTTGTTGGTATCGCCGCCGCTGAGATTTTTGTCTCCGAGCGCAGGTTCTCCCAATAAACAGAGTTATTTTCCGTGCAGGCAACTTCTTCGTCCGCGCTGTCAAAATAGCCACGTGACCATATGCACACTACCGAACTGGTTCATTGCGCCTTTCAATAAAGACTGAAGACAGCAGGCGTTCACTCCCCTCAACTTGATGGAAATATAATGTTGGGTCATATTGCACTAGAATGCGTGTCGTTGTGAGAGTGTTATTCCCGTGAATATTCTGCGAATTCGGGCAACTTTCCCTCACTGCATCTTGCATATGGGCATTCTATAGACTTTGTATAAAGATTTCAGGCATTATACAAAATTTGCCATTCAAAGATTCAAAGCAGACGCCACCTATGCAGAACCAACTTTTCAAAAAGCCAATAAAGCTTCACTGTGTAAAGTAATTCTTTCTCATTCATGACTTATTGTGTTTGCTTTTTTTGCATAGTGTAACAATACGCTGTTACAAAAAGCTCAACAATGCTCCACTTGTTTCCATTATACGTATTTATATTTCTGTTATTTATTAGGAACCATGATCACCTTCTGTTTCGCCCCCTCTCCTCTCACAATGCCTGAAGAGGGGCCCTTAAGGGTAAGTAAATAATAATTTTACAATGATACTGTCTATGTAACGTATAGGTAGCTAACCAATAGTTCTTGAATTAGGAAGCCTGGAGGGAGAGAACATCTTTAGCATACAAGGTCGGTTCCGAACTATGCGTGAAAGAGGACTGCCAATTCGGGCCCAGCGCGTCGCCCACGTACTGCACCAGCTGTGGCAGAATCACATGTCAGGCTAGTTTCGTCAAGACGATATGTTCAATTCCCGTTCCCCATCTCATGGAAAGCATCTCAGCCTTATTAACGCGCTAAGATCAGAACTATTGTGTGACGAAAATTCGGTGATCGATTTTCAATGTATGTTCAACAAAGCGTGGAGCAAAAAAAATTGCCATACTTTTAGCCTCGAGCTGCATTCGAATCTCTGGCGTCGAGAACATTTCATCTTCACTTGCCTCCGCTTCAGGCTACTCAGACATAGCCGTTTTTTTTTTGCTGCTTTCCACCATCGCAGTAGCTTTTTCTTCCGCGTGTTATAATTCCAGCCTCTCGCGCAGTGCTTTGGTACATTGGTAAATTAGTTGTTGTGGAAAAAAACGGCGCAGTATGTCTCACATTTCGGCGGACACCTGAACCATGCCGTAAGAGAAGGAGATCGTCGTTTCCATTGACTTTCACACAAGTGGCACGCGGCCATTTGTGCGTGCCAGCCAAAGTTCGAACGCATGTTCGGTTCGTAGCCTACGCTTGATTGCATTTGATCAAATACTTCATAGAACTTGAGATATGATTTCAACAAATTGGACAAATTTACTCCCAAAACGGGACATCTAATCGCCGATTACGTGTGACATAGCCGCAGCCCATAGACCCCAACGCCATAGGCACCTGTAGTGTGGCCCGCTCCTACAGATGCCCATTCATATGTTGGTTCACGGCTCGACTACCGGCTGACGTCTGCTGCTAGTTGAGGCCAGCAGGTCTGTACTGGATCTCTCGCAGATTCGAACTCAGCCGCGTAGTTGGGCGGCGCCATAATCCGCCGCCTCGCGAGTGCAACAGTGGCACAACGCCAGGAAAACGCCTCAACGCCCTCCCTATGCTGTCGCATTATAACCCAAGATTTCAAAAAACTGAACTGGGAGGGGGGGGGGGGGGGGCACTTTGTTTACCTAAGTTGCTGCTTGTGTCACTGATGTGCGATTGAGACGTTGATTAAGTACACAATTTACATTGGCAGAAAGTAGCGTAGTCGTCAGCACACTCGGCTGCGGAACGGAAGAATGGTGGTCGGAATCCCGTTGACAGCTATAGTGTGACAGATTTCGCAGACGGACGGATGACGATGAGGCATTAAAATATGACAAGCAGCCTTCCTCTCCGCGTGTTCAACTGCCAGGTCACCCTGGACACGCCCCAGTCCCAACTAATCCCTTCCATTTTGTGCCAATAATGTTGTAACCACCACCCTCTGATGCTGTGGTAGTGCTCAAAAAGGGCGCCACAAATTCCCGGCGCACGCGCTAATTATAGTTAATGCACAAAGAGGAAGCCAGGAGTCAAAGCGCTAACTAACGCATTGCCCTCTGCATCCATGACTGATGGCCCATGAACTTGACTGCGGAGACATCGAAGGTCTAATGGCACGTAGTCGATGATCCAAGAGTATTTTCGTCGACTGATGAAAACACGTTTAATATGCTTGGTTCCGCCGACATGGCGGGGAGGAGAAATCAACGTTGACGGCGGATGTGCAGCCACAATAAGCACATAATTCCTGAATTCAAGCTACTCAGCTGGAGTTCTGCACGTGTATATAAAAAGCGAGTTCACAATTCAGTACATATGCATACGAAATTTATACACATAAAAAGGCAATCGTCAAAAAAGACGGTAACATGGAAAAAAAAAGAAGAGCGCGAACGGCCAAGCCCCGTTCTCCTCGGGGGGGGGGTGGGGGGGGGGGGGGGGGGGGGGGGGCTCAATTCGTCTCTGGTGTGGGCGACGCGCAGGCGTCGTCTCCCGGCCCGCTGCTCGAGCCTTCATATTCGGCGACGCCAGCGTCCCGGTCTTCGGCGAGGAGGCTCTTATTATCGGGGACCAGGACGAGCGGCGGAAAGGGCGTTGAGGCGCTGGAGGAGGGCGGGCCCGACGGCGTGGCCTCCTTGTCCTTGCCCAGCGCGTAGAAGGTGACCACCGCGGAGAGCGTGATGACCACCAGCGCCACGCCAAAGATGAGGCCCAGGCTGGGGCCGGAGGCGCCCATCTGCGGCACGGGGGGTAAGAAAGTATAAAAGCTCCACACGGCTCCACAGTAGAAAAGCTTTACACAGCAGGCTCGATATCTCGGCGCCCTACTCGCTTCTCTACAACGCTTCGGTATTACAGAAACCCCTACCAATGCACACTCGTCGCTGAAGCCGGAGCAGTGGCCACGCAGCTACTGGATGGTGTGGTGTGGATGCATATTTAGGGGTTGACAGCCATAACTTACATTAGTTCATAGCACAGCGTGCTGTATAATATAAAACCTCTTCAAATCCAAAGTGCTAAATTACCTTCAATTGAGTCATGTAACGGCATTGCCCAAACTATGTTGCCAGGATAAACTAAGAGTGATTATCGAAAGTCGGGGCATTGAACAAACACATCGGCTAGGTGCTTTTGTAGAAGAAAAAACCCGTCCCATAATCGTAATATTTGCTCGTTTTAAGGACAAAGAGTAAATTTTTCATCATGCAAGAGGTTCAAATCAGCTGAATACGCAGTTAGCGAGGATTTTTCGCCCAGCATTTGACTCGCTCTAAATCGTCTTGCTGATTTCGCCAGATCTAACCAGTTGTGTTTCAAGCTTCGCTACGACAGACTAGTTTCCGGTGACAAAACTTACAATTTTGTTCATGCGTGTCAAGAAGTGCTTGAGCGTAATCCGTATCAACCACCAATTGCTCCAGCAAAAGAGTAACCATCGGTCCTTTCTGTACAAAAACATTCACCGCATAATACCGAAACGTGACTGAGGTTTTAACGTCCCAAAGTGACTCAGGCTATGACGGACGCCGTAGTGAAGGACTCCGGAAATTTCTACCACATGGGGTTCTTTAACGTGCACTGACATCGCACAGTACACGGACCTCTGGAATTTTGCCTCCATCGAAATTCGACCGCCGCAACCGGGATCGAATCCGCGTCTTTCGGGCCAGCAGCCGAGCGCCGTAACCACTCAGCCTGCGCGGCGGCTCGACTCGTTTTGTAATTTAATCAACTCTTCATCTAGTAACATCATCATCATTATCATCAGCCTTACTACACCCACTGCAGGGCAAAGGCCTCTCCCATGTCTCTCCAATTAACCCTATCTTTTGCCAGCTGCATCCACCTTTTGCCTGCAAACTTCTTAATCTCATCCGCCCACCAAACTTTCTGCCGCCCCCTGCATCTAGTTACGTGGTGTTGCTAATGAAAACATGGTTAAATTCTTCCATTCTAGACACTGAAATTCTTCCTGGCATCTCTGATTTTGAAATATTTCGGAAAGACAGGCTTGACGGCTGCAGCGGCATTGCTGTGCTAATCACCGCAAAGCGCATCTTAAATTGTTCCCTGGTGAACATTACAACGCCACTAAAAATGATTGGGATATGCTGTCATCCTTTCTTTCCTCGACTGCATATCGGTGTTTATTATCGTCCGCCCTCTATGGACAGTTTATTCACAACTCTTTCTATGACACTCTCCATTCAATAACATCGACTTACACAATACCCCTCCTTCGCTATTTGGCGATTTTAACTTACCGTCCGTAGATCGCAATAACACAGCCAGTACCCTAACAACAAGTAATGACGCTTGAAACTTTTTGAACATGTCTTTCATTCGGCATGTCACAAATTGTTACTGACATCTCACCCTGACGAATTCTCTGCCCCTTCATGCATTCCTGGCCTCAGTGATCACGTCGTTGTTCACACCACCTGTTCTTCAAACATTTCAAAGAACACTAAGTCTAAAAAGGTACTAACTTTTTATGACAAAGGTGACTACATAAGCATGAATCGTGACCTCACTGCCTTTTATAATGATTTTTGCTCTACCTATCATCTACGTTCTATTGAATCTTACTGATCGCCTTTCAAATCTAAGTTAATACCCCTGATAAGGCTTTATATACCTACGACGACGAAACTGTGCGAATATTTTCCAAACGGTTTAAAGTGACTCCCAAACACCTAAAGAAAAAACAAATTTTTTTCCGATCTGCCAAATCATTTATGTGTTGTGTTGGATTTTATGGCACGTAGGCGGCTAAGGCCATCATGCGCCAAACTCAAGGTATAGAAAATTGTCTTGTGCCGGATTTCATATGACAGAAATGAAACCGTGGTAAAAAGAACCTAAAATGTTATTTCGCACCATCTAATGAAGGTAAAAGGAAAATTGTTTTGAAATAGCTTAGGGTAAAGCCTTAAAAAAGGCCAGGCAACCTCAGCGGCCATCCTTTGCAGAGGAAGGATGTCGAGGCCCCCAGCAAATAAAATACACACATCAGCATTCTTCTCAGGAATGAGAAAGTGGCTGAGGTGTATCAAAGAAAAGCGAGGCATTCACTGTTCATTAATACAACCAACCTCTCGTATATTTTAAAAACATAACAAATGTCAACGATTGCATTATCACTCAAGAGTAGTGCTGGGTGAAATGGAATGTTTTGATTATAAAATTGAATAAAATACTTCTTTCTAAGCTTTTTAAGTTTGAACATGTAAATAAGATATGGTTTAGTGTGTGCTCGTCGCCGCATCTTTCACGAACAGGTTTGGCTTCTTTTGTAAGTAAGTAGTTGTGTGTCAAGTGTGTTTGTCCAATGCGAAGGAGACATTAGATTACTTCAGTGAAACGTTCCTGGTGCCTGCATGACTTCCATTCCCCGAAGGTGGGCTTTATGAAGTGCAGCTTGTTGTTCAGTTCATTATCCCACTCTTTCTGCCAGTTTTTCTTTACTTTGTTATGTACGAACTTTATGCAGTCTTTAAAAGCTAAGTTCACATTTTTCATTACAGCATTTTGAGCTTTTACTGCTGCTGAGTCTGGTCTCTCGTTAGCCTCTATGCCGACGTGGGTAGAGACCCAGCAGAACCTTATCAAATGTCCTTGTGTTGTGACTTTCTGTGCCGTGTATGATGTCGCCTACCAGAGGTTCAACTGAATTTCTTGACTGCAGCGCTGTGAGTAGGCTGAGGGAATCTGTGTAAATTATACTGTTTTCGATGTTCTCATGTAATATTTTGTCCACAGCCATACACACTACATAACATTCGGTAGTAAAGATTGATAGATAACTTGGCAATCTTACTATTTTTTCCCATTTCCCGTTTACTACGGCACTTCCAACGAGCATCGCTGTTCTAGAGCCATCTGTGTAAAACTCCATGTAGCTTCAATATTCCTCTTTCAAAGCCAAGTATTCTTGTAGCAGATGTCCATGTGGTGTTTGTTTTTTACGAAACTGTGTTAGCGTGAAGTCGCAAGCAGCGGGAAGACAGTACCATGGCGGCAATGGATCGCGCCTCGGGGCAATTTTTGATAGAGCATCTAGTATTCCGAGTTCAAGACATGCATCTTCAAGGCGTAGTAACAAAGGTTTGATCGATTGTGGTTTATTATTGAGCAGCCTTTGATGTGCACTTGGTAACTATGGGGAGCAAAGGAGCTTTGGTAAGGATCTTATTTTTAGTACATATGCACAGGTAAGTATTGCTCTTCGGTTTGCAAGAGACGGTTCATTTGTTTCTACATATTGACTATTTATGGGGGATGTTCTGTATGCACCAATTGATAAACGGAGAACCAGGTTTTGTATAGGATCCAGTTTTTGAGGTATGATAGTCTTGCAGACCCGTACGCAATCCATCCGTAGTCCAAAGTGGACCGTACTACGGAGCGGTAGATCTGTAAAAGGCATAACCTATCGGACCGCCCGTGTTTCCATGAGAGTATCTTCAGTATACTTAGCGTCCGGGAAGCTTTCTCTTTGAGGGTGTTTATATGGGGTAGGAATGTGAGCTTTCTGTCAAAAGTTATGCCTAGGAATTTATGCTCTTTTTTTACTTGTAGAACAGTTTCATTCAAGTGCAGGGTGGGATCAATCTGCACGCCTCTTTACAGTGAGAAAAGGATGGCAACTGTTTTTTGTGAGGAGAACTTAAATCCATTTTGGTCTGCCCAAGTCGCTAGTTTGTTCAGCGTAAGCTGTATCTGTATTTCGCATGTTGATAAACTGGAATATGTGCATGAAATTTGAAGGTCGTCAACATATACTGAATATATAATGGACTCTGAAATTATTTGCCATATTGAGTTCATTTTGACAATAAAGAGAGTGGTACTTTGAATGCACCGCTGCGGTACGCCATTTTTTTGGATGAATTTTTTCGAAAGCGTGCAACGTAGACGTACATGAAAGGAACGGTCAGAGAGGAATTCTTTTAAACTATTTAGCACCCTGCCACATATACCTGGATCCGCGAGGTCTTGAAGAATCCGAAACCTCCAGGTGGTATCATAAGCTTTTACCAAGTCAAAAAATACTGCCAGACAATGCTGTTTCTGTATGAACGCTTCACGGACTGTGTTTTCAAGATGGACGAGATGGTCGTTTGTACAGCATGCTTTTTTAAATCCACAATGGTCGATATTAAGAAGTTTGCTCGATTCAAGGATGTACATTAACCTAATGTTTAGCACTCTTTCAAAACATTTAGCAAGACAACTCGAAAGTGCTATTGGCCTATAACTACCAGCCGAAGTTGGCGGTTTTCCAGATTTCAGGAATGGCACAACCATGCATTTCATAATGGATTTCATCTGTGCCTGGTGCTGTCTGTTTGCCGGCCGAAAGTACTATTACGGATTTCTTGTAGTGTAATTAATTTATTGTAATGTTCATTTGCACTGCCACTGGTTGGCAGTCGTTGTTTTTCAGTTGTGTTCTTGTACTTTAAAAATGATTTGGTGTAGTGTGAGGAGGTAGAAACTGTGGCGAAGTGTTCTTATAGTTTGTCGGCCTGTTCGCTAATGCTTGTTTGTGTGTCCGGAGCTGCTAGGAAAGAAATTGTGAAAAGAGTAAAGCTGCCATCAAGTTTGCGGACTTGCTCCCACATTTGTTTCGATGTAACTGAACTATTTATGGACGACACATATTTTTTCCATAAAGTTTTCTCTTCATTGCGACGTATGTACCGTGCTTTTGCTCTCCCCTTTCGAAAATATATGAGGTTGTCGTGTGTAGGGTACCTTCGGAAAGTTCTCCAGGCTTTGTTTTATTTCTTTTTTGCTTCTCTGCAATCTTGGTTATACCAAACCTTGTGGGTTTGGCATACTACTCCTGACGACTGCGGAATAGCTAGACGTGCAGCCGCAATGATACACGTTGTAAAAATTTCATTTATTTTGTCAATGCTAAGATCATCCGAAAATATTTTCTCCAGGCAGACCTTTTCTTGAAATAGTGGCCAAGTGCAGTTTCCAACGGCGTGGTTTTCTTTGAATGATGGATGGTGGTGATGAAAAGTTCATTACTACTGGAAAGTTATCACTTCCGTGTGGGTTATCAAAAACATCCCACCTGAAATCGGTAAAAACGGATGGAGAGCTAAAAGACAAGTCTATTCAACTCATCTTTCCTGAGCATGGAGTGCGGTATGTGGGTTTTCTCGTATTTAGCAGGCAAACGTTGTTGCATAGAAGAAAATCTTCTAAAACTCGGCCACTAGTGTCCGTCTGTTCGCTCCCCCAAAATGATCAGTGCGCATTAAAATCTCGGACTGCCAGATATGGCTCTGGTAGCTGATTAAAAAGGGCTTCTTGATCATGGAGTGGTACTGTCAGGTGTGGTTGAAGATACACTGTGCATATGATGATTGTTTTAAAGTTAATGAGAGTGACTGCAGCGGCTTCATAATTCGTCTGGAGCTTGATTTCATGCGTTGCAACACCGCTCTGAATTACAACAGCAACGCCTCCACAGAGCCTATTCGCCTGCTCACGGTCAAGGCGAAAGACTTCATACTTCTTAAAAATATTTTTATGTAAAGGTCCCAAACTGGTCTCCTGAAGACAAAGTGCCACAGGAGACAGAGAATATAAGAGATCTGTTGCATCACCATAGTTATTTAAAATTCCACGGCAGTTCCAGTGGGTAAGAAACGCCATTATAAATTTTTAAGGGGTTGTATTCAGAACCTCGGGATTCTCCTTGTTGAATGCCTGTTATTATGATTTTTCTTTTTTTTTCTGGTTAAGGAAGCCCCGCCGCCGTTGCGACCGAGGCGAGCTCTGAGTTGTATCCATCGCCTCAGTGGAGGCGCTAGAGTTCCGCGGGGAACCCACGGCCCGGGGGGTGGTGGACTTCTCACGAACGGGGGAAGCCTTGCGGGCTGCCGACTTGGTGGCCGGCGGGCCCGTTTGCGGGGGGGGGGGGGGGGGGCATAGCAGCTTTCGCTGCATCTGCCAGGGGCGCGGATGGCCCTACCTCAACCCTACTTAGTGCGAGCCGGGCTGGTGCCTAAGGCCGCTGTGGTGCGCGCGCCCGTGCACCGCATCGGCGAAGTTTGTGTGGGGTGTGAAAGAAAAATTGCCATGTCACATTGCAAAACACCTTCTTGACTCTTTAAATGTAGTATTGTCTTTTGTTTTTATTGTAATTATATCGTTTTCTTTCTTTCAGGCAGGAAAATACCTTCAATAAGCAGCGTGTTCGCCTTCGCAGTTTGCACAGTGTGGCGCAGCATCGCAGTCGTCTGATTGGTGGTCATTTGAGGCACATTTAGCACAGGTGTTACAGCCGCGGCAGCTTTGTGAGCCGTGACCGAACTTCTGGCATTTGAAACAGCGTCTAGGGTAGGGTATATATGGGCAAACGGAAATGTTTCCATTGCCTACCTCGATTGACTAGGGTAGGGTGCAAGAGGCAAACGTCAGGACCAGGTGTTTGTTGGAATCTCTTTGGTGTCTTTGCGGATTGTAATTCTATGGACGTTGGTTACATTTTGAGGAGAAAGTCCTTCAAACATCTCTTCCTCTGTTAGGTGCAGAAATTCATTGTCCGAGATGACGCCACGTACTGTTTTCAATGACCTGCGTGGTGTGACAAAGACAGGAATATCGCCAAAAGTTTCAATATTTGCAAGCTTTGATATTTGAGTAATGTCGCACAGTTCGAGCAGGAGGTCACCACTAGCCACCTTTGTGACTTCGTACTGACGGCCCAAGGAATCTGTAAGAACTCTTGCAACAAGAAACGGGGATATTTGTCTGGCTGGCTTTTCTGTTTCTTTACTGTGGACGATATGGTACTTCGGAAAAGTTCTCTTTTTGTTAAAAACTGGGATGTGACATCGGTCCGCTCTCTTTTCAGAGGGCGATCATTATTAAGCAGGGAGGAAGCCATAAAAAATTTTGTTCTTCGGCCATGGTGCCAGCCACCCACCATGGAGCCCAACAAGGGGACGAAACACGAACTTTAAAACAATCCCTGCCCACGCCAGCTGTACACCATTGCTATAACCAAATATGACGCAACTCGGCGTGGTTGGCCACACAAGGTTAACCATCGCCACCTATGAAAAGCGAAAAACCGAGAAGGGAGGAAGAGACAGGAAAGTCCTAAGAAAGATGATAGGAAAGTGAAATACGGAGGGTAGTACAGGAAAAGCGACTGCCGATTTCCCTCCGGTCGAGTCAGGCCGGAGGTGCCGTCTACATGAAGCTGGGCCCAAAGTGGTGTGTTGCCTCCGCCGAGGGGCCTTAAAGGTCCCAACGCTCGGCATCGGCTCAACCACCAGGAACCCCTTTTCCCCGGACACCGCGATGCCACGCACGGCTAGGCGCGGGTGCTCGTGTCCGTGGTGATGCACTGTTCACCATCATCCCCGGGGGGCATGTCCCTGCGAATGCTCGGGAACCCGTGGTGTCACCACTCACCAACGTTTGCAAGCTGCAGACGCTCCCCCTGCGGGGACCAAATCATTTAACACTGAACTAACTTGGAACAAGCATCATACAATCGCGAAACATTATTCCAACCTTGGCACCCAAACTAAATGTCAGGTCTCTTCTACATTGCCCACCATGCTGCATTCGAACCCAAAGCGCTTCTGGAAGACAATTAACCCTGGCGTAACTAATACTATTTCGCTCTGTGACAACTTCTGCTCGCCAATAACCGTGTCCGATGTACCCTATGTCTTAAATGCCTCAATCTGTACTCTTTTTACTAAGGGAACCACACATGCCCGTCCCGAGTTACTGCCTTTCTCGCATCCACGAATGGAAGGGATTAGATTTAATCCACACGGCATTGTTAAATTCATAAACTCGCTAAACCATTCAGCCTCCTCCGGTATTGACGAAATCAATTTCAAAGTCTTGAAAAAAACACTAAACATGTTTTCAGCCTTGTTCTATCCCTCATTTTTCAGCAGTAATTTGATGATTATGATGATTATGATGAATATTTATGGAGAACACGTTCTCTGCAGCCAAAGAACGCCATTGAACAAGGTTTTTTGTTCTACTCAAGGTGGGGTCAAAGACCCATTTGCCAAGCATTTCACCCTGAACAAACCGAGCACCAGGCCAAGGGAAGCTTCTGGCCATTGCACCACTGGCAAGTACCGGTGACACCGTCATTTGATACCGGTTCCACTCCTCTTGACTATCTTATCAGCAAGGTCATTCCAGACTTCAAGAAAAGCAACCGATTATCCCCAGGCAATTACCGACCAATTTCATCAACTATTATGTGCTCTAAATTCATGTAACCCGTCAGTTACTCCCATGTAGCTTCCTTTCTATCGTTCATGTGAATCCCAACTAGCTCTGTTTCTTGATTACATTTTTTTAATCTTTATTGCAACATTCCTACTAATGCTATATTTCTTGATTTTAAGAAAGCATTCCACAAAGTACCTCACTCCCGCCTTCTACTTAAGCTGCCTCGATTTTACCGAAAAACACTCTCACAATGCAAAAACTGAAGGCGACGGTGGTGTCGATATCCCACCCAATCCGCCGAGATTCTGGACACCACCGGGGAATGAAGGAGCATGACCTTTGTCGTCTCATTCATGCCTTCGTCCTCAGCCGCTTTCACTTCACGCTCCCCCACCAGAAACTCCAGGGCAGAGAAATCTCCACCCTGGATGCCATGATTCCAAAAGCATTTAAGACAGCACTACACCTACTCCTAAAGGCTTCAACCAAAAAACTGCTCCAGCTAGGCCTACACTACACGATAGGTGATCTTATCGAGGGCCACCGGCAGACACAATACATACGTCTCGCGAGAACCCTCCCCCCCCCCCCCGGAAGATACATCCTACACACCCTTGGTATCAGGATACCAGACACGGATCCCACACAGCTCCAGGTCACCCACCTAATTCACCGCGAACTACTTATTAAACCTATCACCAAAAACATGCACCCCACCTACCACGAACCCCGCCGCAGAGCTCGCGCACGGGCGCTCCACAAACATTGTGGCACGGAACCGAATGCCGTGTCGGTGGATGCCGCATGCACAGGCGAGGACGTGGTTGTAGCCATCACGAACCCCTCCCTCCAACCGATTGCCACCCTTCACATATCCCTCACTGCCACTTCGGAAGGGGCTGAAGAGGCCGCTATTGCCCTAGCCATCACGCGCACGGAGGCCCAGTATATATATACTCTCCGACTCTAAAACTGTCATACTAAATTTTGCCCCCGGGAGAGTCCACGTGCCTGCATTTAGCGTACTCAACTCCCTCGCCGCACACCCGCTCCGCCACATGGAGCTAATATGGGTGCCTGCCCACTTCGGCGAATCCCGGACACGAGGCTGCCAACTTTTTAGCCCGAGGTTCTCTCAAACGGGCACCGGCGGCCTCCGGTGTAGGTTTCTCTCGGGAGCGCATGCATTCATTCAGTGAACTGACGCCGGCTTACAAAGCCGAGCCTCGGCTCTACCCCCCACCCCATCCCTCCCTCGACAATTATCACCCGACACTTTGGAAAAGGCTCCAAACACGCACCTTACCCTCCCCTTATATACGCTCGCGCTATCACGAAGTCCACTCAAACCCCTCCTGTACCCTCTGCCACCACCCCAAAGCCACTCTCGATCCTCTGCCCGGCGGACCCTCCTTCCCGGGGCCTGGAGCACCTTACCACTAGGGAGGTTTGGAAGACCCTACTGCACTCCGAGGACCCGGCCAAGCAAGCCATCGCCACAGGCCGGGCTGCCAGCGTCATGGGCTTCCGAGACATGAACGTTTCAGTGCACTGGGGCCGTGCGGGGGCCCAAGGACTTGCGTGTCCTAAACTCCTCTTTGTTCATTAAAGTTTTCATCACTACCACCACCTCCATCCACTAGTTCTTAATTGGATCAAAGACTTTCTAATCGACCGCATGCAGATTGTCTCCGCTAATAGGCAGTCCTCTCCTTATACACGTGTTCTTTCAGGTGTGCCCCCAGGCACCGTCCTTGGCCCCTTACTCTTTCTAATTTACATTAACAATCTCCCTTCATCAGTAACTTCTACTATCTGCCTTTTTGCAGATGGCTGTGTACTATACCGCTCTGTATAGCTAACTCGTCCGATATTTTTGCCGTCCAAAATGACGTAATTCGCATACAGAAATGGTGCACTACGTGGCTTATGTGCCTGAATACTTCTAAAACTGCGCTTATTTGTTTCCACCGCCGCCGAAACTACACACACTCTAATTGCAAAATCAACCCCAGCACTATCGTGCCAACCGATTCGTTTAAGTACCTCGGTGTTCGCCTCACTAATGAGTTAACATTAGCTTGCCACGTAAACCGTGTAATTGATTCCTGTAATCGTACTACTGGATTCCTCCGCCGTACCCTGCCCATTCAAATTCAAATTCAAATTTATTTTGCCACCATGGTACAGATGATGGCGGGGACCCGTAGTAAAAGCTGCCGTTTGACAGCTTGACAAGGCCACGGGCCCCCACTTTGACAGCAATACAGTAAAGAAATAAAGAAAATACAATACAATACAATAAAGAAAATACAGGAAATACAGATAACAAAAAAAATACATATAGCAGAGCTGTTATCCGGTTACAGTAGTCAGCATAAAATCAACAGCATTGTCCTGGCTGGAAAGAAAACTTAAAATGATGGTGAAAGAAAGAAGAATTAGGTAGACAGATCACAGAAAAAAGGTTAGGTGTAGTGTAAAAAAAAAAATACTCGAACAGTTTGTGGCGTGTTGTGTTTTGGAGATCAATATCGTTTTGTGCGAGTTTGTTAAGAAGTCGTGGTAGTTTATTTTCTAATGTTTGATTACCATAGAAAGTTCTGTATGTTTTTACGTCCCATTGTGCTATATTTCTTGTGCTGTACATTGCATCTCGTTTTTCTAAACCAGCTAATTTTGATAGAAAAGATATGTTCAACACCTCGTTTTTCACACACTTGCTCAGACGATAGTCATAAAGCTTAGTAATTGGTAGTAAGTTATACTTTAAGAAAAGTGCGGCCGTATGGTAGGTATGCGAAACATTTTCAACAATTCTTAGAAATTTTTTCTGTAACAAGTGTAGTTTCTGAAGATTGCCTGCTGTTGTTGCACCCCAGGTTAAATGGCAATAGCTGAAATGAGATTGTATCAATAAATTATATAGCATTAGCATTACATTTCGCGGCAGTATCTCACGGTTCTTGTAAAGAAGACCAATAATACGTGAACATTTATTTGTTACAAAGCTAACATGATCATCCCATGACATTCTTTCATTAAATAATATACCTAATGTTTTAAATGAAGGCACAACTTCTAAGGGTACGGACTGCAGGAATATGTTCTTAGTGAGACAGACCTTCTTGTTTCTACCTCTGAAAACAACGACTTTAGTCTTTGCTGTGTTAATCCGCAACGCATTTCTGCTACTCCAGTTTTCTATTTGCTTCAGTGCATTGTTTGCAGTATATGTGAGTTCAGCTGCATTATCTCCGGCAAGAAAAATACTGGTGTCATCAGCATAGATGATAAATTTAACGAATGGAGTTGCATGTACAATGTCATTGATGTAAAGATTAAACAGAAATGGACCCAAAATGCTGCCCTGTGGAACGCCACAGCCTACAGATTGCATATCTAAGAGGAGACCATTTATTGCCACTGCCTGTTTGCGATCCATGAGGTATGAATGCACAAGCGATAGTGCATGGCCGCGGAAGCCACAACGCTCAAGTTTACGAAGAAGTATTGTATGGTTTAATAAGTCGAATGCCTTCGAAAAATCAAGAAAAATACCAATGACTATCCTATTATGTTCGAGTTCGTTCAATATATATTCTCGTTGATCTAATAGTGCAAGTTCAGTAGAGCGGTGCTTACGGAAGCCATACTGAGCTGCTGTTATAATTTTGTGTTTTTCTTCAAACTGCAAAAAGTTTCTAAGTATTACTTTTTCTAGTAGCTTAGAAAACACGGGTAAGATAGATATTGGCCTGTAATTCCCGAGCTGGTTTTTATCACCCTTTTTAAAGATAACTGTTACACGTGCAATCTGCATTTTACGAGGAAATACAGCGGTACTGACACAAAGGTTTAAGATATGCGTGATGTATGGTAAAATAAGGTCAAAAATATACCGTATAGGCTTTATCTGGAGGCCATCAATATCAATGGATGTGCTATTGTTTAGTTCGTGGAAGGCTGCCGTTACATCTGCTTCTTCAACCGGTTTGAGAAATACAGTGTCGCCTATATGAACAACATCACTGAGATTGTTATGCGGGACTTGATTTCTAGAAGCGCCAACAAAGTGCGTATTAAACGTATCTGCTAATTCTTTTCCAGTTATACTTACACCATCAATATTTAGCATATTTAATTCGCCTGATTTGCTATTTCTCCCCAAAATTGCGTTTAGCCGCTTCCACATAATGTCGGCACGACCACAAGTTGACGTGAATTGATTTGTGTAATAGGCGTTTCTGGCTTTCTTGAGCTCAGTATTCAAGCGGTTTCGATATTTTTTAAACGCTGTCAGATCACATTCAGCTCTCGATTTAATAAACTTATGGTATAGGATGTTCTTTGTGTTTATCTTTGCCACCAACTCCGGTGTGACCCATGGTTTGCGACTGTGACGCCTTTGTTTTTTTGTTAATATTTGGAAACAGGCCTCGTAAATCGGCTTCAGAATGCCTAAGAATGCCTCGTAAGCATTATTGGCGTCATTTTCTAAAAGGACAGGCCTCCTGTTGTTCTTTTCTACCGAGTTTCTAAATGTGGACAGTGTTTTTTCAGATATAAGTTGGAAAGAATATGTTGAACTACGTTTCTTTTTAGACATGTTTTTAACACACATAAATATTGGCAAGTGATCGCTGATGTCAGAAATTATTACTCCAGATGTGATCATACTAGGGTCATGGTTAGTGATAAACAAATCGATCAGCGATGAAGACGTGATCGTAACACGCGTTGGCATTTTGATTGCATTCAGAAGTCCATGTGTTCTAAGCAATAAATCTAAACTCATTTGGGATGCATCAACCGATAACATATTAATGTTTAGGTCACCACCAAGGACAATGTTTAAATGCTGACTGGTTGCAAATGTAATCAGGCTTTCAAGAAAATTCAAGAATATGGCTACGCAACCCTTTGGTGGACGATAGCACACTGCAAAAATAGTGTTGTTCAAACACATTGTTAAGATTTCATATTCTTTCACAGAAACTGTGAATCGCTCTAATATTTCAGGCCGCCACTTCTTTTTAAATGATATGGATACGCCACCACCAATACCAGCGTAACGATTCAGAATAAATGTCTCATAACCAGGAATTCGAAAGACATCATAATCACTTGTAGACCAAGTTTTGCTGATCATGATAGCGTCAATGGGAACATTTAGTTGTTGAAAGAAAGTGTCGAAATATGCTTCTTTACGTCTGACAGATCGAGCATTGATATGAAGACATTTGAATGACGTCTGGAAAACCGGGCCAAGGTAATCTTTCAAGTTCTCTGGGAGTAGATAATTCTTTTCTGTTACAGTCTGCATTTTTGGCAGGAAACAAATAAAAATTCGAAATCAATTCTCCCTTCTTATTGCAGCTTGCCAAGGTCGCAAGAGTGCTGCACTAGCATTGCTGACGCGCCATCAGTCTTTCTTATCAAAATCTTACCGTTGCTGTGCCAGACATACTTGTACTGATTTGTTTTCGCCCATTCTTTCACTTCCCTCAGCAGTTCTCGATTTCGCCTGGTCAGGTTTTCCAACATGTGAACATTGGCATCCGCAGTGGTCAACTCCCGCCTGTTAGCCCACCATTTGTCCCTCATGCTCTGTCTCGTGAAACGGCAGATGATGCCAGGCACTTTGTCACGCTTTGCCGGCAATCAATGAATGGCACCTTCTTCAGTAAAACTTCTAGCTTACAAAACCATTGTGCGACCTAAACTTAAATATGCCAGCGCTATCTTTGTTTCACACCCCTCTAACCTTAATAAAGCTCTCCAATCTGTTCAGAACCGTGCCACTGGTTTGATTTTCTCGAACTACTCGTACCTCCAGCATATCTGCCATGGAATCTCAGTTACAACTTCCTTCTCTCTCTTCTCGCTGGCAAATATTACGCCTCTGCCTGTTTCACAGGTTTTTCCATAGATCACCCCGTGACAGTCAGGTCATTTAACCAGATTTTCGAACACCTCACACAGGCCGCTCTAACCGCGTCATTCCGCCACGTGCCCTCACAACTACATTTCACGAGTCATTCTTCGTGCGCACCGATTACGACTGGAATGCCCTTTCCAACAATCTGGCACTCATCAGATGATCCTGCACGCATCGAAACTGCTATTGAAGAAGTTTTCTCATCATAACCATGTATGCGACAAGCCTGTCACAGTTTATCGCCGTGCACTCACCCACCAGTCATGCAAGGTCTCACATCGGGATCCTTGAGGTAAAAATTTTTAATTAATTATAGTCTATGCGATGGCATGGGTTGAGAGGAATTGAGAGTGTCGACGAAGTGGGTGGCGCCAGATTAATTAGGGCCACTTAATGGTCTCTAACCTGGACTGACCTCGTGCCGGACGAGGGCATTTTTGCATTCCGGCTTCATCGAAAAGCTGCCGCAACTTCAGGGATTTCATCCCGACAGCTTTAAATGGGGAGTCAAACGCCACAGACACTAAGCCATCGCGGTGGGCGCGGCAAAAGCTTGTTTTGCATTCTGTGCAGTGCCAGTGCACGTTACAGTAATCCAGGTGGACAGAATTACCCGGAGGTGTGCACTACGCAGTCCCTCATAGCTTTTGTCGCTTTTGAACGTTCAACCCCATAAAACAATAAAACCAAAGAAACCTCGTTTACCCTTCACACAGGCCTTCACTCAGGTGAAGACGTTGCCTAGGACTACACACCTCGCAGGTTGCCCACAAACCGCAGGTCACAAAGCAGGATTCAGGGGCGTATGTACGTATGCCTGAAATCCGACTATGCGCTCGGTAGTGCGACTGCACTAAAATAAAAAGAGCCCGGAAATTTCGTCAACAAAGAATTACGTGCCGCCAAAGTGTATCGTCACATAAATCTTCTAAATTTATTCACTAGAAAATCGCAGGGCTTATAGGAGGTCTTGAATTTTCGAACGAGGCTGTCGCCTGAACCAGTCTCAAAAGTAACGGAAACATAGAATCGGTTTGGTTTTATGGGTCTCAACGTCCCAAACCGACTTAGATTATCACGGGAGGCATTGTGGATATTATCCGGATATTATCTACCTGTTTCGAGCACCTTGCATTAACATGCATTCACATCGCACAGTAAACGGGCCTCTGGCATTTCGCATCTCCAACTTTCTCGGGCAAACATGCTTGTAACCTGGTGATACCGCAAGAGTTACAGTGATCTCTAAAAATGAAACAGAGATGATCTATGAAATTACAGTACGGTTCTATTCTTGCCGTCTTATTTAAAGGATTCTAAAGTTAGTTCTTAGTTCCCTTTTCGCATTCTAGTCCTCAATATTCAGTTCTCAGTTCCCATTTCAGTCAATATACTGTTATAAAAATCTCAGGAGTGCTTGTCTTGGCAACGGTAATGCTTGAAAAGATTAATAACTTGCGTTTACAAAGATCCGTTATCCGTGTGGTTGGAAGAGTCCCTTTTTATTCGAAGGTGGCCGAAATGTTTGAAAAAATTTTGAGTCATCCCTATACAGCCTTTATACGCTTGAAGGTTGATCCGGCATTGCAAGTCAGGAATGGTTAGACATGACAATTCGTTAGCTAAACTAGCTGAGCTTGCAACAAACAATCCTGTGCACGAAGCACGGAAAAGGAGAAAGTTGATGTACAGCAAAAATTACGAGAAACTAACGTTAAAATTTCGTTTATTAACATCTATCCTGAAAGAAGTGTTTGGCTACGATATAGAGCTTACTGTAAATCATTCAGAGGTTTTACGCAGTATATTTCTGAAACCTAAAAAAAATACGCATGGCAATATACTTGGCTCTCTGCCTGACTCTCTAATCTGTGCAGTTTCACCTGTTGTGTTTTTTTTTCACCTGTTTTTTTAAATGTCAAGCATGTTTCATAAACGACCTTTTCCATGTTTAAATTGGTTGCTTGGTAAAGGAAATCGCCCAGTATCTGTCTCACACCTCGGCGGACACCTCAACCGCGCCGTAAGGGGAAGGGATAAAGAGACTGTGAGAAGAAAGTAGAAAGATGTGCCGTAGTCCAGTGTTTCGGAATAATTTCGACCACCTGGGGACCTTAACCGTGCTCTGACATCGAACAGCACACGGGCACCTTTGCGTTTCGCTTCCATCGAAACGTTCCGAATCTGTAATTGTTTGTCTGTTATTTGCATTTGCAATATCGGTAAGAAGGCAATAAAGCATATAAAAAGGTTAGCACAGACACTTGAGAGTGCTTACGTGTGAGAAGGCGTAAACCCACGCGCTTACGCGGCTGCGGCGTGATGCAACCCGATGCCACAATGCTGGCAATTCTACCTCTACATGGCTCTATAGGTAACCGCCGCCGCGACGCCGCCGCACCCTTTCTGATCTCTGCACTAAATTCCTGAAGGCAGTCACCGCTGTGCCGCAGCTCGCTCTCTGCCTTAAGTGTATGACGTGATAGCCAATGCGTTAATGCCCATATAGGTAGGATTTCTCTTTCTGTACTTAACATTCATCGATTCCACCGCCGCGATATCTCAGATTGGTTATGGCATTCGCTTGTCGACCCGAAAGACGCGGATTCGATCCCGACTGCGACGGTCTGATTTCTGTGGAGGTGAAATTCTGGAAGCCCGTGTGCTGCGCGATGTCCGCGACTTTGAAGACTCCTAGGTGGTCGAAATTTCTGGAGCCCTCCACTACGGCGTCCCTCATTCCTTGAGTCGCTTTGGGACGTTACACCCCCATACACCGAAGCGAACATTCATATACTCCTGGGAGACCTTACACCAGTCCTGGAGCCGTGGTGCAGTGGTTAAGCGATGCCCCACTGCCCTGGGATGGGATGTCAGGCGCTGCCCCCGATGGAATTTGTGCGATCGAGGTTGTCCGAGGTTACCTCGCGCGACCAATCATTAATTTAACTACCACCTGCCACGTTGCTTAAGAAGGCCTCCTTTATGGGCACCATAGGACGCTAACAGGCACACAGATTTTTCACCAATGAAAGAACTTATTTCTGCAGCATGTCTCGAGACCATTTTCATAAGGGGTGCACAGCCAAGGCAACGACTCACCTGCTGCATCTGCGCGGGCTTCGGTCTCATGATGTCCTCCACCTCGTCCTCGTCGTCCTCGTAGTCTTGCGCCCGAGGCACGAAGGCCGGGACCACGGGCGCAGCGCCGGGGGGCACGACCGCCGCCGCCACTGAAGGAGCCATGGACTGCCTCCTCGCCGCGGCCACAGGGTCCGCTGGTGGAGCGGCCATCGTCTCTGCCGGGTGGGGTTCGCCGGGACAGCTGGGGTGCGGGACAACGGGCCGAGCGCTGCTTGGCCGACGTCAGCTTGGCTGCGCCAGTGAGCGAGCAATCTCGCGGATCTTCGTCGTCCTTTCTCGATGGACAATTTTCAGCGTTAATTTCTGCACGAAAGAGAAAACATGCAGCAGATTACAATAAAAATTACTGCATCTAAAATTTACCTCATTTCAGTGGTCAATCAACTTAGCAAAACTGATCTTCATTTCATTATCAACTGGTATTCAACTCAGTTAACGACCCTTAATGCCTCGAAATGAAAGTAGTTTCTTTCACGCGCAAGTCATCCTGCATCCCTACATCTGCCGGGGGGGGGGGGGGGGGAATTGCTCTGCCGCGATCTAACGCAATGCAATTGAAAAGCAGGTGTGGGAATATTTTGCTCGAAATTAGACTGGTCCTTTTCTCTGCGCCTTCCAGATTTCACCCCTATTTTTCAAGCAGAGTTTCTAGCAGTTGTACTTGCTCTACGCAAGCTAGACCCCTCTATTACAGCAGTTGCAGTAATTACTGATTCTTTATCTTTGTGTTCGTCCCTCGCTGCACATGTTGACGGTCCCATTTTATCAACTTTCTTATCTCTACTTCCTCCGCATTTGAGCCTTGTTCATTTAGTATGGGTTCCCGGTCACAGCAGTGTGATAGTAAATGAGATTGCTGATAATCTCGCAAAGGCTTCCCTCAGCGGCCCCGTGTTGCCAATCATCCCGGCTACAGCCTATATTACAGCATCTAGATTTCGGCGACGTGCTTTTTTAAGCACGCAAGACACTTCACTTTTAACATCGGCGGATTATGAGCACCTTAAATATTATTGGAACAGGAAAATTTGTTGCTCTCGGCAGCTTGAAGTATCACTGACGAGGCTGCGCTGCCGCAACCCCCCTCTAAATTTCTATTTACACGAGTCGGGTTTGGCGCTCTCTCCACTTTGTGCATTTTGCCGTGAGCCTGAATCTATTGAACATTTTTGGCTGTATTGTCGCCGATTCAACTCTCTGAGAAAACGGTTGCTGGAGGAGCCCTTGCAGCATCTTGGCTTTAGTTTGAGCAGCCCGCTCTTGCTATCATTTGGCGCCACCACATTTGGGTTCAGCCACAGATCTGTTTGTACCGCTGTTCTAAATTTCCTGATAGAATCTCACCGACTGCCTTGCTAAGTGTTCCAACCTTTTCTTTTCTATCAATTATTACATTTTGACTAAATCATTATTATTTAATCCCTCTCTTTATTATTATTCTTAAAATTTTAAAATCAGAACACTCATCCCTTTTCTGTTCATGACGAAAAATTCACCGGTGTTGCGCTCCCACGTGCTTTTCCTTTTGTTAACTGCGTTCAGGTGAATAGCCACCCGATTCTTGGCCGATCCCCCAGTGTGGGTATGTGCCATCTTTTTATAGGCTAACAACAACAACAACTCGGAGAGGCTTGGGCAGGCGTTGAAAACTGGTGTGGTGCACCACCCCATCGCACCGCATCGACGAAACATGTATTGGGAGCTAGGAGACAGAGAGAGAAAAACTTTATATGGTCCATTAAGGGTTTAGCGTTCGGTCTTCGTCTGCATCGCTGCAGACTCTTGACCTTCAAATCAGGGTTGGGCCCATAGTCCAGGGCTCCACTGAGTCGCGCTGCTTCGCTTGCGTGCTGCACCATTGCCCTTTGGGCGGCGATCTCGCAGCTGGTGAGCCGGCGCTCCCGCTGCTCCGCACTCGGGGTTTTGTGTTGGTGGAACGTGTAGTTTCGCTTACACTCCCAGGTTATATGGTGAAGCGTCGGGGTTGCCCCGCACCACGGGCATGTGTTCCTATACTGTGTACGATACATCTTGCAAAGTATATGTAAGTTAAAGAATGTTCCCGTTTGCAGCCTCCGCCAACTAGCTGCTTCTTGTTGTGTTAGCCCCTTATGTGGCAGGGAGTATCTAATTCTCCTGCCTTTTTGATAGTTTAGGTGTTCTGAAAATCCGATCTCCACGCTGAAGTGCTGTCCCAGAGCGTATGGCCGCTCGACTCGGTACAAGATCTCTCGAGCAAAGTTGTCTGCCCTTTCCTTTCCTTCTATCCCCGTGTGTGCCGGAATCCAGATTAATTTGTGGGTTGCTGTTTTTCTCAGGTGTACTGCTTCTCGGAGGATAGCTAAGGCAGCCCTGCAGATTCTACCTTTCGTATAGCATATGGGAGCTAGGAAAAATTTGCTGCCTGTGACGCGTCGCCTTGCTTCCTTGAATGCAATGTTTTCATTTCTTTTGAGAGTTATTATTTCCTTTTCTACTTTCCATTCTGAGCACGATCGTGAGTAGGCTGGGTTATCCTTGCCACAGTTCGCACGGTGTGGAGGAGTAGTGCATTTATCAGAGACGTGATCGTTTGAAGAGCATTTTGCACATTTTTGTTCACCACGGCAGCTCTATGATCCATGGCCAAATCTGGCACCTAAAGCAGCGGCGGGAGTTAGGGATGTATGTTCTGACTGATATCTTTGTGTAGCCAACGTTTATTGAGTCAGGCAGTGTGCAGGAGGCAGAGGTGAGAACTAGGCGCTTAGTAGTGATTTCCTTGTTTTCTTTTCGGATTTTTATTCTGTGGACATTTGTTTCATGCTGTTCCTTTAGCCCTTATAATATTTGTTCCTCTGTCAGGAAGATGAGGTCATATTCTGATATTACGCCACGCACAGTATGAAGCGACCTGCGAGGTGTTATAGTGACTGGGGTTTCTCCAAAGGCGGTAATGTTTGAGAGTTAGGGAAGTTGGGCTTTATCGCATATCTCAAGTAATAGGTCACCACTGGCTAACTTCGTCGCCTTGTAGCCAGGGCCCAAAGTTTCTGTGACTGTCTTTTCAACTAGAAAAGGAGAAATCATCCGAGCTGTGTTTTTTCTTTTGAATCGCTGTGCACTATGCGGAATTTTGCAAGGGGTTCTTTCTTTGTACTCAGAAATTGTGACGTCACATCTTCGGCCCGCCTTTTTATTTTAGGGTGGCGATCATTTTTTGATGGGTAAGGAGCCATAAAATGTGGTTGTTGTTCGGCCGTGGGGCCAGCCGCCCACCATGGAGCCAAACAAGGGGACGGGACAGCGACTTGGAAACAAGTCCTACCCACGCCAGCTGTACGGCGCCGCTCAAACCCAGTCTGAAGTAACTCAGGGCAGTTACTCACACAGGGTTAACCCTCGCCGCCAGTATGAAGGAAAAAGTAATTAAGAGAGGAGAAGACAGGAGATTTGTGAGAAAGGAGATAGGAAAGTGAAAGATAGAGGGGAGGACAGGAAAAGGCGACTGCCGATTTCCCTCAGTCGAGTCAGGCCGGAGGTGCCGTCTACAGGAAACTGGGGCCAAAGTGGTGTGTTGCCTCCGACAAGGGGCCTTAAAGGTCCAAACACTCGGCATCGGCACAACCACCAGGACCCCCTTTTTCCGCAGACACGGCGATGCCACGCACGGCTAGGCGCGGGTGCTCGGGTCCGTGCTCATGCACTGTTCACCATCATCCCCCTGATGACCCTCCACATGCTCGGGAACCCGTAATGTCGCCACTCACCAACGCCTGCAAGCTGAAGACGCCCCACAGCAGGGACATCCGAACCTTGAGAGTAGGGTGCCTCGATGGCCAGCGCCGCTTTTAGGGTGAAGACTCCGCTTTCGGCGGGGGCATGTTGGGTCCCACTCTCAAGTTGGGCTGCACTGAGCGCAATGCAGCCGCGCGCCGTTTCGAAGAGAAAACTGCAGCTGTTGGATCAGTGAACAGGGAATCAGAGTTAGTTACTTTAAAGTATACCATCTTTCGCAGCTAATCTCCCAAAGCGGCGCCTTGTGAACAGTCGGTGCGCTCATGTGTGTTGGTTCTCTTCTGTCCGTCCCTTTTGCGCTATGTTCCTTCATAATAGCATTGCACTGGAATTTTGCGTAGCATCTTCCAGTGCTATCTCTTGACCGGCATTTCCATTACTTTTCCAACATTTAGGATTACTTATTTCGAGCTGCAGTTGTATATTTGCCAAAGACAGCCATTAAACAGCTTCCCGTTGGCCATGAAATGCGCCTTTTATGTCTGCTAATTTCAATAATTATAAGCATGCAAAGTTAACTTGTGCATTATACCTCCGCCCCCCGCAGAAAGTGTTTTGAAAAGCAAGCGTTTTGCACGTCTTACATCGCATACTTTGGAATTAACTCTTGGTCCAGACACGTGATTTGACCTGCAATTGCTGTTTTTTTCGGCGCGCGCTGTCACGAGCAAAGCGAAATAGCCGATGGCCTTTAATAGTGTGGGAAGAACTCCCGGGAACACGACAGTCCCTTATAACTTGGTCTCTGACTGCTGCATCACACACACAACACATCTCACTTGCTGCAAAGGGGCGTGGCCCGATGGCCAAAATTGCTTGTTTTCGTCTCGGTTTCACATGTTTGGTGCCTCCTCCGCCGCCTTCCTTCTCCCGATTAGAGACGCCTTGTTGTCGTTACGCGTCACGGCCTTTCTTGTCCCGAATACAGCCGCCTCGGTGCACATCGCACCTTCCGCACCACGCTGTCAGAAGTCGCATGTTCTGTCCACCAGACCAGAAGCACTTGCGCCGATGACGTAGGCCAGGAAAGCTGAAAGGCGAGTGTTAAAACTAGCCAGGTGACATTGAAATTTGCCGAGGAGCTTTTTCACAACTTGAGTACAATAACGTTTTTCAATAAGGAAGCCGTATTATTTAGGCGCTCTTGCGGGCAAGCGAGCATGTGAAGCTATCGTTGCAGCGTTTTGTTCAGTTTATTATCTGTTTTATCTTAATGCCAAGAAGGCATTATAACCCCTTCCCTCTCTCTACTTCTTTGCGCCAGCTCACTACTAATATCCTGGTGCCAAACCTACCATCTGTGCGTCAGTAAGCAAAGAAGTCGAGGCCGCGCGACGCCAGCAAAAGGCGGCTTTTTTCTCCAGTAATTGTTTATTTTCCTTCCTTTTTGTGTCAATTGTAAAGAAACCACAACCGGGGAAAAGAGGCTCTTTTCATTTCCGTCACGCAGGCACGTAAGTAAAATTATTCACTCATGTTTCTGGAAAACCATGTCCCATAGATTTTTTTTGCCTATTTTGTTGACTGCAACAGAGATGAGACCTTGTCGGTCGTGTTCACGAGGCAGCGTCTTTCTACGCGCTTTACCTGAAATTTGGTTTTCCAACCAGCCCAGACCAATACTTCATTGAGTGATGACGACTATTTACTGAGGCAGCAAGCCAGCGTCTTTTTCCAACTGGAGCAGACGGCTCCGCAGAAGCAACCTGTGTTGCTGCGGCTCCTGTGTGTTACTTTAGCCTGGCGGGGACGACGTTATTCAAAAGAAGTAGTCATTGGAGGCTGATTTTGCGAGGTCTCTTTGTGGATCAGTCACTTTTAATGATTTTCTTCGTGTTTTGAAATGAAAAGAATAAATTGTAACGTTAAATTGCATCGTTTTTCTTGGACCAACTGATGAGCATGAAATTTGCAGCATTTTTACCTCTTTCAAGAACAGTAAAGCCTGCGATATTGATGGCATTCATATAGGACCGGTGAAGCGTGTTATCAGTCTGGTAGCTCCTGCACTTACCTACATATATAACCTTGCTTTGTTTTCTGGGCAGTCTCCCAAATTAATGCAGATTTATAAAGTTATTGTGCTTTTTAAAAGTGGAGACAAAAATAATATTTCAAATTATAGGCCTATACCCATCCTACCAGTTTTTTCTAAAGGTTTAGAAAAGGTTATCCACCGTAGACTAACGAAGTTTTGCGCTAAATTCTCCTTACTTACTTCATACCTGTACGGGTTTTTGGAGGGCAAGTCTACTGAAACCGCCTTGTTGATGCAAAAAGAGATTGTTTTGAGTGCTTTAGAAAATAAACAGATACGTCTAGGTGTATTTACAGATTTTTCTAAGGCATTCGACCGACTTAATCACCAGCGTTTTTAAAGAAAATTGGAAATTTTAGGCATTCGTGGCACTCCTCTGTCCCTTACAAAGTCATATTTGCAGCATCGTCTTCAATGTGTAGAAATAACAAAGGAGGCCTCATCTTTTTTTACTATTAAAACCGGTGCTCCACAGGGTAGCATTTTTGGTCCGCTCTTGTTTCTTTTGTACATAAATGACATCACGAACATCGACAACACACCAGAGTACATATTATACGCAGACGACACAACTATGCTTTTTTAAGGCGACACTCCTGATTCAATAATTCCAGTTGTAGACAGTAAACTAGGAAAACTGAGGGCTTGGACTGAACAAAATTCCCTAATCATCAATACACAAAAGACAACAGCAGTTGTACAGCGGTTTATTGGCACGATGGAAGCGCCGGCTACGAAGACCTTGGCACACGCAATCTACGGGGCAGAGAGCCGAGAGACCAGACAAAAGCGGCAGTGTTCCATCCAGCACGAGCATCCAACCGGCGGCGCGAGCGCTTCGTCGTCGTTGGCTTCGGGGCTGGTTCATATTCTTCATTCCAAGTGCCCCGGCAGAAAGAGGGAGCCATCCTGGCGACTCAAGGAGAGGAGACTACGAGGGGGCTATAATACGGCTTCAAGCGGCTGACGTGAACGACGTCGCGGCCACGGCGGCGATGGTCCGAAAAAGGTATCACCGGTTCGATAATATAGTTGACCGGTGACGTACGCTCCAAGATTCGGTAAGGGCCGATGTGCAGGGGCCGAAAATTTGGACGTATTCGGAAGAGAGAGCCAGACCAGTGAGCCAGTGGAGAAGTGAACCGCGGGCGTGTCTTGATCGGAAGCATGGGTACGGAGACCTTGACGTTCGGCGGTGAAGGAGCGAGCCAACTGGCGGCACTGTTCAGCATGGCGGGTGATGTCAGAGAGGGAAGCATATTCCGAGCTGTCGGGGTTGTAGGGAAGGATTGTATCCAATATAAAAGAAGGTTCGCGTCAGAATAAAAGAAAGAATGGGGAAAAGCCGGTGGTTGCTTGAGAGGCGGTGTTATATGCATAGGTGACGAACGGAAGAACCTGATCCCAATTGGAGCTGTCGGAGTGAATGTACATGGCGATCATGTCCCCAAGAGTACGGTTGAAGCGTTCGGTGAGGCCGTTGGTTTGATGGTGGTAAGCAGATGTGGTGCGGTGGACTGTGTGGCACGCAGCGAGAAGCTCGTGAAGAACTTCAGACAAGAAAACACGGCCGCGGTCACTGAGAAGTTCGCGAGGAGCGCCGTGACGCAGGACAAAGTGATGACGAAGGAAGAAGGCTGCATCGCGAGCAGTAGCCGCAGGTAGGGCAGCGGTCTCAGCATACCGAGTGAGGTGGTCCACGGCGACTATGATCCAGTGATTCCCAGCGGTCGTGAAGGGAAGTGGCCCATATAGGTCGATGCCCACACGATCAAAAGGGCAAGCCGGACACGGTATTGGCTGTAACGGGGCAGTCGAAGGGCGAGGTGTCGACTTCCGCTGCTGACAGGCCGTGCAGGAGCGAACGTAGCGACGAACGAAGTTGTACATGTCCCGCCAATAGTACCTCTGGCGTAGTCGCTCGTACGTTTTCAGCGAGCCAGCGTGAGCGCTCTGAGGATCGGCATGGTGGTGTTCACAAATCTCAGTGCGGAGATGTCGGGGAATCACGAGAAGCCACTTGCGGCCGTCTGGACGATAGTTGCGCCGGTACAGAAGACCGTCTCGAAGGGCAAAATGGGAAGCCTGGCGACGAAGTGCTCGAGGGAAGGAGGCCGTAGAGGGTGCACGAAGTACGTCGAGCAACGATGAAATCCATGGATCTTGGCGTTGTTGATGGGGCATGTCCATGGTAGTGAGCGCTGCGAGTAGGGATGAAGATATTGGCGAAGGGGGCGCCGGAGAGGGCAGTGGGGAGCGGGACAAGGCGTCGGCGTCGGAGTGCTTGCGGCCCGATCCGTAAACTACGGTGATATCGAATTCCAGAAGACGGAGGGCCCAGCGGCCTAGGCGCCCTGAGGGATCTTTGAATGAAGCCAACCAGCACAAAGCGTGATGATCGGTGACGACGGTGAACGGGCGGCCATATAAGTATGGGCGGAATTTTGTTAGAGCCCACACTACGGCGAGACACTCCTTTTCCGTCACGGTGTAGTTCGACTCAGCCTTGGTGAGGGCACGGCTGGCGTACGCAACGACGTATTCAGGAAATTCGGGCTTGCGCTGGGCAACGACAGCCCCAAGGCCGATTCCGCTTGCGTCGGTGAGCACTTCAGTAGGGGCACTGGGGTCGTAGTGTCGAAGGATAGGTGGTGAGGTGAGAAAACGACGGAGCGCAGCAAAAGCGTCGTCGCAGGCCGAGTCCCACGTAGACAGGTTGGCGGGACCATTAAGAAGTTTCGGCAGGGGCGCGACGATGGAGGCGAAATTGGGAACAAATCGCCGAAAATAGGAGCAGAGACCCACATATCGGCGCACTTGTTTTGTAGAAGTCGGTTTAGGGAAGTCAGCGACAGCACGGTGTTTGTCAGGATCGGGCAGGACGCCGTCTTTGGAGACGAGGTGGCCGAGTATTGTCAGCTGCCGGGCACCAAAGTGACATTTTTTGAGATTAGGTTGAAGGCCAGCATTGGTGAGGCAGCTCAGTATCTGGCGCATGCGCTTGAGATGCGTCGGAAAATCGGGCGAAAACACAACATCATCTAAATAGCAGAGACAAACAGTCCACTTCAGGCCGCGCAAGATGTTGTCCATCATTCGTTCAAACGTTGCGGGAGCGCTACAGAGGCCGAATGGCATCACGTTGAACTCATAGAGTCCGTCAGGGGTGACGAACGCCGTTTTAGGACGGTCGGACTCAGCCATCGGGACTTTCCAATAGCCGGAACGGAGATCCAGGGAGGAGAAGAACTCGGCGCCTTGCAAGCAGTCAAGGGTGTCGTCAATACGTGGTAGCGGGTAGACGTCTTTGCGCGTGATTTTTTTGAGTCGGCGATAGTCCACGCAAAATCGTATCGAGCCATCCTTCTTTTTAACGAGGACGACTGGGGACGACCAAGGACTGGCGGAAGGTTGAATAATGCCGCGTTGTAGCATGTCGTCAACTTGCTCAGTTATGACGCGGCGCTCGGGAGGCGACACACGGTAGGGGCGCTGACGGAGAGTAGCATGGGTTCCGGTGTCAATGTGGTGCTCGACAGTGGTCGCACGGCCTGAAGAAGTCGACTGGTGGTCAAACGATGAGCGAAACTGGTTGAGCAGGGCAAGGAGCTGCGCGCGTTGAGCAGTGTCGAGAGCGCGGTCAATGCAGCGGTAGAAAATGTCCGATGACAAAGCTGGAGTAGCACCACGTGGGGTGAGGGCAGCGACTTCGGCACTGGAGGAGGTTACATCAGTGTCTAAGGAAGAGATCAAAGCAGCGGTTTCAAAATGCCGAGGCACTCGCCACGGAGCAGGGAGAGCGCGGAGAATGAGGTGTTAGAGACGAGGATGGCGGCAGCACCGTGGTGAATGTCGATGACGGCGAAGGGAAGACATAGGTATCGGCGAGAGGCAAGTACAGGGGAAGGCATGAAGAGAACGGTGGCGTCAAAAACTGAGGCGGCGCAAACAGGGACAAGCACGGCACTGTCAGGGGGAATGTCAGTGTCCTCGGCGACAACAAGCTTAGCAGCACAATGAATCAGAGGCTCGTCGAGGAGCGCATCGCAGAGTGGAGAGAAGACGACGTGCGCACGGGCACAGTCAATGACGGCACTGTGCAGGGAGACAAAATCCCATCCAATGATGACGTCATGGGAGCTGGCACGGAGGACTAAAATTTCGACAACATACAAAACATCGGCGATGACGACGCGTGCTGTGCAAGCGGCAGAGGGATGAACGGTATCGGCGCTGGCGGTACGGAGTGAGAGTCCAGAAGATGGGGTTGTAACTTTGCAAAGCGAGCGGCAGAATTTTTCGTGAATAACAGAAACGGTGGCCCCAGTGTCCACAAGCGCAAGTGTCTTGACTCCGTCGACAAAAACGTCAAGAAGGTTCGGCGGGGAAAGGCAAGGACTTAAGCAGGGCGATGAGTGCGCAGTTCGTGTCCCCGGAACTGCGGCTGCTAGTTTTCCGAATCGGCGCGGACGTTGCGACGCCTCATGGGCGACAATGAGCGGCGGCGAGGCGAAGCCGAGCGGTGGCAAACGTAGGGCTGGCGACCGTGCTCGCGGTCAGGAGAGGACTCCTGAGGTTGTGGTCCGAAACGTGGGCGAAAGGTACGGTCTGCATCAGGGTAGTCTGGCAGAGGGTGGACAGGCGCATGCAGAGTACGTCGACAGAGGCGCGCGACGTGGCCCGGAAGACCGCAGGCGTAGCATATCGGTCGATTGTCAGCCGTGCGCCAAGGGTTGTAGGTAGGGGGCGTGAAGCGGGTCCGTGGAGCAGCAGGCGCAGGCACCAATTGAGGAACGTACGTATAAGCCTGCGGTCGCGGTGGTCGCGCGACAGCCTCGGCATACGTGAGAGGAACGGGAGTGGGGGCAGGCGGCACTTCAACTGGAGGACCGTAGCTCAACGGAGCAGCAACAGGCGGTGGCGGGGTCGGGGAAGGCCGACCTGGGGATCCAAGGGGGCTGGTTGTGGAAGAGGAGGGAGGGCGTCAGCGACCGCCTGCGTGATGGCGTGCCGAATCTCAGCGCTGAGGGGGGACGGTGTCTGATGTTGGCGAGATAGGAGCAAGAGCTGCCGGCCGACCTCGTCCCGCACAAAGTCTTTGATGGTAGCAAGTAGATCTGGATTGATGGCCAGGCCGGAGATGGAGTCGGCAGGCGGAGGAGGCCGACGAGCGCAAAGACGTTGCTTGCGCAACTCGTCGAAACTCTGGCAAAGGGTATACACCGAGGTAACGGTGGTGGGACTCTTCGCTAACAACAGCTGAAAAGCATCGTCATCGATACCCTTCATGATGTGTTCGATCTTGTCAGCCTCGGACATAGCCGGATCAACACGCTTGCAGAGGTCTACTACGTCTTCAATGTAGCTGGTGAAAGTCTCATCCGTGTGCTGAGCTCGGACGCGCAGGCTTTGCTCAGCGCGCAGTTTCCGCACTGCAGGACGGCCGAAAACCTCCGCAAGGGTGCTCTTTAGAACGGCCCAAGTGGGAATGTCGGCCTCGTGGTTGCGGCACCAGAGGTTCGCGACATCGCTGAGGTAGAAGATGACGTTGGTAAGCTTGACGCGGTCGTCCCAGTTGTTGTGGCGGCTCACCCGTTCGTGTGATTCCAGCCAATCGTCCACGTCCTGGTCGCTATGGCCGCTGAAGACAGCGGGGTCGCGCTGCCGGACGGCACCGGAGCAGATGACTGGCTGCGACGTGGCGGCGGGCTGTTGACTGGCCTTGGTAGTGGACATCGGGATGGTGCGGCTGCGAAGGTCCACGGTGATGGTGAAAAGGGGAACACAGCAACCTCCACCAAATGTAGAGCGGTTTATTGGCACGATGGAAGCGCCGGCTACGAAGACCTTGGCACAAGCAATCTACGAGGCAGAGAGCCGAGAGACCAGACACAAGCGGCAGTGTTCCATCCAGCACGAGCATCCAACCGACGGCGCGAGCGCTTCGTCGTCGTTGGCTTCGGGGCTGGTTCATCTTCTTCATTCCACAGTCATATTCCACCCCAGGCAATGTATAATTTTTAAAAACTTTGTTTTATGCATGGGGGACTCCATTATAAACGTTTCACATTCTGTTAAAGCACTAGCAGTTATTTTTCACAAAAATTTGAGTCAGAACGCTCAGATTGACAATGTTGCATCTAAACTTTCAAAATGCACGGGTGTTCTTGCAAGATATCGCTCCTGTTTGCCAATGTCAATCAAACTCATAGTGTACAATGCACTGTTTTTGCCCTATCTCAGTTATTGTTTTTTGGTCTGGGGCTGTACCACGGAGACAAATATCCAAAAACTTTTTCGACTGCAAAAGAAAGCAATTCGTTTTGTTGCAAATGCTGAATACCCAATTCACAAGGACGAGTTGTTTACTCGCCTCAATATCATCAAAATTCCAAAGCTCTACGAATTACTTAGCCACAAGGTATAAAAAATCCCTTCATCATATCCATGATAGTTTTCTAGATATGTGTGCGCTAAAACCATATGATCTAACATATACTCTTCGAAATCCCGAATTTTGGTGGATCCCTTTTTCACGCACTACATATGGTGATCAAATGCTGCGCCATAACGTTCCAGTACTGCTAAATAAGCTTATCTTGAACAACGTCTGTATTTACACCTGCAATGAGAAAGACATCCGGGACATAAGTTTACAATTGTAGTGTTATGTTGTTTGTGCCTGAGACAGCAGATTAATCACTTGATGCACTTCTGTTTATGGTATATTTTGAGATCTAGTGACCACCTTGCTTGACATGTTTCTTGAGTTACCAGAATGTATATCTTAAGTGCCGAATTTTTTGCGCTTTATTTCGCACGCAAATATTATTCGTGTTCTTTTTTTTTGTCTTGTTTTGTACACGTGTCCCCCACGCTGCAAGCCATGTATACGGGGGGTTCAGGCTATTTCAAGTGGAAGTTGTTTCCACTTTTTGCCTGAACCAACCCTCATCATTTTGTGATGAAAATAAAACGATTGATTGATTGATAGGCACCTAATTTTTGTGGCATGTTTTCTTTTCTGCAACGGTGGGGAAGACACTACAATGCATGAATTACCCTGTGATATATATGCGCCTACGACCGCTAAATAATTTATAATCAATTTTTTTCTGTCAAACTGTTTACCTTTCAGTTTCAAAAGCCGAACGATAGCTGTGATGTTAGGTCACGTGAGGCATAGAAGAACTGCGATATGATCGCTGCTTTATTGTTTTAATTCACCACTGTCCTGAAGCCAGCCTGCCTCATATTGCAGTTCTCAATGTTTCACGTGACCTATAACCTCTCTGGCGTCACAGTCATCGTCCGGCTATTCAAACCGAAGCTGAAACAGCACGAGAAAGAAATCAGATTATAAAATAGTTAGCTGTAGTGGACACGGTAATCTTTGAATATAAATGCCTTACGCCTCAGTGCAAAGAAGAAAACACGCACCAAAAAGTTAGGTGTCCATTCTCCTTTAAATCTGCCCTCGAATAAAGTACTTGGTCACAACAAACTAGAAAGACATCGCCGCATAGCATCATGAGTCTACTTGTCAAAATCGTCCAAAGGCAAATGCTTCACCTGAATTATTTTGTTCCGGTAAAAGCCACAAAGAGGTGGACGAAGAAGACGAAGACCTAGTGGGTGGCTCACCTCTTCACGCTTCAAGTATAATATTTCTTAGTCAACTTGCCGCCTTTTTTAGTGCTGCCTGGTCTCGATTCCATACCCGCAGATATGTTACGTGCAGTCTCTCCTTGATCGCATAGATATTCATTTCACAGATGTCCGCCAAATATATAACAACTCCTCATCTGTCCACATTGAATTCGATGACATTTTTCCATCGAATGCTAAGCTGCAGCTTTTCCCCGCTTCTTCAGGGTCTATTGCAGGACCACCTAAGGTCCTTTCCCTCTCATGTTCTTATTGCTACCGATGCTTCGCAGGATCGCGAAAAGGTAGGTGTGAGAATTTTTTCGCCTTCACTGGATTGGTCTTTTTCTCTCCGTCTTCCTGACTTCACTCAAATTTTTCTGGCTGAATTATTAGCAGTAATCTTAGCCTTACGAAAATTAGAGTCTACCGTTTCCCAAGTACTGGTTATGACAGACTCTCTGTCCATTTGCTTTTCCTTATCCTCACCCACTGACTCTCGGCCATTACGCCTCTTTAAGTTCCTGATTCCGCTCCATCTAAATTCGGTAAGGTTGCTTTGGGTACGAAGTCACATGGGCTTTCACTTAAATGAGGTTGCAGATTCCTTAGCAAGAGCCTCTCTCTGCGGCCCAATTGTTGCTGTCCTGCCATCGTGTGCATATACAGCTGATTTCGCAGCTACACAATATTTCAGGAACTTGATTCCGGTCGCGGCAACGTGGTCAGTTCGTCGTGTCTTGTGGTCGGGGCGGTGGACGGGGCTGGGGTAAGCGGCGAGGTCGGTTCAGGTCTGGCGGGCTGGGCACAGCCGGGCGGTGCGGACCAGGCACACACGGCCGACGACCACGGCAGGCGCAGGACGCCGAAGCTCCGGGACCAGGATGGCGATGAAGGGACCCCAGCACCTCACACCAAATGTTACGTGGCGGCCAGCCGAAGAAAGAGACACGATGATCGATGGAAATGAGATGATTTAATGGCTGCCGGCCTAGCGCGAGCGCTCCTGCCCACGCCACTGCGCAGTTCGTCGTCTTCTTCGTCACAATATTAAGGAAGCCAACAGTCACCGAAACCGAGGTGCATAGGGGAATGTTTTCTTTTTTTTAATTTCTAATGCCAATTAATTTGTTTAAAGAAAATTACTTATAAACCAGCAGAAAAAACAACCATGCCGCCAGTGGGATCCGAACCCACGACCTCCGAATATCGCGTCCGGTGCTCTTACCAACACCTACGGCGACGGCTGTCCAATCTGCTGCTTTCGTGGGTATTTATGTTTTGCGTCTAAGCGAACCTTGAGAGTGTTCACCAGCGCCACCCTCGTCCATAGCGGTGGACGTAGCACGTCCTGTAATACCGCAAGTGTGACGTAGAACGTCATGTAACGAGGAGGGCGGAAACTGTGCGAGAGCCCTCTTGTGCTACCTATGGCATCAAGACTGCCAGAACCGAGACCCTCGTTAAGCTATTAGCAGAGAAGTTAAGGGAAATGAGGGGCTCGTTTGACAAACATATTAAGGAAGCCAACAGTCACCGAAACCGAAGTGCATAGTGGAATGTTCTCTTTTTTTAATTTCTAATGCCAATTAATTTGTTTAAAAAAATTACTTATAAACCAGCAGAAAAAACAACCATGCCGCCGGTGGGATTAGTTGGTGTATTTCACACACAATTTCAGCAGTGAAAGTACGAGACACCAGGATACGAAGAACTGCGTTGTCCTGTGCTCTTCTGCTGGTGTCTAGAACATTCGCTGGTGGAGTTATATATGATACTGAAGCACTTGACGGCCATAATTATTTGGGGTTCTGGTGACATTCTACATTTATGGGTAACGAGTAAGTAGTAAGTTCAATGTTCTCAAGTTTAACATTTCAGCGATAGCGTTGCAATTTCTCAGGTAACCTAGATAGAATTCTATTATTAGTCTGGCTGTGTGTTTGCTTTATTTTAGTTCGGGCATTTTTTTCAAGACTAGTTCAGAGTGGTTTTCAAAGGGTAGATATTGAGTAACAAGGAAGATTTATTTACTAAAGTAACAATTTGTTATTCTTAGATGCGGTTTCGAGCTACATACTAATTGGCAATGCTATATATGGGAGGCGAAAAACGCATTATAAATTAAGAGTTTTACTGGTAAAATGTATGTCTATTTCTGTTCGACAGGCCTGCAGTGCAGCTAAGTTTCTGAGCGACGAAATTAACTTGGTTGTCCCACAATGAATAATAGAAAAATACCCCCCAAAGAAAGGATCCTAATACTTATAAAAATTTCAATCTCTGCTAAATGATATGTAACGGTTCGGTCTCTTGGAATAAGCGTAGATCTAGTTTTATAAAATTATGGCTTTCGTTTTGTTTGTATTAACATTTTTAGAGTCCTGCATGGACAAAGTTCTCAACTTACGAAGAAATACCCTTGCTTGGTGAATGGACTTGGCTGGACAGGAGGACGATTTTAATATATTAATGTCGTCAATGTAGATTGCTACATTTGCCACTTTGTGGACATAAGCAATGTCATTTATGTAGAGGTTGAAAATGAGCGTGCCAAGAATCCCCTTCAGGGGCGCCTAGAACACTTTCATTGAAATGTGAATTTAATTTCTTTATTCACGCTAACTGTCGCATGTTTGTGATGTAGGACTTCAAAACTTCAAACGGGAGGCCTCTTATACCGCATCTTTCAAGCATTTTAAACAATATATTCTCATTAACAAAATCATAAGCCTGGGTAGAGTCTGGGTAGAGTGAACAAATATGACGATCGTCAAGCGATTGTTACTAATGGTAAATTCCTTTTTGTCTAGAAACTCAAGCTCCATTCACATGATTTGAGAAACCAAACTCACTCATTGAGAGGAAATGATGCCTTGAATGAAACGAAGATATTTATTCGCAAATAACTTTTCAAAATATTTGAAAAATATTGAGAGAATGGCAATCGGACGGCATTTACGGAAACCTGTTTTATCACCCTGCCCTTCCAGGGCTACAGATCTTGCATTCTTCTTTCGAAGAAGAGGTGTGCTTGAAAGGAAAGGTGCTTGAACTGATTTTCTTGTCGCTGTAAAAAATATATTTCAAATATGCACTTATTGCCAGCTATATATCACAAATTACAAGTGTAATTCGTCATATCTGCAAGCTGTAAGCACCGCAAGAAATACATTACACTGTTGGAAACACTACGGATTCACAGCGCTAGCTCTTCTGAGCTGGAAACGATAGCTCCACGACACTTTGACACCACACTTCTAGTAAGCGCAAAAGCTGTAAAATTTTACGCGTAGCTATCATAGCTCCTCGAAGGCAAATCCTGTAGGCGTTAAAAAAGAGCCTTTAAAGCTCGCTAACGCATATTTAGCTTTCTTTTGTGACTCTTGTTTACATGTATGGAGAGTATCTCTTTATTTTTTCCCAGCGGTCGCAAAGTCACCATTTTTCAAAGCCTGTTTTTGAGGACTGAGAGGAATGTCGTTTATAAAGATACCGTAGGCAAGCGTGGTAAAAGGCTATTCTGAATATCCTGAATGGCAAGATTTTCATTAACTTTCTCTGCTCCAGGCCTTCCAACCAAGAGTAGCGGCCGCACAGAGTAAGACTGTGCTTAATCTTAGCATGATATTGACACGAGGATTGGAAGTAGAAGAAGAAAGAGATCGCAGCCTCTAGAAATAGACGACGCTGAAGTGTAGGTCCGTTTCTCTGGTGCCCTCGTTCAGCCGCTGCAGTTCCTTTTCAGTGTAACAACTGTTACACATCTGGTGGAGGTGCTGGGTACGCTTCCCGACCTGCGTACGCCTACGAGATAAAGACGGCACTCACACCGGTCCATCAGCGCCCAAGCCGCCGCCTCCGCGGTGAGACACCCGAGTTCGGACCTCTTGACAAACCGACGAAGAAGACGCAGCCTCGACCGACGGTCCCACCGGAAATGGCCACACACAGTAGGTTCCCGGCGCCCATCCTCTACCACACGCCGCGAACACCGCCATCTTTTCGCGGCGACGTGTACGAAGATGCGGAAGACTGGCTGGACACCTTCGAGCGGGTCGCCCGCTACAACGGTTGGAGCGACGACCGTAAGCTCCATAATGTGTATTTTGCGCTCGAGGACTCCGCTAGGACATGGTACGAGAACCACGAGAGCAACCTGTCCACCTGGGTAACATTTCGCCAAAATCTCATAGCTACATTCCCCAACGCAGACCGCCGGGAGAAAGCTGAAGCTGCGCTTCGCTCCCGTAACCAGCGGACTAACGAAAGCATCCGCATGTATGTAGATGACATGACGCGCCTCTTCAAGCGTGCTGACCCATCCATGGCGGAGGGGACGAAACTTCACCACCTCATGCGCGGGGTCAAGCAGGAACTTTTCGCCGGTCTTGTGCGCAGTCCACCGCGTACTGTTGCCGAATTCCTCACGGAAGCGACTACCATGGAGACGACGCTCCTGCAACGAGCCCGGCAATACAATCGGGATGTAAGCACGCTTGGGCCCGCTGTTTCTTCGATGCCGCTAGAGAGTGATGCGGCCGCTTTACGGGACCTAATCAGGTCGATCGTCAGGGAGGAATTACAAGCATTTCAGCTGCCTCCCAGCGCGCCGTCTGTTACATCGCTGTCTGAAGTCGTCCGGGACGAGGTGCGCCTAGCAGCACAGCGGCAACAACTGCCTGAGATCCCAAGACAGACTGAGGTCAGACCAACCTATGCATCTGTCCTCTGCCGGGCCCCAACGCCAGGCTACGACGTGAATACCGCGACTCACGCAGCGCAGCAGTCTGGTCTTTCCCGTGTGCCTGCTCGACCAGCTTATCAGCGGCCACGGAAGTGTGAAGTGTGGCGTGCACCGGACCGGCGGCCCCTTTGCTACCACTGTGGTGAGGCGGGACATCTTTACAGGGCCTGCCCGTACCGCCGAGTGGGTCTGCGTGGTTTCGCGCCCGACGACCCTTGCCCCCGGAATGGCGAACGACCATTCGAAATTGAAGCTCATCTGTCGGCCCGTCAGAGGCCTGGGACATACGGTCGCTACGATCCTAGCTCGTCATCTGCGCTGCGTTACCGTTCCCCAAGCCCTCGCCGAGACGCCGGCTACCCTGAGCGGCGTTCTCCCAGTCCACGCCGGGAAAACTAATTCCAGCGGTCTCCGGAGGCAAGGCCGCTGCTGTCGGGAAAACTGAAGATCCTCCGCCGCAGATATACCGATACGCTGATTCCTCACCGGGGCAGGGTAGCGACAGCATCCGACGCGCTACTTTTGATTTGCGTGTGACGATTGATGGAACTGACACCATCGCTTTACTTGATACTGGGGTTGACTATTCCGTGATGAGCCACACCCTCGCCCAGGAATTGAGCCAAGTTTTGACACCATGGTTGGGCCCTAGCATTCGCACGGCTGGAGGTCACCTCATTAGCCCGGCCGGAAGGTGCACAGCCCGAGTCGGCATCCGCGGTTTCGTCTACGTAAGTGAATTCGTTGTGTTGAGCGAGTGTTCGAGAAATTTGATCCTGGGCCTCGACTTTCTACAGGCAAACGGTGCTGTGATCGATCTACACGAGGCGCGAGTCACATTTTCGACGAAGCAAGCCGTGGCGCACAGTAACACAGAAGGCCCAGGCGTCAACGCTCTGCGTATAGTCGAAGACGACGTAATGCTGCCACCACGGTCCAGTGTGCTGGTGTTAGTGAGGAACGACTCGTTTCACGACTACGAAGGTATTGCGGACAGTCACCCTTCGCTGTTGCGCGAGAAGGGTGTGGCTATCGCGCGCGGTCTTGTTGAACTGAATGACGGCTGTGCGACAGTTTTTCTGACTAATTTCACGAACGAAATTCAGCACCTCGCCAAGGGAACGGCCGTCACCTTTCTCGACGAAGTGGATAGGTTGCCGAATCTGTGCCCCGTACAGGTGAATCTTCACGACGATGCCGCGCCAAGTAACGCCCTTCAGAAGGTTAAAATCAACCCGGAGTTGTCACCTCATCAGAAGAACCTTCTGTCGTCGCTGCTACTTGATTTTAAAGATTGCTTCGTGGCGAGCTCCAAGGTCGGACGTACGCCGGTAGCCAAGCATCGCATTGTCACCGATTCGGCTACGCCACCAGTTTGTCAGCGTCCATACCGCGTTTCGCCTAAAGAGCGCGAAGCTATTAGGACGCAAGTCGATGAATGCTTGCAGACGACGTTATACAGCCGTCAACAAGTCCGTGGGCGTCGCCGGTGGTCCTGGTGAAAAAGAAAGACAACACGTTGCGATTCTGTGTTGATTACAGGAAACTGAATAATGTTACCAAAAAGGACGTATACCCACTCCCGAGAATCGATGATGCCCTTGACCGACTCCGGGACGCCAGGTTCTTCTATTCCTAGATCTGAAAAGCGGATATTGGCAGATCGAGGTGGACGAGCGAGACCGCGAGAAAACGGCTTTCGTGACACCCGATGGTCTGTACGAATTTAAGGTGCTCCCGTTTGGACTTTGCTCCGCTCCGGCCACATTTCAACGCATGATGGACACTGTTTTAGCTGGTTTGAAGTGGCAGACGTGCCTTGTGTACCTGGACGACGTGGTCATCTTTTCGTCTAGCTTCGAACAACACTTGCAGCGATTGCGCATTGTCCTTCAAGCTCTTCAGTCTGCGCAACTAACGATCAAGCCAGAGAAATGCCATATCGTCTTCGAGGAGCTCCGTTTCTTAGGACATGTTGTCAGCGCACAAGGTGTTCTTCCAGACCCCGACAAGACTTCCGCCGTCTCCAGTTTCCCACGCCCAACCGACAAGAAGGCCCTCCGACGTTTTTTGGGCCTCTGCTCGTATTACCGCCGCTTTGTTAAAGATTTTTCTCGCCTAGCTGAGCCATTGACTGCCTTGACTCGAGATGACACACCCTTCGTATGGGGAAGTGCCCAAGACGCAGCCTTCGAGGAATTCCGCTGCCGCCTTCAAAGTCCACCAATACTAGCTCATTTTGACGAGAACGCAGAGACTGATGTCCACACTGACGCCAGCAATGTCGGCCTCGGAGCGATCCCCGTACAGTGGCAGGACGGCGCAGAGCGAGTAATCGCCTACGCGAGCCGCACACTTTCTCGATCGGAACAGAACTATTCGACGACCGAAAAAGAGTGCCTTGCCGTCATCTGGGCTCTGAGTAAGTTTCGACCTTACATTTACGGCCGACCGTTTTGTGTTGTCAGCGATCATCACTCGCTATGCTGGCTGGCCAGCATTCAAGACCCTTCTGGCCGGCTGGCCAGATGGAGCCTCCGTTTACAGGAGTACTACGTTACGGTCGTCTATAAATCGGGTCAGCAGCACCAGGACGCGGACTGTTTATCACGTGCGCCCGTGGAACCGGCTACGCAAGACATCCCCGAAGATTGCCTTGTTCTTTGTGCCATTAGCATCTCCCGCATGACGCAGCTTCAACGAGCAGATTCTGAGTTTGAATTCTCATGTACCTCGAGTGTTTCGTCGTGGACTACAGACCTTCATTCTGCGGCGTGGAGTCCTCTACAAGCGCAACTTTGACAGCAACAAAGAGACGTTTCTGCTTGTTGTGCCATCCCAGTTACGCTCCGAAATCTTAAGCGCTTGTCATGATGAACCATCCGGCGGCCACTTGGGGGTTAGTCGCACACTGCCAAAGATTCGGCTTAAGTTTTACTGGCCCAATTTACTCCCATTCGTGCGTAGATACGTAACAACGTGCCGGGATTGCCAACGGCGCAAATCTCCTCCTCTGAAGCCAGCCGGCTTTCTACAGCCCATAGCACCACCAAAGACCCCTTTTCAGCAAATTGGCATAGACCTCCTCGGCCCTTTTCCGAAGTCGACCAGAGGAAACCGGTGGATTGCTGTCGCGACAGATTATTTGACCCGATACGCTGAGACCACGTCACTTGCAAACGGTACTGCTGCTGAAGTCGCCGACTTCTTCGTCCACAACATCGTCCTGCGTCATGTCGCTCCTGCAGCTATCATTACTGACCATGGAGCTGCATTTACGGCCCGCTTCACTCAGGCTGTACTCAAGCTCACGCACACCAACCATAGACGTACAACAGCCTATCACCCGCAGACAAATGGCTTGGTAGAACGCCTCAACAGGACCTTGACCGACATGCTTTCCATGTATATTGATATCGAGCACAAGAAATGGGACGAAATTCTCCCATACGCAACATTCGCGTATAATACCGCGCAGCAAGAGACGACGCAGTCCACTCCGTTCGAATTAGTCATGAGTCGACAGGTTACCACCACCCTCGATGCTATGCTACCCGTGGACCCCCCTGACAGTGAGCGTGAACTTGTTGTCGACGTCGCCACCTATGTTCAGCGCGCGGAAGAAGCACGGCAACTGGCCAGACACGGCATTCACTGTCAGCAGCAGATCGATGCTGACCGCTACAACCTTGGACGCCGCTACGTTACCTACCACCCAGGCGACTATGTGTGGGTTTGGACGCCCGTTCATCGTCGCGGGCTGTCCGAAAAGTTACTGCGCCGCTACTTCGGCCTTTACCTTGTCCGCCGCCTCAGCGACGTAGCGTACGAAGTTGCGCCAGCCTCGCCAGCTCGTTCATCGCACAACGGCAAGCGCAGCGACGTTGTGCATGTGGTGCGAATGAAGCCGTACTACGAGCGACCCCCCGAGTGACTTTCCGGCTGCATGTAGTCATATTCCGTGACGTCAGACACGTGGTGTACCTCTTGAACACTTTTTCTCCCCGCTATTCGGTCTGAAGGTAACACCGCATCGGGGCGATGCTCCTGAAGAAGGGGCAGTGACACGAGGATTGGAAGTAGAAGAAGAAAGAGATCGCAGCCTCTAGAAGTGGACGACGCTGAAGTGTAGGTCCGTTTCTCTGGTGCCCTCGTTCAGCCGCTGCAGTTCTTTTTCAGTGTAACAACTGTTAAAACATTATATCGAGCAGCATGTGGTCTCTGGTCACTGGTCGTAGCCGAACCGCTGACCAACCGCTGTTGGTCAGTATTTTTGCCGTTTAAAGCCTGTAGCTATATTATTTATGGCCATTTTCATTTTTATTTATAGGCTGCGTGCGCAATTTAATAAGAAATATTAACTTCCGTCTGCACGACTTTGAGATACTCTGTGTGCAGCTATAAGTTTGCCGAAATCTGTAGATTCTCTTTTTAGTTATAGTATATACGTATATACTGTACCTGTATACAGGCAGAGCCCTATGGCTTTGGGTAAGAGCCGATTTCTCCAAAAAATGTCTTTTTTAGAGAACACACAAGGGTAAAGCAATCAGCTGCTCGTTAAGATATACGTATAACTATAAGAAATGGCATAAAGAATGTACGCTTAATTGCTTACTCCAGAGTAGTGTTCGTTCAACTGGCTTTTAACGTTGCATGATCATCACGTGGAATTATTTCGTGATGCGTTCAAACGTTTGCTTTTAAAAGCGAGAGGTCGAAACACAGATAGTGACCAAAAATTTATCCGACAACAGGTACTAACGTTTTCAATGCTTATGTCGCTCCGCTCCAGGGCTCTTTCTCCGTTATGTCAACTGAATATTCTTGCACTGTACAAGACAGGCATGTCTTGGATGCATGCCAAGTGCTGCGTACGAGTTTGGCGGTTTATGCGACGAAATAATACTCTAGTTACACGGCTGGCTTAACTGCGGTTATGCTTAACCGAGGTTACCGAGCTTAACCACTGTTAACGCGATCCGCGGTTTACTGCTTTTACACAGCGGCTAGAGGCGGCTGTTATTAGTCACTAGCGCCCTCTAGGGTAAAGCAATAAAAATGACGCGGCGATCGGCAAAATAGTCGCAGTTCACAAATGAGAGCAGCATTTTCGCCACGTTGCTTTTTAAACATGATTTCTTAAAACAAAATACACTTTACGGCATGCAGAAGACTCGTGTGAGATATTTTTCAGCCTACGCCTGCTTCGGTAGAAGGGCGGCAGGCTAAAACAGTTTGTAAACATTGGTGCCACTCTCGTTCTTTCTCGAAATCTCTCGTGGAATGCGCTCATTCATCCACAGCGTTGCCTGTACTCCCGACTGCTGCGGTGTTTTGTGTAGCATCGGCCGTGCACATACTGCTGCATGAGCAGTAATGGCTTTGACCATGCCAGTCGTCAATGAAAGCGGCGAAGATGAGGCATTCTGGACCTTCTTCATGTCCATGCAAGCAAGGCTTCAACAGCGGCGAATCCGGGAGCGCCAAGTTTTCGCTGAAGTGGAAAGACTTAATATGGAGGGAAGACGTGCAGAAAGGCGCCTTAAACAGCTCATGGTGATCACTGCGCGAATCGCTTTGCGTGACAGGTGCCTATGGGCTTATCCACGAGGTTCGTCATGGTGGGAAACAACCCAGCCTCACCTCTCGGAGGACGACTTTCGAGGACACTTCAGAATGAACAGACACACATTCAATTATGTGGTGAGCGTTTGTGACTGCATGAGGCATGTCGACACAAACATGCGCGATGCGATCCCTTTGGAGAAAAGGGTAGCCATCGGGATCTACAGGTTGGCGTCTTCTGCCGAGGACAGAACTGTGGCCAACGTATTCGGAGTTAGCCGTGCTTCGGTTAACATCATCTTTCGTGAGCTTTGCGCCGTTATAGTTCGTGTCCTCGAGTCGCGATTTGTGCGCTACCCACGACGGCACGAGTTGGAGGAGCACGTTAGGCAATTTGCAGCAGTGACCGGATTTCCCCAAGGTGTGGGAGCCTTAGATGGTTGCCACATTGAGGTGAGCCCACCCAAAAAACAAGCTGCGGATTACTATAATTACAAGGGTTGGTACTCTGTGATCCTTCTTGAAGTGGTGGACTATTCATATAAGTTTATTTATACAAAAGTTGGAACACCCGGAAAGAACCATGACTCTGATGTGTTCCTCAAGTTACGTCTCCCAAAGGTGCTGTCCAGTGACCTGTTCCAGCTGGGAAAAAGAACATTCAATGGAGTGTCAGTTTGCCCTGTAATAATAGCAGATCAGGCTTTCCCACTGCAAACCTATGTGATGAAGCCATTTCCGCAGCCAGGGCCAGCAGGTTCTCCGTCACAAGTTTTCAACTACCACCTGTCCAGTGCGAGACGGGTTGTTGAAAACGCATTTGGCCGTCTGAAGGCACGTTTCAGGATTTTATTGAAAGGCACGGAGAACAAACTTGTCAATGTGAGACTTATCATTCATGCGTGCTGCATAACATGTGTGAACAGCTCGGGGATCGGTGTGATTCAAGCTGGATTGAATGCATGCACTCTGCTGAGGTCAACAGGCCTCAGCCAGCATGCACAACTAGCCGGTATACACCAGGTGGTGCAGAGGTTCGAAATGTTTTAGCAAATTTCCTTGCTGGCAACTGAACAATACACCACCTGGATCGTGTCCATGAAGTCGCTTCAGTGGGCTGTGAGCCGAAGACTGTGCCCTGTTTTTCATTGTGTATTTTATTTTGAACTGAAGTTCCTAACGAGTTTGCTACATAAGTTGTTTTGAATTGCTAATATGATTGTGAGTACAGCTTTGTTGTGAAACCCTGTTCTTCTTTCACGCTTTATATTCGCCATTTAATCTGATTACTGCACTGTGATGTTCAAAGCAGAACATTATATCTCGTCCTGCCTTGTTGAAACACATGAAACTCATAAATATAGGTTCAGCTATTCCGTGCTTAATTTTAGTGTCTTTGCTGATGTATTGAGGACAGAGGTTATCACATCAGGCCGTCTCTTTGTTGCATTGTTTTGTTGACAATGTGTAATGTTTCGTTTATGACGGTTCAACGTCCCAAAGCGACTCAGGCTATGATAGACACTGTAGTGAAGGGCTACGGAAATTTTTATCACCTGGGGTTCTGTAATGTGCACTGGCATCGCACAGTGTACGGGCCTCTAGAATTTCGCCTCCATCGAAATTCGACCACCGCAGCCGAGATTGAGCCCGTGTTTTTCGGTTCAGCATCCGAGCGTCGTAACTATAATGAGCCACTGTGGCAGCAGAATGTGTAATGTGCCAGCCAAAATTTTGCATTCAGTTATATGCAACCTAACTTTGCTGCAACATGAAATGGCATTTCCTTTATTTATATTTTTCGCACAAAAACTTGGCTAAGCACCAATATTGTGGTCGCGAGCCTCTCATGTGGTAGTGAATTGCAATGTCCTGTAGTGTAATTACAATTTCACTATAGTTAATCTCCTGCTCCTTTTTTTTTCTGGCGAAAATATTGCTGCATCATTTGAAGCGCAGTCTTGTGTACCTTTTAGTTCTTTTTGCAGCTTCAGTCCTTTCTTTTGAAGCTTAGATGATGCTGTGATATAAATGCTGTTTTTTATTGCTCTCAATTTACATTCCATGCAATTACTGCGCTGCAATGTTAAAAGCAAAATATCGCATCTGGTCATAATATGTCAAAACACATTGTATGAAATGCACTACTGTAGGTGTTGACGAAGAAGAAGGAGCGCCGACCAAAGAAAACAAAAAAAAACATAAACAGACGAAACGTCTGTTTATGTTTTTTTTGTTTTCTTTGGTCGGCGCTCCTTCTTCTTCGTCAACATGTTTGTCCCCGACCAGACGAGTTTTCGTCGAACTCTCGACTTCAACTACTGTAGGTGCAACCATTACATGCTTCGTTTTAATGTTTTTAAATATACTCACAAAAGAGTAGCTCATTCAGTTATCTATTGGAATTATCTTTTGCTGATTTAACCCAAAATAAAGTTTTCATTGCATTGCATACACCAAGGTTCATTGTGCTGACTAGGTTACAGGCATATGCAGTGGATTTTCTATCTTTACTTATATTTATAACACCTTAACTAGGGTGTACAGAAATACTGAGATTGAGTAAGTTGCTGTGGTTATAAATATACAAACACTAGAAAACACAGCAGAGAAACAAAGACTCCCTCAAGTGGATATACAAATGAACCATATAATAATTTTTTAAAGTTCAAGAAACCGACACAGTCTTGTTCGCTGGTAAACATACTGCACACAGCACTGACGGAATACACTATCAAATGCTGTCCCACTCCTTTGAACCTGCGGTAGAGGCACTTTTAAATTTTTTATAAGGTTTGGGTGTCGGGTATACTACCCGAAGCCTGGAAGAAGGCCATCATAGTTCCATTTTTAAAACCTGAAAATCCAGCAACCTTTCCCAGTAGTTATAGGCCCATAGCCCTCACCAGCTGCCTTGCGAAACCCTTTGAAAGTATCATGAACATTAGACTAACCTTCGTGCTAGAACCCCGTGAGCTTCTCCATGTCCATCAGTGCGGTTTCAAAAATGCATGCTCCACAACAGACCACCCGGTTCATCTCGAAAATACTGTCTGTGAAACTTTCGTACACAAAACGCTGTCTTGCTGTTTTTTTTAAATTTCGAGAAAGCGTATGATACAACCTCGAGATGTTATGCCATTTCGGTGGCTATATCAAAAATAGTCAAAAAGAACATTCCAAACAGCATTATCAACATGGACTCGCTGAGTGTAATCATAGCACTGGACGCCAGAAATGTGAGAGAACCTTTAATAGGAGATATACTACATAACATAAAAACTGATTAAACAAAGACATGTAATTAAGCGCTGTTGGATTACAGGCGATCTTGGAATTAGAGTAAACGAGAGAGCTAAAGTGGTGCGCTGCTCAAACTCGCCATAAGGAAGTCGGGACTGTAAACATACCCTGTACAGAATGCATAAAGTTAGCAAAAAATAAACCTAAAGAAAAATGGCAGTCTACATGGACTAGTGAAGAAAATAAGCTACATTAAGCAAAACCTACTCTGGGAGAATGGAGAACATACAGGCATCAGGAGCAATTTATAGAGGTAAATTTATGCCACCTGCACATCGGACACACACACCTAACACAACTTTCCAATGACAAAACAAGACAAACCTTTATGTGAGAAATGTGGAGATGAGCTCACAGTGAATCACATCTTATTCTCGTGCACAGAGCTCTAACGGCTAAGGAAAAAATATTTTACAGTGTTTTACAATGAATGCATTCCCTTCAACCCCAATTTACTTCTAGGCAATAAACCACCTGTAGGTAATTCATCTGATTTTGGTTTTCTGAAAGGAGCGGCGATTTTAAGTTTTAAGCAAAATATAATATCACAGAACTACTGCATCTAAAAATTCTTACCTTGTGCCTTGACGCATTCTGTGATGCACCTGATCTATTTTCTCAGGCCTGAGAAGAAGGCTGAGGTCTATGTTTTGAATTGTTGGGCTCCTCGGAGTCCTTGTCCGGACAAGGACTGTCACTGAGGACACCCAATTTTTGAGATTATACCATGTGTTTGGCACATGATAGCCTGTGTTGCTTATGCGCCATAAAACCAAACACAATACTAGAATTGTGATTAGCTGTTTATTTGTTTTGCTTTTCAAAATACCGCCGCATCATTTGAATCATAGAGGCTTGCATATCGTTAGATTCTTTTTGCAGTTTTAGCCCTTTCTTTTGAAGCTTGTATGACTTCTTGGCAAGCTTGGCAGCGGTGGCAGCTTCCTCCTTCGGCAGCTCCAGCAGCTGCTGTATTGTGGAGTTGCCAGCCCGTTTCCTTCCGCTGCTGGGGGTAGTTATGATATCGGCAGCGGCAACGTTTTTCCTCATCTCTGGAGCATCGGTCAACTGCGGCGATGCTGGTACTTGTGTGAGCTGGCATGCTGTAGAGCCTGTCTTCCTGCTGCTCAATGACATCATTCGGGCTGGCATCAATTTCACCTGCATCCTCCCAAGTAGCCAACACCTCAGACCCTTCAACCAGAGCTGCCACCTCTGGCACCTGTAAAGCATCGAACGAAACCTTGTTTACATTGCAATAATCCAAATTTGTAACCAACGCAAGAGGGACATGTCCATGACAATAACACATCTCATGCATAGGCAGACAAAGGCTTCTTACATTGGATGACCGAAGCCGTACCAGAACTTTTCACAGCTGCTTGTTAGTAGCTATCGTTAAGCTAATAGGTAGGTTTTGTAAATGGTCTTCTAATAATATATTTAAAATGCGGGGTGGTAAATGCTTAGCATTTTTCAAGAAAATGTCATCATAGACAATTTCTACAGAGGACCCACTGTTTTTTGTTGGAAGGATGTTATATAAAAGAACATTTAAAGGATCAAGGAAATTTTGTACCAGAACTACCTGCGGGGTATGAAATCTAGGCCAGTGGACTCCAAAAAAGGAAGTCGGCTGGCAACAAAAAAGAGACAAGGAGCGGTGTAAACCTGATTCCTATATCCTTAGGCACGTCTGAACAGTTAGGAGTTGAAATCTAGATAATGAAGGAGGAATACGGGGTTCAAGATAAAGCACGATATTGGCCACAAATTTGGGGAGGCCAAGGCACAACCGAAGCACTTCCCGCTCCAAATGAAGGAGCGGGCGAATTTTGTAAGTAGCTGTACCAGAAAACAGCACAGATCCAAATTCTAAAATTGGTCGGACATACAAAACATAAATCAGCAAAAGTGCATCAGTTGAAGTCAGCGTTCGTCCTGCGTCTATCTTCTTTCTTCCGGGTCCTATGTATTTCGGCTGAAAAATATATCCATTTTACGTACCAAGACTAACTAGCTCGTCTTACCACTTTAACAAGTCATGTACTGATATTTAAGCGCAGTGTTGGTGAGGAAAATCCTACGAGTGAAGTGGTGCAGTACACAATTTATGGTTGTCACAAATTTTCTTTTTAGTCCACACTCCTTCATAGCTTTAATTATCCCAACATAGCCAACGCATCTTATAAAAATCATTTTATGAATATTTTCTATTTACACGTATTTATGTCATTGAATTTAGTTTCAGACGTGAACACTTTGGAACTTAAAAAATACATACTACCTCAATACTTTCTTCAACCAAGGTATCGTCATTAGTTGCCAGGGTTCCTAAAAATTTGTGGAGCATTCGGTAGTACTCCCATCCAATTCCTGGTGAGCCGGTGGTTGTGCCATCACGCCTCAGTTTCCTAAACAAAGAGAGCACTATTTACATTTCCAAGCAATCTATTAAGCATTGCGTAAAATGTCTGACAGTGATGATGTAAAATTATGCTTCATAATTACAGGACATAATAGTTTGTTGCAGCAACTCAGAATAATGCTATGAAACTAACGAAAACAACAAACTGAAAATGTATTTACACTGCACTGTTATGTATATACTGAACGATGCATAATTAAATTGTAATGAAACTTCTTTAGAAAGGTGGTTTACCGAAAACAAAGCGGTCAGACAATGCACAGAGGACGCGTGCTAATTAACCCACCGCGAGTCTATCAACAGCGTCGCAAAAAAAAATTCTGCAGTTCTCATTCAATAAAAGCAATTAGTGCATACAGGAAACCTCGTAATTCGTCACCACCGATAGCAGTGGTGCGAGTACCATTTCATGCCAGCCGAAAGCAAAACTAGACGTGTTTTTAGATGTAAATAACTTTTGTAGGAACAACTAGTGAACTGCTCGGTAATGGGTCCGCAGCGCCGTGTGTACACTACTAGCCCTACATGCCTTCCGAGTAGTCGCGTCATTCACACTGAGCGCAGCCGTCCCGACGCGGCTGTGTAACAGCGAACCGCATAATATTATACACGGGCGACAGAATATAGCATTTGTACTTACCGGTACTTTTTGTTCAGGTTGTCAATTTTCATCCGAACTTGTTTTGTGCTGTAGGGTCCCTCATCGACAGGTAGTCCCGCGTTCAATTGGGCTGTGATGGCGGCATAAATTTTGGCGTTCCTCACGTTCCCACGAAGAGGGGGCAGATGGTTCTCCCAGATTTGTATCAGGCTCTCCGTTGTTGGCGGAGGCCAATTCGTGCGTCTCGCATCGGAGGCCGGCCTGCATGCTGTCTCTGCAGGCGCCGCCATCTTCTCGGTTAATGACGATAACCGAGGTTGCCAATCTCGGTTAGCGATAACCACGGTTAGCTGCGTAACCGCAGTTTCCTTCACCGTGTAACAGCGGCTAACCATGGTTCCGCTTAACCGTGGTTTCCTTAACCGCGGTTAACCCTGCCCGTGTAACAGGGCTATAAATTTCATATCTGAGAAAAAAGGATGTCATTTGGAAAGCATTTGTTTCTACACAATCTGCCATTTCCAGGGTGTTTCTGAAATACTGAGCAAAAAGAGGACGTTTAGTGTCCAGCACCAAAAAGAGCGCACACACTAAATTGCCTCTTGGTGCAAAAAGAGGCCAAGAAAAACACCCTAATTTTGGATATTTCCTAAATAACGCAATTTTTATTCGAATTTCAAAAAAAAATTTTTTTGAGTTTACTCCCCGAATTCTTTGCCCATGCCTTAAAGAATTGCAAGATTAAGTAGATAAGAGCTTTGCTTTATCCTACTGCGTGTTTTTGGATTCATGAGTAAGCTTGGTACGATGCATGAGTCACATAGCCCGAAAAATTTTTGAACTGAAAAGCTTCACTACTCCCTTTTCGAGCCGTCAGCGGGGCCGCAACTTTCACCCGGAATGTAGGTAGAGGTCAAAATTAATCATGACTGGTGGTAGTGAGGTTCAAAACATGATGGATGGATGGTTGGATGGATGGATGGATGGATGGATGGATGGATGGATGGATGGATGGATGGATGGATGGATGGATGGATGGATGGATGGATGGATGGATGGATGGATGGATGGATGGATGGATGGATGGATGGATGGATGGATGGATGGATGGATGGATGGGTGGGTGGGTGGGTGGGCGGGTGGGTGGGTGGGTGGGTGGGTTGGTGGATGGATGGATGGATGGATGGTTAAGGCTTAGCCCTTTAAATCGGGCGGTGGCTCAAGCCACCTAGCCATGAAATGAAATTTTACTCTTGTCTTGATTTTAGCCACCAATCAGATAACCTCCGCTTGGTTACTTCTACCCGCTTAAAATCTACTTTCCCTTCATTGTCGTTAAAGCCCAATTCCTTGGATAAATCAGTCCCGCTGCTTTCCACTGTAGGGTGAAGCTCTTTACAGAAAAGTACCAAGTGTTCAGCCGTTTCCTCCTCCTCTCCGCACGCAACGCACAACGTGTCTATCTCGCTGTACCTGACTCTATATGTCTTAGACCGCAAAACTCCCGTCCTGGCCTCAAACAACAATTATCATAGATATTTTCTTTGGCAATTTCCTGCTTAAAGATCCTGTATGTCCCCAGTGCCGATTTCGTCAGCATCCCTGTTTTCCAGAAAGTTCTGTCTGTTTCTTTACCTTTTTTCTTAACCGATAATTGCTGTTTTGGCCCCATACAGCTGTCCAGATATTTTCTTATCAATTTTCAAGTTCGCTTTCTTCATTTCGTGTCAACGTTCTTTATGTACAGGTATCTGAAAAATTGCCTAGCCCTTTCTTTTCCCCATTTTTGTCAATCGCTCCTCAAATGCTATCTTACTGCTAGCTTCTCTGCCCTCGAATTACTCTCATCGCATATCACCCTGCATTCCCCGATTTGGTGCATTACTATGTGCTCCCAAAGCTAGCCTCTCTACGCCGCATTGTTTGATTTCTAACCTTGCTTGAACAGCTGGTTCATGCACAGGACAGCATTACCGAAAGTCAGGGTAGGAACCATCACCCCTTTCGAGATTCCTCTTACCACTTCATAACTATTGTAATTCCACAGTGCACTAGTTTTCATGACAGCTGCAATCCTACTAGCTTTATTAATTACATATTTTTGATAGTCTGTCAGACACTCAGCACAGGTATTTATCCACACCCCAAGATACTTGTACTCATCCACTACTTCAAGCGTGAACTCCTGTGTTCTATGCTCGCTGCCCTCATCATTAAATATCATGACTGCAGATTTTTCTTTACTAGACTTGAAACCTAATCTGTCTCCCTCTGTACTACATATGTCTATCAACTTCTGCAAATCTCCCTTGTTGTCAGCCATTAGCACTATATTATCCGCGTATATTAGCCCCTGTAATAATTCTAATTCATTCCCCTTGCTTCAAAAAAAGAAAGGTTGAAGCCTGGTCCGCTCCTCTCTACCTTGGTCTCTAACCCTTGCAGGTACAACATGAACAACAAGGAGACAGAGGACATCCTTGCCTAAGCCCCCGCTGTATCTCTATAGTCGCTAAAACATTATTTTCCCATTTTATAAGCACTCTGTTTCTTTTATATATGTCTTTTAAAAGATTATTTACTCAATCTTCCACATCCAATGTGCCCAGTGTGTCCCACAAATACTCTTCATTAACGTTGTCGTAGGCTCCCTTAATATCCAAAAATGCTAGCGATAGGAGCCTGTGTTCTTTTTCAGCTATCTCTACACACTGCGTCAATGAAAACAGATTGTCCTCCAATCTCCTTTGTTTCCGGAACCCATTTTGTAGCTCCCCTAGTACCCCCTCGTTCTCCACCTAAGCCTGCAGTCTCTCCTTTATAATCTGCATCACCACCCTGTAAACCACAGATGTCACTGTTATGGGACGGTAGTTACCTACGTCTGCTTTGTCCCCCTTTCCCTTTATATCATGTCCATTCTACTTAATCGCCATTCATCGGGGACTTTGTAATCCACTATCATTTTATTCACTGCCTGTATAAATGATTGCTTGGATTTTGGTCCTAGCTTCCTTATTAACATAATCGGAATACTATACGGTCCTGTTGACGTGCCACTAGGAACCTTCTTCTCTGCCCTTTCCCTTTCTCTTTGCTCAAGTGAAGCGATTGCAATAACCGGTCTATCCGCTTTCGATAAATTCTGTGCAACATTTCTTTAAATTTTTCTGTCATCCTTTTTCTTATGTGTTTCATTGCTTCATCCCCTTCTAGTCGAATACCCTCATCTGTAACAATAAACATTTGCTCTAGCCTAGTCTTATTACTGATTGTTTACAGAATTTTTGAGCTGCTATTCTATCTTTTTTATTTGCTTTTGAAATCCATTGAACACACTTTCTTCTAATTTTTTGATTAAACAAATAGGACGCTTCCCTTCTACACTTTCTGAAGATGTGCCATTTTCTGTCTAGTTCAATTTCTGGTTCTCCTCTGTTCATCTCGCTTCAGTCCTACGGTGGTTTCTCTTCTTAAAGTCAACTTGATACATTTGTGGTCACTACCTAGACTTCTGGAGCCATGTTCATCTATGCTCATTACCCCTAATCTGTTATACATCCTCTGTGACATTAGTGCATAATCTATCGTGAAGTGCAGACTTCCTGCCTCCCATGTTATGTGCCCCTCACACATCTCAATACTGTTGGATACAACTAAATCATGCCTCTCACACATATCCTGCAGCATGCTTTCTGCCGAATCTGTGTACCCATCCAGGTCTTCTACTTGTGCGCTCATGTCGCCTAATATAATTATCTCGCCCGGTCTCCCTAGCTCATCAGTGTTGCTTGCAATACATTCTAACATTTTCCTGTTTTTCTCGTTGGCATTAGCTCCTGTCCACCAGTATACAAAACCAAGGATTCTTTGCACCCCTGCCATGTTTCCTTTTAGCCATAAATGTTCCTTGCGTCCCAGTTTACCCCTTTGAAAATTCATAATTTTATGAATGAACGCCCCATCTAACCCCTTCTCTGCTGCCCTCTGTTCTATTGCAATATTCCCATGCGTAGTCTGGGTTACAGGGTGGTTGCTCTATATCTCTAAGATGCGTTTCATCTAAACCATATACCGTTAATTCCTCCTGCCTTAACTGTTCTTCTATTTCCTGTCATTTTAGTCTATTCCTGCCACCTTGCAAATTAATAAAACCTATATCTGAATTAACTTGACCCTAGCGCTTATGTCTGTCTTCTCCTGTGGTTCTATCGTCGCTTTGACCTTGGTTCTTTCTTCTTTACACTAGTTCTCTCAGAGCTCTGGGTCTCCGCAAATAAGCTGTTGCCTGGCGACCTATCCTACTACCCACCCTCTTGCAAGCGGCTCCACCGTAGTGAATGCCATCCTGTGCAAAAGGGTGAGGCCTGACCTCGTACAATTCCCTGTTAACTTCCATTCCCCCGTATCCTAGTCGTCGACTGATTAACCTAATTACACGGTTAGCCTCAACGACCCTCCTATCTGTTTCGTTAGCCTGCCTATGGACCTCTGGGATTGTGCATATAGTCACACGCACACACTCAGAGGCCTCTCTTAGCCTACGCATCCCCATTTCTAGCTGCTTCTCGAGATTCTGGCTCGTTCTCTTCAGCACATCGTTGAGACGAGCATGGATAACGACAAGGTGTTCGCCATCCATGTTGTCCCGTACCACCTACTGGGCTTCGGCCATTGCATCTACCATGCACTTCTCTCACTGGGCCCCCACCCACACTCGCCTGTCCGCCTTCACTGTCCTCAAAACACCTCCCTCAACCCTCGCTACGTTCGAGTCACCGACTACCAGAATCCTTCTGCGCTCTTACCGTTAGCTTCCTGACTGCGACTATTGCCCTCCGGATCGCGCTAGCTCTCTCTCCCGCCGCCGTACGCTACTGTCGCGAGTCTCCGTGCCCGTTTTTACCTCTCTGTCTTCGCCACTCAAGGCCTGCTGCACTACAGCACTGTAGGATCGACGAGCCTCGTCCCCTATCTAAAATTGATCATGACTGGTGGTAGTGAGGTTCGACACACGACGTCAGTACAGCAGCGACACCAGTGGCTGTTACATCAACTATCTCGACCTCGACCTTCGACCTTTGACTTGTGACATCGACCTTTGACCACTGACCTTTGACATTGACCTTTGGTCAAGACGGAAAGCGTCTGCCGGCCTCGCATGCGCAGGTCATGATAACGGGTTGTCCATAAAACGCCGAAGCACTTTGATGCTTTCCGCGGAACGCTATGTGTTATCGGTGCGACGCCTGCCGTGGAGAGATGGAAACCGCCAGTCGCTCGACCACAAACGCAGCCAGGGAGGTGCACCTTTTAGCTTTGGACCAGTGTTAATCAGAGCTAAACCACCAGCAAATTTTTTGCTTCTCTTGCCACGCCTGTTGCTTTGCAGCCGATGAGCCACAACGCCGCCTACGCCAGTCCTGTGACTGCTAATACAGGGAAAAAGTTCATGCACTACTATGCATCAGTGCAGGGGACATGCACAGGGCTTGTGAATAAAGCAGTGAAGTTACCGTCAAGGCTTTGTTAAAACAATTTGTTGCTTATACCATTACTGGGCTATTTATGTAAAAAAATCGCTGGCTTCGAGGATGCGCTGGAACACCAATATTGCGACTGGGAAAGATACGTCCGTCGAAGGTGCTCTTGTTTCATGTTTTTAGGCGAGACCGCGTAAAAGATTCCTGGAGCGGGCACTGCGTGCACCCTGAAACACGACTGACATATTTGCGAGTGCTCCTGTTGAACCTAAAAGTTGTACATAATTGAGTTTTCCCGGTATGTCTACACAAATATGTTTTGCTGACTTCTTTCTTCGACTAGCTCCAGCTGTGCGGTTGTGTAGAACCGATTAGTTGCTCTGCGACCAACTTTATGTCCTTGTTTGAATGAGTAGGTATAAGCAACGAAAGTAATTGGGATCTTGACAAATTACGCAGGTTGTGTCTGCGGTTGTGTTTTTTGCATCCGGCAGAACTAATCGGCGCAGAATCAGAGACGGGAAGGAACCCTTCACGAGCTTTGCGGTTATTTTTTTTTCCTCTTCGAAGTAGCTAAGGCGTGGCCATAAAAGTCGCAGTGACCGGGGAAGTTGGTCGTATAACAAGTGAGTGTTATTTAACTTCGGGTCAGTTCGATTTAAGTGGCGCCTCAGCAAAGAAGTGCTCGTCTTCTAAAGTTGATTACATTTCCTAGTATTCTTGGAGTTAGAGCATGTCTGGACGATGATGCGCTAAGGGTAGAAATATTTCTAGGCGTGCGCCACTCCCAGTGTGTTCCCGATTGCACTTGGATTGCATTGTGGACTGCGGCGTTTGATCAAATGAATTTTTTCATGGCATAGAATTTAGCAGAGAACGTTTGTGGAAGGGCCATTGATCAGACTTTGAAGGATAGCAAAATGTGTGGTGGCTATATAGATGCCGATGCCCGAGCAACCGGCCAGCTTGTGTAGTGTAAACACAACGACGTGCGCAACTCACATTTCATTAAGTTGCACGCCTCTTGTTCTAGTGGAGTCCCTCATCCTTATTACGTAGCCGCTACCATCTGCTGTTGACAGGCCTGCCCTTCATTTGGAACCTGAATTAAGGTTGCCTCGAAGAAGGCAGGGTTCACTAGGCTCCTTTATGGAGACGATTGACTGGCGATCACACTTTCTCCAAAATCGTTTCGGTGATGGGCAGAAAGCGCGTTTGTGATATCCGAATGCTAGTAAGACTCGAGACAGTTCCACAATGCGTTGATTTTCGCACACGAATAGAAATTCAGCAAGACGAATAGACAAGAAGACGAACGGACACGTACCTTATTTGAGGCGTTTTGTTGCCTTGTTCAAAAATTTCTAGCAGCGAATGGTGAGATTTGCTGCATGCATGAAATAAATTTATCTGTGCTGTTCTGGCTTGGTTTTCAAGAAGAAAAGAATTTAGCACGCAATATGACAATAATGCGCGTGCTTTAGGCGAACATAGAGCTACCGTGTTTCTTCTAGTACATTTCTGGATACTGGGTGCGGCATGGGCGCCCTACATTCATTGATGTACCGTGTAAAGGCGCCCAAACCTTTAACTGGCGTGCGCGAGCGGCGAATTTTCTGTGCGTCAGCGCCGTATGACAGGGGCGAGGCTGCAAACAGTCTGAGGCTAAGCGCATGCGGACAAAGCGCGCTCAGCTGGGCCCATCGCCTGCTAGGCTGTTCCCTCTTATGGACGTCACCCCCCCCCCCCCCCTTATACGTCTTGAGACGATTACGCAGCGTGAGTAGGCGAGTGGTTTTGCTCGCGTTTCAAATTTCGAAAATCAGCGTTGTTGCAACCAAGCAAAAAAATAAATAAACGATAAATCACGCTCGAACGATCTATCACGCGAGAAACCAAAGAACATTGCTCGTTCGTTTGTTACCTCCTGACGTAAACGCTTTTTTCATGTCTAGAAAAAAAAAGGCAGTTTTCAACACACTGCGTTCTATATGCTTACGAGCGGAGGTGAAGCCATAGAGAAAGAAGTTGTGAAGCTTTAAGACCGCTGTGGGGAAACTTCATTGATGCTGCTCTGCACGACGCGTTCACAGCAGTTTGCGACAGTTATCAAAATGCTTCCCGTATACGTCAAAGGGAAAGACAAACAAAACGGGATGTAATCGCAAAGGGAAGCTGCTAAAAACTCGGCCTATCTCGCGCAATATTTGTGAGGATCGTAAGAAATATTCTGTGTTAGTCTTTAAAATATTGCAGCACATTGCATGCATCTCAGTGAAAGAACGAAAATTGAGGTCGTAAACCATTTTACTCCGCACTTCATCCTTGCTGAAATGCTAAGAAACAAATGCAATGGTGTGACCAATAATGAGCGCACACAGGTCGTTCAGTAGCGGGTGAAGTCACCGCCATTCCCGACCACGGCAGACATGCGTCGTGGCAGGGAGTCGTAGAGCGCCGGCACAAGGTCGCTGTCGGCCTTCAGCTCTTCCCACTGTCTCCTGGTGGCCTCCCACAACTCATCCGGAGTAGCGGTATGGAGGCCCATTTTTGACATGTTGGCTTTTAAAATGCCCCAACATTTTCAGTAATGTTCATATCTGCGCCCTTGGGAGGCCAATCTAGCGTCTTCACTCCAAGGTTTTCGAGGTGTGCGGCCACTGTGTGCGCCGTGTGGATCGGTGAAAGATCATGCTATAGCAGGAAATCTCCATCTCTGTAGGGTCCATCCCGCTCGTGAGGAAGTAGCTGGTGGTCAATGATGCCAATATATATTGTGGAGCACAGCCGACCATCAATGCGGTGAAGAGGCCCGAGGCCATCCTTCGTGATGACCTCCCACACGTTCACAGATGTTCGGCCACTTGCCTGGACGTCGTGGATGTAACGGGGATCATACCTTAAAAAAAGCAGTATTTAATGCGAATTAATGACAGTGAGTAGCAATATAGTAATATCGTGGATAATAAAACAAGCCACGAGAGAAAGACAAAAGTGATTGATTTACCTTTTAACTATTGGCCGGTATACTTTTTGTTTCTGGTCCCACTGAGAGCAGAAGGTGCTCTCATCTGTAAACGCAACGTTTCGCCAATCGTCGACGGTCCATTGGAGATGTTTGTGAGCAAAGGTTAGCCTTTTTGCCCTGGCACTGTCGGAAAGTAGAGGCTTCTGCGCAGCTGTCCTGTTTCTGATTCCTGCTTCCCTTAGCCTTTGCCTGATTAATTCATCTGACACATTAAGGCCGAGAGCAGCCCTTATTTCCCCCTTGTGATGAACGGGTTGTCACTAGCGGAGGCAAGAATGTGCAAGTCTTCTTCTTCGCTTGCTTTTCTGGTGAGGCAGCGAGGAGCATCTCCAATTCGTTCGTCGTCCCGGTAGGCACGTATTATTCTGCCCACAGAAGCTGGAGCCACTCCAGTTGCTTTAGCAATTTCCTTCTGCGATGAGCCGCCTATTGACATTCCTATAATTCGAACTCTCTTGGTTTGAGGTATACGGGGTGGCATTTTGGTAGCAGCTAGAAGCTCCCGCAAGCACGGCCTGTAGAGCAGCTTCACTGAAGTCTCACAGCTGTCTTACAGCTTCGCCGCCTCGCTGAAGCCTAAATAACGCAGTGTGTCGACAACCGCCATCTTTTTTCTAGACATGAAAAAGCGTTTACGTCAGCAGGTAACAAACGAACGAGCCATGTTCTTTGTTTTCTCGTGTGATAGATCGTTTGAGCGTGATTTATCTTTTATTTAATTTTTTTGCTTGGTTGCAACGACGTTGTAATTCGAAATTTGAAATGCGAGCAAAACCATTCGCCAACTCACGCTGCCTAATCGTCTCAAGTGCGATAAGGGGGGTTGGGGTGACGTCCATAAGAGGGAACAGCCTAGCACACGATGGGCCCAGCTGAGCGCGCTTTGTCCGCAAGCGCTTAGCCTCAGACTGTTTCCAGCCTCGCCCCGTCATAGGGCGCTGGCGCACGGAAAAGGCGCTGCTCGCGCACGCCAATTAAAGATTTCGGCGCCTGTACGCGCTCAGCGCCTTATATCTGGATCAATTTAACGCCACAAGACCACGCAGAACAGGCTCGCGATCTTCATGGAAGGTTTCAAAAAGGTCGTGCCCGTATTAGCACTGGTGTGCCAGGCTTCACACAGTGCAATCTCGAAGGCGCTTTTTTCATATCGGGTATAAAAATTAGTCTTGTGATAGGCTGCTCTAGGGAATTCTCCAATTCGCTCCGGAGGTTTATTTAATGAGAATGGCGTCCTCAACCCGTAGTGGATGCCAGTAGTGGATCAATGTTTGCAAGGGGCGGGGTTCTTCGCACTGTTCTCTTATTGTGTAACTAATACCGCTCAGGGATCCAAACTGGCAGTAGCTACAGATTGCAGGTGAAGCGTGCTCCACAGAAATGGTGGCTTTGCAGCAACATGTTTTCGAAACTATTAGGAATTGGCCGAGCCAATATAAAGAAATGGTCACAATTGCCTTTCTAGAGTTAATTTGTCTATAGAGTGCCTGTAGTAGCGAGTGGTCGCAAAAAGGTTTATTAGACGCAGATAAACAGTATAAGAAAAAGTAACTAAATTTACAAATGCATAGATCTAGAGAATGCCTATAGGCCTGCTTTCTGACCATCAGTAGACTTCTGTGTAAAGACGAAAGCCTAACAAAATCTGATTGTCATAAATGTTTCGGCTGTTTACGCTCTGATGCCAATAATAGACTTTCAGTAGACGTTGCTCTACAACATGTTTATTAAAAAAATTCTACTGAAAGTCAATGACCACAATAATATAAATTGGCTATTGATTAATCATTCGTCTTCTCTACAGAAAATTGAAGTATATTTTTGAGAAACTTTATAAAAAGTCTATAAACTGTATAAAGTCAATTTTGCAATCGGAGGGTTTTATGAGGGCGGAATTCTAAAGCTGCGTCAGCCAAACAGGCAGATCCGATGAAAAAAAATTGAGGGATTAGCACCCAACTATCTCTATTCCACAAGCATGAATAACAACTAAGCCTGGTCTCAAGTTTCACCCCTGTGGTGAAACCATTGTCGCACCCATTTCATACTATCAGATTTAAATTTGTGTTTTGATGGTGATTCAGATTTCCCGTGATAAAGATTCTAACTCTATGCGACTTGCCGGGTGAAGAGTCAAAGTGCACTAGTTCTGCGTTGACTATGCCCGAGGACTTTTCATTGCTTGCTCAAAAGAATTACTCAAGTTATAGCAGATCAGATAAGAGCAATAGCTCTTACGCTGCAATTGCAAAGCCCAGAGTCGGAACGCCGACTTCGTCATCAGCTTTAGGTAGAAGCCTGCCTAATAACGAGATAACACGTTTTAGAAATATGTGAGCCACCATTGTCGTATAACTTTTGACAAGCACGCAGTTTGATGATGGCGGCGCAGTTCTGGTAAACCAAAGTGAAGATCACTGGGGCAAGGAGAAGGAAAAAGAGAGAGCACACTTTGAGAGAGGCAATACGGAAGTCTTTTTCACCGAGAAAAAAGCACTAAGTTCTCAAGCTGAGGGGATAACAGCGCATTAAAGAAAAATTCCCGAAAATGTCCACAGAAAACTGGAGTCATTAATAGGATGAGGAGAAGAAAAGAGGTGGGACAGGTAGTTCGAGGGAGAAAAGCTTTTGCTTTGTTGCAACTGCCGAGAGCCAGGGCATATTTGTAGGGAGATGCACAAAACGACGTGTGGCATTTTAGTGCATATAAGGTGATGATGAGAACTTGCTGCTTCTTAGCCCCTACCTACATGAGCTGCAAAGAAATGCATATTCTATAAACTGTTCAAATAAAGCATTCCTACCTGTGGACATAGGGCACATATCTGGCTTTTGCATTGACTATTTCATGGGAGAAAGAACGTGCATTAAGAAACTGCTGAACTGCCACATTGCTTGCCTGCCTACGACGAAGGTAAATATTTTGGGTTCGTTCAGATAGCTGCGACAGAAGGAGGCGGTATCTAAAATGGTTCCGCTGCAGTTCTCCTACTTCTCAGATAGGCTTTACCGGCCACTAGGTGAGTGCGGAGAAACGAAGGGAGAGGAAATAATGCAGGCAATAACCTTCATGAAGTACCGCACAGTGGATGATCAGTTAACACAGAACTCCAGACAGAAAAAATGGAAATTTAATACTTGTTTTTTTAAGGCAGGTGAAGCAGAAAAAAAAAGAAAAATTTGACAGCTTAAAGAGTGATCGATGCTGTCTTCACATGAGGCGACAGACGCGGCCGCGAATCAAGGTCTCCGCACGAAGATGAATCCGAAGTCGCATCGCTATGATCTTCTACTAAGCGTGGCTTTGACCGTTCGCAGTCAGACAGAACAACACTGTAGCATGGGCAAAAGAAAAACTCAAGTCTATGCCACTTGAACTGCACCACGGAAAACGGCACTGCAGGGCGTAATATCTGAATGGGGGGAAAAAGGCTGACTTACTTCTGTGCAAGTGCTGCACACATCTCAAGGGCAAACTTTTTGGCCGCTTAGGGCGAACTGAATATAGAACTGTTTTCTGAGCTTGCGCCATTGCAATCTCTGGCTGGAGCACTGTAGGATAAAAAGAAAGAAAAGAGTTCCAATGAAGCACTTGGTGTCTGGGTCTTTTTGTTTGCTGCTCTTCTGAAACAAAATCTACACTAACATTTTGTCTACCTAAATGCAACATGTATGAAAAATTCGTCAACTTTCATAACAAGCCGGTGACACGCCCATCTACGTCCGGCTTTGTGCGTGAAAGCTATCCACAGCCAGAAGTTGGCGGCTTTTAATAATGTAGTCGATGCAGTGGTGGTCACGCTCTTATCTGAATGTCCATACCAGAAAATGTCTAACTCTGTCTGTTGCCCTAAACAGGAGTTTTATTCTACCTTTCGCGCTGAGTCAGACTACAACGAAATGAACTTTTGGCATAACCATCTTGTTTGTTTATTTCACGGCAACCTATCGCAATTAAGTGGACGACTAGAGCGGAACGAGGCACGATTTCTCATGCGTTATGACTATCCGAGCCGCAGTGAGCTCGAACGGCGTATGCAGTCACCACGCTCAGTGGTTTACCGCAGCTTGAAAGCACTCTGACGGGCAGGGTTAGAATGGCCATTGTGGATCTTTTGTTGATTTTTCGCGACTCAAAGAACAAAGAAGAAATATTCCTATAAAGCCGCTAGTACACGCTTGTCCACAGAACTCTGACACCATCATGTGTCACAGATGAATTGAAATATATGATACGGTGCCCCATACTGAAGACAGTGCTTATACTACAGCGAAGCCGCATAAACATACAAATAGCTCTTGCAGTCGCACACTGTCTTGAATGCATTTTATTATCGCATTTTATTTAGGCGCCGGAGGAACGCTGCCACGAACACGGACGAAATATGCCAAGCTTTCAATTTATTCTTTCTCAGTAATTTGATGTGGCACACTGGTGGTTATTTTGGGTGTACAGGGGCGTCAAGCGCATTCTCAGTAAAATTACTTCCGGCAAGTTTGAGTTCACTTCTATAAGCGCTTATGTTTTTCGGGAAACTGACTGCTCTGTTGGTTCTTACGACGCACTCAGGTTCAAGTTACATACGCGACACAATTGTCAATGATCACTATTGGAAAGCGTTCACGTGAAACAGTCGAACCACAGTTTTCGGCGATTCTGCAAAGCTTGTAGTATCCCACTCGAATAGATAGATCCTACATCAAAAGTTCTCCATCGCAACAAGTACAGCTGTTAGGTGATAGTAATGTGAAAAACTTCCCACACCTAAGAATTCCACTTTTTGCTTGTGTCTGTAGCGCTGTCTCAAGAAGATCTGCCGAAAGCAGTATAAAGTACTTCAACAGCTCTGAAAGAATCATAGATTTTTATCCACAGCCCAAGCATTGACCATAGGATTCAAATCTTGCGAAAAGTATAATATACAACGCTTATTTTCAGTGTGGGCTCGGAAAGCTTTGACTGGAGTTTGGATGCCGGCTTTAAAAACCGAGAATACGAACCGGATTTGATTTGTTGTTAATTGTTTAAAATGAATTTAGTGCATGTGAAACTTTCTGTCTGACCGAACTTCTCTTATCGAAATAAGTGCTCAGAACACGTAAGTAGCCACCACATTTTGCATCTGAACACAGTCATGACAGCACTGCTTGTTGCGCTCATCTTCCTTTTAGAAGAAAATTAACCCTTTGACACGAAGCGCAACTTGAACTCACTGAAAACGGTAATATGTAAACTGAGCACTGTTCGCGTATGGTGTCACGTAGGTTAAAGGACTACACACACTCTCTTCAGGCGCTGCTAGGTGACACGCGTCTCAGTGCAGTGAGGACAAGCTCATTTAAGGCTCCACCGAACACCTTATCTGTTGTGATGGCAGCCGACACCTCTAGTCATTATGAGCCGAGAGGGTTGTCACGGAGACTTAGCCACGCTGCCCAAGTTCTTGTCAAGAATGTCTGTCAAAGGTGCTGTCGGTCCGACGTGGCGTGCAACCTTATCGATGCAAGTTCTAAAAGGAAGCTCGCTCGACCATGCGGCCTTCTGGCGACGAACGCCAGTCATTCGTTTTACGCCTCCTTAGGACGCACCGCTCGACGAACGATGCGAAATTTGCAGAAGTGGATGGTTGTTGTAGTAAGTTTAATCCCATCAGATGTGTAAATACCATGTGGTCTCATTATCTGAAGGAAGGAGCTGACATTAGCGGTTGTTTTTCAGTAATTTCTTATTTGAAAATTCATTTGTGAATTGGACTGAGGAATAAAAAAAAGATATATTCCTCTTCAAACTGAAAGAACAGACTGATTAACATATCAGCAACGCTCTGCTTCAGAAAAAACACTACAGACTGCAAAGCGCCGCAGAAATGTTTTAAAATAAACATAACACCAGCATGTCGCGTCCTTCAAGGAGGGAGTTAGGGTAAGAACGACGGACGTGTAATAAATGCATTGAAAGCAGCCGCACACAGCACTGAGCATGAAAGTCAACTGAATTGATTTACTTTAGTCATTGCAGACGGAAACAATCAACCGTCATTCATTACACATAAATCACACGCATCCCAGACGAATTCTTACAAAGCCGTTTTGAAAGCAAAGCAAAGCGAGCCATGTGGTTTCCGAGTGCAAGACCCCAGTGGTACTTGCCGAAACGCATCTAATACTCTCGCTTCAAAAGTGTGACCTTTAGTTTTCAATTAGAGGAACAGTGTTGAAAAGCTATTCGAGGAAAATAGCAGAGACAAGCAATATTCTTTGAAGTAAACTTCTGCGCAATCAGAACATTGCACGCCACAATTAATTTGGTCATTCCATTCGATGCCGGAGAACGGATTAAAGAGATTTGTTATAAAGGAAAGAATTTACGTTCCCATGGCGATTACGCAATTTATGTCGAAAACAGAAATGCAAAGAAAATCATGGTAAAAAATTCACGCTCTCACTCTTCGCCTGACCTCCACGCAACAATATGTATTTCGCAGCTCCTTTCCTTATTCCATTTTTACAGTGTAATGTAAGCTTTTACACTAAGGCCTGTTTAACCAGATTTAATAGGCGCACTTACGGATGCATCATGACGAAGACCCATCGCTCGCGCCACTGGTTTTAAAAATTTACACTGTGTGCAGCATGCCGTAGTGCAGCAGACTGCGACTCCTTCCCTGGGAATCCGTGGTGTTGCTGATTTGGAGGCGTGCGTGCTTACTAGTATTTTCAAAGAAACATTGCATGTTCTTTACCATTGTCGTCTGCGTGCACCTACCAATACGTCGTCTTTTTTTTTCCTCCAGCCGACAGCTTCCGTGCTTCATATGGTTTGCTTGCCTTCTCCATCCCACCACATGAAATTCAAGTGTCTGTGCGTGTAACTTAGTGCTTGCAACTGTTTTTTTTCTGTTGTTTTTTCTTTGACTGGCTTCCTGTTTTTCGTGAACGCGAACCGCGGTTTATAAACATTCTTTCTTTTTTAGTGAAAGATAACAGCAATTTATTTATGTCTTCGCCTTTGTTATTTGCTTCCCCCAGGAGCCGTCCAAGTGCCATGTACTGTACATAAGTAAATACGGTTTCAATTTCCAGCGAAAGTTTACTCTTACTTTGGAGTAAATATTTAACGCGTGGGAAATCCTACAGTCGAAAAATACAAATATTTCTATCTCTCTCTTCCATCATTAAACTAGCTATGTCGCGTTGAAACCGAGAAAAAAACGTTCTCTTCGTGTACTTCTAAAATTTTGTGCGCCTTTACGGCCTTTCTAATCATATTATTAGTGGAGTACACAATTACCGGTAGCCTATACCAATAATGGTGAAGATAACTAGAGCCATATCCTGGCTTCTGCTAATGCCTTCGCGTACAATGTACTCTAAATAACATCCTTGTATTAGTTGTGCACGCGGCATGCAAAACTAATACAAAAAAAGCCCGCAAAATATTTGGGACGTGACACAAATTAACTCTAATTCTCAGCTCTTGGGAATCCAATAATGAAAAATTAACACGAAGGGTCCTTTCGTAGCTAATCTTACTTTATTTTTAAACAGGTACTACCTTTGTCGATGACCCATGTACAGAAAAAGACAAAGTGCTATATTTATTTAAGCCTTACAAGCTTACAGGGCACCGATGAAAGCGTACAGGCTCATAATAGTGGCTCAGTTGCCGCATCACCTCAACCAGTCTACAAGGAAGATATGAGTTTTATGTATTGTGTTAGATCTTAGAGAACTATAAAAGCAGCCTTTTAACGAAATAATACACCCACACAGAAACATACGTGAATGCGTTCAAACCTTCGTCTATTGAAGATCTGCCACTATTACGAGCTGGGAGAATCGTACCCGCGTACACTAACGTGCAGTTAACCGAGGTCGAAGATGTGAACCGCTCAGGCTGGTAGGAAGGTATTCGCCCTATAAAATATACGTCGATACCTCATAAGTATGCATAAGAAGCCGTAGGTGAATTATTCTGTCTCTTATTGATATATTACACTCATTCAAAGAAACCATTTTGGAGTGTCGCCCTTGTGATAAACGGTTTTTCACTCATATTGCCTGTTTATAGTTGCATTTGAAGCTGCGAATGTGTCAAGGAAGGGAAAGGTGAACGTAACATTTGCAGAAGCTGGCAAGTACAAGACATTTTCAGGTGGACACAGGGGCGCAACAAAAACACACGGACATAGAAGTAGACAGGGACGAGCGCTCGTCCCTGTCTACTTCTATGTCCGTGTGTTTTTGTTGCGCCCCTGTGTCCACCTGAAAAGATATGAACCAACACGCCCAAATACAAGTACTTCTAAGTACAAGACAATCTACTGCTTCTTGGCATCGGCTACTTACCTGAGATTAATGTGCGCAGTCTACCTCGGAGGTGGTCGCGTTCAGTGAAACATAAGCTGTTTTCACCAACGCTTTTAGGAAAAAAAGGGCCCCTTCGGAAACAAACACTTGCTAAAAGAAAGCAGTTCGGGGGTTATTCGCCAACCGTCTTATTTGTAAGACACACTCGCCGGCGAACCAGCAAACGTAACGCCGGGCTCTTTTGTTCCCCAAGGCTAGTAGAAGGAGGTGCACAGCTTTGACAACGAGATGGGGAAGTTTCATCCCGGGTTTATTTTACTCGAGAGGTGGCGCGACGCGACTGGGATGACATATTGTTAATATTCACCAGAAACACAGAGTATCAGAACTTTTTGTCGGCCTTGGTGTGCAAATAGCCCCTGCACAAGCCGAATTCAGATGCAGATTCTTACAGCCACGAGATAACAATCATTGAGAATGAGCGCATTGCAGGACGGCAACTTTCCTCCTTTGCCCGGAAAGAGGGCGGTTCTCTGCTGAGAAAAATATTTCGAGAAAGGCTGCCACCATTTCAGAATTGTACGGTGTTTGTGACTCTCGTTGATGCCAGAACGGCTCATTCTAGTGCTTCACCAAGCTTCTCCACCGCTTATTTTAGCTTGCACTGAAGCCTTTCCCTCTCTATTTTTTCTTCATTCAAGGATTCATCCAGCGGCTGAAGGCATAACTGCAGGGGGGGGGGGGGGGGGCGAACAACAAAATCAAGCATTCCAAGTGCCATATTCACGTGATGGGAACATGCGAACTGAACACGGAACAGCCATGCACACAAAAAATAAAGCACACACTCACAGACATTCGAGTGTTCAGTCGTAGGATAAAATCATTTTTTTAATAGTTGCATAAAACACATCCTCAAATGTGCAGTCAATAATCTTTTATTCAGTTTCTTCCACACAGATATGACATGTGGAAAGAAGGACTTCCGGTAAGCTTTAGTTCGCCATCTGAATTCTTGTACCTTAAAAGCGTGATCACAGCGTGCAGATATAAAATGTTGCAGGAGAACATAAAGATCTTGATCAATACCGGTTTTACCTATATAGATTCTGTAATAAATTTCCAGTTTATTGTGCAGACGCATAGTACTAAGATGTTCTCATTCAAAAGATTCCTTATTGCTGAAACGTAGTGTCAAAAATTATAGCATTTGGCGACAAATCGGAAAGCACGGTACATAAGCTTTATGAAAGTTCTGATAATGTGGATATACATGGATTCCGCAACACTCTGGCGTATTCAAGAATGGGTATAGTGTGTGAGGTACAGCAGTTCTTTTACATTTGCTGAGGCTTTGCGAAAATTTCGCCGCTAGAAATTAAACACGGTATATTAAAGCAGTAACTGTGCCCGACACAGCACCCGTCCTTCTGAAGTAGATGGCATCCGAGAGATGAGAAAGCCCTTGGTCTGCAAGTAATTGTTGCACAATGATTAATACAATGGACGGTGTTGGCAACGACAGCGTCATCAACAAAAATGTACGCAATTTTCGCGACTTGCCATGCACTGTGAGCAAACAACAAAAACCATAAAGATGTTAGGAGCCATTCTCCGCTTGTTGCCGTAAACATTGTAGAAGGTTAAATAAATACCAAAATATATTGGGTTTCTATCTTCTAACGTGGTTTTCTGCCGGGAAATTTGTTCCAAGAATTGTGGGCAGTCTCTTCTTTGCAGATTGTTTAGATGAACACTGGATCAGAAGTTGAAGGATGTTAGCCACGTCTTGAAACAATGCCTTTCTTTTAATGAAAACTTATTGATATCAACTGCTTTTTCAAACAACTTTGTTCACTTTTTCTATCTTTTAAAGTAGAAATGTATATTTATAAATGTCGTGAAGCTAATATAAATTTATAAATTTGTATCTATTTCCGGATTGCTCAAAAGGTTCATTACTTTTTTTATAACTTTGACTATCTCCATTACTGAAGCATAACAAGATGGTCCTTCGTGACGAGAAGCCTTAGCGGTAAAAAAAGTGGCCTGCAAAACATTTTGAGCCCAGCAAACGAGAAGGCACTTGGAGGACCTCCGTTCTGCCTGAATATAATAATTCCATGTTATCATGCTGCTTTCCTGACACAAGCCCGAAAACGATACACATTTTCTTAAATTCTAAAAAGCGCCTGAATTCCTGCCTTCTTCGGGCCTTCTATAACAAGCGCAGATCATCTTTATTCGAACTAGCGCGTTCTACCTTACGCAGGTATGCCTGTGATTGTGCTAATTCTACGATTTAAGATTCTGTTGCTAATTTAATTTAATTTAAATATTGTACAAAACGCCTCTTAGAACCAAAAAGATCGAAGGTGGATTACAATATTCGATAATACAAAATTTAAGCGCAGCTCTGGTGATGTCTCAGGCTGTGTGGCTTGTGTAGGCTCATTGATTTGCATTTTTTGTTGTCAGCACACCTCGCGACTATATTAGTTCGATAGTGCTATTAGGTGAGGAAGGCGACGATGTTTTCAGTGCGCAGTGCGCTAGTATGTGTATATTAGTTTGATGGCAGTATCATTGAAGACGATGGTGATGTCTATGGTCTCCTCGATTTAGCTACATTATCTGCACTGGCTCAAAGAAGTATCATGCCAGTGCAGCGCCAGTTTTTGCGGCGCGACTGTAGCCTCACACTAGTGCTATAACTGCAAAGGCCAAATCGAGTGCAAAAGTGCAGAAACGTATGTCTGCTGCGGCCGTGTGTTGGTGTCTGTCGCGTGGTTCCCGTATGCCGGAATTGCGCTAGTTGTATTTAACCCTATGCATTAAGACGAAGTAGTGCATCCGGTGGAGCGGCCATGAAATTTGTTACTTCCAAAAGTGATAAATTTGATACCGCCCTTTCTTTTGCATTGTGTAAAGTGGCGCAGGTCGACAGTCACAGAGTCTACGGCTACTTTTAAGAAGCAACAAACACTGAATTCAAGAAGTTATTCAGAAACCCGCTTGAGACGACCTTTCAGTTTAAACGCGTTATAGAGGTTGTCGCTGTTCTATCTGAAAAGTGACTGCGGCTGCTCCCATTTACAGAACGGAAGAGTTATATTGAGTGTATTTTAACTCAAGAACTCGCGCTCACTGTCGGCAGATGGGGGCGGCGGAGCGGCTATCAAGAACTGACTGGCAGGCGAAAACATCAGCTGACGGTGACCTCAAGGCCAGACACTATACACGGGGGATGATGTCGACCGTAGCGAGCCATCACAAGCGTTGCGATCACCCACTCATTATAAAAGCATCTCACCATCTACCTGTTATGCAAAGGCTTCATCGTGCTGCGTGTAATAATAATATTTGCTCACAAAACAGCAATGGTGCAATTAAATGTGCGAGGGTGGATCGCAAGTTGAGAACTCGTACACAGGGCGGCTGCCAGCCAGTCGCTTACGCGCATACAAAGACACGCGCGCGCACACAGAAGTACGCACTGCCATTTCAGCTGTTTGTTGAGGGCAGCGCAGATGCCGCACGCAGCACGGGTATGCAGCATTCTCAACCATGGGAGCAATGCCGCTCACTAAAACTAGCCTGGGCGCGGAGCAGTCTGCTTCTTGTCTGCTACGGAGCACGCCACCCACCTTATACTGCTTGCACCAGAACTCGCGGAGAGGATAGTGCAGAAGAGGAGAACTCGCGCAGCACGAATACAGATCGAGTGCCGAGGTGCAGGTGGCGCTAGCTGCACTCTCAAATCGAGTGGAATGCAAGATCGCGGCACCTCCTGAGCTGATGCAGAAAGTGCACCAAAATTGAGGAGACCCCTAAGGTCCATTCGATTCTTCTGCCCTCACTGCACCAGTTCTCTAAAGTTCTAAAGCGGAGCTGCTTAGGTGTCGCAAGCGCACAGACACACTTCCGGCAGTTGGAGTGCATCTTGGCACTGACCGCTTTCAAAACGAATGGTCGAGTGCAGGCCTGGCCGTCTGCTAGCCTTGGCGCCGCACACTTCAACGGCAGCCAACATAACGAACCGCGTGAAAAAGTTTTCAACACAATATCACAGCGAAGTGCTGCCATGAACAAGCCTTGATCGATGCTTGTACACCTCCGAGCAGCTGGTGCGAAACGCCCGTGGGTTCTTCTACTCAACACAACACAGGTGTGCGACAGTAAATAGCGGCGCGTCTGCCGCGATGTGACGGCCGGCGGGCGGGCACTTTTGCACTGTGTTCACGTGCCTCTCGACGAGTAATAGTTGGCAGCACGCGGGAACACCAGCACAGATGTATTGACACACACAGTGTTTGCCACCGCACGCGTGGCATCGCTGGACACGTGCCCGGCTCACTGCGCCGACACTGCGCAAATTCGCCGCATGTAGTCACAGGCCTCTTCAACAGGTCCCCAGTGACGCTCCCTACGAGTCGGTCCCTACTGGGGCACCGTTCTCGTTGACCAGCGGATATACCTCAGTGTCTTTGCCGCGTTTATCGCAACGCACAAGCCATCGTCACGCAAGCCATCGTATGCTGGCATGGCGCCTTCAGCTGCACGATTTCGGCACCGACCACTAAGGAGGTGCACAGTTTTCCTGAACGCTTCCTGAACTAGACCTACACAACGTCTGCACTTTTTTAAACGAATGGTGCCGTATAGGCGGCGCCATCTTGAACGTCTGAAACGAATGGCGAAGTGCAGCACCGCGAAAAACGGTTCACGTAGTGCAGGCGAATCGAATGGACCTCTTGTGCACAGGGCGACAGGGTGTTGCGGTTTAACACGACACACGGTCGGCTGCGGCGACAGCCTAGTCATTCTGGTTCAGACCACGGTCGTGAAAGGACGCAGGATGGCTGGCTCTTCGCGAGCTGTGATAACCGCCTATGGTGGCCGCGGAACATCGTTTTTGGACGGTTGTAAAGACTACACAATTATTCTACCGTCTATGTCTACCGGAGAAAAACTGAAAACAATGGTTGTTCTTCACTGCGACACCGCTGGAAGGCCTTACAGGATTGTAGATTTCCGCCAGCCGATGAAAGAGGCCGGCGTCATCGAACAGGTGGGCGGTATCGAAGCTTAACAGATGTTGTACATCTGCTCACTAAACTTCCGTAGCGAAGAGGACAAGAAAACGTTACTCGAGGATGGGCAAATCATTATTAAAGAGAAGACTTGTGAAGTTTTTCACCCTGAAAGGCACGAAATGCGTCTGAAGGTGCATTGGTGTGCATTGAGCGTGAGCAACGAAATTCTGAGCCGAGCGTTCGCCGAGCACGGCGAAGTGAAAGAAGTCTCGAGCGACAGATGGAAGATGGGCGGCCTTGATAGCGCGAACTCGACTACTCGAGTTGTGCGGCTGGTTCTACGAGAAGGTGCAAGCCTCGAGTGCCTACCCCATCAGATGCATATCGGGAGCGTCGTGCCTGCGCGTGCGCCGATATGCCTCCGGAGCGCAACACAGGACAGATTAGGCGTAACTATAATGTGCCCAAGTGTAGTTAGTGCCTCACTGCTGGGCGAGGAACACATGGCAGCAATAGTGAGCTGCTTATCTACGAGCATAATGCTCAGCAGAGCGCACTCAAGCGCGACGACAAGGAAGACGACATGTCATGGATTTCTGAATCAACAATCTGCACAGCTGGGTCGGAAGTCATGTATGCTGTTACCGAGGTACCGCAGAATATCCCACGCGTAGCTGAAAAAGGCGACAGGGAATCCTTGGAGGACGACCCTACGGCTGCTAAACGACGCCACGGCGACTTTATTGCAACGAGCCAGAAGAAAAGACAATGTCCGTTAGAAAGCCAACGGGACGCCGGCGAGGTGAAAAAGCAGCGTGTCACTAGCGGGCAACGATAGTCGTCGCTTCCTCGTCGCGACGACAGCTAAATATTCTCATAATGGCGGGATGACACTACACGACGCGACGTTGTGCGTACAAAGGTAAGAGCCATAATGGGGGCCTGATCTTTCTAAGCGATGGCGGCTTTTGAAAGACACCTCGTCGTAGCCAGGCTCAATGTCGCAGGTCTTTCATCCAGGAGGAGGCAAAATCAGCTGCTATGACTTGTGACTGAGCAGAAATTACATATTCCAGGGATACAAGAGAAGAAAATTGAATGTCAGAACAAGGCCGAACCCGCCGCGGTGGCTCAGTGGTTAGGGCGCTCGACTACTGACCCGGAGTTCCCGGGTTCGAACCCGACCGCGGCGGCTGCGTTTTTATGGAGGAAAAACGCTAAGGCGCCCGTGTGCTGTGCGATGTCAGTGCACGTTAAAGATCCCCAGGTGGTCGAAATTAATCCGGAGCCCTCCACTACGGCACCTCTCTCTTCCTTTCTTCTTTCACTCCATCCTTTATTCCTTCCCTTACGGCGCGGTTCAGGTGTCCAACGATATATGAGACAGATACTGCGCCATTTCCTTTCCCCAAAAACCAATTATTATTATTATTATTAACAAGGCCGACAGTTTATGGAGCGTCCGTTCAGTAGCCGATAATATGTTTGCGTGTCTCATGCGGAAAGTACTTCGTCAGGATGCATGGTTTTAATCCGCCAGTTCCCGGTAGCTATTTTGAAGAGATTTCAGATTTGGATTCTCTGTGACATCACGTTTGCGGCCTTTGATATCGCGTCATCTGTATTTATGCGCACGCTAACTTTGAGGAGAGGCGGTAACAGAATCTGAAAAGGAGAACTGGATTTGCGAGGTGCTCATCATCATCACCCTGACTACGCCCACTGCAGGGCAAGTGTCACATATATCAAGGAGACTAAATTATATTTTAAAGGAAAAAAGGTGTGAAGAAGACGACGCAAATTATCCGAAAAATAAAGAACAGGAAGAAGAAGCATACGTTGAGGTGGAGAGAGATGATTGGTGGAGAGGCATACGGTGAGGTGGAGAGAGATGATTGGTGGAGAAGAGAGGACGAAGACAAGGCTTACGTGGAATAACACCGAGGCTATAAAAGGGCGAATGAGAGAGAGGCACGGGGGGGGGGGGCAGCAGAGAAGCGGAGGCTCCGGCGGGTCAGGGAAAGCGACGCCGGCTACTGCTCCGGTGAGCTCGCGTTCTGCGGCATCGCATCGTGGATTTCCTGCCATGCCTGAGCCCGTTCTGGGGAGTCAACGGAAGACGCTACCACCTGCTACGGCCAGGGGTGTCTCTAGCGCTGTTTCCACCCATCCGTGTGGTGCCCCAAACGCCAACACCGGCATCACCTCCAAGGGCGCTTGGACATGGAGCTTGTACGACACAGCCAGCGACGCCAGCCCAAGCGCGTCGAACGCAGGCAGCGAAGCCAGCCCAAGCACGTCGGACGCCGCCTCGATGCCGGCTACTGGATCCATATAACGCCGCAGCCGCACCGAACCAACCGTGAGCACGAACGCCGACCGCTAATAATAGAACGCTAGTAGTAGACGCTGGTAGCAGTGTGCCCGGGTCATGTGTATTTATAGTATTTGTGTGTTGTGTTAGTTTTATTAGTTTTGTGTTCTAGTGTGTGTGTCACGTAGGGTGTATTAAATGTGCGTTTGTGTGGGTACACCCGTCGCCTAGTCCATTCATTGGGTTCGAGTTCTTCGGAGAGATCCGTGACAAAGATAAGTGGCGAGCCTGTCAGGATTCATTTTCCTTTTTTTTCTTTTTGCTTTGCCTCGGATCTTTCGGATCTCTCAACGGCAGAACGTTTGGATTTGGCCAAAACGTTAGAAGTGGCGCTGAAGCTCCGGCACATGCTTCCAGTGAAAATTAAACTTATGCTTTATAATTCCGTGTTTCTCCCCCATATCAATTATTGTAGACTTATCTGGGCTGACACAAGCCAACGCAACATAAACAAATTGTGTCTGCTGCAATAGAAAGCCATTCGTCACGTAGCAAATGCTCCCTATGATGCCCATACGCAAGTACTATTTTCCTCCTTTCATGTGCTTTTTTTACAGCGTGTCCACCAATTTAACCTCATTATGAAATACAAAGAAGCCATAAAAGACGACAGCGTCACTTTTATAAAGCTTTGTAATCTCAGGAAAAATCCAGAAGCACCCTATCCCATTAGAAAAAAAGAATTCTGGTCAATCCCCTACACAGACTACAGTACCACATACCGAAGTACCTTAATCTATTGGAAGCAAATAATATTGACATATATAACATCTAAAAAAAATGGAAAGAATACCTCAAAGCACAAAGCATGTAACTCTGTTATTTTGTTTTATGATTCTGGAGTGGCAAAGACTGTATTTGACACAAATGTGCATTTCAATGTTCTATCCTTATTATGTTTTCTGTCTTATTGTTGTTGTTAATCTGACCTGTAAATGTCTTATGCGATGTTGTGTTTGAGCGCGTATATGATTATGACGTTATTTAAGTATTGTACATAAGTGCCTGTTGTCTGCTACCCATGCCAAGGTAGGGGCAGGAACCCCGTCAAGCTACTAGGATAGTAGCTTTTTGTTTCTGTCGCAGTGTTTTTTCCTGGCTTATTATGGACAAAAAATGCTGAATAAAAGGATTTGGATTTGGATTTGGTTAAGCAAAGAAGAGGCGTGGCGTCTTTATGACGAGGAGGCAAAGAGGCAGAGAGAGGAGGCAGATAGGCAGAGAGAGAAAAAGGCGCAAGCACGCGAAGACGCTCGCGAAGCAGAAGAGCGTGAGGGGAAAAGAGCTCGCGAGGCAGAAGAGCGAGAAGCTAGAAGAGCCCGCGAGGCAGAAGAACAGGAGAAAAGAAGGATAGAACGGGAGGAGTTTATTTTGTGGAAACAGGCACATGTCGCGGGAGGATATGAGGAGATCACTGACAACGATCAGCGTTCCTTAGCGGTTACAGAATCTCCCAGAACGGCAAGAGTTTGCCCAAGAAAGCTGATGGCTCCTTTCGATGACAAGAGAGATGATTTGGATGCATATCAGCAACGATTCGAGCGGATAGCTTTGGGGCAATGCTGGGAGCGCAGTGAATGGGCGACGGCATTGAGCATGTGTTTAATCGGACAGGCGCTGAATGTGTTTGGAAGGATGCCTGCTGCTGATTCCATGGACTACGAGAAGCTCAAAAAGGCGCTCCTGCAAAGATTCAGGCTTACAGCAGAAGGTTTTCGTGACAGATTTCGCACCGCGAAACCTGAGGAATCGGAAACCGCTAAGCAGTTTTCCTGCAGGCTGACCAACTATTTTGATAGGTGACTTGATATGTAAACACAGAAAAGAGTTTTGAAGGGGTGCGTGACAAGCTGGTCAGAGAACAATTTTTAGCATGTTGCAGCTCAAAGCTGGCGCTATTCCTGAAAGAAAGAAAGTTGTGTTCGTAGGAAGAGTTCGCCAACACTGCAGACCAATTCCTCGAGGCTCAAGGGTTATGGAATTTGAGTAAGGCAAAAGAGGAAGCCCAAAATACCCTAGAGACAGATGCGGCAAAAGCAAGAGCATATGGCAGTGCATCTAAGGCGCCAGTAAGGTGTTTTCTGTGCGGCAATGTGGGACACCGTGCAGCTGACTGTCGAGCTAGTAGCGCTGCCCAAAAAACACAGGTTTTGTGTGAAGGTTGTAAGAGGAGGGGTCATACTCTGGATGAGTGCCGATACAGAACGCAGGACCGAGCTGCATTTGTTGCCGACTCTAGGGTAGAACTTATCACGCCACCTGAAGTTCCACAGATGGAAAATGAGGCAGTGAGTGAAACACCCAACTCGAAAGCAGCAATGCCAGTGGTGGTTGGGCAAATAAGGGACCGTCCAATATTGGTACTTAGAGACAGCGGATTTAACACAGTCTTGGTTCGTAGAAGCCTGGTGAAGGACGAGGATCTTACAGGGGAAGCGTCGGGCGTCACTCTGGTAGACAGCACAGTAAGGTACCTTCCTGAAGCCATGATTCTAGTGTCCACGCCATATTATACTGGGCAGGTAGTGGCAAAATGCGTAGACCAACCCATCTATGATCTCATCTTCGGGAAAATTACGGGTGCAAGAAGTGTCGAAGACCACGATCCCGAGTGGAGGATGCTCGACATTGAAGAACATCCAAAGGAGGAAAGGCCTTCGACAGCTCAGACGGGTGCAGTCAATTGATCGTCGCCAGTGGAGACAAGAGCTCAAGCGACAGCCCGAGAAACGCAACGTCCGCTCTCTACTCCCGTTGCGATGTGCTTGAGCGTAACACCGGGCGAAATTGCAATTAGGCAAAAAGAAGACACGAGCTTGAAAGCCTTCTCCGAAAGAGTCGGGGAAAAAGTGAAAAGAAAGAAGAGTCGTACGTCTTTCGAATATCAATTGTTAAATGGTATTCTGCCACAGGGAGTGCATATTTAGTTCAGGAAGGCGGGTCCAACAGCTGGTGTTACCGTAGGATATGCGAGAGACCATGCTACGCTTAGGACATTACATTATTGCCGGACACCGGGGTGTTCAAAAAACGGTGTCTAGGATCACCGAGGAGTTTTTTTGGCCGGTTGTTAAGAGTGACGTTAAGCGCTTTGTTCGCTCATGTGATGTGTGCCAGCGCACAGTTCCAAAGGGAAGAGTTGATCCCGTACCTCTGGGCAAGATGCCAGCCTTCGACCTACCGTTTCAGCGAGTGGCTATTGACATTGTGGGGCCAATCTCTCCAGTATCCGCCAAAGGCAATAGATATGTGCTTACTCTGGTTGACGTGGCCACTCGTTATCCTGACGCTATTCCACTGATAACTATTGACGGTATCCAAGTGGCGGAGGGTCTTGTGGAAATGCTTTCGCGTTATGGGTTCCCGAGAGAAATTTTGAGTGACCGGGGCTCGAACTTTATATCGGAGCTAATGAAGGAGGTTAACCGCCTTTTGTCAGTAAGGCAGTTACTGACAACGCCTTACCATCCGATGTGTAATGGGCTTGTGGAGCGGTTCAACGGCACCCTCAAAAATATGATGAAGAAAATGTGCCAGGGGAGACCTACTGATTGGGATAGATATCTCCCAGCTCTTTTGTTTCCTTACCACGAAGTACCACAAACGAGTCTTGGTTTCTCGCCTTTCGAGATGCTATATGGGAGACCCGTTAGAAGTCCACTTGCAATACTAAGGAGCTGTGGGCTAATAAAGAGATGGCATCAGCTCTCAAGACAACATACACATATGTTCTTGAGTTGCGGGAGAGGTTGAAGGAAACATGCAGGCTTGCACATCAGGGCCTGGAAAGGGCGCGCGAACGCAATACAGGATATGATGACAAGAAAGCCCTTCACAGAAATTTGAATCCGGGCGACAAGGTTCTTGTACTGCTACCCACGGATGATAATAAGTTAATGATGTAATGAAAGGGCCCGTACCGTGTGACGCAGAGGAAAAAAAGACGAGTTATGAATTATTGGTAGATGACACTAATAACATTTTCCGTGTAAATATGTTGAAGAAATACGAAGAAAGGTGTCACGTACGGGACAACCCAAAGGTAGGATTTGCGGTAGTGGCCGAGGAGACAGGTGATGTTTCCGAGGGGCCCACGTGCTGTGGGGAGAAAAATGCAGGAGGGATAAAGTACTAATGAAGCCCAAAGTGAATGAAGACAGACGATTACAGCTCTACTCCAAATCAAGGGGGAGATATTTTTGGAAGGACCAGTCAAAAGAGAGGTCATATGTTGCAAATTAGACTTGAATACAGATAGAGCTAACTGAACAGCTCTAGGTATACCTGAGATCTGTCTTGTTGTGGTTGCTGTGTTAATGTATCTCTGGGATTTATCTTCTTGTGGCTGTTGTTCGTGTTATGTGATTATACAAGGAAGTGTGTTGCGGAGACCAACATGCGTATTAAGGACTCTGTACGGACCACGGCAGTGGTGTGTTAGTGTTCAGGAAACGCAATTTGCTGTGCTGTGTTAGTGGTGTGCGTTTGGTGAGTGTCGGACATTTGCGGTGTGGTGTGTGCTGGGTTCAGAATCGCCACAGAAGATAGTCGGTGGGCTGGCTGGCTTGGAGATGAGGGTGACGTGAGCTGGCTGGCTTGGATATGAGGGTGACGTGAGCAGTTTTTCATAGAAAAACTCTTGAGAGAGGCCGCCCTTGTCACATATATTAAGGAGCCTATATTAAATTTTAAAGCAAAAAGGCGTGAAGAAGAGGACGCAGATTAACCAAAGAATAAAGAAGAGGAAGAAGAAGCATTCGTTGAGGTGGAGAGAGATGATTGGCGGAGAAGAGAAGAAGACGACGACAAGAATTACGTGGACTAACACCAAGGCTATAAAAGGGCGAGCGAAAGCGAGGCCCGGGTTGGGGGGGGGAGACAGCAGAGAAACGGAGGCTGCGGCGGGTCAGGTACACTTTGGCTGGAAGCGAGCCACGTCGGAGACTGCTCCGGTGAGCTCGCGTTCTACGGCATCGCATCGTGGACTTCCTGCCGTGCCTGAGACCGTTCCGGGGAGTCAACGGAGTGCGCTACCACCTACTATGGCCAGGGGTGTCTCCAGCGCTTTTGCCACCCAACCGGGTGGTGCCCCCAACGCCAACAACACCGGCATCACCTCCACGGGCGCTTGTACCTGGAGCTTGTACGACGCAGCCAGCGACGCCAGCCCAAGCGCGTCGAACGCCGCCAGCGAAGCCAGCCCAAGCACGTCGGACGCCGCATCGACGCCGGCTACGGGATCCATATAACGCCGCAGCCGCACTGAACCAACCGTGAGTACGAACGCCGACCGCTAATGGTAGAATGCTAGTAGTAGACGCTGGTGGCAGTGTGCCCGGGTCGTGTGTATTTATAGTATTTGTGTTAGCTTTATTAGTTTTGTGTTCTAGTGAGTGTGTCACGTAGGGTGCATTAAATGTGCGTTCGTGTGGGTACACATGTCGCCTAGTCCATTCATTCGGCCCGAGTGTTCTCCAGAGAGATCCGCGACAGCAAGGGCCTCTCCCATGACTCTACTATTGACTCGGTCCTTTGCCAGCTGCATCCGCCCTATTTCTGCAAACTTCTTAATCTCATCCGCCCACCTAACCTTCTGCCGCCCGTTGCTACGCTTACTTGATCTTGGAATCCACTCCGTTACCCTTAAGGACCAGCGGTTATCTTGCCTTCGCATTACATGCCCTGCCCAAGCCCATTTCTTCCACTTGATTTCGACTCGGATGTCATGTACCCGCGTTTCTTCCCTCGGCCATTCTGCCCACTTCCGGTCTCTTAACGTTACACCTATCATTTTTCTTTCCATGCTTGCTGCGTTGTCCTTAATGTCAGCTGAACCCTTTTCTTTAGCCTCCATGCTTCTGCCCCGTAGGTGAGCACCGGCAATATACAGCTGCTGTGCACTTTTCTCCTGAAGGATATTGATAAACTGCCATTCATGATCTGAGAGAACCTGCCAAATGCGCTTCATCCCATTCTTTTCCTTCTGGTTATTTCCCTCTCATGATGCGGGTCTGCTGTCACTCCCTGCCCTAAGGAGACGTATTCCTTTACCGCTTTCAGCCCCTCACTGTCAATTATATACAGCTGTTCTCTTGCTAGACTTTTGAGCATTACTTTGGTTTTCTGCATATTAATTTTAGACCCAGCGTTCTGCTCTGCCTCCTGACTCATTGATCATGATTTGTAACGCACCTCCTGAGTGACTCAGCAAGGCAACGTCATCAGCGAATCGCAGATTAAGTAGGTATTCTCTATTATTTCTTTTTCCCAACTGTTCCCATTCCAGGCCTCGGAATACCTCCCGAAAACAGGCAGTGAACAGCATTGGCGAGATCGTGTCTCCTTGCCTGACGCCCTTCCTTATTAGAATTTAACTGCTGACTTTATGGAGGACCATGGTAGCTGTACTGTGTCTATATATATCTTCCAGTATTTTGTCATAAGGTTCTTCTACACCCTGATTACGCAATTCCTGTATGACTGCTGAGGTGTACACTGAGTCGAATGCTTTCTCGTAACCAATGAAGGCTATATACAGAGGTAGGTTATATTCGGCGCTTTTCTCTATCACCTGATTGATAGTGTGAATATGATCTATTTTGGAATATCCTTTACGAAAGCCTGTCTGATCCTTGGGTTCATTAAACTCTAAGGTGTCCCTGACTCTATTGACGATTACCTTTGTAAATACCTTGTAGGCAACTGACACTAAGCTGATCGGTCTGTAATTTTGAATTTCTTGGTGTCTCCTTTTTTATGGATTAAGGCAATGTTTGCGTTTTTCCAAGCTTCTGGTACTGTCGAGGTCACAAGGCATTGCGTGTACAGAGTGGCTAGTTCTAGTACAATCTCCACTCCGTCCTTCAAGAGATCTACTGTTAACTGATCCTCACCAGCTGCTTTTCCCTTTTCCATTGCTCCTAAGGCTTTCTTTACTTCCTATTTCATACCTGGCGGGATGACGCATTGCTGTGCGCTACTCTCCCTCTCATTAACGTTCTTATTACATTGGCTACTGTACAGATTTGCGTGGAACTCTTCGGCTACCTGATCATGAATAGCAGCTTGCGAGTATCCTTGAAAACAAAAGTGTATAACATTTCTATCTTACCAGTATTCGTCAGGATGAAGGCATCAGATATCTATCGTGGAAATTGTTACACATGAAACGAAAAATGTGAGGCTAAGGCTTTAAGTTAAGGAGGCTTTAAATTAAATTCCGGACATCATAATGTCTTAAGGAAAATTAACTCATAGGGGGAGGGGTAACGTTGACGTACGAAGAGAAGAAACTTGGCAGTAAACAAAGGCTAGTACTGACATCCTAGTCAAATAAAAAAAAGAATTAGATTTCCAGCGAAGAAAAGTGTAGTAGGTTGCTGCAACGAGTCAACCCAAGGAGCAAAGGTAATCGGCCCAAAATTGCAACAGGATAGTTTCATGCTGGTTCTTTGTAGGCTTGCCTTTGCCAATACGATTCCTACTTTTTGTCAATTACCTGTGCTGCTTGGGAAGTGTTCGGAAGAGATTAGGAAGACCGCGTAGGTGAGTTGGCCACAGCTGGCATAGGGCACGGTGCATTTAGGAATTGAGAAAGGCTGGTCTCTTGTAGTTCCGCTTTAAAGCCTATGCTGATGACGATTATGAAAGCTATGAGTAGAAAGCGAATTCTATACCTATATGCCTCTCTTTATTCTTTAAAGCGTCTGTTACGATATCCGCAATGCGCTTCGGATATAAAATTTGAGGGCGCTGAGCGCTGAGCGTAGTGGAAAAATAATTGCTGTCTGTCATCATCTTGTACTTTTTTTCTTCGTTTGCGCCCATAAACAAGCTATTTGGTTCAGGACCTACCATATTTACAATCTTGTGCGCAGAAAATAAACCTATTATGGTCTCCTTAATAAGCTGCTGAAGGCATTATTTTAAATACTGCAATGGTGTTCGGAGATTATGCAGCAAGCTACAACGCGCAATGGATATTAAAAAAAGTTGCATAATTCCAGGGAATAAATTCTGCGCGCAACAAAACAGTAACTTTTGGCAAATATGAAATATAATTAACAGGTCTGCGCTGCAACTAATGACGCGAGATTTATGATTCTTCGTCTAGGCTCCTCCTTGCATCTACAACGAGAAAGGGAAGGCGATCCGCCCTCGCCACGTGACTGCGGACGCTGTTCATGAAACTTGAACAACCTTTCGCGACATGTACTACAGAATGGCATGTCTACATTTTAAGACAATTCATGCGCTCTTTGTGATGACACATGATCTCCTAGTGAAGGTCCTTTCATTTCCTCAGCATTGTTATTACGGAGCACAGTGGAGGGTGTCCCTGCAGTAATAAATTTCTCTACTAAAAGTGATAACACACTTTTAATGTTGATAAATATATTGCATAAAATGAATGCTTATATTAGGCCGCTATTGCAAACTAACGGTCCTCTAATAAGTAGCACATATGTAAAATTCTGGGTATGTAACATTTGCAGGCCGCGCACAGACGTACGGCAGTGCCCGCAACATTTGACAGCACTTGTTGTATCATAACACGATGACTTTAAATATGGGTTTGAAATCTTTTCTGAGACAGAAAACCAGAAGACAAGACATCCACAAAGTTAAAAGCCAGGATTTTGTGTACACAAATCTCAATATTGCAATTTCTTCTTTACGTGCCATTTTTAGATCACTATCTGCGTCAGGATAGTTCCCCTGAGGTCACCTGCAGTCGCGGATGATATTTCACGAAACGAGATGGAGAAAGGGGAGCTAGAGGGAAGTCGCAGAGTTGGAATGAACACGTGATGACACGCAGGTAGAGTTCTTCCGAGCCCATAGGCATGCACTAGATGCGTTGTTGGCCCAGCGCTTGTGTCGAGATGAAGACGTGGCCGAATTCGGAACCGCCACGAGTGAGTAACGTAGTGGCGGTCCCATGCGCAGTAGTGGCAGCCGAGGTGATGAAAAAACCGTGCGCACTGATGCAGCAGCGTTCAGAGTTGCGAGAAGACGAATAGACTTGCTTGGAATTTTGCACGTATGCTGCAGGTCAGAGCCTCGAAACGGTTGCCATGAGAAATGTAGTACGTGATCAGGAGGCACTCAGGAAACGTGCTGCTTAACAAGATCGGTTATTCAGTGTTTCCGCATTCCTCGGGTAAAAATAGCATATATAAATTCTCAAATAACAGAAACAAAATCATTGTAGAATTATGCGTTATACTTCACTTGGTTAAACCCTCACGTGTCTGCTAGCCTTGGTCACTCGCCATTTTGTTCTCTTAAACAGCTTGAAGTTTTTGTTATTTGTCACCTGATGTGTCCATACTGTGTAACTCACGAGCAACAGTTTTTGAGCGTTGAGTGTCCTCACATGTTGCCAAGAAGATAGCGCTCTAAGGCTGTATGTATAACTCTCAGCTCCTTGCAGTGCACTCTGAATGAATATACCTAGAAGTTAATGCGTTCCTGGAATTCGTGAATATTAAAGAATTCTCTAAATTTTTTAATTATGTCTGCACATAACAAACGGCACAATAATGGGTTTTCAGCACTCTTTTTGTGCATCTAGCAGCGTGTTAGATCTTGACTTCGTTTGGCAGCGAGCTTTGCGTGCTTGGGTTCGTCACCAACATCCTCACAGCTTCTGCGCTGGACGTGAGCTGAAGGGAAAGCAGAAAAGAATTCAGCGCGCCAAATGGCGTTTTACTTACGCTGTGGTAATCAAGTCAGAACGGCGAAACTTTCTACACAAGACACATATCAAGGCACTGTAACAGAGCGTTAACTGCGAGATATCCATATTTCACGCACGTTTCATTTCTCTATTGCACTGGTAGCATAAAAATAATTGTTGCTCTAAATCCATTCGTGGAGTCGAGAACTTCGATACAAACCTTAAAAAAGAGTCTCTTATGTGCAACGTCATGGGTGTACGATGTCTACTAACCGTTTGTGCAGCGCCTCCAAAGTATATTTCGGTGTCTGTGCGGAATTTACAACAAAAAAAATCCGTAGTCAGTGGCCAGCAAACGAAGCAGTTCGGACTGGTTCTGTATCTCTCACATGGTCTGGCAATAAAGGAAGAGGGGAGCTGCCATCTAGCCATTAAGCACAGAAAGATTGTGTAGAGATATGCTAGGAGAGGAAGGTATCAGATGCTCTCAACAAAGCATACATTTTCAATTAGGCAAACAAGCAAACAAAATCAACGTGACATGAAAACAAATACCTCGAATGTTCTCTGTGTGCAAGGTTACCTATGTGCTTCGCCAATAAAAACTCCAAGAGAAGAAGAACTGGTTTCACAACTTGAAGGAAACAGGCTGGAGGATAACTGTGTTTCGGCTCATGTTTCTCGGAAATCTGTCACATAATATAATAATTAGAGCGCGCTCAATATCTGGTTTGTGCGCATGAGCGCTGAAGAAACTGTCCAAGAAGTGCCGATTGGATCCATAGCAGAAATTTTGATTTGTTTACATACAAATTCTTGAGAGAAAGAGCCAAGGTATCCCAAAATTTATTATATATTAGGCCGAGATTAAGAGATCCCAGAATTAACAATTGCTCTTGAAGCATGTTAATGGATTGAGGCGTATATTTATGCGGAATTCATGGTTCGCGATGAAACAATAAGCTTCATCAAGAACTACACAAGAGAACAATTCCCACAAATATAGTTTCGCTTAGGTGCAGTCTGCTTCCATAAGCACTCTGTGTGCCGACAGCCAGAAACTACAAAACCTGCAATTTCCGAAATGCATTCCGCCAACTGGAGTGTTGGAACGTCACAATTAAGGTGGTGCTAAGTATCTCCATTCAGACATTATGGAGCACTCTCTTCTCGAAATAGCCTGTGATGTCGTCTTATTCCTGCTGGCATGGTAATCATGAACCTGGCAGTAATAAAAAATCTGAGCTCCGGGAAAGCAGCATTTATATGGTAGCGCTTGTGACAAGGCCTAGCGCCGTGATACCTAGAAGCATCGCTTGGAACGAAACAGCCAACCGCCGACAAAAGCTGGCGACAGATTCCAAAAGCATGAACAGGTCAGGAAGTCGCGCTGCTGTGCTGCCCTTACGTTCAATCAGAAACCATGGCGTGCTGTTTCTCCAAATAAAATTATTAGCAGTGCCTTCATTCGTAGAAACCTGCTCTGCTTAATGCGAAAGTCATCACGCCATCATATTTAGCTCCGCATAAGAACGACGTTTAATTCAGCCTGCGTCTAGCACGTACTCTGACTTAAAGTACGGGTCTACATTTCTGAACAGGAATGCTTTAGCAATTTTAGTTCAAGAGGTGGCCCCGTTTCTATTAGATTATTTTCATCGTTCTGTTTCTTTCGGTGCAAGCTCCCGAGGAAAAGAGGTCTGCTGTCAATAGGCCTATCGAGATACCAGAGGACTTTGATGCTTGGAAATCAGCACGGTTCTACTTTGCATAGTAGAGTAACAGGCAGAGTCATGTTGATGCTAATCTGTTTATATGTAAACGCATTGTTATAAAGATTCGATGTAGCGTACACCCGGCTCGCACGCATTAGAAGAAGATGCCCAGTCAAGGCGGAATGATAAATGTGATTCCCCCTAAATTTCTCCCAAGGCAAAATCTTTAGCTTGGCACCAGTTTACTCTCTTCTTTGGGCTCTTCTCAATGAACCTTGGCCAATCCCCCATCGTGGGTATGTGCCATGTCACGAAGGCAACAACAACGTCAACAATGATTGCTCTTTATATCTGGGGCATCGCGATATCTTATCGGCGCTCTGGCCGGTTCAAAAAATCGGCGGACCGAAGTAACTACAGATTTTGTGCGTTTCTTGTCATATCTTAGTAATGCGGAGGGACATATTGCCGCGAATATTTGCAGTGTTAGTTCGTTTTTCAAATCTGCCGCGACACCACTTTGTCGCTTTGTTTGCGACGCAAGACGCGACTAGATTTATCTCGATTGATCGCAGCCAGGCAAAGCTGATTCTACGTTGTTCCGGAATGTTCTAGTAACTTTGCGCCCTTTATCTCAAATGTTCGCTATCAGTTTTAAATTGAGCACGGCCGACAGCGGCGGGCATTCTGTTCGACGACCGCCGAGCACGCTTGTCGCTTCGCCGCCGCCGAGTGATTCAGTCCATTTTGGGTGCATGTCAGCCCAATAAACAGTTCTTTTACAAGACCCTTTCGTCCGTCTTCATCGCTGCTTCGACTGCCGTCACCACTACGTGACATCTGGTGGAGGTGCGGGGTAGCCTTCCATGTTCCGGACGCCCCCTTCAAGTCGTGAACCCAGCCCTAAGCGCTTCACACCCGAGGACGAACCAGCAGCTCAGCGAGCCAGCCGACGTCTCCAGGGAGAGGAGTCTGAGTTTCGGAAACTGCCGGACCGCACCAGACAGCGAAAAGACGCTGCTACGAGCACCGCAACCTCGCCGAAGATGTCGACACCGATCATACTGCAGCAGCCGCAGGTGCCTCAAGCTTTCAGTGGATCCCTAGTCGAAGACCCTGAAGAATGGTTGGACCAATTTGAGCGCGTGGCGTCATTCAACAAGTGGGATGATGCGGCTAAGATTGGATACGTTTTTTCTTATTGGATGGCTCCGCACGCACGTGGTACGAAAACTACGAGTCGTCCCTTACGACATGGGAGCTATTCAAGAGAGAACTATTGAAGGTATTCACCAGTGCCGTGAGGAAAGAAAGAGCCGAACGACTCCTCGAGTCCAGGATCCAGCTTCCGAATGAGCCCGTCCGCAGTTACGTCGAGGAGATGAAGCGCCTATTTCGCCGCGCCGATCCCGGGATGACCGAGGAAAAGAAAGTTCAGTTTTTAATGCGCGGCGTAAAAGAACAACTCTTTGCAAGCCTCGTCCGCCAGCCGCCAAAAACAGTCGAGGAGTTTATGCAAGAAGCCTGCACGATTGAGAAGACCCTCGACGTTAGAGCTCGGCAGTACAGTCGCCCTTCCTCTGCCTGTGCAATCCGTTCGGACACACCGGCCACCACCAGCGACAGCTTGCGGGAACTTATCCGCGAAACCGTCCGAGAGGAGCTACGCCGATTACTGCCATCTTCCCCACAGCCACAAGAAGCGACTCTGATGGATGTGGTACGGGAAGAAGTGCAACAGGCACTTGGCACCCGGCGGCCACAGAACCCCAGGCTATGACCTACGCCGCTGCAGTAAGTACTGCTCAGCCCCAGCGACAACCCCCACGTCCTCCCCGAGATGAGCCAATCGTTACACAACGCCGCCTCCCAGCCCCCGCCCGCCCAGCCTATGACCGACGCTCAAGCACCAGGAAATGAGACGCCTGGAGGACTTCCGACAACCGGCCGTTGTGCTTCCATTGCGGTGAGGCCGGCCATATTCTTCGTCACTGCCCGTACCGACGTATCGGTTTTCGAGGATTTGCCGTTAACGCCCCACGACCACGCTTCGGAAAACGTCCGCACGAAATCGACGAGTACCTGCGTCGAGAAGAGTACACGCCGAACCGCTTTTCGCGCTCACCATCGTCGTCAACCTCGCGCTTTGCGTCGCCACGCCGCCGCTACGCAGCCGCGGTACGAGGAAGGTCTCCCAGCCCCCGTAGGGGAAACTAAAGGCAGCAACCTCTGGAGGTGAGGTTGCTCACGAGCTAAACGCCGAACATCCTCCACCGACCACGTCCCATGAAGACGATGCACCCGCGACGCCGCATGAAGAACCGACACTCGCTGCACCGACGCCGCACACAATGAGAACCTCGACCACGACGCAAGCTACCTTGAAATCGACAACGCCACCCAGAGGAGCTTCGACCACACGCCCAACCCGTGACTCGCATACGCGACGAAGCCGTGACCCGACGCCGAGAGCGACATGCAATGCAAGAGCCAGGACCTCCGACCTAGATGTGACTATCGACGGCCGGAAAGTCACCGCTCTAGTCGACACAGGAGCCGATTACTCGGTGATGAATGGAACATTCGCTGCGCAGCTCAGAAAAGTCACAACGGCTTGGGACAGCCCACAAATTCGCACCGCTGGGGGCCACCTCATTACGCCATCAGGACGATGCACAGCGCGAGTGACTGTCAAAGGACATACCTATCCTGCGACCTTTGCTGTGCTACCGCAATGCTCCCGCGAAGTGATCTTGGGTATGGATTTCCTTAATGAGCATCAGGCGATCATCGACCTGCGATCCAAGCTGATCACGCTTTCGACGGACGAAGCCATCGCTTCGATGAGAACTCTGGAAAATCACGTTGCCCTAAGTGTCCTGGAGGAAGAAGTGAGCGTCCCACCCTGTTCAAGCGTTATCGTGACCGTAGGCGCCACGAAAGCCATAAACATTCAAGCCATCATCGAGGGGAACATGCAGTTGCTATTAGACCGAGGAATCAGCATCACAAGAGGCATCGCACATTTCCGCAATGGCCAGGCCGAAGTACTGCTGACTAACTTCAGCGAAGAATACCGGCATATTAACAGAGGAACGACGATTGCTTTCTACTACGACGAAATATCTGACGTACGAGACTCCTTCGCCCTCTCCGACCCCTCCGCAGAAGATCCGCCTTACCAAGAGAACTCGCCCACTTTCGACATCAACCCAGCCCTGCACCGGAGCAGACAAGACCAGATCCGCAATCTGCTTCAAAACTACAGTGAGTGCTTTTCGACATCGCCGAAGGTGTGACAGACGCCAATTGCCAAGCATCGCATTATAACGGATCAACACGTCCGACCTCTCCGTCAAAGCCCCTATCGTGTGTCTCCGCGAGAACGACAAGCCATCCGGGACCAAGCCGAAGAAATGCTTCGCGACGACGTCATCCAGCCTTCAAACAGCCCATGGGCGGCACCGGTTGTTCTAGTGAGAAAGAAAGACGGCGCACTTCGATTCTGCGTGGATTACCGCCGCTTGAACAACATAACAAAGAAGGACGTCTACCCCCTCCCCCGCATCGATGACACACTGGACCGCCTCTGCAACGCCAAATATTTCTCATCAATGGACCTCAAGAGCGGCTACTGGCAAATTGAGGTCGACGAAAGAGATCGCGAGAAGACAGCATTCATAACTCCGGATGGGTTGTTTGAGTTCAAGGTGATGCCATTTGGTCTCTGTTCCGCACCAGCGACGTTTCAGCGAGTAATGGATACAGTGCTGGCAGGCTTGAAGTGGCAAATTTGTCTGGTATATTTAGATGACGTCGTTGTCTTCGCCTCGAACTTTGAAGAGCACCTCAAAAGACTTCGAACAGTACTAGACGCAATCAAGTCGTCTGGCCTAACCTTGAAAGCAGAGAAATGCCAAAGAGCTGCTGTTTTTAGGCCACATCGTTAGCAAGGAAGGAGTACGCCCAGACCCGCAGAAAACCGCTGCTATTGAACAGTTTCAACCGCCGGCCGATAAGAAAGCAGTGCGCAGATTTCTCGGACTATGCGCATATTACCGACGATTTGTGAAAACTTTTCGCGCATCGCCGAGCCCCTGACCCCACTGACGAAGACAGACGTGCCGTTTAAATGGAAAGCCCCACAAGCAGAAGCCTTCAAGGAACTTCAGCGTCGTTTACAGTCCCCAATGATCCTTGCGCATTTTGATGAAAACGCCGATACTGAAGTTCATACCGACGCAAGCAGCGTGGGTCTAGGCGCCGTTCTCGTTCAAAAAAGTGACGGGCTGGAGAAGGTCATCGCTAACGCTAGCCGTTCCCTTTCCAGGGCCGAGGCTAACTATTCGACCACTGAGAAGGAGTGCCTTGCCATCATCTGGGCTACGTCGAAATTCCGCCCCTACCTCTACGGACGGCCGTTCAAGGTGGTCAGCACCACCACGCGCTCTGCTGGCTTGCCAATTTGAAGGATCCCTCTGGCCAACTCGCTCGATGGAGTCTGCGTCTCCAGGAGTTTGACGTCACCGTCGTTTACAAGTCCGGACGCAAGCACACTGACGCCGATTGCCTCTCAGATGCACCGCCGCTGGACGACGATGAGGACGCCTTCCTGGGACCCATCAGCGCAAGCTCTTTTGCTCAGCAGCAACGCTCGGACCCCAAACTAAAAGGCCTAATCGAGTACCTGGAAGGCAAGGTTTCTTCACCCCCCGCTTCATTCAAGCGAGGACTGTCTTCCTTCTATTTGCAGAATGAGGTACTTGTGAAGAACTTTACAGCGAACAAAACAGCCCACCTCCTTGTTGTACCTACTTGTCTCCGCGAAGAAGTTCTACAGGCTTCACACGACGAGCCGACAGCTGGACATCTCGGGTTTACTCGCACCCTCCGCCGCATTCAAGACTAGTATTACTGGCCCCGACTGTCTGCCGATGTCGCACACTTTGTGAAAACATGCCGAGATTGTCAGCGACGAAAGACTCCTCCCACACGACCAGCAGGATTTCTGAACCCCATTGAACCTCCCTCAAGGCCCTTTCAGCAGATTGGCATGGACTTGCTTGGCCCTTTTCCAACGTCAACATCTGGAAATAAGTGGATCATCATAGCGACCGACTACCTGACCCGCTACGCCGAGGCGAAAGCCCTACCGAACGGAACAGCAGCAGAAGTGGCCATATTTTTCGTGGAGTGCATTCTTCTTCGACACGGTGCCCCCGATGTACTCATCACGGACAGAGGAACAGCATTTACGGCGGAACTCACGCAAGCCATCCTGCGCTACAGCCAAACCAGCCACCGGAGGACAACTGCATACCATCCGCAGACCAACGGACTGACCGAGCGCCTGAACAAAACCATCGCCGATATGCTCGCTATGTATGTCGATGCCGAACACAAAACCTGGGATGTCATCCTGCCTTACGTCGTCTTCGCCTACAACACGGCAGTGCAGGAGACCACCCAGATGACGCCTTTTAGGCTCGTCCATGGCAGGGATGCCACGACCACGCTAGACGCCATGCTGCTCAACGTTACAGAAGAACAGAGCGTCGACGTTGCCGCCTACCTTCAACGCGCAGAAGAAGCTAGAGGGCTTGCCCGATTACGGATCAAAGATCAGCATCGGTCCGACGCCAGACGCTACAACCTACGAAGACGCAACGCGGAATACAAGCCAGGAGACCAAGTCTGGGTGTGGACGCCCATTCGCCGCCGTGGATTGAGTGAAAAGCTTTTGCGCCGCTATTTCGGCCCGTACAAGGTTCTTCGTCGGCTGGGTGAACTGGATTATGAAGTCATCCCTGACGCAATGACTGCATCCCAGCGACGCCGCGTACGACCAGAAGTTGTCCATGTAGTCCGTCAGAAGCCGTATTATGCGTGCTAAAGGCCGCTGCGTTTCCATGCTCTATTTTCGCAAGATCCGTTTTTTCCCTTACTAGTCGCATTATTTGTTTTAATGCATCGGGTCGATGCTTCTTTGAGAGGGGAGTAATGCCGCGAATATTTGCAGTGTTTGATCGTTTTTCAAATCTGCCGCGACACCACTTTGTCGCTTTGTTTGCGACGCAAGACGCGACTAGATTTATCTCGATTGATCGCAGCCAGGCAAAGCTGATTCTACGTTGTTCCGGAATGTTCTAGTAACTTTGCGCCCTTTATCTCAAATGTTCGCTATCAGTTTTAAATTGAGCACGGCCGACAGCGGCGGGCATTCTGTTCGACGACCGCCGAGCACGCTTGTCGCTTCGCCGCCGCCGAGTGATTCAGTCCATTTTGGGTGCATGTCAGCCCAATAAACAGTTCTTTTACAAGACCCTTTCGTCCGTCTTCATCGCTGCTTCGACTGCCGTCACCACTACGTGACAATATTGCATGATTTGATGTTTCAACGAAATAAACTTCAACTTTTATCACTAAACACCAGGTCGTATTGCATCTTCCCCACAGTCTGAGCAACCTTCTTCCAAGATTTGGTGAACAATGTGTCATGTGTTTAGGTACTAGTTGCAGTAACTCCCTAATGAATCTGAATATAGAGAGCTTGCCACACTTCAGAGCTTAATCTACACAATGTACATACGGAAAGATTCGGTTTAGAAGGTCTCCTATTTTTCATCATTAAAGAATGGATAAACATTATCGCTTCAATTATTTGGTATTAGGGATCTTTGCAAAAAAATAAGAGCTTTAAACCTTATTACGTCAGTTAGTTGAAGCACGCTTACACGTTTTATCCAAAACCTTCATGATTAATGACTCTAAGATTTATATTTATGATTAAATATCTCACTTCTACTGCATATCTTGAGTGTAAAGTGCACCATGAGAGAAGTGCATTTATTCTGCCTCTTATGTTATACCGAAATCTTAAAAAAGGGCGGATATTTCGTCTCTGAACATTTATTCCCGCATTCAATTTTGTACATTGCTATACTGCTAGCAGATATATATCTTCGATCTTTTCTCACATGGTTTTATGCGCCAAAAAAAAAGCAGTTTGATGAATTCCACAAGTAACGGCATTGTGCTCAGAGAGGCTCAGTGTTCAGCAAGTTTCCAACGTTTTGTGGTCTCTCGCGGCGAAACAGGAGGGAACGGTATGCAGGCCCAGGTTTAGTAGAAAACCTCTGAAAGTTCTGAACGACGAATAATTAGTTAAAAAATCAACAGTTGATGTATTGCGCTAACCAATAGCAACAGTAAACTACATCCGATATTTAATGTAGACTCTGTTAATCAAGCCAGCGAAAACAGTTTTTTCGGCTTAATATCTGGTCTTGTGATTAACTTCTTGTTTAGATAGCAGGAAAAAACTTCAAAAAGGGACTGTATTACCGTCGCTGAAGAGTTCTGTGCGGCGTCAAGAAACTTGGGCGCAACTGATGATGAGGCAAATTTTTTACGGCGTAACAGCATCTTCCGCCAGAGTCATGACACATGTGTATTTTTACTACGTAAGCACGAATCCGATGGGTACCAGCTCCGAGCAAAATCGTCCGTTGTCTACAGCGTTTTGTTCGCGGCGTGTCTGGCGTGAGTGCTCCGTTCCGCGGCACTGCCGACTGATCGTCGTCTTCTACATGGCACTTATCCTCCGATTCTGACGCCTGAAAAATCGTCCGTTTCCTGCTGCGTTGCCTCTTCGCGGCTGGCCTGTCGCTAACTTTCTGTCCCACGGCACTGCCGCTCATCGTCGTCTCCTAAGTGGCATTAATTCGTTCGTTCTGGCCAGAGCAGAATCGTCCTTTGTCTGCGGCGTTGTCTCTTCGTTGCTGGCCCAGCCCAAGCGCTCCGTATCATGGCACTGCCCGCTCGCAGTCGTTTTCTACGTAGCACAAATCTGTGGTATCGCACTTATGCGAATGTAGTAAGCATTCTCTGCAGTTTTTGGTCGACGCGAGGCGCGGTCGAAGGCCTAGTTCCCAAATATTTAACCCAAGACGAGCCGAGCACAAGGTAGGGGAAAGGTTGCGTCCGTTGTATTACCGATGGGTACTGGCCGGAACTGGGGATCGAAAGTCGAACCTCCTGCATGCGAGGCGGATGTTCAAACTACCGCTGCGGTCGCCAATTGTCATTGACTTCAAGCGGTAATTGTACATTCTTATGCGATGCAGCGTTGCAATGCCGCCCCACCCACCCAGCCTCCATTTCACTACGCCTACTAGGTTTGATCAAGCCGAGCTACTAAAGCTGTAAATGTTCTCATTCTACATTTCTTAGGCCTGTCCGCACCTTAACAATAAGATACTGCATATCACATTTGTCAAGGTTGATGGTCGTGTGTAGCATTCTGCGGTTCATTTTTTAGCGTTTGATGTTAGACTAAATTGGTTTGTGAGGAAAGGAAAGAAAATGGCGCAGTAATTGTTTCAAATCCCGGTGGACACCCGAACCGCGCCGTTAGGAAGAGAGGAAGGAGGGATTGAAAGAGGAAAGCGATAAAGAGATGCCGTAGTGTAGGTCTTCGCAAAAGTTTCGTCCTGCTGGAAGCCATTAACGTGCTCGACTACCCACAGCACACAGGATCCTATGCGTTTCGGCTCCTTCGAAACGCGGCCGCCGTGGCCGGGTTCGAGCACGAAAACTCCGTCTCAATAGCCCAGCGCCCTCACATCTGAGCCACCGTTTCGGGTGCTTTGATCTTAGCAGTAAAAAGCTTGAAAATGCTCTTTAATCATGCGCATGCCAGAGCTCTGTATCATATTAATCATAGCTTATCTTTGCCTAGGCTATAAATAACTACAAAAGGCATTCAAAAGAACAACTTGCACTTCACTTAAAGGTATAGGTTATATTACAGGAAAACAAATCTGAACCTTGTTTCCCCCTTTCGCTGGCAACTGAAGGCCATAGTCGAGAGAATATTGAGCATCCTGTGTAAACACGAACGTAATCTTTTCGTGTCTTCGCGTGCCATATCTTGATTCGTTGCAGAACGTGACGCATTTTGAACAATTTGTCCCTACCTTATTTCTTTTCGGTATTTTCAAAGTGCTCAAAACAGCAAAATATTGTTTTGTAGTGAAGCAAGGCGGTATAGCTGAAAGCGGACATGAGAAAAGCAATAGCAGTGAAAGGCTTCTTTCTTATTTCTTGTTCTCTCCTATCGCCTTTGCTGTGCTTATCACAATGCAAGCTGCTAGCTTAGACTGACGTCGCGTGCAAAAAAAGCAACATGAAAAAAGCGGTTGAATTTAGAAATCTGGATCGTTTTCACAAAAGGGTTGTAGCGCAGACTAAAGTGCCAAATTGCACTGCTCATCCACAAAGCTCTAAATTTTATTACGTACGCGGATGCGAAAAAATTAGACGTTAGTGTTGTTACCGTTGTTTTAATATATACGTTTAAAAGAAGGAGATTTGCCGGTATATCATTAAATTTATTTGGATTAGTTCTCGAATTATTTCTGTTGCTTCCGACAAGCGTTTCGGCCCATAGAGTTGCGCTGGGAGATAACGGACAATTAGCGGCGAACGCACTGTCACCGTAGTGGCTTCGAATCCCGTCTCATATGCGGGAAAGGCGAGGTTCACTCCAGTCTAATTTCGTAATCAACATTTGTCTAATACTTGAAGATTTCACCATATCCTAGTGGTTGGCCTGCTTTGGGTAAATTTCATGGTAAACTGGGGCTGGGAGTCAACCTCGCGCTTAACAAAGGTTTTTCAATGACGCTTTGGGACCATCTCGGACTACCGCCAATAACCTTAAGTTAAAAGGAAAATCATCATGTGAAGTGAAAGTCTGCACTTTAAGCAACAGAATTTCCGCAGCAGAAGCAAATGATAACGCGTATATCTGTCGTCCCTTCCATGACCAAACACGTGTTCCTGAGCAGTAAACGGTGCAAAAAATTGAGAAATGCTGACACAAGCGAATACTGTATTTTAAGCACATTTTGAGACCAACTCGGTTCCTTCTTCAGAGGTTACTGATAGGCCAACGAGCAGCAACAGGGAGCGTGCTTCGCTTTTCCTTTGATACCATTTGGCGAAGGCCATTAACAAACGCGGAAGGGAGAATTCCTGGGGTCCTGTTTACCGTCGCCTTTGTGAGATGATTTCGCCACGATTTAGAGTGGCACCTCTTGAAAGGATTACGTTCAGTGCCAACTTGCTCACTTCTTCCAAGGAACTTTGTGGTCTCAGCGCTCACAGTGCTCGGCTACGGGGTTGTTTTCTGAGTTCACAGAGAGGACGTGATTTTTTTTCTTGCCCATTTCTCTACTTGAGGTTTTTGTCTCCCCGGTGTCTGAGGGCGAGCGCACGGAGAAGAGAATTTTGTATACAACGCCCGGTTGTTTTTCTTTGTGTCGCGCTCTTGGAGCAGGGATACGAGAGGCTGATCGTTGATGCACTTTTGTGAGGCACGGAAACATCGTGATTCCTTCGAATGCGTGTCAGGGCTTCAGTGGCACCCCCCAAGAAAACCTTTTCCAACCGAACCGCCTATGCTTGAGCGTAACAGCATCCTGAGTGCGATGATGCCGCAGTTGCAGGAAATATCGTGGAGGGAGTGTTTTCTGAGAACCGTGCAGTTTGTTGAGCCTTAACATCTCGTTCTATTTCTTTGTTTTGGTCTGTCATGGACGGCTTGTTATACTGAGAGTCTAGGGCGGGAACAAGACTCATGTGCTTTTTTACTTGACCAACGTAAAAGGTGGAATGTATTCACTATGCGGCAGAGTTAAAAATTGTATTAAATTTCACCATATACAAGAGGCCTATAGAATTTGTATCACAGATGAGGAATACCAGTTTCGTGTATCCCTCAAGAAACACTGCTTCCAACGTGCTAAATCTAGAACAAAATGCCTAAAGGCCTTCCGATGCGCGTCGCCACTGCGCTCCAGCCAGGGGCTCATTGCAGCCTGTGAGCTGGGTGTGCGTTATCGACCAAGTAGAGGCTCTAATGAGACGGCCAATGCCTGAGGGCTAGAAGGGATAGCAGTCCCATTAGGAGGCGGAGACCATGGTGCATAATGAGGCTGAATTTCCGTAAGAAGTCACAACGCAGTGGGTAGTGTCCTTTCTTCCAGACCCTTACACAAGGAAGATCGAGAGCAGAGAGACTTTGATTCTTCTGGATGTGTACTATTTCTTAGTAACTGGTAGATAGAGATAACGATGGATCAACATATTATCACATCCCTGTTTTAATAGTAACGAGACATGTCGTGAATCTGAGTTGCTGACGGTGAACAGTTTAGGGAGCAGGTAGCGAGCTCTGTAAGCAATTCAATGACGTGTGTGGTAGAGCGTGTCGGTTATATTGTGCTCAAACGCATTCTTCTTTAAGCCTCAACCTAGGATTATCTCTTCAGTTGTCGGGAGGATTTCTGTCAGAGCCTAAATCATAAGGAAGCAAAGAACTGTTCTCCGAGAAGCTCGTACCTGCTACAATTTTTTTTTAATCCTGGCACCATCAGCACTGAAAACTAGCAGCTATCGGATCTTGTGCGATTGTCTTAACACTGCCCGTCAGTAGTAAGATAGCGACTTCTTTCATGGAAAAGAAACGCGAAATGAAATTAGAAGTGAAGTTTCAGTGATTCCCGCGTCATAGTCTAACCGTTAATACTTCAGTAAAAAAACTCAATACATAAAAAGAGGCACAAAAGTTGGCGCCGGTTCCGAAACTGCGTACTTTTATTGCCGACCAATAAGCAAGAAATGCAGTCTCAACACATAATGATCTACAGTGACGACATAAGAAAGCCGCGAAAGTTAGAAGGGCATAGAAATTATGAAAATAAAAATTGCTGACTCTTAGGCGCCGTCTTTTAGGGTAACGCGAGGTAGTGTGAAGGGGTCCTTGCCGCGGCCCCTCTTGCCCACGCAGACACGAGCACTGTTTCCATATTATGCGAAATATCACACGAGATATATAGAAAGTCCCTGTTCAACCAAGTTGTACGAACCTGCCTTCGTGTCGCAAAGGAAACGTGCCTTACTCGTAGCCTAAGGGTGAGGGATTCGATTTACGTGTAATTACCCCAATTTTCTACTCAGCGCAATTCATTTGCTTTTTACACTTACATATCGTAAGCATTCGAATCATATTGTGATCCTCTAATCAGTAGTTTTGCATTGTATTGATATTTTCCATATCCGCTGCTTTACCTGCGAGATAGCCACTTTTTTTAGCAATCCGGATTTTTTGTTGACAACAAAACTGCCGCATTTTCTCCAGACGGAGACTCTTGAAGCTATCACTTCGAAGCTATCACTTCGAAATTCAAAAGGAAACATACATACAAGCGCCATGCACACGGAGTTCTAGAACAAATCATAGTCGGATAATTCAGCCGTACTACGCGCATAGTGAAGCTTTCAGAAATTCCTTCCTCCCCCATGTAAATGAAATGTGGAATGATTTGCCAATGAGTGTTGTAGAACAGAATGATCTGCATGAATTTGAGCGATCTCTGGATGACCATCTGATTGAAAGTGCTATTTGATGCTTGAACGAATGTACTGTCTTCTGCTGATGTATTTAGTGATTGTGAATAATTTTATTTTCTACAAAGTTTTCACACCGTCCCTGTAAGGACCCTCGCTTGAGGGTTTACAGTATTGTTAAATAAATAAATAAACAAATAAATAAATAAATAAATAAAACCTGAGTAGCCAAAATATAAAATATACAAGTATACAAAACGTAACATCCCTAAAACAATATTGCTAGTATATTTATGAGAAAATAATAAAGCGCAGAAATAATGCAGCCAGAAATAGATAAAAATGTAAGAGTAAGAATGTGCGCCGCAATAAAACTTTACAAACGTGGGCATATTTTTTCTGAATCGTTGCCTAGAATAAGTAATGTTACCTGACACACTGATTATCAATAGCCGATTAATACTAAAGCACATAGTTTTATTTTTGTTTCCTCAAACCAGGCGCGCAAAGCTAAACCTCTGAGTAACGACATGGGGTCATGCAATGTCGGGGCCACTGTCACTGATGTGAGGTCGGACGACTGTATAAGTGTGACAGTGTGGCTACATTAAGGCACAGTACTCCTTCTATTGTGTTACACCCGTAAGTAAAGCTGTATGATATAATATGCTGCCCGAAGCTTTCTTCAACAGCGAACTTCCCCTGTATATGTTCCACATAGATACAGGGAATAATTAGAAGCTCCAAACAAAGGCAAATTTTTGAAAGGACGAAATACCCAATGTTAAGCTTTGCCAAAAGCAATTCTACTTAGCGAAATTTCTACACAGCCTCAATGTAACAATGAAAAAGGGCCCATTTAAATGTGAATTTTTCGTGAAGGAGGCTGCACGCATTATCTTGAAGTTCTTTCAGGACTGGGATTTCGACTCTAAATGGGGACAGCAGAAGTTGACTATTGATTGTTAAAGTTGATTTTGTTTAGAGTCTTGTAGATCAGTCAGGTGCAAAATATATTCTTGATTTGTGGATCATATTGAGCATTTTAGTGCCCCGACGGTGGAGCAATCACCGGCAGAATCCGCGAGGGTAACCCCACCAGTAGCTGCAACAGCCTCAACCTCGAAGTGGGAACAGTGTAGGTCAAATGTTAAGGGGAATCCCCCAAGGGGGAGTAGATTTGTAATAAGGGAGTAATTACTCATTGTCATCCACCGAAGAGCAGCCATATGGCTACAAAGGAAAGCTATACACCTTCCTCAGAATTTTCCCAGCTAAAGAACACTTCGTCCTGGTCCGGGTGGTCCCGGTGACCCCGGGGTCGAACCCCGTACCAGGACGAATCTTTCTTTAACTACGAAGTTTCTGAGAAAGCTGTAGAGCTTTTTTTGTAGCCATATGGCTGCGCCTGGGTGGATGCCAATGAGTAATTACTCTTTCATAATAACCTCAACCTCAATCTGAAGTTCGGAAATAATGAGTGAGAAAGCGGCATCGCTATAAATTTCCCATCCAACAGCTTTTCTTCTGCGCGTTCGGAAGTTTCTTACTCCGTTGTAAAGGTGCAAAATGGAGCCAATATAGCTTGTTCCTTTCTCTTGGAAGTGCGTCCATTTCTGCAAGGCCTGAAACCGTACTAAGAAAATTCATAAATGGTTATCGCCTTCAACGCGGATCTTAATGACACAAGACTTAGCGGCTACACTCAAACACAGCCAATCAATGGTACTTGGTACAAGCCTTAAAATGCGTTTAGGAATCGCCCAGCAACCTGTGGAAATGGTATTTATCCAGGATACTTTGGCAACCGCAGCCTAGAGCGACTGAACAAGAACGAGTGAATACAATCCTTACGGTAATCGTGAAGACACCGAGCGGGGCGTATCTGGAATGCGCTGGTCAGAAATCACTGATGTCTTGAGTAATGGTGGAACTTCCTTTGAACAAAAACCACAATCTAAAATGGGAAACAGCTTTGTTGAAGGAATAAATTTGATCTCTTGTTCGCATAGTGGGGCGAACACCTTATTGTGATCGACGTTCTCAACAGCTAATGTTAACAAGTTTTTCTTTTTCTTCAAATTCAGTAAATTCAAATGAAAACCTCTATCGTCTTTTTTCGGGAGTGTCTGTTGCTGTCGCCTCATATATTTTCAGACAGTGTTATGACTAGTACAATGCGATTTATGCAGTGTCTGTTAAAACTTCGTTTTCCTTTCATGTTTAACCTGTAGGTCCTTTGTATGTCATTGTCTTAAATATGCTTCACGAGACGAAACCTAGACGCCTCTTCCTTGTTTATGGCCGGCGGCGCCTCCCCTAGGGCGACGGGAATCTGTGAACCCAAGGGAGAGGGCCAAAGGTTGAGACAAACGGAGAGCTCCTCCGTCTGGAGGGGCCAGGGAAAAGGGCACAACGAGCGGGGAGCCCCAAAGATGACCATGTAATTTTTAGACCTCTTGCTCCCCTCCTAACGAACAGTTTGATTGGTTCTTGGAATAAACGAAGTTACAAAAACGATAACAGTCCACTGTTCTATAGAAACGAAGTAAATCAGTAAATTTCTACTAGAAACTTTGGTGCCGAAACCCGGGAGCGGATTAAACAGAAACATCAACCCGACTCAACGACTCAACGTACCAACGACAGCAACATGGTGTGAGGTGCACAAAAGATCCTCGGATGATTTGTGAATGCGGTGTGTCGACAGTGGTGCGTTGGACAGCGGAGCGCTGCGCGTGCCAGCCCATCGGTGCGCGTGCGAAGGGTGTGTGCAAGGCGACGGCGACAATGGGCGTGCCGAGCACAAGGAGCGCAGAGCTGATGTGTCAGAAAACCGAAGTGTAAAGGAAGACAGCGCAGCGGAGATCGGGTCATTCAAGCCCGAAGGTGGCAGCCGTTGGGCGTTGGGTCCGCGCTGCCGTGGACCTCCCTTGGATCACCGACGCAAGCCTCCTGCGTTCTTTGCATGTGTGGAGGTGGTAGCCGATGGACTGAGGGTCCATGCTGCCTTAAGGCACTCTTGGATACACTGCTTTAAGACCCTGGCTTTTCGTGACGCTGTCGATGGGATCTGGCTACGATTCTCCTGCTGCTGCCTAGTTCTTCGGACTCTCGACGGGAGACCACCGGCGTCCCCCCGTGTTATTCTCCGCTCTTAATACCACCTGGCTCCCTTCCGCCCTTCATTCGACGTAACGCCAGCGACGCCTCGCACTACAACCACCCGCGTTCGCCCCGTCTGCAAGACATCCCTGCTTCACCTGGGACGCTCAGTACCTGGTGAACACTTTCTTTTATTCTCTAGTGTTGTACACTTGTTCAGTGTGTGTTTTTCTTGCTGGCGTGTGCGTTTCTTATTGGCCACTTTTCCTTTAAATGATAAATACGGCTTCGTTTTGTTTTGTTTGATCTTTTTGTTTTCTTGTTCGAACCTACACGCGGTAGCGTTTCCCTTCGGAAAGTCGGGGACGCGCTACCAATTCGCAACACATGGATGTTCTGAAGAAAAAGGGAAGGACGTCAGAAGTCAAGCTACGCGGAATGCTTCGCCTTCCCTCCAAATTGTCTTCTCTGCCCGGGATACATCACGCTCTTTATGCGGATGACATTACAATCTGGGCCACGCAAGGCAACCTGGGCCACATGGAGTCCTGCCTGCAAGCAGCAGCGACCCTAGTCGACGACTACGCGGCCTACTGCGGACTCCAGTGCGCCCCAGCTAAATCAGAATTTGTGCACTTACGTCCCTCCCCCCGGGACACAACTCCGCTTCGCATCAGTCTCCCCTCGGGACCGATCCGGGAGGCCAAGGAGATCCGCGTCCTTGGCCTCTTCATACACCACCAACGCAGAGTCGACACCACCATAGCCAAACTTCGCACGGTGGGAGACCAGGTGGGCCGAATGGTCCGCCGGGTCTCAAACAAGCGGGGCGGATTACGAAGCAAGGATGCACTGCGGCTTGCCCATGCTTTCGTAACGAGTAGAATCCTCTACTCAACTCCCTACTTGCACCTGCGCAAACATGATGATGACCAACTGGAGGTCATCCTGCGGAAAGTCATCAAGCGGGCTCTCGATCTTCCGATCGCCACGTCCAACCAGAGGCTTCTGGCCTTGGGCGTGGTGAACACATTTCGGGAGCTTCGAGAGGCCCACTTATGCAACCAATACACGCGTCTTGCACAGACCACGTCCGGTCGCCGCCTCTTGGACCGGCTACACATCAAACACGACTACCACATTGAGGAAAGGGAGAGAGTGCCAGAACCCTGGAGACGCGCCCTCCGGGTCCGACCCCTTCCCCGCAACATGTCCAGTGAAGACCATAGCGGTCGTCGCCAGGCGCGCGCGGAAGCGTTGGCGCGATACTATGGTAACCAAGAACATGTGTATTACGTAGACGTTGCCGGCCCACACCACGGGGGGTGGTACACGGCCGCAGTCGTACACAACACAAACACAGTTAACGGGCTCACTTTCAAAGCCTACAGCGCAACACACGCGGAGGAGATTGCCATTGCTCTGGCTCTCACGAATCCCAAGTCAAAACACATCATCACCGACTCGCGAGGGGCCTGTCGGAACTACGAGTTGGGCTGGGCTCCCCCGCTTGCCTGGCGCATACTGGAATATCGCTGTCGATCTGAAGATCCAACTCCACGCAACCTGATTTGGGCCCCCGGTCACCAGGGCCTCCAGGGAAACGAACAGGCCGATCAGGCCGCCCGCGCACTCTCTCCCCGGGCTATCTCCCTGTCCTTGGAAGGGTACTCCCAATCAGACAATCTGGCCATTACATTCAAACAAATCACCGATTACTACAAGGAGGAGCACCGGCGCTACCCGGCCCCTTGTAAGGGTCTGGATCGCGCTGACGAGCGCCTCCTCATCAAAATTCTCACTAACACTGTACTTTGCCCGGCGGTGCTTAAACACTTCAATACATCCTTTGATGGCACGTGCCAGTTCTGTGGGGAGGTGTCTGACACCTTCCACATGGTTTGGGCGTGTCAATCTAACCCATCTATCCCCCCCAACCCCAACCCCACCAGAGAGGACTGGGAGGCGGCCCTGCTCGGCTGTCAAGACCTGAAGAGCCAAAAGGCCTTGGTTCAACGGACGCGGGCGGCGTTGCTTGCCAATGGGGCCCCGGAATAGGGGCTCCACCTAGTACTGTGAGGGGAAAGGGCCAATAGGGTCCTACCCCAATCACCTTTCTGTAAAAAATTTATTGCTTATAAATGTTTTTCACCACCACCACGCGGATGATTAAAGAAACGGACGACATCTTGGCTGCCGAGGAAGCACCCACCATCGATAATGTGAGCGTGCTTCTTGAACGTCCAAGATTGATCAAACAACATCTCAACGACGTAGACGCGACAATTGAGCCAAATGTCACAGATGAAGAAGCGGAGGCTGAATTTGAGCAAGTAATCGAGTATGGTGACAAAATTACTTTCAGTCGGCAGTTTCAGCTAGCATTTGCCGACTGAAACTCAAGAAAGAGCAAACCGAACAAGCAAGCAAAAATCAGGAAACTCGAATTCAAGCTATCGTTGGTAGCGCTTCCGCGGCTCAAAGAATAAAATTACCGAAACTGGAACTAACAAAATTCTTCGGCCAAAGAAAAAACTGGCAGCCGTTCCGGGAACAATTCGAGGTGGCGGAGCGTTCTAACATCTACGGCTTGAATTACTTGAAGACGGTGCTGACCGGAGAGGCCGAGACAGCAATTGCCGGACTGCTGGCATCAGGTGATTGCTACAGCTACAACAGAGTCATCTTTCCGATGGGTACTTGCGAGCAAAAAATGACACCCGGTGAGGGCATAAGAATAGAATTTTCCGTATTGCAGAATGTAATAAGAGAAATTCTCTTATCCAGGCATCAGTCTCTAATCGCTCAAAATGCTGTCGAGTATTTCTCGCAACCCAAGCGGCTGACGGCAGCAGTTGTTTAGAACATTTAAGACCAGTTCCACGGCTTTATGAACGAAATATTGATTTCCTTATGAGGACGACATTACGTTATACCACTATGCCGCTACAAAAGCACATGAGATTTTTCAGGTTTCGATTTTTTTCGGTGTACGTCTCCCAATTAAAAAAAAACTAGAAGGTACTTGGAACAGGAAATCTTAATAAGAGCTACTAGCTACAAGCTATCTGCTGTAATATGCCTACCGTATAAAAGGGGAAATTTAGAGATTCAGCAGCCGTCTCCTTTTCCTGGATTAGAATTGTTCGATGACAAAACCGTCGAAAAGGGTCTAACGTTTTTTTTTTAACTTTAAAGAAGCCCTGAGCAATTGTTACCTATTGTTAAATTCTTGTGTAGATGACAGCGAAATTTTTATTCACACGGAGCCTTTCAGTATCTATAGTTGTGACAGGGATGGAAGACAAGAGTGTGGAACACTGCTCGCCGTTTCTACCAGTCTAGCATTGGACCCATTATTACCCTATGTAATAATGGATGTGTCTGGAACAGCGCCATGTCGAAAATAAAACATCTTCGGCCTATACTTTCGTCAAAAAATGCAGACGTCTCATTCGTTAACGAATTGCATTAACCTATTAACGCCGTTTTCATACGGCACCCATCATCCCCAGTAACTCTTCTTGCCAACTTTAATCATCCGACACTAAACTGGACATCAGCGCCATCATGTTGCACACCGTATTCTTCGTATTGTCAAGCGTTCATTGATTCATGCACTCTTTTCAATTTTACCCAAGTCGTTGATGATCCCAAATATATTGTCGGCAGTTCTGCAAATCTTCACTTAACCCTGACTACTAACCACTATATAGTAGGCGCAATAAATTTCTTGCCGGGGCTCGGCGATCATTCTTTACTTCATTTTAATCTCAATTTTATTACATCCGTACCCTCCAAAAAGGATAGGTTAATTGATCACAATAAGGCAAGCTTAAAAAGCAATCAATAGCGAACTTCCGCTTCTTCTAAAGGAATACCTTCAAGGCTTTGAACAATGTTTTGTTGAAGTAAACAGGCGAAGGTGACTATTCTTCACAAATCTGGTAATAAGCAAACGCCCCTTAATTATCAGTCCATTTCTCTTACTAGCATACCACGTCATATGTTAACAATTGGCTAGTTTTGTGGACTCGATCTCTTTCTTTAATTCTGCACAACATGGTTTCAGGAAGCCATACTATTACGAGACTTAGTTACTGTGTTCCAGTCATTAAACGGCAACCACTTTGCACAATCGTTCTTTGGCTCATTGCATTTTCTTCGATTTCTCTGAAGTGTTCGACAAAATTAATCATACCCTTCTACTAATTAAACTTAAGTACCGAAATGTTGACGCTAACCTCCTCCTCTGGATCGACGTTTTCTGAAGAGACAATCACAGTTCGTGTCTACTAACAATAATAATTCACCATTAAATAACGTCGAGTCAGTTTTACCACAGGGGTCCGTTTTGGGCCTCCTCTTTATTTAGTTTATGTTAACGACCTCCCTAACTGTGTGATTTCTCCTATCCACATGTTCGTTGACGACTGGGCTAATTATCGCAGAACAGCTGACCCTACCAATGTTTATGCACTACAAACTGACGTCAACTACATAGCTGAATGGTGTGATATGTGGCCAATAGATCTAGACGTTAGAAAATGTAAAGATATTCGAAGGTCGCGCACTAATGTTACCCCTGCTTGCTATGTATTAAATAATATTCCTTTGGATTTCTTTATTTCTTACAAATACTTGGGTTTGCATATAAATAAAGATCTTAGCCTGAATCAAGGTATTGATTACATTATTAATAAAAGTTAACGGATGCATGGTTACCTGGCCGCACTTCTTCTAAAGCACCTTTATATAAACTGCAAGTGTACAAGACCTAATTAGGTTCTACATTAGAATATACCTCTGCAAATTTGTGACCTTGTTTTTGCAAACTTAACATCCTTAGTCGAGACGGTTCAGAATAATGCAGCGCGTTTCATTCTTTTTCAACTAACACCGCACTAGCAGCATTACTTCAACGAAACTAGCACTGTCACTGCCAGAAAGTGTCGCACCTTAACCTTTTACACAAAATTAAGGAGCATGCTAAGTTTAAGCATGCATTCATTTCGCAGCCATTTTATCGCTCGTCTTGCATCGACCACTCTTGCAAAGTAATCGTCATCAGTTATAAAACCAATGCATTTCATCATTCGGTTCTCCCTCGTACACCGGCAGAGCGGAATTTCCTCGCCTCCGAAGTCGCCTTAATAACAAAACACGACTTATTTCGACATCTCATGAGTAACAGAATACGACTTATTTCGTTCAACACGCCAAAGATATCTTAAATCTGATCTATAATATTTATGTGTTTTACTACCCAGTTATCTTCTTTGCAGCACACAGTGTTGTATGATTAGGCTTGCTGCGCTTGTTGCTATTTCACCTATTTTAGTGTTTTTCTATTTTTGTCATTTCTTCTGTATTAAGTATTTCTGCTCTTAGATGTATTTGTCTATTTTGCAATTTTTTTTGCAGTTCTATATTGGCTTTTATTTTGGCTAGGTTTGATTCAGCGTTGGTTATTCTGGCTAGGTATTATGCACGACACCCCTCTGTAATGCTTCCGCGCTTGACGGTAATATAATGAAACGAAATATGTCTACCCAGATCTAAATATTTACAGCTTATAGAGTGGATGGAACAAAAAGTGAATAAAATGGCCTAAAGCCAAAAATGACGTTCAGTGGCAGCGCAAGATATCAGGAGTAAGGAAGCAATTTATTCAGGCAGGAATGCGAACGTTTCCTACAAGGCTGCTCGAACAGGTGGTGCGGGATATTCTTGACCAACAAGTTCTCGGATCCTCTCGCAGGAGGCTAATTTTCCCATAGGCTAGATAAACGCTCCCACGGATGCTGCGCAACAAATTTATTACGAAACTAATTTTGCACTGCCAACTGCACCTGGTGAAGCACCGGGAGGGGGGGAAGAGCATTTATTTGTTGTGTGTGTGTGTGTGTGTGTGTGTGTGTGTGTGTGTGTGTGTGTGTGTGTGTGTGTGTGTGTGTGTGTGTGTGTGTGTGTGTGTGTGTGTGTGTGTGTGTGTGTGTGTGTGTGTGTGTGTGTGTGTGTGTGTGTGTGTGTGTGTGTGTGTGTGTGTGTGTGTGTGTGTGTGTGTGTGTGTGTGTGCGTGCGTGCGTGCGTGCGTGCGTGCGTGCGTGCGTGCGTGCGTGCGTGCGTGCGTGCGTGCAGGGGGGGCGTCTATTTTTCAGCCCTTCCTTATAAAGTTCTAAGAGTGCGCTGTGGCGGAGCAATATATGCGCCGATCGTAGCGCAAAACTCGATTGGACAAGAAGTTTACTTCGCCATCGAGGCCTTTGGGCTACACCTGTGTTGCAGTCTTTTTGCGGCTGCAGCCTTTCAACTAGACTTGAATGAAGAAGTTACAAAGAAATGGAACGTAAGGTAGGGAATGCCGCTGTGCTTTGCTGCAGATATTGTGAGTTGAGGTTTGTGTACGTTTCAATGGGAGGAAATTTCGCAGAATAATAATTACTTATTTATTTTTAAATACTTTAAATTAAGGTTTTTAAAGTAAGAATAATCCAATGGCATTGTGCACAGGTACAATGTATGAAGTTTGTCATGAAAATACAACCTATGTGCCTGTACTCACCCAAACACTCCCAGTGTTTTCATCCTGTGCTGAATGCTTTGTATGTATGCAGTGCTCAACAAGCATAAAGGAAGGTCTTGTGTATAATACTTTATATTTTCGGCACCTGGAGTGCTACTGTGCATGCTTGAGCCTGTGCCAAGGCGCCTCGATCAGTCACAAAAATTGTGAATGTGGGTGAGGCTGACAGCTTATATTTAACAAAATGCTCCACGTCAGCATTTTGGTCGCACAGTGCATCACCAGTGTCAATATGACTGCAGTGGACTTGCGATTGTGGTAGTCTGAGACCATCAGCTGCAGCTGTGACGGTTTGTGCAAGCCAATGGCGAGCACACGCACAATTCTTATGAACTGTGCGTAATACTACAACGGAGGGATAGAAAAGACAACACGTGCACTCTTTCTTTCCGTCTCTAGCCGAATTTCACGCTGGTCGTCACAATGAACACCAATGAACTCATCCAGTATAGTGTTCTTCTAAGCCGCATAACTAAGCCGCAATACACGAGAAAGGGTCCGAGAGAGGCAAAAACGGCAGACTTTGCAAGCCACTATTTTCGGCTGACTTCTGTACCGAACCGTATCTAATTTACATTATTTGGAACACGGAGTCCTTGCGGATTTTTAGTATTTCTACAAGTATATGCTATATGAAATATTACGGAAAGCGGCTGGCAGCGCTTTGCATCCAGGTTTGTACGTAAACTTGTGAAAATAATTTTACAATCCAGCTGTAAAAATTATCATTCGTGAGACAAAGACCCTTAAACAATCTTTCGACAAGCACAATATGAGTGCTCGCTCTCTTATGAGACGCCATTACTCGACAGCTGAGGTTAAATGAAAAAATAAAGTCCGCCTGACTTCCATCGACCTAAGTTGGTGGCGGTAACGCAAACGTAACACGAGAGCACATAAGGCATTAACGCTCCGCAGCCACTGCCATTGCGTGCCGTACAAAGTGCACAGTGAAGCCGCGCGTGCTCACATAAAAGACAGCACTAGTGGACTCTAACCCTTCAGTAACCATCCGCGAAACGAGGCCCCTCAGGCAACGATAGCCGAGTTGAGTGCGAGCAAAGCTCGCTCGGCATATTCCTTTTCCCGCCCGCAGGCCCCCCATATAGCGGACACCGGAGACGTAGGCTGCTTTCGCAACGCGCTCGCCACTCAGGAGAGGCTACTTTGTCCTCCATGTACACGCTTGGGCGCTTCTGCACTTGCGTGTGCGCTTTAGTTTCCTCACTCCCCTGGGAGTAGCTCGCTAGCGGCATGCGCATTCTGAAGCACTGTAAGCGAAGCACGGATTCGGCTAAGCACGACGTCATTATGCCAGCGGCTACGAGTAAGCAAACACCTTCAACGAAGAATTGCAAACTTTTCTGACAAAATTACAGCACTCTTTCTCAAGGGCATGGAACACAGTGTCAGAGAACTGTGCACTAGTTGAAGCAAGTGAGTCCCTTGCCGGCATTAAGCCCTGTTGCCTTTTTAGATGACTTGAACTGGTCTGCGCTTTCAAGATGCAGTAACGCTAAAAAAGAAAATGTCAGCCTGACTTAAACAGCAATCTTGGCGGTCCATTAGCTGTCGGTGCTGATGGAAGGGGAGCTCACCTTTCTAGATCGGTTTCACAGTATGGCCGGTTCCTGGCGCATACTGCCGCAGCCGCACTCTAATAAAAGGGTAATGCAAAATCTCTTCTGTACTCTGTGACGCCAGGGTTCGTAACACCAGGGTCCGTATATCGAGTGATGTATTCTTCATCATAAGTTCGGTCTTCACAAGAACATTTGAATTTCTTCCGCTGTATCGCAGCGATTTCTTTGCCCCCTTAATTCAATCATCAAGCCGGATATCTGAACCTACGCCCGTGGCAGAAAAAACTGAACTCGCTCTTCGGAGCTTTCAGGTAAGATTGAAGAAAAACAGAGGCTGAGAAAATGCCACTCACCCTTTCAGTATAGCTCCAAAGGAGTGTTTGTAGTCGGAACACAAAAATAAATATGCTCATGTCGAGATGTAAAGTCGTTGGCCACTTTGCCGTCGTGAAACGTGCTGCTTCCATCAGCTGAAAACGTAGGAATGTTAAGTCTTGGGGACCTCACAGGATTCTTACAGTCAGCCGCGGCTATGAAGAGCGTGCCATTGACTGAGACATTGCTCTGCCACATTAAGTAGAGGTTTGGGCACGTTGAATGGCGGCATACGGGGTTACTGAGCATAGAACGACTATGTAATGGTTTGGTTTATAAGGGTTTAACGTCTCAAAGCAACTCAGGCTATGCAGACGCCGTAGTGAAGGGCTCCGGAAATTTCGACTACCTGGGGATCTTTAACCTGCACTGACATCGCACCGCACACGGGCCTCCAGAATTTCGCCTCCATCGAAATTCAACCGCCACGGCCGGGATCGAACCCACGTCTTTCGGGCCGGCAGCCGAGCGCCATAACCACTCAGCCACCGACCATGTAATTAGCGACAGTCTGCACTGTGTCTTGATCCTCTTGATCCTGAAGTTCTCTAAGCCTTGCTGTGCAATAAACTACTTGTTTGACTAAGAACCATTAGGGTATTACTCTTTACTTTTCTGGTCAATCTTTCAAGCTGAACCAGCTCCTACGAACACAGGCTGCCGTGTTTCTGCACAAGTGCCGCAACGTCGTGGCTTTTCCGCGCTGCATTCAAAGCAGTACCATCTTCAATGACGGCCTGATTTAAAATGCGTTATTTTAGAGTAAGGCCCGGAAGCGTTGCTTTTATGTTTACCGTTCTTGCTTTTCGACATTCCTGTACATCGAACCACAAAAAAGGTAAACGCTGCCACTCTCATCGCGTACGTGCTCGGTGATATACATATACTCGTTATTTAAAGCACAGACATAGTGAGAAAGACTGGCCTACCATTTCATGACTATGCATACGCTGCTACTTTATTTTTTTACAGAGCTCTAAAGCCTGAGCTGCTTGCTTTGATTTCTTTCTCTTTGATGTCTTCGAGGTTTGATTTGGGGTTCGAAATCAAACATTGATGTTGCGTATTTTTTAGTCCGAAAATATTTTAACCTACCCCCTCAATTTCTACGATGTCTCACGCGAAGAAAATGATGCCACAATCAAACTCAGCAAGCAAGTAAGTGTGCATGGCAATCGACAAAGCAAAGTTCAACCTGGGGATAACCTTGCAGCGTAAGGATGGCAACACATGGTATGGCACATGTGAAATATACCAGGTATGGTTAGCACACCCTAAATTGGCCCATGGAATGACCTTGGCCGATTGAAAGGCGAGCGGGCGACATATAAAAGGCTAAATTTAGAGATGACCCTGCAGGCTAAGGACGAGAGCACATGGCTCGCACATGAGGCATGTCCTAAATATGAATTGGACGCCCGAAGTTTTTATTTTGGAATTACCTTTGCCGAATTGGACTGCCGTTGAATCTGGATATCTTTGGGTGGAATACAGGCTAGGCCTGGTCACAAAATTGAATAGCCCCATTCCAGAATTTGGCTGTCCACTCCCGATGATTTGAGAATTGAGGTGACCCACATTAGGAACAGACCTGCGACACCCCTAAAATGGGTTTCGCCAGCCTCCAAAATTTGGGTGGCTGAGTGTGCTTTCACATAACATTTCGGGATCAGTAATGCCAAACAGCCAGTTATTTTATCGCTCTTTCCATTTCCTACTGTATTTGAATTTCTCGCAAAATGTTACCGTAGTGTTTTTCTGCACCCCACCTCCTCCCTTTACAAAGTTATTCCTTGTTCGAAAGAGCCTTTGGATTATTTGAATAAATAGGTAAGCATAATATTAACAAGCCTTGAGTACATTTCCCCCAGTGAGTAGAACAGGATCCCAAGGTGTAGCAGAATATGTTGTGTGAAAGGATGTTATAGTAATTAGAGGGCTCCTAACGTCTACCTGGAGTGTACTTGCTTTCTAAAACAACAACTCCGGTTTGAAGGTTCCTGGGAAGGACGTCTTTCTTTCGAACAATGCTGGGTCAATGCTCGAGGACTTGCGGTGATAATGTTCTTGCTTTCCATCCCCGTCGTCCGTATAGCTAGTGATTGGCTGAAACCTTGCCTTGCAAAACAGGTTACCTGACGCAATTTCCGGTATTACAACGTTTTTCAACGACACAGTGCACTTTGCAGAGACCAGTGCTATCACAGAGGCCAGTTGCTCGATGATATTTAAGAAACGCATGCACAATACAAGAGGAGAAAATGGCATATGACACTTGAGGCAAACGCAAAATTGGAAGTGTTTATTGCCTACCGAAGAGGCATATATACACATGGACCGTCTCGAAAACACAACCGCTTCTGTCATTGATGCGCGTGACTAGGACCACAATCGCGCAACTGCACTTCTATCAAATCTATTTCTTTTTTTTTTGTGAGTGCAGCAGATGATGTAATTACTAACGTTCATTTCTTCGATGTAATCACTGAAAAAGCTTTGCGATTTCACTTTCAATTATTGATTTCTGCTTTCCTACTATTTCAGACTGGCGTGATAATCTCCCCGACCGGCTACAAAGCCAGTAGGGTAGATGTGTACCAGGAGGCTGCTCGAACATAATAATGACGGTGGAAAAATTACTCAGCCTGGAAGTCAAGCGCAGCATTGTACGCAGTACGAACACAATAGTAGACCATTATTACACAGGACTCAAATAGGAGGCAAGCAGTAAGAACGAATGGAGTGCGAATTGAAGAAGGTGTTTTGATCGAAACAGCAGACAAAAGAATGTGTGGAGGTAAACAATTTGTCGCAACACAAATAAAACAAAATAGATATGACAGAACTCGATATGCCGAGTTGTGTTATTGATTACATGCATAAATGACGAAGCTTTTGTGTTTCCGAGAACACGTGTTTACATACTCCTCCTCGATAAGGAATATCGTTATATGTTTGCGCTTGTGTCGTGTGTCATCTACCATTCTGTCCCCTTCTGTTGCTAATTAACGCATACGTTTCCAAGTATTTACTGCGAAGTTGCCCACGGCGGAGAACAAGCTTCTATGAATAGCAGCAAGCTGTCGAAAATGGTGCCCTTTATGCGCACAAAACTGTACGTTGGTGTGGAAACGCATCACGTCATAAGTACGGACTTAGTACCTTAGAGGGCAGAAAATACAAGGGCTCTCAGCCCGCCATTTCTCAAGTGATCAGGCCAAAAAACGGTGAGCAACAAATTGTCGCGAGGGTCTGTTGCTGTTTTTAATTTTCAGTCATCACTCAGACGTGGTTTGCCTTGCGTGTTGGGCCATTTCGGCACGCATGGCGGCATTTCTCTGTGTTATAGGAGCCTAAGGCGAATAGGCGCTGTTTACTTCTCCCATGCGAACCGCAGTTACGGGCGGGCAGTGCATCTGCGCTCAGGACTGTTCATGAAGCACGTTTATTATCTGAAAGAATCTATCAGGTATAAGGAGAGCGTCTTCGATGTGACTATAGACTCCAGATGCTCTCCAAAAGCCGCTTATTTGGATGCTTATCTCGTTTCGCATCGTTTGATGCAACATTTACCTATGAAAGGTTTACATTTTGAAGCCCTCGTCTTTCCTTCTTTCCGTGAAGTACCGTCATTGCTCCGCTGAAAGTAGCAAAATACAATGCCTCCGAGAGAAAGTCTCGTGCAATATATTAGTAAAAAAAGGCAAACGAAAATGAAAACTAGAGTGCGAAGAAATGAACGCTGATAAGGTTTAACAGGTGCAACCTTTGTTCCGTAACCTTCATATAGGGAGCAATGAAAACGAGGGAATAAAAAAGCAAACAAGTTTGGTTGGTCGTAGACAGTCTTTCAAATATAGCGGATGGAGAGGAAATGCAGGCTTGGGCTAATACCAATGCCTAATACCGAATCTCAACCACTATAGTATTCTGGTTCCCTAGTGTTATATCTTCCAGTGTTGCGATTGGCGTTTCAATTGCATTCTTCGCATTTATTTGAACCCTGATAGAGCATGGAATGAAACTGTATCGCTCAATTTAATGATTTAGATTTTCTTGGAATTGCGCTTAGCAGGAGTTTTAATGAACGTCACCGTAAACAATTCTAGCATCGAAGCATGGCTTCACCAATAAGACTTTACTGGCTCGAAGATCGCAGGAGGAACTGAACTACCCAAATTCGTTTTTTTAATTTGTAAATATTCACATAGGAGGAGGCTTAGTTACTTTTTAAACGCAAATATTGCCTCTGCATTCTTACATGAACACAAAAAGTAGAATGCGTCAGTCCTATGAGGCGCAATATTCAGTCCTACATTTTGCATGTAATAAAAAAACGTAACTAAATTTTCTGGAAAATTTTAGTTTGCATTTTAGTTAACAAAGTACAAGATTTCTATTACACCATTATATATCATTATAATGATATATTACAATATATCAGCTCGCATCTTGTTCGTATCTTGTGAGTTTCCAACTCGCTCAAGCGAAGTGTTACGGGTGGAAGTACAGAGTGACTAGTGTAAAAGACATAGCTTGATTGAAATGAAAAGAAATAAGGCGGTTTAAACCGCCACCTTAGATTACAGATAGTAAAGGAACAATAATTTTTTGCAGACTAATAAAATCATTCGACCGGTTTTAGCACTGCTTAAAAGCTGCACCTATAAAGCGTGATTACCCTTCGAGAAAGTCTAATTTCATTGTGTCCCATAAAACTACAACTTAGAATAAAAATGTTTCAATTCGGAGGCTTTAAAGTCCGAAAGCGAAACACGGGCTATGAGGTCTATTGAAACTAAGTTATGTAGGTTTTAAGTTATATTTAAATCACTCCCATTAATGAATTGCAGATAAACGCCGAGAAATAGCCAGTCACAATGTTCGCATGAAGGTTGCTCGCTTGTGGAGTCTCCTTCATGTGGTGCCACCCATGTATTTTGCCACTTGTTTGTTTTGTCTTGCTTTCCGAAACAAATCACGAGATTAGGCGGCTGTCTTCCTCTGCAGGCGCCTCGGTAGATTCAGGGCCTTATCTTATCGCCTGAGTGAACACAAAGGCAGATGTTGCAAAGCCTCCTTTGCATTTCTGGTGCCGCTGTTTACGTCAGGTCCACCTACCGTGTTAATTGCAGTGCAGAATACCGAATGATACTACTCCGGTCTCAGCGCGGTGGTATCGTGCTGAAAGTCTTATGCACGTAACTAACACAATGTGAAATGCAAACATGAAGACCCAAAGAGCCACCAAGATCAGCATCCTCCAAAAAGCATTTTTGCTGAATTATACGCTGAAAAAATTTCGCGCTTGAAGGCAGAGCACAAGCGCAATGCTACAGATCACGGTTTTTCAGCCTAATTAGAACACGATTTTAAAATTAGTACCTCCCAACAATTTTATTAACAAAAATAAACGTCGCGTTTGCTCTGGCAACATACCTAGCAGGAAATCAATCTCCATGGGATGGCTTGTAACGGTTGGTGTGTAAGGGTTGCAGTGGAACTCTTTAATATTTATCGAGCCAGCCTCACCTGTAGAATACTCAGCGTCTAGCAGATATATAGAAAGCTCGACTAGAAGGTTTCTACTAGCATCTTAGTGCAACTCATTGAATAGTTTTCGCGCAGCGTCCTACATAAACATACGAAACTGGCAGCAGTCAAGCAAGTTTCACATGCTTGGTCTCATTTGCATGTATATTGCGCAAAAACAGGGAATTTTGCCCTTTCATTGGGTTTGTGTGCAACGCTGCCCTCAATGTCAACGTCGAAAAGCTTTTGGAAATACCCGTGCTGGCAGTTCTACTATTCTGCGTTTAGCCATGCCTATTAGTAAATGCAGTGCCACGGCTAATCTATGTGTTGAATAATTTTGCTTGAATAAATATCGTGCATGGATTAAAAGTACACTATGATATTAGTGTTGTGTTGTGCGCTCGGATTTTTTATTTAAATGTATGCACATGTCGATGCCTTCATAGTAGGATTTTGGGGGCAGCCGGCAGAAACCCTGATTAGTCCCCATCGAAACAATTTTTTAATATACAGGCAGAACTAGCAATAAGAACTAATCCTTACTGAGAACGAATGAATTACTGCAACAAGACGCTTTGATATCGTTCTCCTCACATATTAAACCAGAACATCACCAATTCACCACACTGACTTGATATAGCATACAGTTCATGACACACGTAACCTTATTTCATTTGATGCTTGCAGTTTGCCCCTTTTTGAATTTTAGATTTGTTGTGTTTTTAAAAAATTTTTTAGATCCTTTCGTTGCAATTTTCGAATGTTTGTACTTTGTTTTTGAAACCAGTAAATACAATAGATTTGTTGTGTGCGTTACCGCTGCGCTGTAGACGGTGCTTTACAGTCGTCGTCAAGATTCAGACTAGCTTTACGACTCTTCCCCTCCGCATCAATGATGAAGAAATAAAAGATTTGATTTGATTTGAAAAGAAAGCGCTCTAAAGAATATACCTGTACGGAAAGCGTAATGAGTTACTACAAATTCAATGATATGCAAGAGCTCAGTTTGCAAATTATTTATCCTTGAATAAGTTCCTTAATTTAAATGGGATCATGCTAAGATCCGCCGCAGAGGCTGAGTAGTTAAGGGTCTCCACTGCTGTTGCCAAAGACGCTGAGACGATCTGTGCCGCGGCAGTAGCATTTCGGCGGCGGCTACATGCAGAGCCCATCCACTGTGTGATGGTATTGTACGTTAAAAAATCCTAGGTGGCCGAAATTGTCCGGAGCCTTCCAATACCCCTCATTGGGAGCCCTCATTGCCTCAGTTGCTCTGGAACGCTAGACCCCGTAAACCGTGGTATGTTAATTCAAGTCGTCATTAGCAACAAGCAAAACTTGTGCTACGTTCTAAATTTCGTTTGCTGTGTTTAGCTTACATGGAAACGTCTGAATCTTACTTCTACAAAACGCCGAAAGGGTAAATTTTAGTTACCGCTTTTAGCGCTTCTTTACTACAATACGTAACTCAAGAAGAAAAAAAAAGGCAAATTTAATGTTGTTGCATTATCTATAGCCTGGTCTCATCATGCCTTTCTTTTCCTGATCCCGGTATGCGCTAACTGGAACATGGTTACTTTTATTCCAACGCAAATATTTCCAAACAAGTCAGCCGACATTTGTTTTTCTGTAATTCAGACCATTTTTTTCAGATTCAGACCGTTTTATTTCCTTTCAGTTGAAAGTGGAAGACGAGGCAAAAGGCATGGAGCCTGAAAAGGCCTCGACACCCATCTTTAGTTCGGAGCAGGCAAAACTTCAATACATTGGAAGGGATTTCTCCTGATGAAACGGTGTGCACATAGACTTAAAATATAATGTAATATGAATATAAAATGATGCCTGTCGATTAACGCAACGTTCGAAAGCACATAAGAGGATCCGCGACAACACACTGGCGAAAAAAGAAACCGCTGGATAAAATGTTGACAGAAACGTGGAAAAAAATATTTTTCGCTAGAGTGATAATTTGTATGGGCATATGAGTGCAGCTATATACATAAGATATCATCAGTGATCATTAGGAATGCTTTGTACTGTAATTTTAAGGGCTTAAATGGTAGCGTAATATTAATGTAGGACTAATGATGGTTAAATAACTTTGTTGCTTGATAAATAACATCCTGTCTTCCATAAGTTGTTCTCACCTTTCTTGTTTTATGTGTAAGGGTTCAAAAGATATAGTGTGGCGATATATCTGTAAATCTGGTGTAAAGGTTTTTTTATGAATTAATTGCATCAGTTTAGAGTAATACACTTTGTTGGCCAGTAAAATATCATGTCTTAAGAAGAGTGGCTGATTAGGTAGGTCACGTATTCTACCTCAAATAGACGTAGAACGCGTTTTTGCAGTACGAGCAGCCTGTCGTAATTTTCTTTAGTCGTAGTGCCCCACACTAATATTGCGTAAAGTAGCAGTGAGTAAAATAGCGTATAATATAAGGCCTTTTTAATCCAGAGAGGGATAAGTGCAGCTATACGGCTCATACAGCCCACAGCACGGGAAAGATCAGTGAGAAGGTGATTAATATGTGGAGTCCAGGATAGATATTCACTGAACCAGACACCTAGAAATTTCTGAAAATGTACCTGTTCAACGTGTTCCATTCTGAATTTAAGTGTGAGGCTTTTTTTAGTTAATTTTTTGACTGGTTTGAAAAGTTTGAACTTTGTTTTACGCTTTACGCGTATTTTGTTGCAGACTATTGTCCTCGAGCCAAATAGATAGCTGAGACAGGTAAAGATTAGTTGCTTTTTCTAGGTCATTTGCGTGTTTACCTGTAAAAAATAAACTAGTGTCATCAGCAAAGACAGTTATATCAGGTATGTACTTAACATCTGTGATATCATTTATATACAGCAAAAAGAGCGTGGGACCTAGTATAGAACCATGAGGTACTCCTAGTTTTATTTCTAAATTTTCAGAGTGCTCTCCATTGATGTTTATGAACTGGTATCTTAATGACAAATAGCCCTTTATGAGGTCTGATGCAACGCCTCGAATTCCATACCCATGAAGTTTGTGAAGCAAAATTTTGTGCTTGACAGAATCAAAGGCTTTCCCTAAATCAAGAAAAATTCCCGAAGTAAACATTTTTGCTTGAAAATTCTTTATAATTAATGATTTTACATAGAGCAGGGCCTCTTCAGGTGTCTTGTTTTTTTTGGAACTTGAATTGAAATGGTGAGATTATATCATATTTTTGCTGGAACATAGTCAATGGATTATTTATAGACTTTTCGTATACCTTTGAGAAAACCGGTAACAGTGAAATTGGTCTATAATTAACAAAATCATTTTGTGTTCCTCCTTTGAGTATAGGTACCTTTTTAACTATTTTAAGCTGGTCAAGTACAGTTCATGTTGATAGAGATATTTTTATTAAATGTGACAATAGAGGACTTATTTCAGATGACACTTGACACTTGAGACTTGGATGTCATCATAACCGCTTGCAGCATTTGGCTTCAGTTCCTTTATGATTTTTGCCAATTTCTGGAGGTGTGACAGCACTTAGGACTCTAGAGTTTGTTTGTGAGCCTACGTCTGTTCTTTTGTTGGCTAGGGATTGAAGGCACAATGCTGTATTTAAGAAGTACTTATTCATTTCATCCGCTAATTCTTTCCCGCTGAGAACAGCATTATTCACCAACATCTGTTCTACTTGGTCGGAATTTAGGCCTTTTTCCTCTGAGGGCGTTGACTTGTTTCCACATTTTTGCAGGATTGCTCTTTATTTTTGAAAACATAGTTTCATAATATTTTAACTTAGCCCGTTTGATGTCAACATTTAATTTATTTCGGATTTTTTTTTAAATGAGCAAAAATGTTTCCGTCTTTAGTGGCAAGAATTCTGTGAAACGTTTTGTTCTTAGCTACTATTTTTTTGTATAGTGCGTTATTAATGCATGGTTTCTTTATTTTCTTGTTACTCTTTTTATTTCTCAAGAGGAAACGCAGAATCATAGCAATTTGTGAATATTTTTAAGAACGTTTCATATGCTCTGTTTGCTTCATATTCTAGGTATACGCGATACGAGTCCGCTTACTGGATTAAAGCTTTGAAATTATTCACTGACACCTCATTGATACTTCTATGATGAAAACAATTGCCGTTGTGAGCCTCATGGGATAGGCGATGCGTGGCGAAAAAAAGAGGTAGGTGATCACCGATGTCACAGGGGAACGTGCCAGAAACGAGCTCGGAAGTGTTGTGGTTGGTGACACAAACGTCAATAGATGTAGAGCAACTGGAGGTGATTAGAGTTGGTCCCGGTATAATGTCTTCGCATCCGTACGATGCAACAAGATAGTTGAAGTCGTGTGAATAAATGTCTTCAGACACTGTATTAATGTTAATATCACCCATGATAAAGAATGGTTTTTGATAGGATTTACAGTATTCCAGAACCACCTCAAACTTAGCCAAGAAACGGCGCTTGTAGCCAATTGGCGGTCTGTACACAACCACAAGTGTGAAATTTTTTTGCATCAATACCCAATCACTCAATATCACAATCTGAATCAGTAATGTCATCAATTATCTCACCTGCGAACTGGCGCCGCAGGTAAACAGCAACACCACCACCACCTTTACGACTTCTATCCGATCGTCTGCACGAGTAGTTTCTAATTTGGGGCGAGGAACCAGTTTTACCTAGCCATGTCTAACAAAACAACAACGCAATCCCACCGACATCCGCAGAACAGTTTAGGGCCGAAACATTGCAGATTCATAGATGAACAGTGAAAACAGGCTATAGGAAATGTTATTTCCACAAATGTAACAAACGACCACCTTGTAGTTTCTCAGGATCAGTACTCGAATTATATGCAAAATTACCTCATTGCTTACTTTGTTGCGATGAATTATACAACTTCTTTACTCGGGCTGCCGAATCAATCGCGCCGACCGAAGCCCTTGCAGCTACTCAGCTACTAAGCAGGCGCAAAGACTTCTGTACTGAATGCACTGCTCCCTATTGAAAAATGCCAACGAGAATTTTTTCTTTTCGCCAAATTCACCGGAGGCTGTATGTTTTACAGTTCGTCTGCATTCCATGATTTCATGAAGCCAGGGGCAATGCTAGCTACTATATGTTCACAGTACCGACACTTTTAGGCATCATATTACGTCGAGCTCTAAGATTAAATTTGAGCTCTCCAACTTTGCACAAGAAATATATCTTAATGAACTGAACTGATTATCAGAAGCGAGGACGACCATAGTGTGTTAGTGTGTTTGAAACCTGAAGCTTCATACACTGTTACTAATGCTATATTGGGCTTATTGCTCTTATGGTACCTTTTAAGTCGACATGAGGAAACAGGAAACATAATATGAGTATATTACGTCACTCATTTGAGTTTTGCAGTTCCATGGGTGGTTCAGGTACAGAAAAAAGAAGCTGTCAGACGGCTGCCTCACGTTAGTTTCTTACTAAGTTTGCATTGCGTGGTGCTCGCCTGCATGCCATAATAACTAGATCGCAAGTTCTTTATTTAGCGGTCATCCTGGGATGCCCCATAAGTAACACTTCGTTTTACAATTACCATGCAACAGTGCGCGAGCAGCAAGCTCTAGGGTCTCTCACCAAAAGAATCGAGTCCCATACGTACTACGTCCGCCGCTATGGACGGGGGTGGCGCTGGTGAACACCCTCAAGGTTTCGTTACACTACTAAAAAAACAGCAGAATATTGGACAACCGTAACCGTAGCTCACTGGACGCGAAATTCGGAGGTCATGGGTTTGGATACCACTCGCCACATATGATTGTTTATTCTTCTGCTGTTGTTATTTTCCCGTTGATAGAAACTATAAAGTAAAAAAAAAACACGCCCCCTACGCTCCTTGGTTGCGGAGACTATAGTGACTTCAGTTATGAATATCATAACGAAAACCTCCTTCTGTCCCTCTGACTGCTGAGCAGTTTTTTGAGGGCCTATAACGCGGCAGTTTTGATGCCATAGGTAGCACAAAAGGGCTCTCGCACAGCTTCCACCCTCACCGCTAAACGTGGCACTTGCGGTAATTCCGAATGTACAACGTCCGCTGCTATAAACGAGGGGGGCGCTGGTGAACACTCTCAACTTTCGGGTACACTACACATAAATGCCCCCCTATAGTAGAAGATTGGATAATTGTCACCGTAGGTAAGTTGGTAGAGTGCCTCACACGAAATTCGGAGGTCGTGAGTTTGGATACCACTGGCAGAATGTCGTTGTTTTTTTTTGATTTTATTATTCTCCGATTCATAAAAACTACACAGTAAAAAAAAGACATCCTTTACGCTTCTTGGCTTCGGTGACCGTCGGCTTCCGTCGTGTGTATGCGATCTGTGGATTGTACAGCAGCTTCACGCATTTTTGCACGTCACCCTTTCCTGTACCCCTTTTTTCTTGGCTAGTTCATCAAACTCATCTTTGCAGACTTTTTCTGAGCTGAAGACATTCATTCGACCTAAAAGGACACCACTAAGTCAAATGCGTTGTGAAGTGTGTTTCCAAAGGAGGCTATGGCAGTTAAGGTCGGCCTCCTGCTCACATCTTATACATTGAAACGTGGAACGCTGCGCTGGGCTGGGCGGCTCCTAAAGTGCTACCACGGGAAGGAAAGCTGTAGCACGAGCGATGCTCTTGCATGCTGATAGATACAGGTGTCTCTTGAAAGCACTTCATCTCAACCCTACTGCACGTTTCGGTTCTTCGCTGCGCACAGAAACGTTAAACAAGATGCAATCAAAGACTGCATGAACCAGTCATCGATATTGCTCCGTGTCGCTGTATCTTTGAGACTCTCGTGGACAATAAAGACGCCATGGATAGATGACATTCTTTCCGCCTTGCTGAGTGTTGGTGCCTCCTTTCTAAAAGAAAGCAGTGCGTGCCGAGAACGTGAAAGGAAAGGAAGGGAAGAAGTGGAATAGCCATCGCCGGACCGTTTTTCCGCCTGGCCGTCAGTACGTTAGACATACAAGTGACAGGTGATCTGTCGAACGAGGACAAAGCTGAAAAGGGTTATGACGTTTTTTTTTCCAGTGATGGAGTACTGCTCAGGCTATGGGCTCTTTTGTAAATTATCTCCCCGGATCAATGGTGACAGGCCTTTCCTTTTGGTTGGAAGATTGCCACCGGTTAGGAGCATCGACTAATCTCCTCATGGTAAAGGAGATGAAAGATAACCATTTTCGTATTTCTTGCCTAATCAGAAGTTTCTAATTTCTTGATGCATCATGAATAACTTCATAAAAAAAGATATTGTGACCGTTTGAAAATATTCACACGCTGTGATGTTCACACGGCGGACAATAAAACACTTAAACTTTTTGAGTCTAATGCAAGTTTGTAGAGCAATATTAGCATCGTCTACATCTCAACAGTGTTGGTCATCTATGCTCTCGAACCATGATGTAATGTTATTGAAACTCTGGGGCGTCAGCAGCGCGTGTTTGCTCGCGCTGGGAATAGTGACACACTATGGGAATAGTGAGCATGATTTTGGGAATCACAGGAGTTGAAAATTTAGGTCTCTAATTGCAAGAATGTCGTTCAATAATTTCAGAACTGCATCAGAGCTGAAATTGCGAAGATTCGCCAGCACCTCGCAGTGCCATGCCGAGAAGAGTTTTATGCTTGATTTCGCTAGAAGGTTCAGCTAGCGAAATTATTTTCAGCTACACATTCTGCGCATATTCGTTGTTGACGCATGGAAGCAAAGGCGTTCATCAGCCTGCATAGCATGGAAGTTTAAGTGTGCAATCATTCCTAAAAAATCATCCATGGTGTGCGAATTTGAACTGTCAGGCCCCTATTGGTCGCTCTCCTTGATTTCTAAACGGCATCGCATCTGGTTATGGTCTGTTTTAAGAGAACGTTCCCTTCTGGGTGTGGTAGGTCATTACCGAGTTATTTTGAAAAGCATGGGAGAGGCCTTTTGCCTGCACTGGGAGTAGGAAGGATGATGATGATGATAATGTCATTCAAACATCATTGGCAAGCCAATTGCTGTGCTTTCACATCACAGCAACCACTTGACAATTACACCACTTATCATCGCAACTTAGGCAACATAAAATAAAAAAAACCTTGCTTGACTAACTCTAGTGCTTATACTGTCAAAGTAACTTTGCGACTCTGGCAGTGCTTTGTTACTCACAGCTTTAACCCTTCTTTAGCGTGAAAATTTATGACATCTCGCATGCATTCCAATGTTGATAGTGAACTCTCAGTGACACTGGAGGTGGAATGTTTTCACTCTCAAGCAATTTTGACCACATGTTTTGTATTAAAAGTAATAAACATTTCACAGGGGTGTAAACTCGGGCAAGTCGATATCCGTGACCCTGTGGTACGTGCGCGTGTTCTTTCGATCGTCTTGGCTTGCTCTACGTCCATCTCATGTATTAAACATTTGTAACTCTTAAATTTTAGCGACACGCAACTCAAAATTGCTACACTAACCGTTATGTAGCAGTTGACGCACGCAAAACAGTCAAAAGCACTAAATTGCTCCTAAACTTTTCTAGGGACGAAATGGCCTGCGTGTATCTTCAAAAACGCTTGTCCAAGCACAAAGGACAACAAGGACACCTATTAGTGACCGATGAAATCACATTGGGTGGTTTCTTTCATCGCTCGATAGTTTTAACTACGCGAAAATTTGGTACACAGGTACACAGCCATCCGTTTTCTATTGCTTGAAGCGAGTAGTATACATGCGTTCTGCTCTTCGAAATAGGGTTCATTTGAAATAAAAACACCTTCATGCACGAGAGCACGAATTTCGGTGATATTTGTGCGCGAAACTTGAAAACATTTTTCTGATGTTGTAAGCTCAGAGGAATGCACCTTAATAAGTAGCAAAACCTATTCTTGTCACTAATTCTTGCAGAATGATCATTCCTTTAAAGATTTTAAATTGTTTTTTTTATCCTGGATCTGAGCGCCAGCCTCTCTCAGTGCCCTCAGCGCCAGTCTTGCAATATTGGAACCACCGGCTATATACGAATATGGACACTGTGAGCGCGATTTGCATCCTCTGCATCCTTATTATTGTACTCTTAAGATTTTGGGAATAGACACCGAGTGTGGACGCTTCGTTATATGCTACTCCCACTTTCACCTTGCAGGAGGCTCCTTTGGCTAAGTCGACCTTCAAATTGGAGGACAAGCGGGTTCTAAATTGGAGGACAGGAGCGGCAGCTGTAACTAGCACCACATGCATTAATGTGGCACAGGTTTCGGTATGTACAGTGAGGTCAGGATCATAAGTGCGGAGATGCGATGTAGCTGTGCGTTCCATGTTTTGTGATAATGCAGACACCGCGCCTTGAGACCGACGACTGAGGTCATAAACCTCAAGAGCGCAGTGTAGTCCCTAAGAAGAAACCAGTTAAAGTCGCAAACTGTCCGGCTTTCATGTTGCGTCAAGAATATATAGATAGAAAAATGCTTGCAAAAAAAATCTTCTCATTACTGTGTTTATCTTGCGGAGATTTCGCATGTGCTTGCAGTTTAAAATTTTGTGACTGATTTTGGCTGGTTTCGTATATGCGATATCTCTATGTCCTTTTTCGGAGGCATGGTCGCGGTTAGGTCACAACGTGGGGGTCATTTGGGTGGCTGGGAGGGCGCTGTGTCAGAAGACACCTCTTACGAAGTGACTTCCTTGCGTACGCTCACGTGGTTAGCGCGGCCTATTGGAGGCCCTGCTCGAGTTACTTCACGGCGCTGCTCATGACGTAAGCAGCTTCTTGAGGCTTGCGATGAAGTGACCGGTCGCAGCGCTGGCGCAGCTTGTCACGTGCTACTAGGTGCACGCCGACAGACGCAACAGGAATGATATACTAGGAGCTGCGCTCTAAAACGATTTAATGTTCGGTTAAAATAACGTTTTCATTGATTTCTCGTTCAGTACGCGTTTATTCACTTCATTCATGGCGCAACATCAGCTGCAGAGAGCGCATCAAGAGAGCCGAAGTACCAAAACCTTCTCCTCGGCCACTGCCGCTCGCCTTGTAGATACAGAGGGAAGGGTGATGCATGTTTGAACGACAACAGCACGTGCCCCGAGGGAGTCAAACATGGCACCGAGAGGTCAAGCGTTATTTGATTTGTTCGAGGCAGTCAGCCGTGTTTCCCGCTGCAGACTTCTTCGCTCTGCGTCGATCGATCCGCCAAAATTTTCTGTTGACGCATTGCTTGCAAATGTGACTAATGGAGCCGCTGAGATTGCTTTACTTATAAATAAATGCATAACGTCGGACAATTGCAGACCTTGACCTTTTATACGTCGGATGAAGCAAACAAGTTTTTTTTTTTAGAAAAACCAAATATGACAAAAAAGTTACAATATTAACAACGTTGCTGAAAAGCATTCTACGTTTCCAAAGAACACTGAGCGCAACTGCGTCCAATTTTTGTTCGCATGAACACAAGTTCTTCAGGTTTAGCTCTATGCAACGATGTTGACTTTCGTTCGGCAGCAAAAAAACGATAATATTTCTAAGAATATCTTCGCATCTCTGAATTCGCAGCCATGATTTAAAGTTGTCGACCGTGAAGGAGGTTTCAAGGTAACAGAGTTGTCGTGTAGACACACAAGTCGACGGCAATACAAATTCATTTAATTGATCGCAGAATACTAATGAAGCCTAGGCGTTACATTGGTTTCGTTTCCTTTATGGGGGTTTAACATTCCAAAGCGACTCAGGCTATGAGAGACGCCGTAGTGAAGGGCTCCGGGAATTTCGACCACCAAGGGTTCTTTAACGTGCACTGACATCGCACAGTACACGGGCCTCTAGAATTTCCCCTTCATCGAAATTCAACCACCGCGGACGGAATCGAACCCATGTCTTTCGAGCCAGCAGCCGAGCGCCATAACCACTCAGCCACCGCGGCGGCTGGTGGTACATTGTTTTACAATTTTTCCACACTCTAAAAGATTGGCTTTGTGAAAATGTGTTCTCTTTGATATGAGAACGCGGTAAGACACTCATAAACAATACAACAACCACCGTCTCTCATAGGCATATAGAATAAACGGGGGAGAGCGCAGCGAGATATGGAAGATAAATGACAGGTGTAAAGTTAAGAGAAAAGAAAATAGCAAGCTGGGCCAGAGAACAAGCGCGAGGTGATGATAACGGAGGTCAAGAAGAAGAAATACACTCGGGCAAGTGAGGTAATGCCGGACTAATAGTCACTCACGGTAACAGTGAATACCAAAGGAAGTGAAAAGAACCAGATGTGAACAGAGGCTAAAATGGAGTGATGAGATTTGATCACGGCTGACACAGGCCGGGGTATACAGGGCGTCCCAGCTAACTTTTTTCAGGGTTTAAAAATATGCCGAGGCACAAGACGACACCGAATAGATGTTGCTGCCTATTTCATGGCACAACGTCGTTATTTTTTGTATTCCTTTTTACTCCAAAATTATTCTACATAATTAGCTAGCATCGCAACCAATGAAGCTAGGAAAAAATTGCAATCAGAACGTCTGATTGAACTGTTTCTCGCTTCAGAAATATGGCGCATTAGTTTTTTCCGCTGACTGCGGATGCCCGCGAAATACAAAAAACTGCCATGTGAGCTGCCTGCTTGCGCGTCGCGATACCAGTGTTCTCAAACTCTTCGCTTAAAAACGAGCAGGTCATTTAGCCGGTGTGCTGCCGCTTAAAAAGTGACATTGCAACAACGCCGGTGCTAGCTTTGAGATTCACGCCAGCGCAAGCAGTAAGGCTTGCGGCTGCTTTCGTATCATGGACCGCCGCCAGCAAACCATAGCGCTTGCGCAAAAAGCAGACCCAGCGCATCTGCCCGCGCTGGCTGGTCCGGGCTCAGGCTTTGGGGTAAGCCCGAACCCGTCCAGTGCTCTAATTTGTCGCTGTTAATTAGGGTCAAATATGATGCACAGACTAAAATGTTTGCATAATACGTCTTTTTTTCTTCAACTAGCTTCGGGCGAAGGTCTCAGAATGAACTTGTTAACAGGTGTATCCCGAGCACACGAGCAGAGAAAGCACGGTAAACACCCTGAGGAAAGGACGGCGCAATATGACTCACTGCAAATAACATAGAAACTGTGCCGTTGCCTCTTTTACGCTAGAAAGCAGCAAGCAGCAAGATTCACCTTATGAAGCCAAGGTTTCCTGTGCTCTCCGTGGCTTTCTTGAGTAATAGCACCGTCCACATGAGACGAAGTCTCAGTCGAGATCACAGAGGACAAAGCTTGATTCGGGAGTCACGTCTTAACGAGAAAGAGGGTTAGAAAACTGTAACGTCGTTTGCAGGTGCACTGGTCAGGCGTAATCAGACTCAAACAAGGCAGGAAACCGCTGCGGTGAAACATAGACAAAGGCGAACTTGTGTTGTTTGGGTATGGTCCTTTCTGAGCCAATTTCCGACCCACGCTTCATTTCCTCTAAGCTACCTTTCCTCCAAGCTAGTCTTTGACATCACCGCTGAAGGAAAACACCGTACAGAGTTGCTTCTATCGGTCTTTTCGTTTTCTTGTGGCGAAGGTAATGAATGCTCAGTTCTCGTTCATCATTTTTTAAAGTGAGCTATAGGTATCTTCAAAACGTCTCTTTTCACTTCTATATATCTTCCTTCATTCCATCCAGATGGCTAAACGCATTCGCGTACCGAGTTTTTCTTTCTAGAAAGCTCATATAATCTTCCAAATTATGGCTCAACTCAGTAAAATGAGCGATTTATTATTACTGTTATCACCGCTTTAAGTGGACGCATTCCAATGCTCGCAGAGTTTATGGAAGATGGGCTCTTGAAGCGTTTGAAGACTTCAAAGAGCCGCAAAAAGGTTTAAGCGATATAGCAAGACCGTATTGGTTGTTGAAAATGATACTTCCTTGCGAACTGAAGCTGTCTTTTGGAAACAGGTGTTTTGGAATTTGATGTTATACGCCACTCGTACTTTTAAGCTAAGCGCCAGGATGCTTCCAAACAATTCTGCCATATTCTCCTCTTTTCAAATGAGGGCGAAAACTTATCACGAAACGCACGTACCAATGGTTCATCTGGAAGATTCCAATATTTTATCGCTGGTTCGAGCATTGGGGTTAGGGTTTTAGGCACGATCATGACTGTCTGCCACAGTACCGAAATGTTAGCGTCGGGGCAGTACCATCTTCATCATAAGCAGCAGCCTCCTGACTACGCCTACAGCTGGGCAAAGGCCTCTCTCATATCTCTCCAATCCTGACAGGTACCTACTGCGGTGACCCGCCGCGGTGGCTCAGTGGTTAGGGCGCCCGACTACTGATCCGGAGTTCCCGGGTTCGAACCCGACCGCGGCGGCTGCGTTTTTATGGAGGAAAAACGTTAAGGCGCTCGTGTGCTGTGCGATGTCAGTGCACGTTAAAGATCCCCAGGTGGTCGAAATTATTCCGGAACCCTCCACTACGGCACCTCCTTCTTCATTTCTTCTTTCACTCCCTCCCTTATCTCTTCCTTACGGCGTGGTTCAGGTGTCCAACGATATATGAGACAGATACTGCGCCATTTTCCGTTCCACAAAAACCAATTATTACTATTATTATTATTATTATTACTGCGGTGACCCTATCCCCTCTAACGTCTTAAGCTGATCTGTCCATTTAACTTTCGGCCGCCCATTGTTACTTTTGCGTTACCTTTGAATCTATTCTGTTACTCTCAACTACCATCGATTATCTTGCATTCGCATTGCATGCCCTACCCAAGCCCATTTGTTCCTCTTTATTACGACTAGGATGTCGCATTTGTTCCCTCAAGCACTCTACCCGCTTCCGGTGTCTTAACGTTACACGTATCATTTCTCATTCCATAGATCGGTGCGTTGTCCTCAACTTAAGCTGAACCCTCTTTATTAGCCTGCGCGTTTAGCCTGCACGTTTAGCCTGCAATATATCGCTGTTTTACACTTTTATAAAACATGTCAAAGTGAGAAATAAACGATTTTGAGGGGACCGAAAAAGATTTCTTCTCAGGCACCTACCCGTTTCAGGCCGAAGCGTGCTTTAATCGCTGGAACTGCATTTTCGCTTTCTTTTTTAATATTTTAACATTGTACTGTGAACGCAGGAAGAGACAAGGAGGCTGAAGTGGCATGGAACGAACTCAATACTGCGCTACATCGCGGCCACAGTGAATTGAAGAACAACGCAATGTAAATTCTAGGAATTCTTCCAACGCTGCGATCTAGCAGAGTATCTATTGTTGGAGGAATTATAATTCACAACCCCGCAAATAAATGCGGAAAACCTAGGTAATGAAGTGGACCCGTGATATAAAGAAGAAAAAATCAGCACGCTAGAAAGATTGGTGGTGATTGCGGTCATGTGATACGTTGAGATTAGAGAAGAAGGAATTGAGAGGGGGGGGGGGGGTAGCAAAGATGCATCACCACAGTGACTTCATTCTCCGCATGGTAAGAGAAATGTATGCTAGTCTTATTTTTTGTCTTCATTCTGGGCATTCTTGTTTATTTTATTATTCGAGGCACTAAATATAGCATGCCTTTTATCTGTCGCGATTAGCCACTTGATTGTAATGGCTTGAAAAAAACAATTTATGCTAGACCCATTTTTACGAAATATGATTGAGAGACGGACTCGGGAAGTTTCAAAGACAGAGGTAATTTTTCCATAAACATGAATTTTAAAGCTGTACAAGTGCCTTTTACTTTTGACCATAGCCCGCACTGAAAATTGCTCCTTGTTAAGTTCCGTGAACCTGCAAGACCCAAGGTTGCTGGATAGAAAATATGCTCCAACGGCCTCAAGCTCAGCGACTTACTTTATCGCGGTAACAGATCGCAATAATTTCGTCTTCCAGACGAAAACGAGTGCGCAGAGATTATGAATGACCATCCCTCTAGCTCCGTTTGCAGGCACAAATGTTTCATTTGCGCTACTGCACACATCACGCTCGAACATTAGCATCTCCAGGCTGTGCACATTGGGCAAATTCGCGCTCGCAAGGCGAACTTTATGCGATGCATCGGGATGATGATGATTACCTGAGTTTTGCCATATTACATCAATTATGTACTTGCAGCCGGGATGTACTTGCAGCCCAATTAACTTCGCCACAGTGGTGGCCTTACCATGCACACGTATACTGCATTCTCCTGATTTCTTAGAACAGTGGAAGCAACATTTACCTAGACTTTAAATTCAGAGCAGTACCAATTTTAGAAACGTCAGTAGGCTAATATTCTCTAAAAAATTGTTTGCAGATTTCCTTCGGAGCAGCGTTAACGAACTCTGTTGTCAAAGCTTTACAATAGGAGTGTTGAATTTTCGCCAGTGCTTTAGCTAAATTGTTTGGTCGTCAGACCATAGTTACCTTCCTGGATTCCTTCCCTCTATATAATATTTAGTCCGCACGGCAAAAGAGTGGTCCCCTACATAGCAGAGAGGCCGTTATATGACGAACACGGTAAATTTACATGGTTTTTAGGTAATTCAAAGCAAATGTTCGCACTTTTGACCATATTTTTAAAAACTAACAAGACAGAAAGCCATTCATCGGCACCACAAAATGCTTCATAACAAAACCTGGAATGTGACCAAGAAATCGCTATTTTTCATGGAAGCTCCCATAGGACCTTATGTATATAATGTATCTTGCTTTTATGAATTAAAATATTACCACAGAGGCATATAACGAACCTCACTGGCTATTTCCAGCGGATTATATCAATTTGAAGCGGTGTCCAAAACCTCGGTATGCATTCCGCGCTGCAGTATTATAATGCCGCGCATGACATGCGCGTTCCAGCAACGCATAACACGTGCGGAAAACATATGCTGCCTCTTGCGAGGTCCGCATGGTGCGTTTCTCCGAATGAGTTGCTAGCGGGGGCTTCGGCGCGGCGAAATTTTCAAGAAGTGCACTCATCTTCGCGGAAAGGAGAATGCGGCGCTGAACGGTGTTTCTCACAGCGGTACGCTAGGTTGCACTCCGTCCACATGGTCGCCTGTAAGCCCGTTCACATATCAGAACTGCAGCCCATGTCTCCTGCGGCTGTTACGAAGCAACGGCTGTAATTTAGAAATAACTCTGCCCTTTCAAATTCCTAATAACGAGATTCAAGAAAACGTACCTTCCCAGCAGGCTGAGCATTAATATTTTTCATGCCTTTAGAGCGACAGCCCAAATTCGCTAGCAGTACTTAAAAAGGCGATATCTGCCGGAAGCCTCCCAGATATCTTCATTAATAAAAAAATTCTGGCGGTTTAGAATTCCTAGCCACTGAATATTGTGCGAAAGGAGGCTGTTGCAGGTGGGCACCAACACCGGGTACCTAAAAGCGTAATTGAAAGCGCGTTTTCTTTCCTCTTGTTACAAGCTCACAGGTAGAATTTGGTAATGATGACGACGTGCAATCCACAGCGCAACAGTGTGCTGCAGTTTAAAACAAACTGCAAATAAAATTTTTAATTTAAGTTGTTGGATGTCTCTCAAGGTTTCTACCAAATTACGCCGGGTTATGTCATTGTTGTTCCTCTCCATGATATCTGGTCGAAAATCTGACATGAAACGCAGATTCCAGCGTTCAAGGGGAGGCCGCCAAAATTTACCGCTGGTTGCAGAACTATGTTCACTGTGGTAATGGCGATGATGATAGCGTGCCACAAAACTCAATACTGAACGTCGTGGCTATTGCTGTGCAATTCGGTAAAAAAATATGTTAACCGTGAAACAAAAGTGTCCCCAGGCATGTACACGTTTCGCCTACAAGCCTTAATGCGCGGCTGAAAGTGAGTCTTCGTTTCGTATTTGTAATTATGCGACTGCCTTCAACGCCGTCAACAGATCAACTGACTGAAGTTGCATTAAACCAACTCATTATTGGAAAGAATTTTGTCAAGAGTGAAATGAACTGGGCGGCTTTGACATATATTTTAATGCACGAAGAATAAGTCGCTAGCGTGTGGGTAATGGCGTAACCCCTATTTAATGAATGGGACCAAAGACTGAAGCCTGAGCAATACAGAATGTTAAATCGAAGCATGACATTGGCGATGATGTGATGCGTTGTAGTGAAAGAAGTGGACATTGTTAAATCCAAAGCACGGAGAATTCGATATGCATCACCACAGTGACTTCGTTTTCGGCAAGAGAGAAAAGAAACGCTCGACTTCTTCTGATGGATTCTCTCTACGCAGGGGTATTTTCTTTGCTTGTTCACGGCACTTAAACTGATATCATGCCGCATAAAGATATGACTGGACAACTACGTTGTACATTGTGTGAAGAAAGCTGCTTATTTCGACGCCCATTGCTTCATTGTACGAATCAGAGACAGATTTGAGATGATCAGAGAGATGAAGATTACCATTTCAGAACGAGAAATTTTGAAATATGCCAAAGCCTTCGGCATAGTTGGTGAAGAGAAAATGAGCTCGCAACGGTATCAGTGAGAGCGAATTACGGCGCCGTGAGACTAAATAGCACAAATGCCGTCTTGTGGAGGCAAACGGGCACGCACAGTTTTTAACGACCATCCTTCCACCTCCATTTGTAGACGGCAATTTTACATTATAGCCGCTACAGAGAGCGTGCACTTGGGTATCACTAGCTCCAGGCTGAGTACAGTAGGAAAACTTGCGCTCGTGACGAGCGCACAGCGAGCTTCTAAAGCAGGCAGCACGTCCAGATTGATCACGTGACCGCTGCTATATTCTCGCAAGTACTTGGAAAAGTACGTACGATGTGATGTACACTGCGCGTCACCCTTGCGTGTTCGCGAATGGTGGCGTCTGGAGCGCTCCGGAGCAAGCCAGCGACGTCAACGTAGTAGCTGCTGGGCTCAAGATACTAAGTTACTGAGCGTAACGCGGCCACATATAGAGAAAAGTCTTGCTCTTTGCCGTCCTCGGAGCGAACGTTTCCCATTGTATTTGCCTTTCCACTGCTGAATGCTCACCTGTAGTTCAGCCTTCGCGCGGACCGAAGTAGCGCAATGTAATGAAAGCTTTACTGTCAAGAAAATCACCTTCTCATGGACGATTATCTATTGTGAAAAACGATTCAATAAAAGCCCTCTTCTTTCTGTTGACACAAACTTTGCGAGCACGCAGAAGGGTCAGTTTACTTTCAATTAGCGTTAAATGTGCAGTTAATACGGCCGACAAACGCGTCGGTCTTTGTAGCGATGGCTCGGAATCCAACCCATGCGACAAAATAGAGCTTCAGAATTATTGGGGCACCCGGAACAAGAATGATCAAGACTATAATTTTTGTTCAGACGTTCTGCCGAGAGGGCATATACAACTTCAAGAGCATACCAGTAGTCGTGTAGAATCTTGGAGGACAAAATAAAAATACATTTGAATCTTCCCCAGATAGTCTGCACTAACGCATTACGATTACTAATTATCACAAGACATAAGTGGCCTATCGAGTGAAGCATTCCGGCTATGTGGTTCAAAAGCGGTTGATCCTCCTTGTTCATCTGAAATAAGATTATTAGGTCTCAAGAACATTTGCTGAAGCCACTTGTGCGTAGTCGTAAAGTGTGTCGGTTCGTCTGCGAGATGATGGAGGTGCGGTCCCGCACTTGACCGAACATTCCTATCCGCCGAGGACTGTCGGCTTCTCAGTACCTGAAGAGAAATCTTAGGGAATCTTTCGAAGTTTCGATTGCTTCTAACAGTGAGTCGTGGAGGGCGTCCGCAATGCTGTGTTGGCGCCGCAGCTGCTCCCAATTGTGCGTAAGGCTTCTCACAGTTGGTGCGCAGTGACTGATGATAAGCCCTGTTCTTTCGAAAAATTGGCATTCAAGACGCCATTATGCGTGCTGTACGCATTTTACGGTATAGCTCGTATTTTTTAACTTGATATTTTCTTTTTGCATTCAATGGGAGCCATACTGCTAACACCCTTTTTATCCTGTTTATTATATAACTTAACCATCCTTTAACTCCAATATCTGTAATTCATGTTTCCTTTCCTTACAACCCCGCTCTGGGTTGACAATATGCCGAAATAAATAAACATGTTCCCCATGGTAATAAGATCGACTTCTTGCAGTCCACTCGTTTCTCGTCACTTCAACTTCGTGAAGCAGAATGGCCTATTTGTCTTGCTGTGTGCGTGGGCATCATGGTCAAGCCAAAGTTGGCCGTCGGGGAAAGTCCCATCCAGAACATGCAGAATCAAAACTGCTTCTAAAATGGTTCCTTACGCTTCTGATTTCATTCTGCCAGTAATTATGTGGAAAGGTGCAAGGCGTTGGAAGTTAATCACGCCCCTTACTTGCATACTGGTACGCCCACTAGAGCGCACGTTCTGCACGTAGGGCGAGAATATCTGCAAAGAATCACGTGACAAATTTTGCGTCTAAGGAATATATCGTTTCCAGACTTACGTTCCAAATTATTCATCAACTAGACAATCCAAAGCTGCATTCTAAAAGACGTAGTCACCTTAAAAGGTCGCAAATACGATTAATAATATTTGTTATGCCAATTTGCGGCATTTATGCGAGCTTATTACCATTTTTGTTACAATCAATAAAACGTGCCAACCATAAGAAATAACCGGTGCTTGAATGAACGGCAGATTTTCCTGTGCGGGTCCCATGTTATGGTGAAGGACGTATCGTCTGTAAATATCATCGCTCGCCAATTGCGCGCGCTCCAACTCTGAACAGCAGACGCAAATTCTACGTGACGTTTCTCGCGGCTTCATTCGAGAAGAGTTTCTGCGCCACAACTCTGCTGTCAAGGTCAGCTGCGTGGAGTATCGTTGGATTATTAAAACGCACACATGCGTCAACCCAAGCTCATCCCTGATTTTCCAAGCACTGAGAAAAGGATCCGATACTGCTGCAGCAGCATTCCATTCATCCTAATCAGTAGTAGTTGCTCTTGGATACCTCCCTCGTGCCGCGTCTACGATTCAACCTTCCCCGTTGCACGCTTGCAAATCCTGTTTTCTGCAAGAATAGACCGTATTTGAAATCCCAAATATGTCTATGCGACTACTTGCTGCTCATAACTATAGGTCGGCGTTCTTCACTTCATCGCAAAGGCACCGCGCAGCATATTGTCCTTCACACTGTCAGTCTGTGATAGTTTCTCCTGCTTTCAGCCCTTACTTCGCATCATGCGTCAGCCTATGTATTGCGCTTTTATTATTCGGCTTGATTGCCACTGACGCGCTCGGCACAGCAAATGATAGCGCCTTATAAGTGGTGAAGTTCTGGCTGCAGTATGCCATGACAAAGACAGCTTGGCCAGCAGCGACCTAATTCCTCTGGTGTGGGCCCAAAATACCCCCCCCCCCCCCTTTGCCCCTCCCACCCCAACAGACTCGCTCTTGTGCGACAGCGAGACTACCGCGAAAATAAGAAGCAACGGCAATACGAATGCGCGGCGTAACAACGCGTTTCTGTGTGTGTGCCCGCGCGTGCCCCGTCACATCTTAACTCGAGCCCTGCAGCTACCATTACATGTCAGTGACTGGCTCCGGAGAGCTCCGGAGGCCACCATTCGCTGGCTGTACTTGAAGCCTGGTTACCCACGCCACAGCGGTGTCCGTTGTATAAAGGCTTGTGCTACAATTTGGCGATTTTTTAAGGCTACGGGAATGTCAACTCTGCTTAAGTTTTTAAGTCACAGGATTTCAATTTTCGTGTTTCTCACCATGCTAGTATTCCATAAATATTGTTTTTCTTTCTCCTTTCGAAGAAAACTAAGAAACTTAGTCACTAAAGGTGGGATAAAGAAAAAAATTCTAAACAACATTGAAGAAAAGGCACACACCCTGGGAATTTTCCTCGACTTCAGAAAGGCATTCGACTGCGTTCAGCACGATGTTCTAATAAGAAAGCTTCCATTTTACGGATTCCGCGGCGTGTCGTTGACCTTAATTAAGAACTATTTAACGTCAAGAGAGCAATTTACTGTCATAAATGCTGCAGCCTCACATGTAAAAACAATAAAATATGGTGTGCCTCAGGGATCTATTCTCGGACCTGTACTCTTTATTTTATACCTGAATGATGTTGTGAATATACCAGGCAGCGAAAACCTAGTGTTGTACGCTGATGACATATGTCTTTTTCTCAGGTATTGACCCCTACGCGCTCGAAAGAAAGGCTAACTATTGGTTGACTTGTTTGAGTACATGGTTAAAACTAAACAGGATGCAATTAAATGCTAGTAAGACCAAATACATTCTCTTCAGGGCAAAAGGTGTAAAAGCTCCTGACAACCTAAACTTAAACTTTGAAAACACTCAGCTGCAACAGTGCTGCTGCAAAGGAACAATCCCGCATAGAGAGCTTTACTAATGTCGCATGGAACGTTGCGGGTGAAATATTGTGGTTTTTGTATAGAGTCACGACTGATGTATAAGAATGTAAACTCAGCGTTGAAGCGAATTTTTTACAGCAGAAAAAAATCATCACAAGTTCTGCAGAAAACTAAGCGTACGTAAGTTTCACGCGATCAATGTAGTGAATAAAAATTTGAAGAATTTGCATATTTGTTTGCACACCTCTCGAATAAATTGCTACAACCTACAGATGCAGCGGTCAGGTCAATGACATGAATGCTAACGTTGAGCAGGAATGGAGCACTGGAACAATAGTGCTGGCAACAGATACTGTAATATTAGTTTCTGTGTTAACACGAAAGGACAAAAATAGTAAGGCATTATACTGCATGGTTTTTGAACCAAGACGACATGCGCTTTTTCTACGCAAGTTCTTCTTTAATGCCTTTATTCATTCTTCGCAAATAGTTACCATAAATCACCAATTTTGCAGCTGCCCCTTCAGTCCTTAACTGTTTGATTAACCCTCCTTTGCATGAGTTTGCTACACCTGACAACAAAGCTCATGAAAATAAAACAGTAAAAAAGAAGACGTCTCCACAATCTCTGAATCTAGACCTACCCGCGAATGAACTCATTCAGTTCATCTCTCCTTACACACCACGGTGTATTGAAATACAATAACGGAGACATAATAAGTGATGCCAGTGTTTCGCATCTTGAATTTCAGACTGCAGCAGTGTATTTTTCTTACAGATATCTATCTATGGGGTCATTTCGTCAGATGTGCCGCATCTGGTTTCCCATAGCTGAAGTCTCACTGCTCCTTCATAACCTGCGCCTATTTGTAACCGCTATTACCCTCTTTTCTTCGAATATGTGAAGTGTTCAATCTTCTGAAACAACTAGTTTGTTTGTAACTGTCGGTTATTATGGCCACACTAACGTCTCACTCGACCTCACTAAGCAATATTAAACATGCGCCTTCCACTCTTTTATTCTGTTTGACCAAATATAAAACATTTATTTTTTCACTGCATATATTCATCAAGATTTGCTTCCAACGTGCATGACAGATTTGATGACGGCGAGAGAGACTTGCCGACCTTTCATTCGGCCCTCAACATATTCCAGTTTTACTCTGCTTGAGTACAGCTAAAATGTTCGCGCTTTATTGGCAGCCTACACCCGGGGAAATACTTCGAATCGTCTTTTCTCTATTTTCAGCTCGGTTAAAATATCACCTTCGCTTGTCTTGAACTTCTAAATTTTGCTTCTTCAGGACGAGGTCCGCCACAGAAGTTAGTGTCCAAAGCTCAAGGCCTTACTTACTTTTGAAACCACTCATCTGGGAGATCTTAAATTGCGCTCTGCGCAGGCAAAATGTCAAGGACCTACCATGAATGGGAGGAAAAATACCACGATTTACAACCTTAGATTGTGCAGAATCATAATGTAAAAGAACTTTTTTACTGTGGCGCGTCAGCCGAAACAAAGGCTGTTGTCTAGGTTAAAAACAATATCATATGCAAAATCTTCGAACACTTGGCATTTGGAACTTCGAATGTAATGTTCGCAGCCCTAGAACCGTATGACAAGCAAAGATCCTCACAAAGACCACGTAAACAACTAAAAAAGCATTATCTTTCAAATTTGTTTGTAAAGGGACCACAGCCGCATTTAAGAAATCGCAAACAGTCTCCTATTCATGAAAAGAAAGCGTGGAGCGTCGCAACTTCTTTTGTTCCCTATTGTACCAGCTGAGAAAGCGACACAGCTTTTGCACAAAACTCCCTTTTGAGGCTTTCAGTGGTCGAGTACAATGTCACTTGTTTAGAGGTTCTTCCGCGGTGACAAGCCGCACCCTTGCTATGCTAGAAACGAGAAAAAGATCGTTCAAACGCGCAAATCCGCAGCAAAATAGAGCTATAGTGCGTTGATTCTGTTTCCGGTTCAAAGAGAGCCGCCTTTTGAGGAGTTGGCAAGCTCAGCGGAAACACATTAGATTGCCTTTTGTCGCTTGAGGCGACTCGGCGAAGCCACTCAAAGAATAGTCCAGAGAACAGCGGTGTTTTTCTGGCAGACATTAACGCTTTATCTGTGTTTAATCGTTGCGATTTAGTGCTATGCTTCCATCTCGAAAACAAATATCGTTCAAGAAATGTTGAAGCATGCAAAGAGTGGTGATGGCGCTCTATTTATGCTTTAACGCTTTAAAAACGATATATGCTTTCGGGATTAAGTGCCTCGAAATCAAATATCGTTTAAGAAAACTCGAAAGCAAATATTGTTTAACAAATGTTAAAGCATTGAAAGAGTGGTTATGGTGCTCGGCTGCTGACTCGAAAGACGCGGGTGCGATGCCAGCAGCGGCGGTCGAATTTTAAGGGAGGCGAAATTCTATAGGCCCGTGTATTGTGCGATGTCAGTGCACAATAAAGAGTCCCAGGTGGTCGAAATTTTGGGTGCCCTTCGCTACGGCGTCTCTTATAGATTCATTCGGTTTGAGACGTTCAGCCCCCCCCCCCCCCTCCCCCCCCCCCCCCCCCAAGCCATAAACCATAGAAAGTAGCTCTCTTGCAATGCTTGTTTCGCTAATAGAAGTTACCGCACTTGCTAGAAGCTGTGCAATTTCACAGTGGCTATAGTAGCGAGACAATATGAAGCAGCAAAACAGGATAACTCTTTGGCTTTCTAGCAGATGATTTAGCGTTCAGTAAAAGCTGCGACTCAGAAGATCGTGCAGGAACCGAGCTACGCAGACACTGGGAGCCCATGTCTACTGAAAACTTGTCCGCCCAGCAATCGACGCAAAAAACACTGCGCATTCAATGGCTGCAAAATCTTGTTCTGTGTGTAGGGTCTTTGTTTTAATACAAAACGGGAAATTCAGACGGGTGACTCCGGAGGTGTAGCTCGTTATGTTACCTGCGATAAAACATGAACTTTCCTGTTGTATGATTTCTCTCTTTTTATCGGTTGAAAATAAGTGGCAAATTCTGAAAAAGAGCTTTCACCTGCTGTCAGCTTTAAACTGCGGCGGTATACCGAAGATTTAGGATTCTGATCGCATTGGGAGAACAAGCCCAGTCCGTTTTACAGCAAGCTAGCCCTTATGAGGTACGTCGTCCTTCAGTGTGTTTGTTATATAAATTTTTTTTTTAATTTTGGCAAGGCCGAACAATGCAAGAACTGAAACGTGTGACTCAATGGGATGCGAGTTTTCCTCTAAGTTCCAAGGAGCGGGTAGGAGGCAGTGCCGTCAGCTTTTCATGTCGCGTATTCCACCCGTCTTGAGGTTTTACTTTTGTGGTATGGTTTACTGCTGCCACTACTCTTGCGCGTGGTCAAAATCCGGTGGTCAAAAGCTGCCATCGTTAATTATATATAATTTGCACGACAGTTCTGCTGCAGAACTTTCTGGTGATGTAATCATGTATTCAGATACGCGAAGGGAATCTTTTGCGTTATACCATAGGCTGCATGCACCATCGGCGATTGATTTAGTTCGTGGAATAATAAATCTCTTTTAAGACGCTTGATATCTATTCGTGAAAACCCATAGTATGGGTGGTGCGAAAGGGTAGCCACTGTTGCGCCGCAGAGTCTCATTTGATGCCATGAGAGAAATATTGTTTTAAAACAAATGAGTTCGTTAACGATTAAGGTAAACAAGCCCAACAACGGGTAAAAAAAACGTCATTTAGTCCGTGAATAAAAGCAGCTCAGGCTGATTTAGAAATCAATTACGCCCTTTCGTTTCAAGAAAAAATTGTTTAGAAGCAAGCACAGAAAGTTACAGTAGATTCCAAATTACCCATGTCAGCCGCTACTTCGCTGTCACGTTTTATAAGAATAGCTCTAACGTTAGCGCATGGTTGGGAATGCATTTTTCAAAAATAAACAAAACAAACAACATTCATGAACAAGCTTTGTAAATCAGAGCAATATTAGGCAGTACAGCAATTATTAATCAAGGTCACAACTTTAGCCTCTATATATAGACGGTTTTTGGCGCGCAAATTCCGAGCAGCTCGAACTTTTACCGCGAAATGATTCGGTTCTGGCTATGCATAATAATTTGTTTTTGGAGAAAGGAAATGGCACAGTATCTGTCTCATATATGGTTGGACACCTTAACCGCGCCATAAGGAAAGGGATAAAGGAGGGAGTGAAAGAAGAAACATACAAATTTTCCGCGTTTAAAAAGTAAGCCTGTTCCCAGTGAGTGTGCAAGTTCGTTGCAAAACGTTTAATAAAACTTGTAAAGCGAACTCGCAGCATTGAGGCTGAGAATATTTCCTGTCACCGTTTCCTGTCAAAAAGCCCTACGTTGCGAAGCATCATCAACCCACTCACTTTCATGCATGTCGGCCGTGTTAGATTCTTCTAAATTTAGACGAATCTCAACCACAAGCCTTTCAGGAGAACCATTCAGGACAAGCACACTAGCGCGCTTTGTAGGCGGTCGTAAGCCATCTGGCACGTAAATTTATAGCTTATGCCATGTATGTGATTATGTGATATCGGATGAAAGATAAAGCCTGAGGTACCGGCTGACCTGCTAAGTGCCCAAGATACTGAGATTTTATTCATGATAATGATTGGTCTAGTTCTAATACTCTATCATTGCATGGCAGTCTTCGAATGCGTGTGACAGAGAGCTACAAATGCTTCGAGAACGCTGCCTTCACGTCTGTGGAGTTTTTTGGTAATTTTTGCTATAATCAGGGAGGCGCCGCTCCCTTTTTGCCACTGCGATGGAAGTGGAGGCTGCTGTGCCTCTATTGGAACCCGATGGGTCGGCAGCAGCCGCCCAGAGGAAGCGCCTGCATCGCCAGAGTGACTCGAGCAACCAGGCCACTGTTGTGTACTTGGTGCCAAGGGAAGACTCCTCGTCCTCGGCCGACGACGGTTTCATACCGGTTGTTGGCAAGAAGGCCAAGCGCAGACTGCGTAGACTAGCCGAATCGTGCTCATCGAGCACGTAAACGGTGTCCTCATCAAGAACGCCAACGATCATCACGGCGCGAAGTTCCTCAGCGCATACAGCCTTGTTTGTGCCGTTGAACCCAACGGACAACTTGAACCTACTGAACAGGCAAGCCATCTCTATTTATCTAGAGAGCCTTGTACCGGGAGGCATAAAAGATGTCAGAGTCAACCCGTCCAAAAACGTCATTGCCATTGATGTGGTGGAGCGAAGTTCACTAGGAATTTTAACCGCAATCACAAAACTCGGCAACATCAGTTTACGCCCCCTTATTCTCCAGGACATCGGCACTACGGCTGGCGGAATCTACAACGTCGATATCGCCATCTGTGATGCAGATTTACTCATGTTGATCAAGCCGGCAACCGACGGCAGTTCCATCATTCAAGTTCAGTGGTTAGGCAGATCTCCATGCATCAAGCTGACCTTCAAGGGTGACTGCATACCATCGTACGTGAAGGTTGGGCACTTTCGTCATCCAGTTCGACCTTTTGTGCCTAAGCCACTTCAATGCAGGAAGTGCATGAGGATCGGCCACGCGAGCGGTGTCTGCATCAACTCCATCGTGTGCCCGCGATGGTCCGAGTTACACAGCGGTGATGTTTGCCGCGCGACTACCTTGAAGTGCGCCAACTGCCACGGCCCTCATGACTCTTTCTCGAAAGACTGCCCCCGTCTAAAGACCGAGCTGGTGGTACTGAAGCAAATGGTGCGAGACCATTCTACGCACAAACAAGCCGCCGCAAAGGTGCGACGACGTCGTTCGCGCCGCCGAAGGTCGTCAAAGAAAGCAGTCACATTTGACAATAATGCCCCAAATCCAACTGCAGCTTGTCCGCCTCCACCAAAAACCGTACCAAATCAAGGGAGCCCGGCGCTTGGTGAGGCTGGACCTGCCGCCTCAGATGCAACTTGGCCACCACTGCCAAAGCCTTATACGCCTACTGCGTCAGGAATGTTGGCGCACTCAGGGCAGTGTGCAGCGCCTACGACTGATCCAGCCAACAAGAAAGATCAAGGCCATGGCCCAGATATGCAAGTGATTGCAATGCTCACGACACTAATGAATGCCATGCGTGCTCTGCTTTCCAGCCTACACACGCCAGTAGCAAATAGCGCACTTCAAGTGCTGGACGCGCTACATCCAGTTCTTGCGGCTCTACAGTAGACGGCATCATGGCTCCTTCGGACCTGTGTTTTAAAAAAAAAGTGAAGCAAGCTTTCATTTGCCAATGGAATGCTTGTGGGCTCCAGTCCCGGATTTCCGATTTACGGCACTACGTCTACGAGAATCACTTTTCCATTCTTGTGATTTGTGAACCGAAGACCCCGGCAATTTTGCGAATATCCGGATAAGAGGTATTTTCATCACCCACGTGCCACAGATCCAACAAAGTCATCGTCTACATTCGACGTGAACTTACATATGTGCGACATTCAGTTCCCCAGAACGAAGAAAATCAGTACGTTTGCCAGAAAGTGAAGAGCCGTGACCTGACGTTTACGCTACTGGCGGTGTACTTGGCGCCAGAAGGTTGAGTGGTTTGCTGGCAGCTACACCTGCTCCGTGGGTTATTATGGGTGACTTCAATACTCATCACACCATGTGGGGAGGCGTTAGGATGGACGTTAGGGGAAGACAGCTCGTTCCTTCGCCTCTGACCATGACCTCCAGTGCCTGAATGACGGAAGCCCGACCTATATACGAGGGGTGACTTATAGCAGCTGCTTGGACATGACTTTCATTTCAAAGTGCCTTAACAACAGCGTCCGGTGGGTTTCGGATGTAGAAACCCATGGCAGCGACCATATCCTAACCTATCTGATTATTACCGGCCATTCCACATTTTCCCCAGCCACGTGTAGGCAGCGCATTGAGTGGACAGTTTTAAATTACTTATGGAGGCTGCTTGCTTAGAGGGCTTCTCTACCGGTCTTGAACAAAACATTAAGGAGGCTATGGAACACACCACCTGCCCCTTTAACCCTGTCGCTAACTACACTGATTTTGGCTTCGAATTGCCGCGACTGCGATAACAACGGCGCAGGGCAGAGCGCAGAAACCGACGCACAATGTCGCGCCTAGACCTAAGAGATGCTAGGCGCATACAGAAGAAGATTCAGAGCAGAATTCAGGCACTGCAAACACAACAGTGGAGGACATTTTGCCAAACACTTGATCCACGGAAGCCTTTGTCACGCGTTTGAAGTGTAATTCGGGGTCTTCGCACGTACCCTCAACAGCGCTACCCGTTCAAATCCGTAGCGCTCCACCAAAGGTGCAGTGTGGTTGTGTAGCGGAAGATTTCTGCGCAAAAATAACAGGCCCTCCGAATCCAAGCGCAACGCTGCACTGTAACAATGTTCCACCCTCACTGGATTCCCAGATAGATGCACTATTTTCCATGGAAGAAGTTGATGCTGTGCTGGCTTGTAGAAGGTCATCATCACCAGGGCCCGATGGTGTGACGTACTCCGCAATTGCCAACCTTGGCCAAGAAGCTCGACGGGCTCTTTTGGACACTTATAACAAGTCATGGACTGCTGGCACAGTTCCTCATGATTGGGAGACCAGTCGTCTGGTTCCGCTTCTTAAGCCGGGGAAATCACCGCTCGACCTTTGATCATACCGTCCAATTGCCCACGCCAGCTGCGTCGGCAGAGTCATGGAAAGAATGCTGCTCACACGCATGGAGTGGTACTTGGAGCGATATCAGATTTATCCAACCTTCATGTCTGGGGTCCGATGGGGCCGCTCTTCTATCGACAACGTGGTTGACCTTGTAACGTCGGTGCACCACAGCAAAAGTTTGAAAAGATTGACCGTGGCATTGTTTTTGAATATCAAGGGCGCGTACGACAACGTAACGCATCAGGCCATTTTGGACGCAATGGAAGCTGTTGAGATCGGAGGCCGCACGTTCAGATGGATGCGCAGCTACTTATCAGAGAGGTCGTTTTTTGTCCTGACTGCGGACGGACCAACGTCCTTACACCGAAATTCGAGCGGAGTCCCTCAGGGTGGAGTGCTGAGCCCAGTTTTCTTCAACCTTGCTCTTATCGGCCTTGTCGACGTATTGCCACAATCTGCTCACATCTCGCTATATGCGGACGACATCTGTATTTGGGCATCAGGGGTGACCCGTCCTCAAGTTCTTGCAAGACTTCAAAAAGCGGCATCGATATTGACATCTTATGTTCGCTCGCAGGGCCTGAACATTTCGACCGAAAAGTGTTCACTTGTGGCGTTCACACGCAAAATAATGTCACGTTACACCATTCGCATCAATGGCGAAGCCATTCCCTATAAGAGAAGCCACAGATTCCTTGGTGTTGTCATCGACAGGAACCTCTCGTGGAGTCCACATATCTACGACATGAGAAAGAGACTAATTTCTATTGTCCACGTCCTCTCCTTCCTCGTCGGAAAGTCCTGGGGCGCTTCAGTGCGCTTGATGCTACAACTGTACCGTTCCCTAATTCTGGGCTACATGCGGTACAGTCTTTCGATATTCAGTTCCATTAGAAAAACAAATAACAAGGCTCTTCAAAGCGTGCAAGTTCAAGCTCTCCGTATCTGTCTTAGACTGCCTAAATGTGCATCAACAGCAGCAACTGTTCTTGTTGCCCGGGAGCATCCTGTTACTACATACATTGCTGTTGACACCATGAGAACACATATTCGGCACCTCACACGGGTTCCCTGTCATCACCTCGCAACACTCCCAATAATTAGGCCGCGTACTGCATTCGCCAAAGTCATTGAAGCCCATCGCGCATGTCTTCCATCGCAGTTCACCCCTGCGTCAAGACTGAGCTCACCCTTATGGAGTCTTCATGAACCTCGGATTCACCTCTATATTCCTGGCATTACAAAGAAAGCTGGTGTATCACTGCCCGCTCTCAAATAACTGACATTGAATCAACTGCATTCTTACCACAGTCGCCGCATACATATTTACATAGATGGATCAGTTCACTCGACCAGTGCTGCGGGATCGGTGGTGATACCGGCCAGATCCATCTTCATGAAAGTGAAGACGACCTATCCAACATTTTCAACTATTGCGGAACTCGCAGCCTTACGGGCTGCGGTAGAGTTCATCAGTCAAGAAGCTCCACATGACTGGACGGTTTTCACCGACTACAAAGCAGCCCTTCAAGCCCTGCAAGCTGGGCTACGCCGCGGGTCGCAGGAACAACTTGTTGCTGAGATCCGTCTACTGTACCACGGCACCGTTTCCAAAGGTCATGACATCATTTTTCAATGGCTGCCAGGAAACTTCCATATTAACGGTAATCACCAGGCCGATGCGGCTGCGCGTTCTGCTCACAACGACGGACCTCCAGGGAGGATCTCAATATCAAGACCTGACGCTGCGTGTGGGCTTCGCCCTTTGGCGCTGGAGCTCACACCTTCAGCGTGGAACACGGGAGAGTTTTGCAACCTTCGCCTCAAGGCACTGGACCCTGAACTGCGCCTTCGTCTTCCACGTAACTTAGAACGTCGCGACGCAACAATGTTATGACGTTTATGGATCGGTGTTGCATTTACCAATTACTATGCTTTCCGGATGGTTATGGCCGACAGCCCTGCCTGTGAGAGCTGTGGTTGTGAGGAGACCATCGCTCATCTTCGCTGTGAGTGCCCTGCATTTGCGAGTGCAATACATAAACTGCATTGTGCCCTCGACCGCCTCGATCCTCGCCCATTAACAGAGCAAAAGATCCTCGGTCCGTGGCCACAGCAGGCGACTGCCCTCAAGGCATACAAGGCACTCTTTGCCTACTTGAGAGCGATTGGATTGAGTGACAAATTGTGACAGTGTTGTGCGTGTGTATCTTATGCCTTTTTTCCCTTCTCTCTTCCTCCTTTTCGTTCCCTAATCCCTCTTCCCCAGTGCAGAGTAGCCAGCCGGAACACCTTTCTGGTTAACTTCCCTGCCTTTCCCTCCTCCTCTTCATCTATCTCTCTATCTACAAATGCTTCAGTTAAGTCATTCCCGCCACTAATTGAACAGCCAATTGAAGCCTCCTACCATCATTGAACAATGAAGATAATGCAAACTGTAATAACCCGCCGCGGTGGGTTTGTGGTTAGAGCGCGCGGCTACTGATCCGGAGTTCCCGGGTTCAAACCCGACCGCAGCGGCTGCGTTTTTATGGGGGCAAAACGCTTAGGCGCCCGTGTGCTGCTGGACGTCAGTGCACGTTAAAGATCCGCAGGTGGTCGAAATTATTCCGTAGCCCTCCACTACGGCACCCCTTTCTTCCTTTCTTCTTTCACTCCCTCCTTTATTCCTTTCCTTACGGTTCGGTTTAGGTGTCAACGATATATGAGACAGATAGTGCGCTATTTCCTTTCCCCCAGAACCAATTATTATTATTATTATTATTATTATTATTAATATTATTATTATTATTATTATTATTATTATTATTATTATTATTATTATTATTATTATTATTATTATTATTATTATTATTATTATTAATATTATTATTATTATTAAATTGTAATACGCACTAAAGAATTGAATAGGCGCATTTACGTCGTTTAGGCGGCATGAAAGAAGCTGATAGTTGACAACAAGCTGCACTTTCCAACGCTAATGACTTGACATATCTTCCTACGGGATCAAAAGTCCTGTCTTTGCAAAAAAACGTAAACATTTTACCCTCTTTGCCTTAACTTATCAACGCAGAACATATGCCATCAGTCATTCCTACCCCGTCGCATATGAGATAATGTTAAATGTCTTGTCGAGTGTAGTGTTTTTGGTACATAATCCGTAATTAGGTTAGAAGAAAGAACATCGACGAGATCTGGCCTAGGGATCTATAAATTACTTTCTTAATGAAGGCCGGAAGACCAGATGTGGAACCTTCTTATCGACCCAAAAACAACACCCTTATAGCGGCTTTCATCTTTATTGGAAGCATCTTTATCCACCAAGCCAATTTACACAAGTGGTCCCTGGGAAACGAGGAATTCGCAAGCAACACTCGTTAAATCCACTCTGAACATCGCCTGTAATTTGTGCTTCTCAAACAAGTTATCTCCTACTGGCTGATGGCACAGAGAAATCGAAGCACAAAAGATTTCCGTCACCAACTTCACCAACGTACCTTAGCCCAGAGGTTGGCAACTAGTACACTCCGCAACTATCGTAGATTTTTTGTCCCAATATGAAATAGGTGGTCCTAATATAAGAAATATGAAAAAAAAGAAGAGAAACGTATAAAGGTGCCAAATAGAAATCTTCTGCCCGCCACGCGCTATGGTACAGAAATAAAGCCCAAGGAATTTCCTGGATTGAAGCACACGTAAGTAATTTGAAGGAGTGGTGTTATTCTAAATTTTTTCGGACGTCATCCTAATTCTTATGACGCAGGCATTACCTGTATGCAACAAGTGTTCGTAAATAAAATTTTCATCACAGTTTGTCAGCACCTCTGGAAGTGAAGATGTTGATAAGATGAATACCATAGTCGTGCCCTCACATTTGACATCAGAATATTCAGTCACAAAATACTGCCAAGCTATTTGCTGATCCGTAGACGATCAGATTCTTCTCTCCCTGCTGTTAAAAGCGATACACGTCTGCACTCAACGACACGACAGGGTCATATTTCAATCACCTGATGATAAGTGAAAGATTTCACCGAATGAAATAAAACATGCCTCAAACTGGCACACATTGCATGATCTGTTCTTTCCGCTGGCTGCCTCGCCAAAGCAGCGTCCTGTTCTCGCCTTTTCGTAGTGGCGTTTTAACGATACGTTCATGTTTCCAATGCTCTCTAGCACCAGGTGATCCCCCAGTCTTGCCACAAATAAGGGTTCACAAACCTGATATCCTCGCTTGGGATTAGCCCAGCGGTATCGAAGCAGCAGTACTGCATTCCTAGCAACACATCCATACCTATCCAGCAAGAACGGCACTTACTGACACAGATATCGGTGTTAGGCTCTCAACAGCAACCATTCCCAACAATTTTTGAGAAAAGCGTTTGTGAGGCGGAAACAATTCATCAGCGTAATTTTTTCATATACTCTAAGATTTCACTATACCAACCAACATGTCCACAGAACTCCCGTCGGCAACCTTGCATTTTTTTGCTATTAACGTTTTTGCTATTGTAGAAAAGCGTGTCCCATACGTTTTCTGTACCAGTCTTAACTGCTCGATGCGACCATTGGAAACACTCCAAAAGAAACTTTTTCTATATATCGGAAGAATGCATCATTACCTTCACTACTGCTATACAAGTACCCTACAGATCTCCGATATTCAAAATTTTTGTGCAAAAATGTTGGACATGATTGTAATGCCGCACGTGCAGCAGGAACCCATGACACCCCGCCTGCAAACACGGCAGGGGATGCAAATGAAGCTCCTCGTGGGTTCAGTGCAAATCCACTTTGCCAGAGACGCACTGCAAAACGCAATCGTTTGTGCGCTCTAGGGTTTTTACACCAGCAGTAAAAATGGGTAAATACGCGAGTTTCATAAAATCTTGAAAGCACCGGACTTTTTGTGGACAAATACGCTTCATCTTCTCTTTCACGCGTCGTGGGCAACACACACACTGAAACAGCACCGCAAAATGGAGGGAACGCTACCGAACTGCCCCTCGGCACATGGATATCTGCAATATCTATTGTTGTGCGCATTCTGTGCATTCACTTTAAAACCATTTCCTTTATATTTTCTCGGCTAAATTTCCTCATTCTTCTTTAAACCTGCCACAAGAAGCAATCAATTGTCGTATGATGTCCAAGACCAATTTTAGCTCTTGCCTCCGCAAGAAAACAGGCAATTTCCAGGTTCTTTACAGAAAGGTTTTTGGTCGTGAATTAATTTAAAATGTTTTTTCAATGCAGCATATCATTGTGTAGCTAATAGAATTGTTTTCAGGGATGCAAAGAAAATGGGCAGAGTATATGTTTCTTAAAAAAGAACAAAATGTTTCTGTAGCAAAGATTGAGAGACCCGCACAAAAATCACTAAGATAATACTAAAACATATCCAGGAAAAAAATGAATAATTAAAATTTAGTATACGCGTTTCGTGCGCTCCTATTATAAAAATGAGTGTTCAAAGTTACGGAGCTCTCCATGCATAAGCGCGGCATTGAAATATTCAAAGGTACCGTAGTTATTTTACGATATAGCGTGCCACCTGGGTAGTTGAGGCCTTTATGTCTTGTGCATGAGTACAGGGGTACAAATCTGCGGCCTCTGTAATTCCATGAAGTTCCGACAGTAAAGCGTAAAGGGCTGTCTACTCAATTTTTATACTGGTCAAACAGCACATGTGGTCGAGAATAGTTTGGAGCATATTACTGCAGTCTCGATCAGATCCTACGGTGCTGCGTTCACACGTCGCAGACTGTCTACGAATTTTTGAGTAACTAATATCTTCCCTGGAACGAAAGTGACTGGCCTAAAGAAATCTCGGCAGCAATGCTGCGACAGGCATTTCTCATAATATATTCTTTCCAGCTAGTTGCTGTGGAAAGAAAGAAACAGTTCTCGCCCTTTTGCTTTCTGCCATTCTTCTGTTAAGTAGTGTGGAAACATGCTTGTTCTCTTTGCGTTCTGTACGCGTTCACGGTTCCCCTACGCACGCATTTTACCACAGCTGTCGCCGTCAGCGCTTCTCCAAAACGAAGCTGCTGCGTGCGTTCCAAAACAAAGCAACACAGTCAGGCCTTGTTGCCTTTTGCGCTATTACGCGCAGAGCTGCGGGTTATTACAATAAGCGATCGATGCTTGAGGCGTTCAAGCTTGCACATCCGGACAGAAATAGCAACTCGCGTCGATCGTCCTCGAGCAAGCTGCGCGTGTCGAAAACAATTTTTTTTTGGCATGCAACAGGTAACGCTGTTCGGAACAGCGACAGTCTCTTAGCTGGCTCTTAGCTGAGCAAGTTCAACCAATCTTATACGCCAGTATGATGCAAGAACCATTCTACAGTATTCTTAATATGGCAGAAGCAACACCGCGAGATGTCCTAAGGATTCTTGGTTAGGGAGCTAAGAAATACAAGCACTACTGTTGCGCGCTTTCTACCCCCCCCCCCCCTATATTTTCGATCTTACAGTGGCGAATTTAGCCCGATATTCTGCACACTGGCAATCGCCGGGCCGGCGTCAGGGTCATATTTTTGCCTGCCGCACGCACGGCGCCGCTCACCTTTACTGCGGCCGAATGGAGTTTCCAAAGTGCTTAAGAAAACAGAATATTTTTTTCCATCAACTTTGTGGCAGCTGAGCAAGCTTTTTTCTTCCCACGCGGTTCACTTGTACACGGATTTGAGCTATGATAACGAGCAGCACATATACTATTAATCTCGCACGCAAACAGCGGGAATACTAAAGCTGACTAGTGGCGGTGGTTGTATGTCTGGCTCGAGACCAGTCGTATTCAACTCCCCTCTAAAAATTTCTGCTCGAAAGCAATTAGGTCAGACCACGCCTCGGAAGAAGTTTCCTTTTCCATGCTTCTTAAAAAAAAAAGAAAATCACAGCTAAGAAATTCATTAGATGCAACTTGACTGCTACTCAAGGTTTTGAAAAAAGTCATTTTTCACCTACAATCGTAGAATAGCATGCTCTCATGTAATTTGAACCACAGTGTTACCCGAGAAAATGGATTCGCCTGCATTCTTGCTCTGCGCCCTGTGGCGCTCAATATGGGTTTTTTTTACGCCGTAAGAGTGCTGTCGTGTACTATACGTGCTGCCGATTGCGCTCAATAATAAAATTAGTGCACTTTACTTCTTATCAAAAATGAGAACAACTTTTTCATTGTGGGAAGCGTACTGCGCCGAAGTGCCAGCAAAACGTGCACATGCGGTGAATTCTAAAATCAGTACTTGTACCCTGTGCGAGTGCTATGCGTGTTCTCATAATAGGAGTAAGTGAATAAGGGGTGAGCAGGTACGGGTCAGGTCTTCTAATCATGAGGGGTACCCAACGTAAATGGTGTAGCTTTAGGAAACAATGAGCATCGCTCAACACCACCGTGTGAAGAGTGCGACATACATTACAAAGTTTAATAAACAAAACCTAAGAATATTTTCCACGGTAAGTGTTAGTAGGCCCTAAGAAATATTGACCAAAATCGTGTTAAAACCATCCACTCAGATAAGAAAGCGTACCAGAGTCCAGTGGAATATGGCAAGCCAGTCCCATTTTTGAAGACGCGGAAAGGATTTTTTTTTTTTGCGCACAAGCTCTGAAGTGGAACTTGAGGAGACTCGCATGGCCTACGGTAGATTCACTAGAGCATGCCTTACACACCATGGAGTCACACAACGTTCTGAAATCAAGCTACTTTTAGAGCATCTGAAAGAAATCTTATTTTAGATACTTCGGCTCAGCACGGCAGTCAAAGAAGATGTGGTAGCACACTACATGCATCCTCTATTCAGCCTCATAGGCTTTAATATAATGTTTCATAAAGTGAATTCGCGAGTCGAGTCAACTCGAATGACATAAGGTCAAGAGAATGAGGGTTGGCCCACGCCTATCTGCTGTATGCTCGTTTGCAGCAATTCCCCGGGGCGGGTCATAAAATACACATACCAGCCCCCAACTACGCCTCCTGCAGGAATACCTGTCAAACCTGTCTAGAGCACACAGCGTAAGGCACGTACCCACCCTTCAGGTTAGAGTGCAAAGCATGACGAAGTACTCGAGACGTTCTCAGTGCTCCGATCGCAAAAACTCCTTTGTTGACCGCCCTTCGACACTTACCGTTGTCCGAGGATCCTGTGGTTCCCCAACGCTGAACAAGGCGCCACAAAGACGGTTGACTCTGGCGGGCGAACAGGCAATATGCACGTGCGATCAGATAGAATAAGTGATGTACGTTCATTGTATTTCCGAAGACACCTACAAAGACCAGCTCTTCAGAGCTCGGAAACCACTGCGGCACCACTATGCGTAGGAAGGAACAACTGCAGAGTAAACCGTCCACGCACTGGAGCTTGAATATCAAGGTAGCTAAAAAAAAATTGACGTTTTGAACTGTGGGTTCTGAAGCGGTGTGTGCTACTACCAAGAAGTGACATATATGATTTTAATTGAGGTTCCCTATGAAGGTCTGATTGTTTAAAAGAAAACGGAAAGTAGACAAAGAGTTATACACGAATCTTGGCAGTAGAAAATGCGATCAGAGCGTTAATGAGAGGCCGCAGAGCATTGCAATGGGACATATCACCAGTAAAAAAACGTAAAAAACCTTAGGATCGATGCAAAGGCGGAAAACATCTGTTCAAGATGAGGTAACAGCAGATCTCTTGAAGGCCAGAGGGAATATTGTGCTAGAAAGACTAGGCACCTTGCATACGCAATGCCTTATGACCTCAAGCATTCCGGAAGCTTGTAAAATCGTCAACATTACCTCATTGAAAATAAAGGAGACGTCAAAGACTTGATAAATAACAGACTGATCAGCTTACTGTCCTATGCGTATAAGGTGTTTAATAATGTAATCAGGACAACCTTAGACTTAAATCAACCAAATGATCAGACAGGCTTTCTTAAAAGATAGTCGAATGTGGACCTTGTTCACACTATCAATCGGGCGATAGAAAAGCGCGCTGTATATCACCAACCGCTATCTATAAGCTTCATTGATTACGAGAAAGCATTTGACTCGGTGGAATAGTCATTAGTAACGCAGGCATTGCGAAATCAGGGCGTAGAACAGCATTTTGTGAAAATATTGGAATATATTTGAAACAACTGCACAACTACCTTAGTGCTCTGTAAAGTCAGCAATGAAATTTCAGTAATGAAGGATGCCAAGCAGCGAGACAAGATCACGCCAATGCTATTAACCGCCTGTTTCAATGACGTTTTCTGAGTCCTGGATTGGGAACAGTTGGAGATAATAGTTAAGGGTGAATACCTGATAATCTGCGATTTGCTGGTGACATTGCCTTGCTAAGGTCCTCAGGAGATGGTCTGCATAGCATGGTCAACGAGTTAGACAAGCAGAGCTGAACGGTAGATCTGAAAATTAACGGGCAGAAAGCCAAAGTATTGTTCAAATATCTGCCAAGAAAACAGCAGTTCACAATTGTTTAGGAAGTGGTGCGAGAATATATCTACTTAGCTCAGGTAGAGACCGCTAATCCGGATCATGAAAGGAAAATAACGAAGAATAAGAATGGGATGGAGTGCATATGAAAAGCTCTTTCTGATCTTGAATGGCAGTCTAACAATATCCCTCAAGAAAAAACTACGCAACAGCTGTTACTTACCTGCAGTCACCTGTGAGGCAGACTCGTGGAGGCTAAGGAAAAGAGTTCACCTTAAGTAAAGGACAACGCAAGAAGCTGTGGAACGAAAAATGATAGATGTCACTTTAAGAAATCGGAAGAGGACAGGAGGGGGGTGAGGAAACGAACACTTCTTAATGACATTCCAGTGGAAATCAAATCAAGGGAAAGAAATCGGCTTGGGGAAAGCGGCATCTAATGGGAAGTCAAGGTCCTAAAACGCTTCCTTCCTGATATGCTGTTTTTGCAGTATCGATATAGTTCTACACTATGCTTCTTTTGCACTGAATTTACCTAATTTTTACCTTCCGCGTTTTCAACCTGTCGTTAAATGCTCTTTCTTTCTCCCTGGATGGTAAGCTTCCTAGCTTTTTTCTGTCATTGCGAGTGAACGCTCCTTCTGTATAGGTATTTGAATACCTTAGCTATCCACCTGTGGTCGTCCAATTTTCCCAGGCGTTCTTCATATATAATTTTACTATGACCTTCCCGAGCTTCGAACGATGCCCAGCTCATATCTCCCTGTAGTTCCTCGTTAATGGTTTCCCCGTGGGAACCTAGGGCTAATCTTCCAACAGCTCTCTGAATAACTTCTAACCTCGGTTGAGCTTGCGCCCTTAAGCTCAGAACCGCATTCCCAAAAGTAACCCCCGGCACCATTATTCTTTTCAAAATACCTCTGACTACTCCCTCAATGCCCTATTTTTCATTATCCCGGAATATCTTCGCCCTTTTGCTATAAAAGTCTGTTCGTGCTTTTCCGTGTACATCTAACCTTCGTTTACCAATAGCCAGAGATATTTGTATTCGGCCATTCGGGGTATTTCATGGCCTAGTATTTTAAGCACCTTATCAGTTGTAGCGTTCAAAATCATCACACCTGACTTAGGTGCGCTAAAACTGGAACCTATAGTGTCTCCTTCGTCTCAACATCAAATAACCAGAGTTTACAATTGCACAGTTTGCGACACGTGCATTATAGTGTGCCACTCAGTGGTCAGAAATACCCCTCGTAAACGACGCAAAATGCTTCCTTGGCGTACACTAGTATGCTTTAAAACTTTGTGTTCGAATTCGCGACCTCTTTATTAGTGTAGGCAGCCTTGCCCATAATAACAGAGAAAACGTTTTGATGAGCGATGACATTTTAGAACACTTCTGGGGCGAGGATGAAGGTCCTCCTTTTATGGTTATGTGTGGTATATTAACTAAACACTCTTTCACACTAAACAAAGTGCGTCTAGCTTGGTTTGGCTCCCTCCCGGGTTGATGATTTACAAGCAAACAACTGCAAACAAATGCAGAGCATATCGAATCAACGTAATGTGCGTTACATGCGCGCATGATCTCGTGCACTTCATTTTTAAAATGTCTTCTCGGCGATGAACTGCTTATATTCACTATGAATATCACTGGGATATATAAGTTATCCATTCAGCTAAATGCCGTAAACATGCGACAAAACGGCAGTGACATTTCCGCTACGATCTCTAAATGTGCACAAAAAGTATGTCTTTTTTGCCTTAGATGCTCGCTTTGTTGCGTAATCAGGTAAGTACAGGTGCGGCCATAGATAAACGGAGCACGGTATTTTGTTATGAGTGCAATCATGTTTTTCCTATCATAAATGAAGAATGTTTTCTCTAAAAAGAGGTGCACCAGTGTTCATTACCTGCAGTCACTTGCCATAATTGGCAAATTAAATTATGCAACGCGTGAACATTGTTAGAAACCAATAGGGTGCTCCCTGTAATTTTATCCTGTACGTTAGCGAAAACACCCAGGGTAGTGGTGCTTTAGCATGCGCAAGAACCTGTTAATTAACGATAGAAATGTAAAAAACAAATACTGGGTTCTCCTCAACGTAATTGAATGCACTACGACATGGTGGTTTGAGTCTTGTAGGCTTTAGGACAACTGAACAAAGAATTCTTAACCACTATAAAAGCATACAGTTTATGAACTCATAATGTAACAGTGTCTTAAGATCGATGTATAAGTAGGAGAGTGTTCTCCCTGAGGAGAAGTTGAATTTTTCTGTAAGAATTTGCGAAAACTCCGCAAAGCTCCTATTTACGCTGCTTGGTGTAATTAAGCGTCAATTATTATAGAGGTTTTGTTCAGGCTCCCATACCCTGAAGAAAACACGATGGCTATCAACATGTTGCGGAATGAACGAGATGGCAATCGTCTCACCCCATCTATACTTAACGAAGCCACCAACATCCAACACGGTTCAAACATTAGAGTATACAGCAACTTCTTGGGAAGGAGGAATTTTCTTACGCGCGTCCAGATGGCTCAAGCAATCTTCACAAAGCGTCACAATCTACTTAGTCTAGAGTTCTACACAGCAGGCTTGGAGTTAATGTCATTATGTAAGGCACTTTGAAGACCACACAGTGAAAAACTTGAAGCTTGATAGCAAATGCTTTTAAACCCTGGCACCGGAGCTCTGTTAACCATTTAGAAAATGTCAATATAGACTCCAATACATCAAGAAGTGGAAACCAAAGGCCAATATGTCTTTCTACCGTGCGCTGAAGCACATCGATTCACGCCTACAAACAGAGTTCAAGATTCTTGCAGACTGACTGCGGCGATCATCAGCGGTGAGGTCCTTTCGGGCCCTCCTATGGTTCTTAAGGGTATCAGGCTGGCACGACAGGCTGTTACATTGCCGAAGCCTTTCCGCATTTTCATTTTACTTATCACTCTTTTCTCCCGGAGCTTTATATCCCGTCATCCCTTTTCCTCAGTGAATGTTAGCAAACCAGTTTCATCTACCAGTTAACCTCCCCACCTTTCAACCTCCACTTCCTCCTCCTCATCTCTGTTATAGAGGGGCAAGTGGACACATTCGCCCCAAGCGGCGTCTTATTCTGCCTTATACATGCGCAGTCACGAAGAGTAGGTGGCAATTACAGATATCACGCAAAAAAGCGAACGTCTGTTCCTCCTGTCTTTCTTCATGCACGATTGTATGCCATAGTGTTTGCATTATTTAACTTGAGTGAAGATGCTGTATTAGTTTAATACGGGTTGGAATTGTCGGGGTAGCGCATGATTCATTCCCGTTTTGTTGGGATGATTGCGATAAAAAACCGACTTTGCGCTTCAAGACTGGCAAGAAAAGGCGCAGTAAATTGTCTTCCATATCTCTGGATACCTCCACCAAGCTTTGAGAGAAGTTGGGAAGTTTAGAGTAAAAGTGAAAAGACGGAAATGCTGTATTGGAGGTCTGTGTCTCCGTTGGCAATGCATTCGTTGATCACAACAGCACAAAGACGCGTACATCCCAGGCGCTCGGGAGGTACATGTTCCATGACATCGCAATGGTTGACACCAACACAAAACATCACGCACACTGGTCCGGTAGGCGCTGCCTGCTCGTCTAAACTCCGAAGTCACGAAGTGTTGCACCAATGCTGCCGTCCGCGGGTGCGAAACCATCTTGTTATCACCGTGCTGGGCGCTCGGACCAGTTAACATCTTCGAAGATTTCGTCTGCCGGTCCTTGAAATTCAAATCCACATTCCTGAGCTATGTCAGTGCACGTTAATTAACCACACGTCACCGAAGTTACCAAAGGCTTCCACTACGGCGTACCTCATAATCTGTGTCGCTTTAGAAAGTAGAACACCATAATCCCAAACTCAAACCGACCTAGAGTCACTGGATAACCGAACATGGCAATGACACCACCTATCGCACCTCAGCGCAAGCTGTTGACATTTTTTTTATCTCTACCACATATATGGCACTCCTTTGCCACATGGAAACAGAGAACAGAGAGAGCTCTGTGGAAAATAGGGATGCTGACGGAATCGGTACTGGGAACATACAGGATCTTTAAGCAGGAAATTGCCAAAGAAAATACCTATGATTATTGTGGAAGAAGCTCATTCTTGTTTGAGGCCACGCCGGGAGTTTTGCGGACTGAGACATCTAGTCAGACGACTTGTATTCAAGTGTGTCCGCTTTTAGCGGCAGTAGCTGGAATAACAGTACGGCTTGTGAGGTCCTAGTTTTCTCACATTTTGACTGTGAGCTCCTTATTCACTCCGATGAGCATTTCCTACAAAGCAGTGCGGATCTAATTCCTTACAATTTTCCGACTGCATCTTGAGTGTACCAATAGAGGAAAAAGGAATAATATAGCACAACTCATAGCCTTCTGCCTGCCGGCGCAAAGATGAGGTTAAAAACCAAGCTATATGAAATAACATAAGAGGTATGCTACGTTTCTATGACAAAAGAGCCGTAAAGTCTGCACGCAGCAATTCAGCTAAGCAACATTTAAATGTGTGAAATTCTAAACGACTCTCTACTGATGTTTCTTTGCGAGATGCACGCAACTATTCAGGATAGAAACGGCATGTCCTCCATTAGAAGCGTGATTTTCAGTAGGGAAACACAAACCTTCCCCAAAATTTTTAGTGCGCCGTGTTCGTTTACTTTCTACGTCCAAAGGTTGGAAGAGTAACTGACTGCACTGCCAAACTTTTTGAACGGTTCTAAATACGATGATGAGGAGCAAGTGCAAAAACTGAAACCCTGAAATCCCGTTCCCTCAGTCTACCATTTCCAAACACGCTAGGCCCTTTGCCTCTGCCGATTTATTCGTGCGAGCTCTTCGCGCCTCCGTGCCTCAGTAAGCTGGAACCAGTGGTAATTTCCACGATATCCAGTTTTTTAACATGACCTACTTTTCTTGTTTTCATTGCGTGTGCCTTGCGTAATTGTGCGAACCTCCCTTACTGCGCCAGAGGACATTTTTCATTTCCGCTTCACCGCCACCCAATTCACAGGGAGTGTTTCCTTTACTAGAACAAAGAATAACAAGGAAACGACCCGTTTCAACTCGGTAAACCCAAATTAAACTCAACCCAATACTTCAGTCCAAGGTGCGAAATGACTCGCTCGTTTTCCTTTCATCCTAGGTTTATTGTAGACGGCATCTTCGTTTAGGGAGGCCTAAACGTGAGCCTTGTACCGCGTGAAAATGAATCGCGAGAACTTTGAGGTGACCACTGTCGCGATTGAACGAACGTAAAAAGTGGCTACTCTTTAGTTTGCAGAAGCCCACGCTAGGGATACCGACCTGTTGCTGCCCTAATGCGCTGATGATTAGAAACGCGTGGCTTGTGGGATAGCTATAACATTTATCGAAAGCCATCTTCCTCAATGAGCTCTATAAGCTTAATCGGGTGCTCGACCAAGACAAAATATCTTAGATGCTTTGCCGAAATAAAGGGAAAAGCTCACACGTTCACGAAACAAGTAGGTGCCTGTTAGATTTTTTGTTACTGGAATAGCGTTTCACTTTCACTTTTTCACTTCTTTTTTTGGTATATAGTAGGCATATATATCATGAGCATAAAAGTTTAAAAATGAAATATTCTACCAAGGAAGGCGAGGCAAAATGCTTTTCATGTACGCCTGACAAGTCCTCCCCTCCTGGCCATAAAGATTACATCTCCAACCAGTTAGGTTACTATAATGTTAAAAGGCAGAAGCAGCAGCTGCATATATATTATTCACAACAAAATATTAGTTCATAACCAGTTAAATTATTACAGTGTTAAAAGGCATGAAGAAGAAAAAGTTCTAGTGACATATAACTATAATCTAACAATAAACAGTAATTTAAACGACACACTTATATGGATGCGGCTCTAGCCTTGTTCAGATTTTATTTTGCAGGAACAAAACAGTTATGAGGTTCAGTTTCTATTATGGCACAGTGTGTTTGCGAGGTTTCCACCGATTCTTTCGCTCAATGCACGGTTACAAGAGTAGCGATTCGATTCCTGATAAGATAACTAATTGTACAGCGTGAACCCCATCGAGAGCCTTGAAAAGCTGCTGGACGCATCTCTTTAAAAGCGTGATTGTGGAACCGCGATGAAGAGCGTTTATTTAGCTAAACGTAATACTAAAGCTGTGTGACTATTAAGGGGGGAGATCAGTGTGAACTTAAATTTGGATTGAAAGACAATTGAAACGTTTTTCAATATAAAAGAATAAACAAACGATGCCGTAACACTCAGAATTGTACTAAATCACTATCTTTAAGCACTAGATAGTTTTGACACCTGCACATGCACTCAAAGTATGAGAATGTTTCTATTTTTTGTAGCAATTTAATTGCGTTTTGTAGACTTCGTCTGGTCGAAGAAATTTTCGGAGAAAAATTTTGAGAATTGCAAACATTTAGACACTGAAAGGAAAATATTGAAGATTAATTGTCTATTCTTCTGACATGAAAAAAAAATATTTCTTTTAAAAGAATTGTTTCGAACGCATCCAGCGATTAAGACTGGCATAGAAATCCAATGAAAACGCATTTGACGATACTTAAAGCGCTAATAGAGAACACTACAAGACTGCCGTTTGGTAACCTCTTGGTATATTTACTTCTATAGTGGTGTTTTACAATATATGAGAAGGAGCATTCATAAATGGTTTCCCGCTCACAAATGATTTTGCACAGAATTGTAGGGTATGTCCTCACAGTGCACAGCCGAGCCAGCCCGCCTTGCTTCGCGCGCTTTTCTCGCCCTCGACACTTCCAACAATGGCAAAATTCGTCCAAAGCTGACTACCACACTGCACGCCACATAAAATTTTTGAAAGGGGCATGCCAATTAAGCAGGCTGCACGGCTCTGCAAATTAACCGCTATGATAGATTAGGGTCAGAATAGTGCTCTAAATTGCAAAAGAAGCCGTAATTCTGGTGCGGTGCTCTGGCCTTTACTTCCACCTAGTATGAAGCAGTTTCATTTTGCTGAAGGCGTAATTTCATTATTTGAGAAGGCGCTTCTTTTTATGCGCCTGGCTGTTTTTCTACATTGCAGTGTACTTTTCTGCGAGTTGCATACCAGAGCTATGCAGCTTCTCTTACCGTTTCCTTTACAAAAGAAAACGTCGAGGCGTTCTTAAAAGTACTATAAATGGCACTCCACTCATTACTTTAGAATATTCTTCACTTTGCATATGAGCTAGGGCGTGTGCCGTGCAAATCAATATACCTCCTTGAAGTGCTTTGTTTTTGTCTCGTTCTTTCGTCCTACTCTCCTCACGCGGTGCGGTTCAGGTGAATGTTCACACCACACCACTATTACTGCGAGGAGCTGTTATAACGCGGTTACAACGAACAGAAGTCACGCGTGCGTTGCTTTTAGAGCACGTCCAGCCCTTTCCGGGCCTCATACGAGGAGACGACTCCCTCGCCCATGCACACATTTGCAAGTAAGCTGAAGAGCGGAATACGCCGCAGCTGGCGCTAGGTGCGTCGCGACGACAGCTGAGATGCCAGAGATGCTATTTCCCGCATTGGTTGGCTCGCGCCAACTGCTTGTTATAGCGGGTTCTTCGTCCCGGATGCGGTGCCTTCTGAGCAGCCCTCCGCGCCCCCTCGAAATGGTACTCGTTACCGCGAACAAAAACGTTAGAGGCGAGTAAAACCAGCACGCTTGAAAAGCAACAAGAAAAGATTCAATTTGTCGTAAACTTCCCTTAAGACATTTTCTAATCAAGTGTCTTTCTGGCATTAGAAGTGGGAAATTTCTTTGGTAGCATTGGTAAAGGCCTCGGGGAAACCTACCTAAAGCTACATGTGCCTGTTTCTTCGACATCGATGCAGCTGCATTGGCTGCATAGTGACGCGAATTAGGGCTCCAGGCGCATTCATTATAAATGAGGTTGCACTGGCATCACTAGAAGTGATGGACTGAAGGCCAATAGCATTTTTAATCTTTTTTCTTGTGTGAGGACCGCAGAAACCAATGATGGCAGTATCGAGGCATTACACCAGCACTCAGTTATTATAAGAGCAGACTCAATTGGGGGCTTATGGTGGCGTCAAAACTCATTCGAAGACCAGTCGTTTCCTTTCTTCACTAAAGCACGGCATTGCTACTAAGGTGTTTTTGTCTCTTCTGTTCTGGAACTAATGCATTTCTTTGAGAGGGCTGCATCACGTAAGAGGTAGTTTGCTGTCGAAGGCGGCGACAAAATGAAAACTTCGTTTCATCTTTGTTATAGCAACTACGTCCACTTCAGGACAAATGCCTCTTCCATATCTCTGCTCTTACCTTGTCCTCCGCGATTTGTGGCCACCATCTCGTTCGAAGACTTCCAAATTTCAATCGTGTGCCACCGCCGGTTCACGTCAGCCGAAATACAAAGAAATGCCGTCGAAATGTTAAAAGCCACCACTGTGGGTAACAGCTAAGTCAAGAACGTAAAACCTAACAATCTAATTTCTCCTACTGGTTAATTCTGCTTTCACAAATTTGGTGCAATTTTGTATATCGACTCCCTTTCCGAATATCTCCATCCCCATGACGAATATAACAAGCACAACATGTTCCCGGAGCCTCCAGTGAAGGCTTACATGTAACGTCCTTTGTTTTCTTCAATTTTGACTCATTCATTCTTAGATGTGCAGTAACGTGACCAATTTATTTATTGGCTCCTGGGGATCGTACTGCTTGTAGGTACACTTTTGGCGGACATGAAGAGTGCACTGCATTCACTGCGGGTTTATTTACTTTATGGTTTTCCTGTTCATGACATGATGATATAAAATAAGTGGGCGCAAAACTGGGACACGGACCGAGAAGAAACACAAATGACGACTGACAAGCGCTACTACCCACTGTTTAATGGGGTGACATACGGAATATATAGCAAAAATTACAGGCTTCTTGTATATCTTCTATTATATCATGCAAAGACAACTAGCCCGACTACACGCTCATATGAACTGTATGACATGATGGTATGTCCAAGAAAATTACCCGCCAATTTGGCGCCAAATCACTGACCAATAAGTGCAAGGAAAATATGTAAGGACAGCCACTTCTAATTCCAAATAGCGCGTACAGGATTGGTGACAGCTTCTGAAAGTATAGCTGCTCCCTAGTCTTCAAGATACCCAACAGTCTGCTGCATTTAACATTATTGCAATCCCGATATGGCGGGCTTATGCTTTTGTATACCGCTGACGCCATAAATTAAACTCGAGTGATGAGAATCAGAGCGCACGGAAGAGAAAAATCCTGGCTGTGCCCGCATAGCGTACGGTCTGTAGCTTAAGTATGTGTTTGGGAGGACAAGTAAAAAGCTCTTCAAACGAGACCGCTCGCTATCACTCTGACGCCGAGTTTGTCCTCAACACTTCATTAACCCGCTTCGGTCAATCAGTTTTTATTAACTTGCGATAGACAGAAGCCCCAAATATGATCTCAAGACTCTTAGCACAGCGTGTCCTACTCATCTACTTCTTGACTCGAAAAAACGATGCAGGGCACCACTGAGCTCCCTTCATCTTTCTTATATCTCACTGTTTTGTATCAGCCAAACTGCACATGCAATCCCCTTGAAGAAGAGGAGATTACCGGAGCGGAAATTAGAAGCCTTGTCTGAAACTTCCTTGTTGTGCAAGGCATGCCGGTACACTTGAGCTCAGTGGAGGGAGCACCTTGCGATAGTCTGACCTCTAAGCTAACTTCTGTTGCAGTAGATGCTGGCGGAAACTTTGGAGTCTTACGAAGGCATGGCTTCTTTCATCCTTTCAATATGTGCTCGCTCCAGCTAGTTTGACTTAAGGAAGAATAAAAAAAAGTAATATTCGAGTAAGCTGCCCATTCTTCTGTTTCTAAGAGACCGCAATCACGTACGCCAAGTTCGGAAATGATCGCAAATTTTTCACTAAACATGACAAGTGAAATCCGCTGACTTGTCTGTGAAATACTCTGTCGTCTTTAAAAAGAGCACAGTGTTGAGCTCCGCTTATTGTAGGCCCGAATGTGCCAGTTTTATATTTTGCTATCACCGCCTCCCAATGCTTTTATCTTTGAAACGCTTCATTTTGATTTCACTGTTTAGCTCTGTCTACCGTGAGCATGCCTGTGAAGAAAAAAGCCGGAAGAATATGGTAAAAGGAGCAAACAACTTGCCCTGCCGACATTTTTTAAATGCAGTCATTTCCACCAATACAGCATCCTCGAAACCCCATGCCGGCATGGCTTCACCAACTTGCTAGCCGTGGACAGAAGAATACCACTTTGCTAATTTTCTTAAATGCGTTGACTTAATCACCGATAAGCCTCTCGAGCACCTGAACTGTTCAGTCAGCAAGACGCCGGTCTAGGCTTGTGTAATAACGTCGGTTCCAAAGACGCGATGAATTCACTGCGGCTCCTCGTCAAAAAAAGACGATATTCCGCGCGCGGGCTTTCTATGTACACTCTAACGCACTCGGGAAGTCCTGCGCTGAGCCTCCAACCGCCACCGACGCGCTCACCGATGACGTACGCGAGTCTTGCCGTTTTCCCAGGTTCGCCAAGAGCGCCGTCGCCTGCAAACTCCTGTCGAAATATCAACGTGTCACGTTGTTTTCGGAGCGCATGATCTTGGCACGTTGCCAAGGGCTGCACTGTGTTCGCCGATGAAGGCGCCAAGGAAGGAGCTGAAATGCAGCATGCAAATCTGGAGCGCGTTACATTCGAAGCCATTGCATTTTAATCGTACCTTGAAAAACGCGTGTGCGGTAGAATAGACGAAATGCGGTACACTCCGTCACCCAATGAGACCAGACATTCGCATTCGGAACAAAATAGTAAAATGAAATAAATCATTTTCCGTGGTAGCTACGCCCTTAGGAGGGAATAGCCCAGCCAAAGCGCCGGGAGCAATCGGGCGTTGAAGTTTGAGAATTCTGGGCAGTGACTTCGTTTTTCTTCGCAAGGAAAAAATTAAAAAAATTATGGATTAACTCTATTCTGGCAAACCAGAAACTGGCACTGCTATACATTAAATGTGTACGCACCCCTGACATTTTCGCACTCTCAAAACCTGAAGGTTACAGCACACCTGTCCACGCAATGGTCGCCTCTGTGGCCAGGCGAATCAGGTGGAAAGTATACGACGTGTGATACTTACATTACCGCTGTTGAGAAGAAATGGCAGCGTTCAGATAACATTGGTCAGGACGCAACGGCTTTCCTCGCAGCTCGCTACGCCTGGTTCGCAAGCACCAATTTGCGCAGTCATCTCAGTCTGGAGCCCGTAATACACGAATACCCAGTCTATATAGTGGCTCTAACTGAAAATAGTTACCTGCAAAAGAAGGCGGCAGGATGGTCGTTCAGAAGCCCTGCACGGCCGGTTGCATTCTGCCAAAACAGATTAGTTTCCTTGGGAGGCGCGACGCAGTAACCTGCTCTGATTGAATGGCATTGGGCGTTCACTTTCCTGTAGGCAAATGTTGACGTCGCAGCTATGAAGCACTTATCAATTGGCAAAGCTCCGGGAGAACAATGCTCCAATGCAGAAGGCGTTGGCATCTCAAAATCTTGCTTTCTAAAATGCCACCGCTGTGGCTCGGTGGTTATGATGATCGGCTGCTGATCACGAAGACTCAGCTACGATCCCCGCCGAGACGGTCGCATTTCGATGAGGGCAAAATGCTGTAGGGCTGTCTATTGTGCGATGTCAGTGCACGTTGAGGAATCCCAGATGATCGAATTATGAGGAGCCCTCCACTGCGGCGTTCTTGATAGCTTGTGTTACTTTGCGACGTTAAACTCCATAAAGCAAACCAAATATTTCAAAAATTGTTATTTTCCTCGCTGTAATATTTCTAAATCTGCTTCTCTCGTTCATATTGCGGTGAACAAGGGCCACGAAGTAAGCATTTGTTTTACGCCGGATGTTTTCTCCCAAAAAACTTGAGAGATTTCGTGACGGAGTGATCAGACTTATAAGCACTGGAAAACTTCAAATCAACCATTAAAAAGCTAGAAGCGGCTGCGTTAGCAGTCACTTCATCTTTCTTCGCAACTGCACAAGCGCCATTAAGGTACGCACGCATACCCTTCGCAGACTTTTTTTCTCAGAAGCGCTTCTTTGCCAGTCCTCTACCTCCAAAGCGACATCATACACCCTGTCAATGCGACCAGCACAGACAACTGGCAACTTTCATCACGCTCCGACTACTGCGCAACTGGCACCCCGCTAACCCCTCGACCTTCCGCGGCTGATGCCATATCTCGCTCTCATTGGTTGACTGTGGTTTGGCGTCACGATCTACGCTCACCAATCGTGAATTTGTGTGACAACGCGCACGGCTTTGACTCCGGACGTCGTCTGTAACTGTGTCGCGTTGAAAGTAAGATAAACTGCAGGCTTTACATTCAGAGACGCAGGGAAGCTTCATTCGCGAAATTTATAGGTTTCTGCGAAGAGATAATATTCTGTTACAATGAAAGGAGTATTAAACCATATTTTTGTTTACATTGCTTTCTTCTTTTAAATTAGGCTTCCACATTTGTATATAGGGACCAGCCCTTGGCATTTCCCTGCGATTGCTAAATAGGTAATAAGTGAATTTCTTCATGGCGCTTTTTCGGATTTCGATTCATCAACCAAACAGCGTCTGTCACGTTTAAGATGTTTTTAGTTCACATGAGGAAGAGAAAAAACTGCGACATACTTGCTGATGATGCACTACAATGTTTAAAGCCGGCTGCTTCGCTAGCAGGAATGAGAAGAAAGTAAACAAATTATAAGCGGTCATAGCCTTTTTTTGTCATGAATAACGTCACAACCATCATTTGGTTGGCGAAGCTAAAGAGTATCTGATAATAAATTTAATTTAAAATTATTTGGCGCTCATAGATGAATGCAACGTCATGGTCGATTTATAATAATACCTTAAGAATTACTATGCGTTAAACATGCGACTAAAATTAAGAGGCCGATTCGCTCAGACGGTGGCCTGTGAGTTTTGTGGCATGGTACTAAGATCATGGCTTATTGCTCCCACAATAGTTCTTGGACCCAGTGGTAATGATTGGGCGACTTTCCGCTTGAAGTTCGTGTTTTCTTTTATATCTTATGCTAATTTCAATCAGCCGCAACAGCAGCAACAGAAGCCTGACCAACATAGGCCGAGAGCATGAAATATCTGGTAGCCTGGGATAAAACTAAGACAGGCGTGAAATAGATCGGTTTCTTCAGAGCTGTTCGCACAAGGGAGCTACAGTATGCAAGCAGTCTGAAAAGAAGTATACTTCCGTATTCATTCCGCTGTAGGTATGTCCCGCAGAGACTTTTCTGTCTTTCTGTCGAATTGAAGTGACTCAAGAAACCTCTGTTTCAAAATGTCTGCGAGCAAGTCAAGGGCATTTACTTAAAACAATTACGCACTTGGGCAGCAGAGTCAAACAAGTGTAATTGTCCTTCTGTTAAGTTTAGACAGAACATACCAGCTGACACGCCCACTTCAAGAATTAAATCACGGCATGCCAGTGCATTTAGAAATCTCAAAGCAGTGAAGAAAGGTATATAGAAGAGGAAAAGAATGCGGTTAAGATATATAGGCTAACTTCGTACAACTGGTTAATGAGTATTGGGAATTTCTTACCTATGGCTCAAAAGCGCGTGAAGAAGTATTTTACTTACTCTCTGCGGATCTGTTTTCTTTGGGGGCACTCTCAAACAGGCGGGCTAGGACAAAGTAAAAAAAAAAACAGTGCGTACTTTAACGTCTCTACTATGGGCTCAGCCTCCCGTTCATTACGACTGCTATGTCGAATCAAGTCCTCACCTCGTGTGGTTGGTGCTATCAACACAAAACACGCATAAAATGCAGAGCAGTCCACGAAATCAGATGGTTGATTCTTGCCGTACAGCGCAATCCCGCATGGTAGACACATTGTCGCAGTCGTGGCGTTATTTACAGTACATCGTATACCGACGTCCGTAAATATTTAATTATTTCCGCGATATTGGCAGTGAGGTATTTACACACAAATTAACGCATGGGGTAAAGAGCGAACCTGTGACTTAATTGCCTGTCCTAATAGGGGCAGCGCGTATTCTGACCGTTAACTGCGTATTTTCGTCTCCCGCTCTTTAAATACAGGACTATACATTCGCACGTTTTCCACCTGCTGCACTGCACATGCGCGGTAATAGGCGAATATTTATGAGTATCAGTAAAAACATAAATAGCACAATTAGATTCAATGATTAATGCTGTAGCATCTAAAGCGTCATCCGAAAAAAAGGTCCCACAAGTCATAAAACTCGACATTGGCTCAAGATAAGTGACATCACAAGACCGCAGGAAGTGACAACACATCTGGTAAAGGCATCAACATCTTCCATTGTGATCGCATCTCCAAAGCATAAGGTTATTAAGCGCCCCTGCGAATGGCTCATTCATTTCTTTATTTGATGAGCTGGCACCACCACGGAAGAAGTTTGCATCGACAAGTCAGTCTGAGCAGGTTGGCGTGCCTCCTTCTTGAGTATACTGCATCCTTCGGTGCCTCTCGCCAAGGATTAGAAAAAGAAATTTTGTGGCGCAATAGATTAAAGACGACCTTTTGAACCCACAAGGCAGCGGTTGGAATCCCTTGTTTCCTGATACTGTATGTGGTTTTCCTTTTATGAAACACAACAAAAACATCACGCCAATCAGATTTTTCTCTTCACTAACTTTTTACGTACATACTGCACTCTCCGATGGATACGGGCTTATATCGCCTTATAAGCCATTGATTCAGAAAAATATTCTCTAATGCATTTGTCTCTCTCTTCACGAACAATTAGCGGGCTGCTCGCAAATAATTTACGACACTCCTCACAATGTGCGTCACTGTAGAAAATACTGCTTGAGAAGATTTGGAGTTGAGTGCGACGAATGCGGTGCTCAAGCTCTGATGTCAAACAGGCCTGGATATCCGTCTGTGAACGCCTGTGCGCTGCCTACATGGTTTACACAGCGTACTGTGTTATTGCATACACACTGACAGCTCTCACATGATGTGTGCGTGTAAATAATAATAATTGGTTTTGGGTGAAAGGAAATAGCGCGGAATCTGTCTCATATATCGTTGGACACCTGAACCGCGCCGTAAGGGAAGGTATAAAGGAGGGATTGAAAGAATAAAGGAAGAAAGAGGTGCCGTAGTGTAGAGCTCCGGAATAATTTTGACCATCTGTTGATCTTTAACGTGCACTGACATCGCACAGCACACGGGCGCCTTAGCGTTTTGCCACCATAAAAACGCAGCCGCCGCGGTCGCGTTCGAACCCGGGAACTCCGGATCAGTAGCCGAGCGCCTAACCACTGAGCCACCGCGGTGTGTGCAGATTTGTGTTTTAATAGAGCCCCAACTTCTGTATCTGTTAATGACATGAGTCGGCATTAGTTCAAGACATGAATTTCACGTGCGTCTAATCACCGCGATGCAAGTTCCAGCCAGTGTGTGTGTGTGTGTGTGCGTGTGTGTGCGCGTGTGTGTGTGTGTGTGTGTGTGTGCGTGTGTGTGTGTGTGTGTGTGTTAGAACTCTTCCCATGAAACTCATTGAAATATGCCATCATCAACCTTCATTCGCTCTTTCCTTTCCTTTCCTTTACTCCTCTTTCTCCAATGTGGAACAGCAGGCCAGGGTCTTGTTTCCACCGGCTGACCTCTCCTCCTTTCCTCTCATTAAAATTTCTCGCTTTCTTGGATTGATTATAGCCGTTTAAATATTTTTGCCGGCTACCAAAGAGACAAAACCCGAAGTTCATGCGCTATACCATTGCACCAGTTTAACATTGTACTCTCATGTACACAGTATACCGTTCAGCAGCACAGTCGAAAGCGCGACGTCGAATGGCATGTTAAATGATGATGATGGTGTCATCAGGCTTGTTAAATAAGGCATTCCGGTCATCATCTTTTTGTCCCCACTGGCGTATTCTGCTACATTGTGCATACGCAAACCGCGGGCGGCGCAACTTTAAACCAAGAGGATACTCAAGTACGCAAACGCAGTCTTTTATTTTGAAAACAAATTTCTTGAATCCAACAATAAGATATCTTAAAGTTGGGTCATTTTTGAAAAAAAAAATTACAGCAGTATCTTTAAGAATTACAATTTTGCGGCACCTAAAACACTGTGTTCAGTACTGATTATTTTCGGTTGTATGAAAGGTGCGCCAAACGCAACCTACCAAATCAGATATTTCCAAGCTTTTTCCTCATTTATTGCTATTTTTATCTTCCCTTCATCACTGTTTGCTTCTCAACACTTCAGTTCCTGTGGGAACCACGCCAGCTTTTGTTTGTACGGTGCAAAAACATCAATTATTTCAACGCAACCTCCTTAAAAGCAAAGGAATCATGATGCAGGACGTTGTTAGGATTGGTATCGTTAGTAGCGCTTTCTATAATGAATCGACTACAGCGTCTGTTCAGTACCTGAGTGTTAACATCCGGCTTCTTAAATTTATTTTTGTAACTGTTTCTGATATTCTGCTTTTGATGAATAGAAAACATTAATATCGTCTAAAATCCGGAAAACGGCCCTTAATATGTAAAAAATTTCTTGAGCTCCAGCCCTAAAAAACAACTCTGCCTTGAAGTTGCTTTGGCCTGTATAATTCAAGTTTAACCCGATTTTTAAGATATCTGTTTGGCTGCAAAAATGGGGCAAATTCTCAGAAAACAAAATTCTTTACATATAATACTGTTTGTGGGTACGCAAAGAGGTCACACCGGCGCAACCCTGAAGGTATTAATAAGGCATTGGTACTGTACGTCGCAAATATGGTTTTATGATGGAAATTAAGCGTACCTTGCCCCCTTGCGAAAACTGCAGACATAGCCAGCCTTTGCCTCCAAAAGGGTTACAATTAATTTGTTTTAAAGAAACCCTATCAACAAACTGACGTTGACCTATGGTGATCATCTACCAGGTTTGTAACACAAAGAGGGCAGTTTTTCTCGAAATGGAACGCTGACAATGAAGAAAAGGCCAAAACACTGAAACCGCTACAGCTCTATCTCACCGTTTGGCACGCATTATCCGATTATGTACTTTTTCCCATGCCACTGTACTGGTTGGAGAATCCGTTATCAACTTCAGCCACCATTCAGAAAACAAATCTATCAGCGGCATTTTAAAATCGTGACATTGAATATTGAGGCAAAAAAGTGCTTTGTAAGAAAGCCGTCTTTTGCTGCCGAAGAATTTCCCACAATTTTGTGAAGATCTGAACAATCGATGTTTAATATAAACATATAAAGAGTTGCTCAATAATGCTCCCTAAAATGTGGAAAGCTTTTCAGCTAGGCTGTCAATGATTGTAAATTCCTGTGCCATGTCGAGGTTTTCTAGTAGAGAGTGGCTTTTGATATAAAAATACGTCTGTCGGAAAATTTTACAAACGAAAATTTACAACCAAACGACATTCCGAATTGTAAGCAAGCCTTCGAGGTAGTTGTGCCCTTACATCTAGGCGTACGCACCTGTCACTTAACGTAACAAAAACATTAGCCACTGCTCTGAAAAGGTTATCTAGCAAAGAGCAGCCTATGTCCTGAAGAGCAGGAGCTAAGGCGGGCGTTTTAGCGCAAATATCTTGCTCCGCTATTATTATAAGTTTTGAGAGGCTTTATTTGTGCAGAAGGAAGTGAAGCCTACCGGCTCCTTCGGACTGCGCCATGATCATTCCGTAAACACCGTGTTTCGGTGGATCGATCAAGGCAGAGAGAGCCAGCCTGAAGAGGGAATCCAGGGCAACTGCCTTGAGTCAATCAAACAGAGCTTGACCTCCGCGTCCGGAACCATTCCGCTTGCACAGCCCGAGCTTCGGCGGCCGTGTAGAAGGCCGAGAAACTATGCATCTCCTCCTGCGCTCCCCGGTGCGGACGCCTTGCCCTAATTGAAGGGAATAAATGCGAACGATACGAGAAATCAATGAAGATACAAGTTTAACTTAGAACATTCATTTGCAGCGCGGATGCTAATAGATCATTCCCGCTTTATACATCATCGTTGACTCTGTAGCACAAGACCGTAGCATCAGCCGTGAGACTGGTCACTTGACCAATCTTGGGGCGCGGCTTACGTCATGACCAGCGCCATGACGTCACCCAGCGAACATTTTATTCGAGGCGAAGTGTGTGACGTCATAGCGTCGCTGTAAACATGATTGCGGTAATTTGAAATTCGCCGTCGTAAAATTAGGTAACATTAAAATTAGTTCTGTTGACCAAAATATTTTCTGTATCAGCGCAAAATACGATAGCGACGATGAAGAAGCTTTGCATTCACACGTGTAAAAAAAAGAACATTACACTAAGCGCTGATACCTACCAGCCATGATCGGGAAGCGATGACGGCTAAGCGAGGTGAACGGTCGGACTGGCCAGGCAGTTGGGTCCGCCCAATCCTTGAACAGTTCTCAGGAATGCTCAACCTACAATGGTTTTAGGTGCAAGGTACAAAGGTTTTATGTGCAGAGGACATGGTTTTAGGCGCGGAGCTGTGACAGAAAGGCTGGTTTTACGGCCGTAGCAAACTGCCATAACAGTTCCTCACCTCGTGTTCTGCGAATGGGACCTTAAGCTTACCTCAGCGTTCAGTGTATTAGCCGTATTTACCAACATGTAACATGGAGAAAGTGTAGCTACATGCCAGATTGAAAATGGTAATGCACACAATCGTGGCCAAATCAGTAATCGTTTGCTGTACTGTAGTGATACTGTAGAAGCTTGGGCAAGTTGGTGTGACATTGTTTTTCAGCAGCGCAGAGGACAAAGGACGAGACGAGTGCATTGTAGTATTCTGAACTGAGCGTTTCACTCCATTAACAAAATACAAACACCGAAAAAAGTCTGTCAAAAAAACTGAAGAAAAAATCTTTTTCTTGGGCTCACAGGCTGGTTTTTCGGAACCCCAGAGAAAAAACTTCCAATTCGATTCTGGTTGATCGCTGTACTCTCCAGCTTTGGAGGTGACAGGGTCGTAGCTTCAGGTTACTCTCGCTTGCCTTTACGTCCTCTCGGCTGAAAATTCACTTCCTATTAAACCACAAATTGAAGTGGAGAATCAAATTTTATTGTGCAATAAATATGTTCATTTCATATTTAATAGTTAAGAAAAAGCAAGTTGAGGCTGCGTTTGAGTCAAAGGCTGCGGAACTGGGACGCGACCGCGGGATTCAAAAAAGCGCGGCGGTGTTGTGGAGGTCGCCACGTTTTGTAACAAGAGAATGTGACAGCTTAAGAACTGCCTATTAGGAGAGGTTTGCGTTGAGAAATTTTAAGGTCTATTGAGTAACCAATAAGACATACGTCATTTACGATATTTGATCTTCCTGACTGTCGGTTTTAGTTAGTATTTCTTGTGCTCTATTGATTGCGCTCAGTTCTGCTCAGTTGTCTGCGTTATAACACGCATACCTATGCAATGCATCGTTGCCAAGCGCTGTATTTGGTTTCTCATTTTTAATATTTGATACACTATTCTTTACAAAATCTGCGTCCTTCAATACTTATATCCTGTTTTTGAACATCAACCTCCAGGTACAGGTCTGAACTGTGGTCGGTAGTTTGAGTGGGTTCAATGAAAATAAACTGAACTCAAGTGAATATTGCACTGCCTGCTCATATTCCTTTCCTGCGTGAAAAGCCGCTATATTTAAGTTTGCATTGAGTTGAGGTGCAGACAAGTAGAGCTTCTTTTATCTAATTTCTCAAGCGTCGTCATTATTAAGGACTCTGGCCTTGTGTACTGCGGACAACTTCTTCGATAGAATTTTCGCACGCAGTCAGAGTGCCCCGATGAATTCCGTAAGGCTCTATGCCAGTGTCCTTTAGTCCCACAAATTAGTTTTGCTGACTGTTGTTGACTCAAGTGCCGGCAGTTAAGCAACGCACCATCACAACAGCTGAAACATTTGCTCATTGTTTACTTTTTTTACTGATTTAAATGTATTTTGTTTATTGCTTGGCTTTCATATTTTATCTGTTGTGCACAGGTTGTATTTCCAGTAGCATATTATCTAGCTGCGCGCATTTACCCTCCTCTGTTATTTGATTCCTCGTTGCATTTATTTTCCTTTTAGCACTTTAAAGAATGCTTTAGTGTGGTCTCAGTTGTGTACATTTAAAAATAAAGAAATGAGTAACGAAATTGTCGTCCAAGGTGGCCTTATATAGAACTTTCTGCGCTACTTTCCGCATAAGGTGTGAAGGTTGTGTTTATGCTCAAAGGTTTTCCACTGGTCGATTGCCCCATCAACAAAATCAATTTGCGCCGTGCATTTAACACCAACAGTGGGAAAACATCCATTAGAGGAAAAGCTATGGACTTCTCCAAACATTAGCCTGCTGGGTTTGTTGTCTGCGTCGATGAACGTCCGCCTTTATGAGGAAAACGCGTCGATACCGCTACGCTGCAAACACGACATTTGCATTATGTATAAGCTCCTGTCGTAGTAGATATTGGCTTTCTGCAAATCTATATCGGCAGACTGAGTACGATATTTATTTATGTATTTATTTATTTGGCCCCCAACTGCCCCGTGGACAGGGGTTTTACATGTTCAAATCAGGAACCGCAGATGCGAGCTTACTAAAGCCTTCGTCGATCAAAGCTTTGCTATACACACCACGTCGTTCTTAGAGAAAGTGCCAAGTTCGAGTTAATGCCCTGATATGATCAATAAGAGCCTCTATTTCAAGACTACACTTTATATCTTCTTGGTGCTCCTACGTCAGAAAAGCAATAAAGTCTCAATTTTTAAAATATCAACATAAAATTGTAAGAAAAGAAGTGAATAAACTTTCTTGAAAGTTCAGTTCTTGAGTTTATTTTTTTACTTTTATTGTGTATTCCAAATGCCCGGCAGCATTATACTGCTGGCGTCCAAGTGCCATGGGCGTAAACTTTCATGAAATTTGATGCATGGACGATGATGGCGAGGGAGGCAGAGCGTTGGCTGCAACCATTCGTAGTACGAGTAATGAAGAAATTTAAGCAGCAAACAATTCAGATGGCACTTTACAATTTCGCAGCACATCAGCAGCATTTTATTTGGAATTTCATTCCGGTGTTGCTTGTCGCGTTCAGGAAAATCACTCAAACTCGAAGAAATAAGAAACTTTATTTTTCACCGCTGGCTGAGTGGATATGGCGCTCGGCTGCTGGCACAAAAGACGCGGGTTCTATCCCGTACGCGGCGGTCGAATCTCGATGGAGGCGAAATTCAAGAGGCCCGTGTACTGTGCAATATCAGTGCACGTTAAAGAACCCCAGGTGATCAAAATTTCCGAAGGCGTTCAGTACGGCGTCTCTCATATCTTGAGTCGCTTTGTGACTTTAAACCCCCATAAACTAATCCAAACTATTTTGCACAAAATAAAACCCAGGACAAGCACTGGGGCCTCACTGAACTACTTCAACTTGCATAAATGGATAAGTTGTCTGTGCTTATGTATGCAGCCTATTAATTCGAAGTGTGTTCGCTACCGATTGTTCTTGATTGTTTGCCTGAATAACTGCTCCAAAGCTAACCTTAAATCTAGCTTTCCCGGTCATGATGGCAGCGAGCACTGCTCGAGATTTTCTGCGTCACCTTGAAAAACGCGTACAGCGTCCATGAAGTTCGCTTCCTAAGTTCACAGTGCATTCTCATTGTTAAAGAGATTTCAATCGCATCAGTCTCACCTATACATTAAGAACTTCTCCAAATTTTTCTTTCATTGCGGAAAGAAAAAAATGCGAATGACGAAGAAGGGAGATCAGTAGTGCACTGATCAGTGTCCTCTTTACCTTCGAGGCGACACGTCACACCATAAAAAAATGCCCATGCGGAGTCTTGAAATCTCCCTGGCAAGCGGGATGTGAGGGCGGACATTCGCTTGACATCTTGTTGAAGCGTGACACGTCAAGAGACGTACACATTGCACTTAGGTTGACGAAGAGAGCGATGGTTTTTGAGCTGGAGTCGCCAGAAAGCCTCAGTACTTTGGTCAGCCAGCACCAGACAGTGTGGCAGTTTATACTTCGCGGCTGTGTGTTCCAGCGCTCTCTATACTTTCTCAGCTAGAAGTTTTCTCAAGAGAGAAGCATTCAGATTTACACTCAGAATCTTCACTCTTGCCCACCCTTCTGCAGTGTCCTGTGGATAGGCTGGAATTGAGGAAACGTACCCTCGTTGTCTGATGGAAGTCCTGAGCGGAATCAGAAAGCAGCTGAACGTGATGTCCGAACGGTAGCTTAAATAAGGAACCCATTCATCTTTCGTGTTTTCTATTTATTTGAGCTACTAAAAGCGCAGCACTTGCAGAGTTGATGTTCTATTGTCTCTTCACATCCACACGCGCGATAGGCAGAGCTTTAAGCAAAGCTACTGCTGATGTAGTATTGCTTCGTAAAAGCGACACGGAGCTTTGGACAGCACAGCTACATTGGTTCAAGTCGCGGTATGTTAGGATAAAGACGAATACGTAGTTTGGGTTCCAGTGTATTGAGGCGGCAGTTGAACAACTGGGCGCTGCAAGTGTGTGCTCCCTCGTCAGCGTGCGAAGCCTCCCCTCTGCATCAACCCTTGACACAGGAGTAGTAAAAAGAAGTCTGCCGTTGCTGGGATGTCGGGCGGTTTACACCGCAGCGTGGCTGCCTGTAATGCCGTGGTTTCTTGGCAGCCTTTGAAGAATTACATCTTGATCTTTCGTTATTGTCCTGTGCTAAAGTGTGCGGATTTCTATAAAGAGTTGTTAACGCGAGCCGCGGCGTAGTGCGGCCGGAATGCCTTCAATTGCTGCTTTAAAGTCTGAAAAAACTGACCATACCTGTGGATTTTCTTGGCTGATGAACTCAACTGCAGGTCCGAAAGGCTGCTACTTTTGCACCCGTTAAGCCAATGGGGTAGGTTTTCTTCCCCTCGATCAAGATGGAGTTTGCCGAGATGATCACAGACTTTGGAGAACTCGTGGAGTTAACTGGGCCGTGCGTGTATACGTACAGACGGTAAATGTGGATGCAATGCGGATATTCTATTGTGGCCTGTTTGAGAACAGACGATGACACACCGGCTTTCAGCGTAATGTTGGGTGTTCACTCCTCTTGCCTCAAGCCACCCCAAAATTTTATACAGATACAATGGCCACCAGTTTCTTCGCAATCACAACGTTATAACAAGAATTAGGAAAGTGTAAACGCAGGAATCCCCTTCATTGCCGTAATCTCGTTTCCTGCAGTTCAGCAAATTGCATTCCTGTTAATTAAATTATAAGTGAGACCTTACGTCCCTGTTGATCGCACTTTCTGCAAGAGCGCGACGCGTAGTAATGAGCAAGGTGTGGCTTGTTGCAAAAAATTTTGTGTCACTCGCTAGTGTTAGCCCCAAAAACACTATTTCATAGAGAGGAAGCCAATGCTTCATTTTTGCCATAGGTCCTACAATAAAAAAATTGTTTCACTTGCTTTTCTATCAGTTTTGGCCGTTCAATATTTGCTGAACCTGCAAAACAAAATTTAAGGCATGATAGATTTGTAGTTAAATTAGTATATAGTGACGAATTTCTTTTAGCATAATAGAATGTCACGTTCAAGGCTAATTTGAAATCGCTGCTTTATAAAAAAACTTGCGTTCCTTTCAGTTTTTAATAAGATGTTTTATTCACGTTAGGTTTTCTAATGTAAGACGGTCAATGAGGCGCACTTATAGTTTTTCCCCGACTCTCAGTGGAATCATACTAGAACAACAGTGATGTGACACACACTTTTCTGAAAAAGTCTAGCAAAACAGACCACGAATCTCACCAGGTCCTTGCGTTGCATGCGGAATGCTTACTAAAGCAAATTTATTGAGCGCCTGGATCAGCCGTAGCATAGGGAATACTAATATGGAGAGCTAAATCTGGAACGGGAACATCTGTGACCAAACTGGCCACATGCGTTGTTCCTAACGTTGTCTGGCGGTGGCTCTGAGGACAGGTTTGCACTAGCCCACTAAAGTCCGAAATTCCCTGCTGCCACGCAATATGCATGCTAATCTGGTCCTGCCTGCATGGGCAATACGTCTGCCTCTTAGCAGTTTCGAGTGTTTGATTTGGACCCCAGCGCCAAACGAACAAATAAATTCTGATAGGATCCAAGGGGAAACCACCTAGACAAGCTCTTTACTTACATAGTGAGCGTTGATTATTCAACAGATGACGCTTTCGTGGCAGACATTAAATCAGTTGCCCCGATGCTCCTAAAATCCAGTTTCACAAGCCATATTCCCAAGTACTTTTTTTTTTCTGGGTGAGAGCCAGTTGTTTTATTCTGCTAATAAAACATATTCGGCGCATGATAACCTCAAGTCCGTCTTCTAATTGCACTGGGAAGGGCAGCCTGTACGATGACACACATGGCCTACATTTAGAGTGAAAGTTTATTCGCCCTATTTATCACATATATTGCCGGAGACAAAAAATCACAGACCGTGCAGACTGCCACGCAAGTAGTAAATTTTGAAATGCGTGAAACATTAACAGAATTATTTACCTGCAAAAAAAGAACAACTTGTTGAATATAGCCAAAGAAAAACAGCAAGCATGGCACTAGGGCAATTTCTTAAAAAGTTCACTTCCGAACTTCCTTGAGCGAGAATATTGGGCAAAAATTAAAACGATACGTCTCACGGCGTCGGCCCCACAAGTGCGGAAAGCGCTCAAGAAATCGATTTAACGTACACCTAGTTTAAGTGTCTGGTAATGACCTTTTTTGCATTCATAAAAAGAAAGAGGTATAAAAGGCGTGCATTGAATACAAAAGAGATGAGAAAAAATAATGGAATCGTGAATACACAATTGTTAATGCGAATATCAGTGCTAGCTGGCGTACCACATTGAGGAAAAAAAAATCGCAATGCGTTAGCGCTAGCTGTTGTGAGAATGAAAAAATTATTCTGGCCATAACTACTAGGCTCTCCTCTAATGCTGTAGCGCATGTACTGCAACAAGTGTCGCCTTGTTAGTCATGCTTCGCCGGCGCAGTCTCGCGTGCTTCCTTATTCTATATGCAGCCGGCAGCAGAAACATCCTGGCGTGATGATAAGCTCACCGAGCTAAAACAGCCTCCAGCGCAGTAAAAATAAAAACTTGCCATGCGGTTACTGGCACGCAGCATCTTGACGTAATGTTAAGGCCTGTACTGCGGACGGAATCGATGTTGATGGAGCTGCAACTGTGGAACTAGGTAAGAAAAGGAAATCATTGAAAACATTTATCTATTCGTAGAGGGGATTTACTGCTCGTGAAAGAACCGCAAGCAAATAGACCATCTAATGCACACAATTAAAGAACCACTAACTGGGGCGGACTGCTCAAACAGTAGACTGGTGCACGGGGAATCAGCGATGACCATGAAGCACGTTGTCTTCCTTATTAAGTCTGGTGCGGAGAGGAACACGGACACCGTCCACGACATCGACAAGGACGACTGCATGAAATCGAGGAAAAAGATAATAAGAGCTAACTCTGTAGAATCAAGATGCGACGTCGAGTAGCAGCAGTATCGAAACTTAAGGAATACAAAAAACAAAAGTATACGCAGAATGCACAAGCAATAGCCGATAGAGAAAAAAACTGCTAAACTGTGGCTGTCTCTTGCTGTTTTTTTTAGGATTAAAACTTATCGAAAGGCATGCAACTACACCCCCAATTAAGCGTCGCCATGGCAGCAAAATTTTCACTCTCCGAAGGTGCGCGTCCGAGCTTGATGGCTGCCACGCAGCCAGCCATGCTGCAAATCTGCACACATTCGTCTGAATCATGAGTGATGACAGATACTGACGGGCACGAAATTATCCTATTCCACCGAATTGTACTTTGTGGCCTTTCCAAGACAGTTGGCGAAGTTGCATCATACACGTCAATCTAGAAGGCACCTAAAGTAGTACATAAGGAGTTCGATTACTGAAGGTAAAAAGCTCTATGCCTTTGCATACGCAAGGAAACGCCACAACATAGCAGGAAAAGCTTCAGAACAGCAGAAAAATCTAATATAAAAAATACACACAGAAAACCCGCTGGCTTTATGTAATGAGCTTTTCTCAACTATAAAGCGATACTAACCGACATTACTCTTCCTGACAAGTTCTTCGTTGTGGAATTCAATAACAAAAAAAGTTGCGGACAAATTTGTGCTACCTTTGCATTAACCTACTAAACGATTGCATGCGGACTGTGTTGTGTTTTGTCAGCTGTACACAGCCAATGTTACGAACAAGATTACGACTAGGGAAATTTTTGTGCATTCATTTTGGTACCTTCGCAGTCAGAGTACATCTGGCAAGCACAGTGACGAAGCGGTTACGTCATGCCAGCTTCGAATCATTTCGGGGTCCAGCAGACTTGGCAGCAGATTTTGTTTCAAATGTTAAAATTCTTCCTTGCGAGTATGTCAGGAGCTCCTTTAGAGTACAATCACTGAGAATACACGAAAGAGGACTACAGTGCTGGCATAAGCAGACGCATTTAATGCACACTAAAACAACCAAACAAAGGAAAAACCTATAACAGAAACAGAACTCGTACACTACCAACACGTGTGATTACCGGCGAGCCCACATACGAGCCAGGCCACAAACGCGTGACCATACGCTGAAGAGGGCATAACAAAGAAAGACTCTGTGCGCATTCCAAAAGAATAACTAACCATTTTTTGTATTCATTTTAAATACACCTTGATAAATACCTGGTATCTCACCTCGAAATCAGTGCAAAAAGGAAATTTCGCGTGCCACTTTCCTCACGAAGCTGTTTGGTTGCTGACGAGAGTCAGAGCATTGGAGTACGTGAGGTAGGCAGCGTAAACGCTTACGCCGTAAGAAAGATGTGTACTGATTCTACGAAATATCTGTACTGCTAAAGGTTGCGACCTCAGCTGGGCCTGCGGTCTGCTGCTGCAGCTACGACAGAAAGCAACGGGATCAGTGCAAAACCGCTCAGCCTCTTCTGAGCCGTGTGGTCCAAACCCCGCGCTGAGGAGAGTCTGTACATCCATGGTAAAACAGCGCGGAAAACCACGAGGACAAAACAAACACGATGACGCGAGTCGTCGTGTTTGTTCTGTCGTCCTTGTTTTCCGCGCTGTTTTACTATAGATAGTAGTAACCAACTTGCTCAGGTCTCCGCACTTCTAAAAGTCAGTATTTGACGGCGACTACCACCTGCTTTCTCGTTGTGTTCGATCTCAAAGGCTGCACGTCAGTCCTCGCGCTTTAATTTGCGCTGATTCGTCTTCATCTTCATTCGCAAAATTTACTGTTTTAAGAGGGTTAGGTCTTACTCATCACGTTTCGAGATTTCGTGGGGTCTGCTGCCACACTGAGATCACAGCGCCATCTGTGGCAGCAACTAATCATCCCATCTCGAGATTTCTTGGGGTCTCCTACCACCCTCAGATCACAGCGCCATCTGTGGCAGCAACTAGAAAACAGCGAATCTCGCATTAAGACTTGTAGCGCTATCTACAACAGCATTGTGGAAACAACCACCTGCCGCGTTCCAATGATGACGTCACGGTTCATTAAGGTGAAAAGAGGTGGAACTATGTGACTTGACGTCAGGGGACAAAATAATAATAATATTAATTGGCTTTTGGGGAAAGGAAATGGCGCAGTATCTGTATCATATATCGTTGGACAGTTGAACCGCGCCGTAAGGGAAGGGGTAAAGGAGGGAGTGAAAGAAGAAAGGAAGAAAGAGGTGCCGTAGTGAAGGGCTCCGGAATAATTTCGACCACCTGGGGATCTTTAACGTGCACTGACATCGCACAGCACACAGGCGTCTTAGCGTGCCTCCATGAAAACGCAACCGCCGCGGTTTTTCAAGATGGTGGCAGTTAAAAATGGTAGCGCCCTCCCATCCGTTTCCACATCTCAACTAGAATTAAAATATAACGGGTAGGAAAACTGTCCTCTTACGTGACCGCGATGCTTGTATACGTTTGTTCCGCTATTTAGGCTCCAACAACAAGGGGCACCCATCAGGGGACAGTTGTGTACCGAATTTGATAGGCAAACAAAACTCCATGGGTTTTTGTATAGATATAAAAGCTCAATTGAACAATAGATAAACATTGTATACAGCAATTATAAGTGAAGCGTTACCATAAAGCACCGCAAGTCGAATTCTAGGCCCACCTTGACCACTCAAACGAAGAAAATTCCGTTTGTAACGTATCTTTAGGGGGTGTACCTCGACAACAGGTTGACATTCATCATAATGTCTCTGATAGATGGCGCTAGGTGTCCACCACTCTCCTAGGAGGCCTGCCTGCACCCGCAGCCGAGCATGGTGGCAATCCACCGCGTTACAAAGGGTATTACATTCCGTTTCTTCGTCTAGTAAATCAAACAGGTAACGGCCGGTTAATCCAACATCTTCCAGACTGTGGCGGCCTTTCTTTTTTCTTTGCTTCGCGGTTTCTGCTGGCGACGCCGATGACATGAAAGTTTCCTTGGACGGTAGAGATATAGAGTTGCGCTGTAAAAGTGAATGCAAACAGCATAGCTTCGCTTTCAACTACTTTCGCAGCGTGGATTGGAGGAACAATTTTTTGTTGTGTTTAAAATACAAAGCGTCGTGAACAGCTGAGATGAGCGGAAGTTTCCTTGGACGAGGTATACAGCTTAAGCTGTAAAAGTGGTTGTACACAGCTTAGCTTCGGTGTTCAATCTCCTTCACTGCGTGGATTGGAGCCACAATTCTTTTTTGTAAAAATACAAAGCGTCTTGAACAGCTCATACTGAAAAAAAATTATTTAGATTTGTACACAAGCCAAGGTTACTGAATACATTGACATTCACTACTAGACATGACGTTAAGCATGTAAGGCGAGCCAATTAAAGAGGTATCATAAGCATCTTTGAGCAACTAACAGGAATTGCTTGTGAGCGATTTAAGACGGGATAGCATACCTATTCAGAGAAGATGAAAACAGTAATATTCTGACATAAAGAAAAGAAAAGGGACCTTATCGCCAGTTTGGACTAAAGACCAGAACAAGACGATTGTTGTTAACAGAAATGAATGGGCACGACCACTGAAGGAGGAACGCTTTGCATCGATTGCGCCATAAACAAAAAAGACCAGCAACAATTAACAGGCGAGCAAAACGGCCGCTGTGGAAGCTGCCGCGAGAGACAAAGCTCGAAATGCCCTGCCTACGGAATCCCGCTTGAACCGCGCGTCCAAAGACACGCGTTACCACGCAGGTGGCTGTAGCTTGGCGATTAGATTCCGGAAGCGGGCAATTCGGACAGGTACTGGAGCGTAAAACACCCCACCGCTCTAGCCGATCACAAGTAGGCAGCACCGCCCAGCCAAGTTTCCAAACAAAGTCGCGTAGATTGTCTCTGAGAGTCGTCGACACGATGCGCGCCCATTGAACACGGCGCATCGGTGAGCGGCAAGCCGCCGGCACAACAAGCAACAACAGCAAGCCCATAATATTATTCCCCCACACGGTCTGTAACGATGTTGACATTAGGTGCTATCGTGCTTACATGTCTGAAAAAGGCCACTGACGTAGCCTAGAAAGCGGTAAGCTGCTCCGATTGAGGTCCATGATTATTAGGGGCCGAGGGATTCATAAAGCGCAAAGGGCCCAAAAAGTACCGCACTAGGGTTCACGCCGGACACGCGTCCCCCAGCAAGGTACGCAAAATTCAGTTCAATGCTAGCAACGAGGACGTGATGGACAAAGTTGGAAAGCCAAAACCGCCTATCTCCTGTGGTTGTCCAAGAGCAGCACGAGCCATAAGTTAGGTTCCGCCTGACCAAAAAAAAAGAAGAAAAAAACTGTAGTCTGCACCCGCCTTATGACGCGCAGGGGTGGTTTAACCACGTGGCAAAGGTACCAGAAGGCACCCAGCACGAGCGATTGAACCAGGTAGCGCCTCTCAAGCAGAGGCAAGTGAAATGTCTGCGCCCTCCGCACGCGAGCTGCAATGCCGTCTACAGCCGAAGACCACATACCGTCCCATATTCCAGCACTCGTAGGTCATGCCTAAAATGCGCATCTGCGCACACCAATGCAAAGATATCGCACTTGTAATACGTCTCTGAAGAGACTCCACAAAAAAGTAATGACTCTTCGAATCATTAAGAGCAGCCCCCGACAAAGAGGCGTACTCACGAAAAACGTTTAAAGCATCGAGCAGGCTGCGTTCATCAGCTAATTAGAGTGTGATGTCATCTGCATAAGCAGTGACGCGTACTGCCTCACTGCCAGGCAACGCCGGACCTCTAATAAGAGAGTGATGATTGACTGCCAGGAGGAAATGCTCTAATGCTAAGAAAAACAAAAGCATGGAGAGCGGACAACTAGACGGACGCCGCGACCAACATCAAATGCGGTACTTTCCCAGCCATCGAGGAACAGAGTGCTTGAAATGTCTCTGTACAACTCTTTAATAAGAATCACGAAAGAAGGTGGGAAACCGAAAGCATCCAGGTTACCATATTCATGACCTAAAAAGTCGAACGCCTTTTCTTGATCGAGGGAAACAAGAAGACTCTGTGCGCGCCGCCGTATAGCATTCTAGGATACCTCGAGTTACGGAAGATTAACTACGTGTTTCACGACCCGAGATGGAGCAAACCTGGTGGCAGGAAATGAGGGACGGGAGAAGAGACCGTAGACGGCGAACGAGTGTTTTTGCTAATACTTTATAATCTGAATTTAGCAAGGTGATATTGCGCCAATCTGCCGGACATGTCGAAAAAGGAGACTTTTTAGGAATCAGGAAAATGCGGCCTCTTTTAAATGAATTGGGAAAGACATGCCGAGTGAAACAGAGTTTTAACATTTGCGTGAAAATGGGGCCTACAGTATGCCATAATTTTAAATACAGCTCCACAGGCAGACCATCTGGCCCAGGCGCTGAGCCTCGTTTCATGGAATCTAACGCCTCCTTGATTTTACCTGGCGTAGGCGGAGCCATGAAGCCCCATGAAGTTTGTAGGCAACCTGCAGCAAGCCTGCAAAACATGGGTGTGCGGAAACGTCATCTCGATCAACCAGACGGAGCGACTGAGCAATATCTCGGAAATGGGCGAAAAAGGCACTTCCGGCCAACTGGCTGGGCCACAGCCCTGGCGTGAGATGTAAAAGCAGGGGCACCCTGAGGGTACTACAGCTCATGGCGTGCAAACCGAAGCCCTTCAGGATGAGCAGTTGGACTGCGTCGACAACGCCATGTAGCCGCTGTCAAAGAGAATGATCGTAAAAGACACTGGAGACGCTCCGAAAGCTCCTCCTTTCTTGCGCACATAAGCGACGATGGCGACGGGGTGCGCTAAGCTATACGCAGGTTCGCCATCACTACACGCACCTCAGCTGAGACGCGAGTCCTAAGGGCTCGACCAGAAACGGCGCAATGGTGACGCCACTGCTCCTACAGATGGTTCTAATCAACAGGCACGGCCCAACAACCGAAAAACGCAAGGCCCGCGTTAGCCCTCTCGTATTGTCATCGTGAAGGATGCACACATCTAAACGCCATGGTCTGTGAAAAGACACTGCAACAGCCAAAACCTCGAGTGGCACAAGAAAGTGGCGATGGTGTGATATGTATACCGGCGAGGATGGCAGCGTCATGACGTTGGCAGCACACTCTCTCCTCGAAAGGTGCGTCGGTACGCACGCCCTGTCTAACCTGCTCGATGATAATCTGCGACACCAAGTCCACATAAAGACACCGCCATACAGGAGCTCATAACCGTCTGTGAGCATAAACTGGTTGACTAGGAGGCTCAATTCGCGCGCCATGTTTACGCACCGCCGGCTCCCTCCCTTAAGCCTAACCCAGGACTCCCACTGGCGCCGACTCCAGACCCGAACTGCTCCCTACCCTACTCTCCTTCATGCCCGCTACCCCGATCAATTCCTTTCTTTTTGCAAGCTCTGCGGGAAACCGGGAGACTTCCTTCATGTCCTCCTCACATGTCCTGGCTTCGCACACCCTCCATCCCCTACCACGGCGGAGTCATACTGGGAGACCCTCCTGGCCAGCTCCGCTGCTGCTAACCAGCGCCGGATAATTACCGACGCCCTGAAGCGGATAGCTCTCCAAGGGCTTTCCTTTGCCCTGTAAGGGCAGCCCCTACGAGTTTCCTCGTGCCTTGTTAGGGGGTTTGCCCCCATCTGCATTTGGCAATAAATGTTTCCACAACCACCACCGCGCGCCATGTGATTGCTAATCCAATGTAATTGCTAATAGCCGACACATCTTGCTCACCTTCCTGTCTTTATTATTTCAAGAAACGCTCGACTTTGCACTGGCAGCTTACTGACTGTATTATTTTTTGTAGCTTTTAGCCGTTTTAGCTCATGCTGCGTAAAACACCTCAGGGTCTCGTATGCTGCGTAAAACACCTCAGGGTCTCGTATCTACTGCAAAATATTGTTTCAATGTTTGGCGTCGTCACACATTTAGCCAAATATTGCATATTTAACGACAGCAAGTTGGAAAGGAAATGTGCGGTAGGTGTCACTTAATGAATCCCTCAACCATGTCGTGAAAATTGGTTTTTGAATTTTTGGGAAAGGAAATGGCACAGTATCTGTCTCACATATCGGCGGACACCTGAACCGCGCCATAAGGGAAGGAACAAAGGAGGGAATGAAACAAGAAAGGAAGAAAGAGGTGCCGTAGTGGAGAGCTCCGTCCCGTGAAAAACTGATTTCGAGCCAAAGAAAGGCGCACTAACTCTGAATTCGCTGTGGAGACCTGAACCCCACCATGACGGAAGCGACGAAGGGAGCGGAAGACGAAAGATATAAAAGATATAAAGAGGCGCCGCAGTCGAGGGCTCCGGAATTGCATCTACCTGGGGACCTTTAATGTGTTCTGAAATCGCACAGCAACAATTACCCTTTGCGTTTCGCCTCCTTTGATGAAATTCGCATTGTATTCTCGGTATGGACGGAGCAATTCGATCGGAGCCGTCTACGTTGTCACGACGACTCCGCGAAACGAAGCTTAGCCGAGCTAAGTGCGTGAGCACTTCTGGCCGCACTGCCCATGTTTCAGGTGGTCGGTCGGTGTGAAGCCCGGCCAAGCGAAGACGAGGAAGAACGCCAGCACCGCCAACAACAGAGAATGGAAGCGTGTGAGAGGCGCTGCAGAAGCCGATGAAGAACGCTGATCCCGAGTACGCTGGTTAGCACCTGACCGCGTCGGCCGCGTTACGATGGAGGCGAACAGCACAAGGCGCCCGAGTGCTGTGCGATGTCCCTGCGCGTTAAAGACCCCATGCGGCCGAAATTTTTACGCGACAGCTTATACAGCTCGATCGGTCGAAAAGCCCTCGAGGTCGTAGAAGTTGTAGTTGTAATAGTTGTCTCACCGCGCGTTAGAAATATTAAGTCGATAGCCTTCAATGGCTCATACTCGCGGTGATCGTCCGTTGGCTGCATCGCCAACTAGGTCACGTGACCTTGTGATGTCATCTGATATTAAGGTCACGTTACTGTAACGTGACTGTAAGATCACGTGATCTATGTTTTGAGTAAAAATTTCAAATCAGTGCAATAAGTCGCAAATGGCTTTTGCCTTCCCGCAGTTAAGAGATATCTAAGTGCCTCCAACGAATTTTTCCTTATCGTATACGGCGCGGTTAGGGTGTCCATCGAGATACGTGAGGCAGGCGTCACTTCCTTTCCCTTATCCGCCATGATGGCTTAATGGTTAGGGCGCTTGCCTACTAATTCGGAGTTCCCTGGTTCAAGCCCAACCGTGGCGGCTGCGTTGCGATGGAGGCGAAACGCTAAGGCGCCCATGTACTGTCAGTGCAAGTTAAAGATCCCCAGGTGGTCGAAATTATTCCGGCGCCCTCCACTGCGGCACCTCCTTCTTCATTTCTTCTTTCACTCCCTCCTTTATCCCTTTCCTTACGGCGTGGTTCACGTGTCCACCGATATATGAGACAGATACTGCGCCATTTTTGTTCGAAACAAACCGATTTTTCACATTTTTTTTTCTAGTGACCTTCTGCCTTCCTTGTTTTTTCCTTTCTCGCTTTTCTGCTGACTTAATATCTTCTTGAATTATGACAAGTGATCATTTGTAAAACGTCAAAGTACCGAATTCCTTTTAGATATACATACATACCTATGGCTCAGGGATTAGGACGTGACCTCAGCACCGAAGAAGCGTGGTCTCTTATCCCACGTTTCCTGTGAATTTTAGTTTCGCGTGTTTACTACTTGTGTGAATGGACGGAAAGCAGACGGACAGATATTTGCGAACAACGCAGGTACAAGTTTGGCTTTTTTAGGTGCATTTCAGAATTAACGATATCAATCGACACATTTAAAGGTGAAGCTACAAGCGGATATAAAGCGGTCTCTGTCAAGCTACACGCATTCCCTCCGACTTGCTTTCTCGATGAATAATTGCGGTTCAAGTTTCTTATGCAGAATTACTAGATTCAGTTTGTATCAGAAATCGACTCTCAGTCCTCATTTAAAAATGTCAAACGAAGAAGTTTCAAATGGAAGGCTATACTAAAAAGAGAGTGCTTATTTGCTGACAACTCCTTCGGAATGCAACACACCAAAATCTATTTATCGCTTCTGCAATGTACACAAAGAAATCCCGCGGATGTTGCAAAAAAATTTAAGATGGCATAGGGTTTAATCCTGCATATTTGCGAAGAAATTTACGAATCTTGAATCACTCTTTAACCCTTCATTTTAGCACTTGGGGGCTTCTCTTTAGCCTCATGCTGTCGGAAAGTAGCGCAGATGCACTCACTTAAAAAGTGCTTAGTGTATTACCAACAGTATTTTTTCTTACCTCTATAAGCATGAAACTTATTTAATATTTTATTTTATTTTTTATTTAAGTATGGCATACTTCAGGCTGTGAAGACCAAAAAGCAGTGGGACATAAAACAAAATATTACAATGTTACGTTGTGAATCAAAATGCAAACAAAACAAAATGCCGACAACAGGAAATGACTGCTAGCAGCACACGTGAAACTATAGGTGGTCACTTATAAGATCTACACATTGGAACAAAATAACCTGTCAGACTGTTCCAGTCAGTGATTGTCTGCGGAAAAAAAGTATTGAAATATACTGGTATATAAACTTAAATAAACTGAAATAAAGACGGCAGGAGAAAAGGGCTGAGAATTTCTGGTTTTTCTCGTTCTTGATAATGTTACTTACATTGAAGAATTTCTTCCGAGTAGGTGGTTAAAAAAATTTGAAAAATTTGAATAGTATAAATTTGCGCAGGAACTGAGAGGTTTGGATTACGTTGGTTTACATCAGTGCAGAAACGTAAATACTTGAACTGTACTGCGAAACAAGGAACCGGAGAACTTTGCTATGCATTTTCTCATGTCCTTTTAATTATTTGCAGTTTGTGGGTCCCATTTAATGCACACGTATAAAAATTTAGTCCTTAAAATGTTTTGCTAGCCGTTTAACCAGGATTGGTGCGTATTTGAGTTTATGGCGGAAGAGGCAGAGTTTCCGTAAAGCAGAGGAACAAGTATTAGATAAGTGCATATTCCAGGCCAAGTTGCTTGGGAAGGTCACACTGAGGTATTTGTATTCATATACTTCTGTAATTTGTCCTGAACATAGAAACAGACCGAATTTAAATGGATTAAGTTTTCTTGTAACGCGTAGTAAGAGTATACTTTCCGCTTGTTACTCTGTGTGAGAATGTATTAACGACTGTGTTACCCTTCCTAAAGGGCGTCGTTGGTCCAGTTTTAACCTTAATCAAATTGATCACATGCAAGTGACTATTTAGCACCTGAAAATGTGTGCTACGTAGCAAGCTGTCTAAATAATTCAGCGTTTCTAAGATGAATTGGTTATATTCGTAGTCTGCGTGTCACATAACAAGCCCTACTATTCCTGCCAGCGATTGCGTTAATTTATTATGTCCTATTTATGAGTGTCATTTACTTACCACTCGATTGTTGCTCAAGAAATTATGCTTACTGCTTACTGCTATCAGCAAGTTTCTTTTGTGCTGATGCGTTCAGCCCTGAAATGTCGTTGTTCGTTAACGCGATAGACGTTGTATCAGCCACCGCCGTGTAGCAACTGGAATATATTACGCGTTAAGCACATGTTTAGGCTGTTGCGTCCTCCATAAAGTAGGAGCACTTTTTCGCAAAAAATAAATAAATGATGTAGCTTATCTCTTTTTACTTCAGCGTATAACAATACAATATCTCTTGCAGTAACAGCTTCAGTTTATGCGCTTAGAACGGGCACATGCTTAAAGAACACTGGTGCTCATTGGTGTCGTTTTTTTACTTATACATTTCTGCTTAGCGCTACCGGACTTGCGGCAGCATATTGCCACTTTGGAAGCTGTGGAATGTTGTTCACTGTTCTCCTCGGCAAAAAATAGGAGAGCCTATTCGGGCGAAAATAAGGCCACGAAAAACACAATTGAAATGTGTCGCGAATGCATTTGTCTTTACTCGGACCGCGAGATTATTTCCCAACGCTGCTGACGCACCTAAAAAAAACCCAGTCGCCAGCTATTGAATATTCTTAAAGGGAAAAAATGCGGAAAATAGAGGGCCAGCAAAGGGAACCGCGGCAGCACATAAAATACACCCCACATGCGAGCAGCCTTGATTGAAGCACTGCAATTAGGAGTTCGTCGACGTTTACAGAAAATTAATTAGTGGCAGATCCAGAAATCTTTGACAGAAAAACAGAGCTCATATCACTTACTTTTGACGTCCTTCATGGTCCATGCGTCTTTTATTTTTGAACTGTGTTTTGCTATATAATGGCACATACCGAAAACAAACGTTCTCGAAGGCTATTGTCGCTTTCTAGCCACAGATGTTCAGTAAATCAAACTCGTTCGACGATGTCATTCTTCCCCGAAAAAGAAATTTTTTCTCCGTATGTCCAGTCAAAAGAGCAGTTCGCTTTCTTTTGTTTTGAACTTCATACATCCTGTTTCTTTTGCAATGAAAAAATGATGCTTTCAATTCGACTGGTTCGTTCGAGCTTTTGAAATTCTTCTAGCCTTCCTTAAAAGGAACCGTGCTCTATACTACCAGCAACAATCGTGAGCTATTTCTTCTTCGGTAATACAAGATCTCGAGATGACATATTATATGACAATGTAATATTACATTATGAAATGAACAAAAGCAGTTCTTTGTAAATGTACAAGCCAACGCGCATACATTTCTCAGAAGACACGGTTGTTCTTTCTTTACAAGAAAAATCTCCAGGAACAAAAGTGGGTACCCAAAGTGGAGCTGGTAACATGTTGTGAAGGTACAGAACTGACACCGAGGATCTTACTGGTTTATCTAAGAAATAAGTACGAGTATTGCTTTTAAAATGTTGTAAAGGTTACTCATACGAAAAAATTTAGAAATTAAAAACAAACACATTATTGTTACATTCCTTGCTTCACCTCCATGCTTATTCTCTTCTGAATTTGCGTTAATCTTAACTTATCCTTTGAGCGAACTGCTTAGGTGTACTTAGTGACCCCGAGATGTGTGAACTAACATTCAAAATTCGCGGTTGTGTAACCTAGTGGCCTCAATGTAAGCATTTTTAAATGAATTTAAAGGCTTCATTACATCGATTCGATCAACTATACTGTCTTTATTTTCGGTTATCCTTGCTTAAGTTTGGGCGCCTCCTCTATCGACGGTTATAGTATAATAAGACGTACAACTAAAAAAACATCTTTACCCTTATATTTCTCTTCTTTTTTTATCATCACAGCAAATCTCACTAGGCTTTACCTTCATCACTTTGCATTCAGAAATATGGAGATATTGTTATGACGGCAACGCGTAGACAGGGGAAAACAAATGCTGCAGTATTTTTAGACCGTTTGTGGTTGAAGTTCGCACCAAACGAGAAGAAAAAAAAACGACGTGTAAATTCACTGCAGTGGCGGCGGCAACAGCATGAGCACACAATAGTCGCGACATCGGCGCCTGGTTCACACGAGACTCAGAAGTCTTCAGATAACTAGAGTGATGCTAGAAAAGTCAAACATTGGTGAACTATCTGCGACTTATGCGAGTTTTAAGGGACAATGTTAACACGCTTGTCAAATACAGACTGAAATAATAAGTACATCTGCCAGGCAGGGGCAAAGAATATTCGGGTTTCGAAATGTCTGCGCTTTGTAGATTTCATAATATCACACCAGGTATTACGCATTTTTTTTGTGCATGTACGATGTATTTTCGCTGGCATGGATACTAATGTCATCTGATGCGCTCTTCTTTCTCGAGAACTACTCTTATTTTCCTTTGATTAAGCTGCTTTTTCTTGGCTGCTACTCCATTTTTTTCTTTTTGAGGCAATCACCCTATCCGGCTCCATCATGGAAAGGTGGAAAATGATAGGTCGGAATTTAGCTTTTGACTATTCGCGAAACATTGTAGGGCAAAAATTACCCTGCAGTTTCTGGAAGAGGGTGCAAAAGCACTCTCAGTCCGTGCTGCGAAACGCGAGCAGGACCTACAACATAGCACAGGCCGCTTCTGCCTTTGCTTTTATTCCCAGACATCCACGATCATGCCACTGTTGTTTCTGCTTTCCGTCTTCCGATTCGTCCGTACACGCAGACTATATGCGTCTCCGCTTGGCATATTGAAAAGTTGCTAACACAGAGGAAACGCGATAACAGCAGGGGATGTGGAGGCACGTTCTTTTTCATTAACGCGGTTACCTTCACTAGCTTTCCTTGTTAGGTTCCACGGATTTGACGTATCCTGTACGTTTCTTAACATAATTGTCCTGTTTTTTGTTTTCACGTGAAACAAATGACAGTCACATGAAACACACAATAACATCATGGAAACCGCTCGTTTGAGCTCGCAGTATCTTTCTCTTGATGTGCAATGATCTGAACTGCAGAGAATGGAAGCTCTTTCCTGCATGTGTCTAAAAAAGCATCGCATGTGTCTTATAAAGTGCTCGTGTCATGTCTTGCTTCGTCCTTTGTTCTGTGGTATTTTCGCTCTACCATTCATCATCAAAAAACATCATCATCATCAGCCTGATTACACTCACAGCAAATATTAGGCCTGCCCCATACTTGCCCGATTAGCCTTGTCCTGCACCAGCTGCGGCCACGTTATCCAAGCAAACTTACTTATCTGGCCCGCCTGCATAACTTTCTGCCGCCCCCTGCTGCGCGTGTGTTTTCTTGGAATCATGTCCGTTACCACCGGCTGTCTTGCATTCGCATTACATGCTTTGTTCAAGACAAGTTCTTTCTGTTCACTCTAAGTGGAATGCCATAGCTCAACTCTTGTTCCCTCACACAATCTTCGCTCTTTCTTTCTCTTAGCGTTCCACCTATCGTTTTGCTTTTCATAGCTGGCTGCCTTGGCCTCAATTTAAGACTAACACATTTCGTTTGACTCCACGCTCCTGCCTCATAGATGAGTACCAGTAATATACAGCTGTTTTATACCCTTTTGAACAACATTGGTAAACTTCCATATCTGAAGTCAGAGTACCTGGGCAAAGGCCTTCACTCCATTAGAAAAGCGCAGCCACACATAAATCAGTACAAACGTAAGCGTGTTCTAGCCGGTGTTCTCATAGGGGCACTGCCCAAGATTCGAACAGGTGTTTAGTAAACTGTAGACGAGGTAGGGCGTAGTTTAAGGAAATTCATTAAAGTAAGCGCTGCACACGCAAGGCGTCAGTTTCTTTGAGCTGTGTGATTCCGCTCTCAGTGGCTTGTTTCTTTGTGTAAGTAAGTTGTTTCACAACAGTGATACGCATACGAGTAGGTTGTATAACTTGTACGTAGTGTGCCAATTGTATCGCTATTTTATTGCAATATTTGATTCTGCGCCGGGTGTTGTGTGGGTTTCCTGCCTCCTGTAGAGTCTTCGTATTTCCGCGCAATATGTAATGTTTCGAGAAGTGTTTGCACTACCACTCGGCTAGCTCCGTTAAAAAAAAATACATCTGTTAACATTGCGGTAAATCAATTTCACCAGGCGCAATGTTACAGGCAAATAAAAGCATTTGTTTTCTAACGGCGCCACTGAAGTCATAACCCTCTAAAACCCAGCATCATGCACTTCGGCTGAGAGCAAACCACACCAGGTATTTCCATATTAACTGACACAAAGCATATTGAATATTGTGGGGGCATGCAATGATTTCTAACAATGCATGCTAGAAAAAAAAATATCGAGTACAGCAAAGGACCAGCATATCTTACGACTGCTGCTATGCGCTCAACTTGCCTTCTTTTCGGAAACTTCCGCCTGAGAATGCCTGTATTTAGAAGTAAACATCTCGTTTCCACGTGGTGCCCCTTTCCAGCTAGCCCATGTCGTTACAGGTCACTGGAAATGATTTTTTGGTGAACATGTTCCTGGTATGACGATTCTAGTATGTTAGCAACCTCGGCGAGAAGCTTAGTTCTGAGAAATCGACGCTCATGAATAAACACTTGGAGTTTCGAGCTTCAGAGCGCGCAGACGCCGTCGCAACTATGTGCACAACGCAGAAGAATCCTGCAATGACCTTATGAGGCCGCTTATTTTGCCTCTTCCTAAACGAATAATATAAAATTTATGGTTCATCACTTCCGTATGGGAGCAGCCTTTGCATGCAGTAGGCGTCATAAGGCTGGTCATGATGAAGCGATGCCTTCTTTCTTTTCCTAGAAAGTGGCGGCGCCCCGCTGCATTGGAATAAACAAGTTCAATATGGAACATCCTTATAAAAGACAGCACGGGTCACATTCTGAGGCCCAAGCCCAGTCTAAACCTTTCCCATGTCCGGTCGTTGCGCACGGCTTGAAGCCTGAGACCAAGCCCTTCCCAGCTGCGCCATCACTTCGCTGAGCCCGGGCCAGCCCGCAAGCTAGGCGTACGACCCCGCCGGGGCCGGTAACCGCAGCAGTTCAAGGGTAAAATTTCTCGCCGTATGCAGTTAGATTCTGACTACACAAACAACGAAGTGTCCTAAAAGGCGCTCATTCGCAATAAGCTCGAAAAAAATTATTTTTGCAAATATAAATATGCTAAATGAGAAGTTTGGGTGGGTTCTGCCTCTCGACTTTTCAACATCGTTCTCCACTAACTCAGAATCTCCGAATGCCAAAACAATCATCATCATCGTCATTATAATTTACTCACTCTTAAAGGCCTTTATGACAGGGCATTAGATAAGATAAATGTGGGTGGGAACAATCCGTAAGATATCACAGTGTTTTATATACATTTTCAAGTTACCTGCAGAAGAAAGGGTGTGATCATGACGGTGTTTCGAGTATTGAAGAGCCCCATGTGCAGTATAGTGGGGCAAGAACGCGCGATTAAAGGCTTCGCGCTCCCTCCGGATTTTTATTCAGTTATACCTTACGGCCTGCTATGTCTGAATAATAAAAAGTTTGCGCAGTCTTAGCAGTGACATTTTTATTTAACAGAGTTTGGCAGGTAGTAGTCATGGCAGAATAGACTCGTTTCAATCAAGGCGAAAGCCGTAAGCGCCTCTTACAGGTGGAGCATTCTTTAAAAGTTTGAAAGAACTCTTAGCCACTGAGCTCTTTCCCCAATGGTATTTTTCGCGGCGTAAAAATCTGCTTTTGGGAGTTTAAGACATACGAAGAAAGCGATTAAGGGGTGAACGGCTACCCATCCATAAACAAATGAAGTTCCTAAAATGAGGGTTGTCATTCGCCAGCGTTAAAACAAAACAGAGCACATGCGGAGCACCTTGTGCTAGAATCGACGGACGTGGTAGCATATAGCCGGAAGCAGACCAAGGCAGAGGTGCTCTGTACTTTCGTACAGATAATGCGCTCGCGCAAATTAACTGCGTCAGGCGTTCCAACTCTCTGCTAAGAATGCCGGAGTAGTGCCGCCTGCATTTGAGCTTTGTGCTTTAGAACCTGCGACAGCTGTCTTTTGCTGCCGCTCTTCAATCGCTGAAAAGCGTTATTTACCATCTCTTGTAGCGTTCAACGTGGCCATCCGTGTCGACCAGAAGTTACTTGCAGATTCCATCGTGAGTAACTCTGATTGAACTCGTAGAAATCGCGTAGTTAATCCCAATTACACGTGAACGATGAACTGCACGGGGAGTTTTTAGCAACGGGATTCCCTCATTTCCGACAAGTACCGGGCAGCAGGCATAAACAGCAGTATTCTTCGAGATTTTTGTACCACGAGCAAAATGAAACTATAACAGCCAAGAAGAAGTTACAAAATAAGCTTTTAGTTACCGTTGTTATCATCACAAACGATACTTCTTTTTCATCCCCATCGTTGCTTAAAAGCTTCAAATATACTTCACCCTGCAACAATGGATCCAAATTCGGGCACTGGCCTTCTGTGTATGGACCCGCACTCGGCACGTAAAGCCTGACCACATCCAAGGCCGGGCATGTTCAGGTCCTCTCTGGCATGCAGGCCAATCCGGAACCAGGCTTTCGAGCATGCTCGGGTCCCTGCAGTGCTCTATTTTCGTCCTCTCTTTTCTGATCACGACCCTTGCGTCAGGTATATGGTGATATGATGTTTTTTGGCCTACGGTTTCTTTATCTGCTTCAGCTGGCAGCACTGGTGTCTGTGCGTGTCCCGTCTTGTTCTGGAAAAAACTAACACACACGGCACACATACTATAAAGGCCTATTCCGAACGGCGATCCGGAGAGCTTGACCGAGCGCCAAAGAAGCACTGTATTTATTTATTTGGAATACTGCAAGCGCCAAAGGTGTCATTACAGCAGTGGGTTTAAAAATGAAGACAACAACAGAAAACGAATGCACGTGAGGAAACAGGGTGAACCATGCCTATAAGAAAGAACTGCCTTTTCAGCGACTACAATAGATTTCCACAGTGTTGCCTGCGCGATAATGCATGGTTGTCAAGCCTTCAATTCCTGCACGGTCTGCGGAAAATAAGAATACCAGAAGGAGTAAGTATTGCAAGAAAATTCATCTATCATATTTGAATGTATGTGTCTGGGTTGGCGCGAGATTCATATCTGAACACTCTGAAAAATTTATAGCTGGCATGAGTTGTGTGGAAGTAAAATTTCAAACGCTGCAGTTTTGCTCTAGTTGTCTCAGTGTGAAAACCTGCGCGCTGTAAATGTTCTATGTCTGAGTCGATCCGATCGTCGTGGTTAAATTAAAAAACGTAAAAATTTCCTTTGGACCACTTATAATGTGTACATATTGCCTTTTGTTCACGGGAACCATACAATATTTACATATTCTAAGGTAGGTTGATAAATGTGAGTTATAACCGGGTTCCAAGCAGAAACCAGGTTCTGAATCCAAATGACCCATTGAAACATGCTCCTGAGATACACAGAATAGAAAAAAATTCGTCATATCGCCAAATGTAATATTCCATGAGTGAAGGATGTTTAACGCCAGCGGCCAGCTCGTGCAGAAGTTCGGCTACTTCAAAGGAAGCGCTACTGCACAACTATCGGGGCCAACGCCACTGTCGCAAAGGGAGGATCAAGCGAGAAATTCCCGTCAGCCTTTCGGGTCGTCCGCTTCATTTATCTTCCGGGGGTCGGTAAGTCGCAGTGCCGCCTGAGGAATTTTCTTTTTTTTTGTTTCCTGTCTTGTAATACTGCACCATTGGTGTTAGATTCGCAGTGTATTGTATATATCTAAATATTTCTATGCATTCACTCCAATGTTTGGCACAACATTTTGCATGCGCTGCTATGATTGAAGTATAAGTGCTCGCTATTGTCTCTCCGGAGTATAAAGTGGGTTTCAGAGAAAATGTTTGACTATGACCTATGCCCTTCCTTGATATTTGCAAAAGCTGACTATCGAGCGACCAACCTCGTTTGTCAGTTTGAAGGTTGGTTCCCACTGACCATGTCGTGTATATTCTCGGGCATCTCGTGTGAGGCAGGAGCTGCCCCCCACACGTTAGAAGGGTGCCAGGGTAGGTAAACCACAACTGCATATGTGACAGAATACCATCAAAAGCGCTTACTTAGGGTGGTATTTGTTTTCCATGACAGGCGATAAGGACAGATAAAAAAAGCCGACATGGTTGTGGATTTCCAGTAGTGGCTCACATAATGCTTCCCCATATGAAATCTCCTTCTCCTGAAATAAAGAACCAAGTCATTGGTGCACTGCGTGCCGCACTTTTCTCTCTGCGACATCATTAATTTCATCCATGCTGAACACCCTGAAGTTACGAAGAAAGTGAAGAAAAGTAGTCTTCGCAAAACAGCTAAGCAAAGAAGTAGAGCACAGAAAAGTGTGATCGGAATTTCTGTTTAATCACGTGCGTTCTATAAAATCTCTAATGTAGTGTTTTCCTGTTGTTTAACCTATATTGAAAAATAAATCCCTGAAGCAAATTTTGCTTCTGCCGATAAGAGCAATTTCTTCCCCTAGCGCTAAGAATGAAGGACTGGCTCAGATTTTCAAAGTTAACAGGCGATCGTAAGCTTGGTTGGACACCTTGAGTATGGCGACACCGTTGGGAGAGACACGTAGTCTAAGCGCCGACGACAGCTTTCGCTCTATCTGAGGTTGGTTTACACGCCTTGATGTCACGGAACACGCAGAACTATTTGCGTTTCGCATTTATCGAAATCCAGCTACAATGCAATGTGCCACAAGCCTACCTGTGCATTCAATATAGGCAGGTGAGCTACCTGGGTACAACATTCGCAACTTTAAAAGGCCATGGTTACGCTGTCTTTGAGGAAGCTGGGCCTATCTTGCCTTTTGCGACCCTACGTCAAATAAGTAGCGCGACCTACTCTACGTCCTATGAAAATAAAACAGTGCTTGGTGCCGGCATGCGATTGACGTGAATCAACCAGTGCATAGCTCGCCTGCACTTTCTTCAACACTCTTGCGAAACAGGGGAGTAGTTTTGTCAGTCAAGTTCGCTGTTCTTCGGTAGAGGTGCCTGCTTGGTCGTAGCATGTAGCCTTAATCCCCTCCTCATGAACTGAAACAACGGGTCGCTTACAAAGCTTCAGCACCGACATGCTGCGTGTACGCTGCTGCCAAGCATGCAAATAACCTGACGCGCACACGCTCGCACAAACGCACAAGCGACCACATGGAAGATAAAGTCGTTTCGCTGAGAAAGCAGGGCTTTGTGCAAGCCCCCGTACTTCTCCGACGCTTGCCAGGTGGAGGACAAAGGCTGCTGGTAAAATAAAAGAATGTAGCGACTTAACTTCCGTGCACGAAACTCTGCCACCGCCGTCCCAGAAACTTAATTTCAGTGTCATTTCGTGCTGCGTTAGAGAGCGCTCGCGTTGCTTTTGATGATAGCACGTGTGGCTTCCCTATGCTCTTGGCACGGCACGTAGTGCCACTGACTACCGGAGCGTGACAACTCACTCATCTGCCTTCTCCCATCATCATCATCCCCATAGTGACCCTCTTTTTTCTCCTCTTCCCGTTCTCATTTGCAAAGTAGCAGGTGAGATATTCATTTTTTCCTGCTAACCTCTCTGCTTTTCCCGTCAATAACTCTCTCTCTCTCTCTGACTCACGAATAGATGCTTGCTGCTGCTTTACGTTTGCATCCTGCCAAATGCCTTGTGTGGGTGCAAGTCCGTCCGACCTTTATTTATTTTACTATAAAAGTTGACAAAATGTTCTTGTGTATGTAGGGGGGGGGGTTGCCGAGGGTACGGTCCGTGATTGCCTGCTGAATTTTGATGTAAAGAAAATAAATGACCGGCAAAAAAGAATAAGCATTGGAAGTGAAAATGACGAGATAGCATGTCGTTTTTTGTGAATTGTACATCAAATGTGTCATGTATAACTAAGGAACTTTAAACAAGTAAATGTACTGCAGTGTTGTAGTTTTTATAGTTCTTACATAGCGTAATTTATTTCGATTTATTTCAGAAAAAGTATGTCGAATTTTTCATGCAAAATTGTTCTACTCCGATTTCGCAGTTTAACAATTCATGTTGAAAAATATTTAGTCCTTTACGAGCCTAAAACGAGGGCGGCGCTCTGCTCAATGTTCTAAATAGGACCTACGTATAAATTTTAGTCTCCTCTTGATATTTAACGTGCATATTAGCCCATATTATCGAGGTGGATAACAGAGTTCATTCTATTCAAAAAGGAACGGTCCTGGTTATTCTATACATATGCTTTTTTGTAGCATGATATTGTTTGCCTTGATACTGCCAATGCAACATAATGATCATCATCATCAGTAGTAGCAGCAGCCTGACTGCGCCTACGGTAGGGTAAAGGCCTGCTCCATGTCTCTCCAGTTAACCCTGTCCTTTGCCAGCTGTGGGTAACTTATTCCCGAAGACTGCTTAACGTTATCTCGTCCACCTAGCTTTCTGCTGCCCCCTGGAACGCTTGCCTTCTCTAGTAATCCACTTCGTTACCCTTAACAACCAGCGGTTATCCTGTCTTTGAATTACATTTGCTGCGCAAGCCCATTGCTTCCTCTTGATTTATGACTATGATGTCTTTAACCCGTGTTTGTTCCCTCACCCACTCTGCCTGCTTCCGGTCTCTTAACGTTACAGCTATCATTTTCCTTTCTATTGCCCTCTGCGTTACTTAAGCTGAACCCTTTTCGTTAGCCTCCATTTTTCTGCCCCATAGGTGCGCACCTGAAAGATACAACTGCTGTACTCTTTTCTCTGGAGGGATATTGGTAACCTGCTATTCATTATCTGAGAGCAACTGCCATATGCGCTCCACCCCATTCTTATCCTTCTAGTCATTTCCCTCTCATTATCCGGATCAGTGATCATTACTTGTCCTATGTAGGCATATTTCCTTACCACTTCCAGCACCTCGCTACGAATTGTGAACTGCTGTTCTCTTGCGAGACTGTTGAACTTTACTTTGCTTTTCTGCATGTTAATTTTAAGACCTATTGTTCTGCTCTGCCTGCCCAACTCATTCATCCTGCTTTGCAGCTCATCACCTGTGTGACTTAGCAAGGCAATATCATCAGCGAATGGCAAATGTCTTAGGTATTATTAATTAACTCTTATCCGCAACAGTTCCGAATGCAGGCCTCGGTACACCTCATGAAAACCTGAAAATTGGGGGTGAATAGCATTGTCGAGATCTAGTCTCCCAGCCCGATTCCCTTCCTCACTGGAATTTTATTGCTGACTTGATGAAGGGCTATGCCAGTGCAACAGTTGCGGCTATTTATGACCCACATTTGAACCGCTACCATATATGCCTTCCTCACCAAAATCTCACTCCAGTACTATCTACATGCTTAAACCTGTGAACAAGGCAGTGGGGAAATACACGTTATGATCGGATGAAGAACTATTACAGGCGGTGCATGTCTAACCGCACCGCTGAAGAAATCACCTTCGGCACATAGGAAGTCTGCCGCTTGGTACACATTGCGATGCTTGTGCTGAGCGCGGGGGTAGTTTAAAGAAAAAGTTGCAGACACCTGTTACACTGTTTGAAGAAACGTTCTAAAAATGTTGTGGGTAACATTTTGCTGTCCTTCAAAATAAAATGAGGGCTGGGGTGAGTGCTTATTCTTCACTGTAACATGATACCTGATGTGTTTAGGACCCTTATGCTAGCGAAAAAAAATCGGTCTTTCGTGCTTCAACAGCTGCCAGTTAACGCGTGCAATTAGTTTGCTAATTAACGCTGGTGCGCAGCACCTACGTGGCACTCTACTTTGTCAGTGTGCCAACCACCTTCCGACGAAGCGCTTCGTAAACTTGCGAGTACATGGATGTGGCACGCAACCTGTTAGAGCAGCCTTGCAGGGATTGGTCGTATTCGTACCCGAAAAAAAATCCCCTCCTGGTATTCTGCTTCGCGAGCAGTGCTGTTTTCCGCTAGCGCTATTTTACTGATGCGTTCTTTGAACTCCGCACCAAAGGGTGTAACTTTACAATGAACGGCGCACAGATTGGTAAATATACATTTGATAACTATAAAATGCCTCAACGCTTTGCTGTTCCGAACATTTATTTTCACCGGCCGTTGATGTCCTTCCTGCGCCTGTAGCGCTCATAGTATGCCAACGAAATTTTAATTCACAATTTACAGGCCGGCTCTCTTAAGTTTCTGACTTTGTGTTAAACTTCCAAAATTTTCACTGTTTCGCAAACGATCCCACTTATCTCGCCGCTTAACCCACCCCTCCCATTCTGCCGATCTGAAACATGTTTTTTTTTCTTTGACAGAATCCGGAGCCTTTTTTTAAATAAAAATTTTAAACTCAGGAATTGCTAAACACAACTTCTACATTTCTATTAATAACAAGAAGAATACTCAGTAGCTTGAGAGGTGTCTTGAATACGAACGTATGAAAAAAATGCATGGTTATAAGCTCAAAAGGTGCCCGCGACCTAACACGCTGGCAAACCGAATTATTGTACGAAGATGATAACAGCATTATTACGAACGCGAAAGGCTTTCCCTCACTCAAAGCTATTCTTCTCATTGCTGTTTGCCATAGAAGATAATTTCATCATTTTTTTGCAGAACCTTACTGCTCTTATATTGTGCCCAAAACTATCACTTTTGAAGGCATTGCTTAGCCCAGTACAAACCATAGTTCTGATAGTCTTTAGACGCGGGTAACATGCTCTCAAAAGTTCTGAAAAATATGCTATCAAAATTAGTTCACACTCTATAACAAATATTTCATCACCCTTTATTTTACAGGCTGCTTCCAGCTACCCGGAAGCTTGCTAAGTTGACTCTAGTACTCCAAACAGAGTCCAGGCAACCGCCATAGAGTTGTCGTCCTTTTGAGGCACCTTTTAAAAACCATAATGTTTTAAAGCCCATTGCCTTTATATAATTTACTGCCACTCGGAGTAGAATAACTGCATTGTTAGCAAGGTTATTGTTTGCGTTTTTGAAGAGGCTTCTCAATAAAAAAAAACATTTAAATTTTCTACCTATATGCAAACTAATCTGTTGAAGCTTGAAAGGCTACAGAAAAAAATAGTACGAATAATTGAAAACGTTGAATACACAGCGCCTTCTTCAGATATCTTTGCTTCGATTAATTTATTGAAAGTGAGAAATATTTACGAATACAAATTATGCAGGCAGTACCGTTTAAGTGTCCAACGAGAGAGTACAGTTTTTACTGAAATGGCAGAACTAAAACCCAATTATCCCATCTACAGCACCAGAACTCCAGAACGATGGAAAGTTCCAAAATGTCGTACTGCCTATGGACAACAAACACTCCGGTATAACCTTCCGCGATTATTGAATGCTGCAGAAAAAGAAGGCGCTGATGTATCCAATATGTCTCTTCCAAATATGTACAAATATTTTGCTACTCATACTCTTTTTTGTGAATGAACGCACAGGCCTATCTTTATGTTCAATTACATTGCATTGTTTACTTTTCAAAAAAAAATGTTTTTCCAGGAGTCCAAACCCAGTGTTCTATTGAAACTCTTATTTAGGCTTATTTTATTTTGTGATGCGATATAGTGCTGTTTATTTATTTTTTTCCTCTTTGCAACAAAAAAAAATGTGACTGTCTATTGTCCCGCTCTGCTGCTGTATGCACTGTAAGGGGGCGGAGGATTTTTCAAGCCACAAATGTACGGCTTTTCCCTCCGCCTTCTTCCACTTCTTTGTGGAGAATAAAACTTGTATGTATGTATGTATGTATGTATGTATGTATGTATGTATGTATGTATGTATGTATGTATGTATGTATGTATGTATGTATGTATGTGTGTATGTATGTATGTATGTATGTATGTATGTATGTATGTATGTATGTATGTATGTATGTATGTATGTATGTATGTATGTATGTATGTATGTATGTATGTATGTATGTATGTATGTATGTATGTATGTATGTATGTATGTATGTATGTATGTATGTATGCATGCATGTATGTATGTATGTATATTATCATACACAAAAAAAACTTGTAGTTTAATCTCCAAAGGCATTTCGAAGGCATATGTTCTCATTCTATTTTGTATTTCTAATCTCCTGGCGGGTAAACAATTCCGTTCGCGACGTTAAAAAACAACAGGGAAACAGGGGACCCACAAATATCTAAGACTTCATCTTAAAACCTACTACGCCGACCTCACATTACAGCCATCTGCGCTAAGGCTTGCAGAACACCCCGCCACTGTGGCTCAGTCGCTAAGAAGCTGAGCTACTGAGCAGCAGGAGCGGGGTTCTATACAGGCCACCACACTCCCATTTCAATGAAGGCGGAGGTGAAAAAGCGCCGATGTACAGTGCGGTTTTAGTATTGATTAAAGGTTCCCAAGCGGTTAAAGATAATTCGGATCCCTTCAGTATGGCGTCACAGGTAGTCCATGTGCCAATTCGCAATGTTTACAATTTACAATTTATGTGTTTTGTTGCTAGAAAGTGAAATACTTTTATCAAAATTTGCGAAATTCACCAGCTAACATTCACAAATGGGCGCACCTAAGATTTCTCCGCGCCCACTTTTATTTTGAGTATTATACTACTTTACTATTATAACTCCTTTACTATTATATATGTGTGGAAGTTTTCAAGGTCGAGCCACAAGTTTCAGGTTCGAGCCACAAGTTCCGTATCCAGAGACTGCAATCATCACAAAAACAAAGCACATATAGATGTAATCCTAAGACTTTGTCATTTGGACGTCATTTTGTCTATCTTCTTCACGTGCTTCACAAATATATTCAGTCACCGCTCCATATCAGTTGCACCTCAGAGCCCGGTCCCGCACATAACGGTTGTTACATTAATAACTACGTTTGCGCATATCTATGCACCTCATCGGATATTCAGTGTATCGGCCCTTTCTCAAGTCGTAGCAATTATAATGATCTTTCTCATAATGTTGTGTCTCTAGCTATTGAAGACATATTTCGATAGAAATTTTTAGGTTCACTACAAACCTTTAAATAACCAATTAATTCCTAAAAGTGTTTATGTCCGATTGCGTTCAGTTTTTTCATTGATTTTCGTATTTGTGCAGTTTGCTATCTTGAGTGTACATTTCTGTACTGTAGTTTGAAAGTTTCTTTTTTTTTCTTCTGTTGTCTTGGGTTGTAAATATTGAATTGTGGGGCTTAAGGTCTCAAAGCGACACATGGGATGTTAGGGGCTCCATAGTTGCGGTAACGGGTGAAATTCAGAGTACCTCTAGCTTATTAACGTGCGCTAGCATCGCACAGCACGGGGGGGGGGGGGGGGGGGGGTTGTGTTTTGTCTCTGTCTAGAGCCGCCGCGTGTTATGAATTGTATTTCTATAAAGTGGTTGAGGTGCTTTTTTAATTATTCCTTTAAGTTTAGTTAGGTACTCAGATTCTAATCTGAAGCACCTGTTTTTGTCTCTTTTCCCTTGGTGCTCTTTCTGCAAACACATACCACTTAGCCCTCTCAATCTATGCTGTGAACAAGGGCTCAATGGTATCTTGATAAGAAAAAGCATGGGGTACTTAAGTTAAGCATAAAGGATGTGGCACGATAGCGTATAATGCATTTATTCCCAAAAATGCAGAATGTCATTCTCCACTTTACATTCATAGATCCTTGGGAGTTTTCATACCCCTCCTAGCGCAATAGTGAAGCAGTTAAGCGAAGCGCCACTGCCCTGCAATGGCAGGTGCTCCCAGCGGGGTGCTTTGTGTAGCCGAAGTTGCTCTTCCCGAGAGACCAGTCTTCAATTTCTGGGACACCTGGCACTGCGGGTATACTTAGATGACGCGGCTAGGTCACGTGACCTATGTGGCCCATCAGCCTCCTAGATTTCCCTCTGTGGTGCGAACTTCCAGAGACATGCTCATGGGTTTACGCCCAAAACGCTGACTCCGGATTTTCTGGATAAGAGGGCCTGTAACTATGTCGCATTGAAACAACACAAAGCAGAAAACATAAAATCTAATGAATGTTGTAGCCGCAAGCAGCCTCATAGCTGACACGTTGGCAATGAGCACTGCAGCGCTGGAAGAATGCAATCATACCAGTTTCTCTACATTCTACAGGTGTTGCTCGTCTTACTGCACGTGACATTGGAGCGAACGATAAGCATTTCGGTGCTGGAATTAATATCGTTTTCCTTTGGTCTTGCAGCGGTTGGTCAAAATGAGCCTTACTCGACAAAATCATCTACGTAATTTGATCTGGAGCCACGATGTTAGCGACGAAAACGGATGGCGGTTCATCACCGATGTCACAAGGCTACAGCATAAAAGGAAGCCATTGCGGACCGACAACCAGGGGGCACGGTGGCAGTGCAAGAGAGCAGTAAAACCCGTTTCTCTACGTAGTACAGGTAAGAAGGTGATAAGAACTTGATTTATGTGGTAATATTATCTACTTGCTATTAGTGCCATACCCACGGTTGTTGATTCATTTCGTGCGCACTGTGTGTGTGTGTGTGTGTGTGTGTGTGTGTGTGTGTGTGTGTGTGTGTGTGTGTGTGTGTGTGTGTGTGTGTGTGTGTGTGTGTGTGTGTGTGTGTGTGTGTGTGTGTGTGTGTGTGTGTGTGTGTGTGTGTGTGTGTGTGTGTGTGTGTGTGTGTGTGTGTGTGTGTGTGTGTGTGTGTGTGTGTGTGTGTGTGTGTGTGTGTGTGTGTGTGTGTGTGTGTGTGTGTGTGTGTGTGTGTGTGTGTGTGTGTGTGTGTGTGTGTGTGTGTGTGTGTGTGTGTGTGTGTGTGTGTGTGTGTGTGTGTGTGTGTGTGTGTGTGTGTGTGTGTGTGTGTGTGTGTGTGTGTGTGTGTGTGTGTGTGTGTGTGTGTGTGTGTGTGTGTGTGTGTGTGTGTGTGTGTGTGTGTGTGTGTGTGTGTGTGTGTGTGTGTGTGTGTGTGTGTGTGTGTGTGTGTGTGTGTGTGTGTGTGTGTGTGTGTGTGTGTGTGTGTGTGTGTGTGTGTGTGTGTGTGTGTGTGTGTGTGTGTGTGTGTGTGTGTGTGTGTGTGTGTGTGTGTGTGTGTGTGTGTGTGTGTGTGTGTGTGTGTGTGTGTGTGTGTGTGTGTGTGTGTGTGTGTGTGTGTGTGTGTGTGTGTGTGTGTGTGTGTGTGTGTGTGTGTGTGTGTGTGTGTGTGTGTGTGTGTGTGTGTGTGTGTGTGTGTGTGTGTGTGTGTGTGTGTGTGTGTGTGTGTGTGTGTGTGTGTGTGCGTGCGTGCGTGCGTGCGTGCGTGCGTGCGTGCGTGCGTGCGTGCGTGCGTGCGTGCGTGCGTGCGTGCGTGCGTGCGTGCGTGTGTGTGTGTGTGTGTGTGTGTGTTTATTGCGGCCTTTTCAGCTCTGGGCGGTTATGCCAAAACAAATCCTGGGCCAGACGATGCATCGATTGCAGGGCAGTTGGAGGCCATCGCAAAAGATATTCAGAAAATAAAAAAACATAAAGCTGCCGCGAAAAAGCAACATGCCACAGTAGACAAAAAGCTGGAGGGAACAGGCCCTGCTTGAAAAGAAGACCCTTGATTGTAGTAAAGGAATAGTTAATCTCGAACAGGCCTTCAAAGAATTTAGATGAGCACAAGAACAGAAGCCGTAGGTCTAACATTATAATCCACAATCTAGATGAGCAAGGAAATGAAGCGGAAGAAATTCTGTAATATACTGTAATCACGATCGTATTTAAATATATGCTGCAAGTTGGAGTTGCAGGCATTGAGAAGGAAAGCCTTCTAATCAAATTCGACTAGCTAGAAGCTATCTTTCTTGTATCTAATCTGGATGATGCTACTATCACCTAGACATGGTTGCGTTCAGGCGTTCCAGATCATAAAATCTCTACGTCGGGATATGTAATAGCTCGCAAAGATAGGGATACTAGAAGTAAGGTATGTGGATGCGCTCTTACAAGAAGACCAGTCTTATTCCAATACGCCCAACGTTCCAGGTGTGAAGCCAGTATGGTACAAAACAGAGTCGGAGCAAAGCTGTCCCAGCGTATGTGTAGGCTACAGGACGCCAAACACTGAATCTGCATTTCTAGGCACTTTATTTTTCGACATCTATAGGCACATTTGTGGTTACATGATAGCACGAACCGGTGACTACAACTGCTTAGATATCAATTGGAATTCTTCAAGTCTAGCTTATTATATCAGTAATTCTATGCTCAATTTTGTCTTTACAATTCAACGCAGAGCTCAATTGTCTGAAGGAACGTCAAGTTCTACAAAAGACCCAATGTTTTTAGTAACGATTTCATAAAATATTACTGGACAGTAGAAGTTAAAGAAGTAATGTCTCACCATGAGATCATATTCTGCGCTTTATGTGTGCCAAACATGGTTCGCCTAAGTCGGCCAACATATATGCGCACATTCAACAGAGCTTATAACACGCCTGTAACGACTTACCTTGGAGATGAATACACTTCAATATTTTTATGAAAACAAGGGAGCACACATGTCAGTGCATTACTGGGTAATTTCAAAGCGCATGCCATGCGCTGCATTTTATCTTTTGGCAAGTAAATCCACAAGAAAGCATATTCCTTGGGTTATCACTGAAATTATTAACTTGAAACGTAAAATAGAGATATTACGAAAATGAAACAGAAAGCACGCAAGTAGAGAATTGAGGGCTTGTGAAGCCGCCATATCAATAACGGTAAAGAAGAAAGTACTAGAGGCCATGAAGCAATTTTCTGCCACTACGCTGAGCTACTTCATCAAAGAATCACCGCATAAATTTTGGAACAATGCTAGTTTTAAATCCAGCGCTACTGCCTCTTCGGCCGTAGATGCAAAAGAATTGGTCTTACTCGTTCAACAAATATTTCATTCTGTGTTTAGTGCCAACAATTGCATTTTCGGGAAATTAAAATTTTTGGGAAATTAACATTTTGTAGTAATGAGTCAATGTAACTAATTCAAACCCCCACCATAGCTATGCTTTGAAACTTTTGCTTGTGGTTGAACTTAGGCGTAAAAAAAGTTTCGGTCCAGAGCGTTTCAAGCAATCTTTTCAGGGGTTCATTCCAACATCTTGGAAAAAAAATTGGATATTGAAATAATGTAAGGTGCTGTTATGAAAATATCGAAGGTAACGGTCCATTCCTCTCACGTGTAGAAATTTTTTTAAATGTTTTTGCATCGCTCGCATCGAGCAGCTAAGACAGACATTAGAAACTAATGGAGAACGCTTTTGACTATGGCAAAAGTGTTAATGGCAATAAAAATTAAAGCCTATCGACGGAAGATCAGCGAATATATTGATTTTTATAGATAAATCCTAAAATATATAAAGACATGTGTTCATAAACTCTTTCCAGCTGAAAAATGTTTTTGCCCAGAGTTGGATTTGCCCAGAATCTCTTGTTTGATTGCATACCGGATTGTGCACTTGTTGCTTCACGGTCAGTATATTTCACTAAACTTGACTCAGGTGTACGTTGTATATTGTCGTTTGTGTAATCCACTACTGTATCAATCTCAAGTGGTATTAATTGTTAGTTTTTAAAAATAAATGAACTAAAAAAGGTTAATGAATATATTAATCTTCTGGGCCCAAAGGACAGAGGACAGAAGATGGCATTACTTATTTTTCTTCAACTAGGTTAGTATACCGTCCCATGCAGCTAATCAAAATAACAACCACCGAACGTCTCTATAGGTAACCGTAAAGTCTGGCGGTTCGTATTCGCACGGTATGCGATGCAGAAATGAGAACAATTTCAATTCGCAATCGCGAAGAGAGTAATTTTTACGTGCAATACTCGGCCCCATACACGAACACATGTTTTACGGTATGTAGGCACTGGGTTTCTTTCAACGGTATTTGAAAAAAAAAATATCTACTGGAGGAGTTCTTTATGTTTTGTTTTTCGCTTGAAGGCCCTGAACTATTGTAAACACTAGATTATTGTCTTCTGTGCGTGATAGCCTAACACGCAGGTGTGTTGTAAATTTTCCTCATATCAAGAATTCACAGAAAGAAACAAAGTGAACGAAACTACAACATTATTTCTTCTTTGTACATGTCAAATGGCCAGAGAACTTTCGTTTACTCCTTTAAGGCTTTTGATCTTGTCGTTGAAGTAATTTTTTTTCAAAGCATTGAAATTAAACGAGGACAGCAGCGCAAATTTGGTTAATGTGAATAAGACACGAAATAAAAACTACTTCAATCGATTTTATGCGCGCTACAGTTGTAGCTTACCTCGCTTTCAGAAGTACATATTAAATACAGTTTTTATTAAAGAAAGCTAATTCCACATCTGCTACTGTTGGTTACAGTTACCGTTGAGAGGACCTCTCAACGGTGAAAATTTTTTTCAGGATTTTTAGAGAATATAGGTGCTGCCAAGAGTTGCACATCGTGTAATTTGAGAAGTTCTTACCCACCAGATGAATTATTTAATATATTTGCACATGTACCTTACGCCTTCAAGCGGGCTGTCATAATCTCTGTTAGATTGGGAGTATATGCATCGTTGTTTTAAAATAGTGTAGTAATAAAGGAAGGTAATTAATATTTATATATAATTTCCAGGCATAGAAATGCTGCAAATAATCAATATTTCGTGGAAGATTGGGTGGTACATCAGAGATATGGAGTTTAACTAAAGCTTTGCGCAGCGCCTGTGGCAAGACACTGAATCCGGTTTCCGAGCGGTGACATTGCTTTATTAGCATCCTGAATTAGAGAGCTGTTAACTTCTAACTAAAATTATACTGAGTACCGGACCCGTAAAAAAACAACTGTCGGTTTAGTACTAAACTTTCGCCTTGCAGTAGTCTCTGCCAATCTGAAAATACGTGGCACATTTTCAAGTTTCTGCAGAGTCAGTTTTGTGGTCGAGCGGGTCGTTCACCAGCTTCAAAGAGATCTTGCAGCGCTGGCATTTCTAAACTGATGTATACCTCGCAGTGTAGATTGCGGATTCCGCGAGCGTACGCTGTTTTTGGAGCTCCAGATTGTTCCCGCACAACTGGAGGCTGTTCTTTCACGTAAGAGTCTTCACCACAGGAATGTTTTTTTCTCACTGCTTCCTTTTCCCTAACATTTGCTTCCACGGATTTGCTTTATTTTCCTTCCTTTTGGCCTCCAGAGAATTGAGTATGTAAGGAGCCTATGTCTGTGGTAGCGGTGGTGTCTTTGAAACAATGCGATCGTTTTGTTTTCTTTTGGTTTCTAAGGAATGTTGTTTAGCAAATGCCGAGGTAAACAAATTCACATCAAAAGCGGAAACTGTCGAAGTACGCACAATCCGAGGCGTGCTTATGCATAGTAGCAGGTTGCGGGTAGAAAACGAGAAATCTTCACTTTTTGTGGAGCGATGAAAACACGCTAATCCTTGAGGGGCTCTTTTTAAATTCAAACATACTTGAGTTAGATTTTTTTATATCAGCTCGAGCGAGTGTTTGTACTGAATTTTTTTTTATTTTGGCCACAGCTGTCTTCCTCCAAAGCTGTGACATTAGTCACGTGCTCTGTTTTCAGAGATCGTGTTTTTTACAGTATTCTGAAGATTTCAAAACCTAATAAATAGTTGCTACACACACACACACACACACACACACACACACACACACACACACGCGCGCGCGCGCGCACGCACACGCACACACACACACACACTCCCTTGTATATATATATATATATATATATATATATATATATATATATATATATATATATATATATATATATATATATATATATATATATACATACATACATACATACATACATACTTGTGAAGGGAGCCAACAGTCACCGAAACCTAATTGCATAGGGAATGTTTAATTTTTTTTTATGTGTAGTGCTGGTGAATGGGATATTAATACTTAGATTAATATATCACTTAAATAAACTTCTTATTTAAGCAGCAATTGTTTGAGTTCTTTGTGCATGACAGATCTCAGAAATTGTCGCGACGTAGTTGCCACCGATGTTCAAGGTGTTCCTCGTGGTGCTAGCAACAGCTTTGTGCAGATGGAATCTTTCCTCTTAAGCTGGCCAGAGTAAACTTCAAAGACACAACATTAGTAATCATTGTGTGTTGCGTTTAATTAAGAAGAACAACCTTGGTATAATAGTTTGTCTTCCTTTCTTCTAAAAATAAAGCGGGGGAGAAGCAGGATGCTTTAAAAAGAACGTGTACCAGACGGAATGTGAACCGCTAAGTATCTTTCCACCTTCCAGAAGTAAGCAGTCCTGCTCATAAACCTTCTTTCTAATAACAAAGAGCGTTATTTACCTGCAATGAAAGAAAGACGGCCTTCAATAATGCACTGATCCTCTGTGACCTCGTTGTTGCGCGAATCTCAATCTGGTATCAGGTTTGAGCAGCAGCACTATGCACGCATTGGCGAAGAAATGTATTGATACAGTATATTACCAGTAGATTTTCCCTACGATTTATTACAGCCGCTTCGCGCCAACCCTCAAGTACATTAGACGCTCTGAAATAAGCGCGCCTATCACGAGCCACAACTGTTAATCTCACACAGGTCGCCTAACGACATTTGAAGACTTGTGTTATTCTGTTTTGGTTCAGCGGTGATTCTGTTAAACCATTTTAAGCAGCACATTCGTCGTGCTATCTTTTACTCTTTCTCCGCCTCCCAAAAAGTGTGTTTGTATGGGAGCAGTCGGAAATGCTGGACGACTTACACTAGACTTGAATACCTCCGAGGGGAAAATGAGCAATATGTCATATGTCATATTGCGCAATATTTAGTCGAAGCAGAGGAGCCAATCTTTCGTTGCATTGCCCTCGCACGCAGGGAGTCTACCTTTAGCCTTGATGTGTGACGCTAAGAAATTCCTGCACTTATCCAGCCATCGCAAGAGCTGTTTTCAGCTTCTCCTCTCCCTCTTCAAATGAAGCTCGCCTTGCGTAGGACGAAAGATATGAACAGCGTGCCCAATGCCAGGATACCCCAGGATGAATTGCGATAAAGAAGCTCAAAACACTCTGAAGGCAAGAAATACTTCACTGGCGGCTCATCCCTTTAAAAAAAGTCAGTGTTGTGTTTAGATGGTTCGTGTAAAGAGCAATTATTTTCCTGCAGTAACGAGCGGTCCGCGCGCGTATTCCACGTCGGAACGGCTGCACGGTATTATATGTGGGTACGGAACAGCATTCGCGACACGCAACAGAGGAACAGCTTCCACGAGAAAAATCTTCGACCGTATTCAACGTTTATAGCGTGCGACTCTGTAAGAACTTGATAGTTTTCTTGTATAATGCTATATTTTGCGAAACTTTATAATACTGTCTAGAGCACGTTGAGGTGATTCGGCGCATTCGTTGTTAGTATTAACCAGTTATCACTTCATTCAACATCCGTGCTGGGCTCATAGGTGTACATAACTAAATGAGAAAACACTGTATTCTTTTAGTACAGGCCTTAGCAGTCAATTCACCTTTATTTTTGTTTCGCTTTCCAGAGGAAAGAAATGAAAGAAAAACAGCTATAATGGGACTGATTGGCTTCAGGTTCCTGTAGACTTTCGGTTAGTTTGTGCAATGTCATGACCTTTTCAAGGGTGTAACGCGATAGTGGGCGTTCGTCTCTTTGGCACGCCATGTTTTCCTTCTATAAAAAAATAGAGATCGGCTTTTCGGGAGCATCAATCTAGTTTTAAATACGCGATAACGTTTGCCAATTGCCCACTTTTTTGTGGGCTGGCTTAAGAAAAAGGAACAGGAACGGAATTTCTTGTGCACTCTACGTGAAGCCGTTTAGAGAAGCCACAAGAAGCCTATGTTTATCTTGACTGCCATTGGTATCGGTCTTGCCAATAAATGTGCAGTCCAGAAAAGATATAATAATAATGACCACATAGTCACACACGCTTCTTTCGGAATAAACGAATGGTGCGTCTTTGTTCGCTATGGCTCAGCAAACTACAAGTCAATTTTGCTGCGGGCAGAGGGGCAGAACAATCGGTAGTCTTCGGCTGCAAGTTCACACCCGCGAACTCTTGACGGCTCATCAGGAGTAAACTTTTGCTTGAAATTAAGGTCTTATCTGCTCGTTTTTGGTACGCGGCACTCAGACATTATACAGAAGGGTAAAATAACCGGCAGAAATATTTAAAAGGATATAAGCGTATCTCAAAGGCGGAGAGACGGTTTAGAGAAGATTTGAAACGATTAAGAAAACATGAAAGCAGTGAAAGGGTACCAGAAGTAAGCAATTACAACGATATCATCAAAAGAAAAAAAAGTTATCGGCCTCAGTTACAGACGCGAAGAAGTTCAAAATTCAAACAAAAGCATCAAGAGGTGTATAAAAATCAAATCGTGAATGCCACGCGAAGATATAGACAGTTAAAAATGATCAAAACTGAGAGAATTATGTACCAATGACACTTCACACGAATAATGTCATACGTTATACAGATGTAATGGAACACAGACTCGGTGGCAGCAGCAGCATCAATGGCTTAAATGACATTACTGCTGCTCGTGTGATGCGCGTCCTCTGTCTTGTCCATGTTCGTTTCTCGTGGTTCCACCTTCTGTACAAAGAAAGGAGCTTGTAAACTGCTCAGCTGCGTGAAGTTGTGCACAAGGAAAGATATCTGAAGCACTTCGTACGAGCAAAGTCTAGTATTGCACTCTATTCAGCAGTACAAATTTTATGTCTGCTTAAGTTTGGAGTAATTTTCAGAGCTGAAAGCAAACTGCAGAACATATATTGTCAAAACATTTCTAACTGCAGAGCAACCTTCATTATATAAATGGTTTTTTAAGTCTGTCTGCAACGGGCACTGGCGAAATCCAAATGAGAAGGTAAAAGCTTTTATTGGCTCCAACTTGCGACCAAGCATCTTGTATGCATGCCTCGATACCGTATGGTGTGGCTATATTAATTGAGACTTGAAAAGGTGTGCTAATACGCCAAGAACCATTCCTAAGGTCCCGCTGCCCACAGCTACTTTCTCCGATAAGATTTGTTTAAAGATAAAACCTAATTACATGCTCACGTTAATCAAGCGAATACGTTTGAGTTTGTTGTGTATTTAAGACTCTCTATTTACGCTGCGCTACCATAATATTCACTCTGCTTTACTTCGAAAGCACGTATAGAAAATTGCAGTTTTCAGTGAAAGCCAAGAGAATATACTCTAATTCTTTTCTCTAGATTGGCAGTTGATTATGGGGGTTGGCAACGCCTGAATTCCGAGAAAAAAATTGCTACCCACACGGCGCATCCTTAGCGCCGTGTAGGTGGGCCTTCTACCTATTTGCCTGTGTTTCAAGAGCTCATTTAAGTTGCATATATTATAGACATCTCTGAATGACAATGTAATCCAATGCTTAAAAGAAGCTTTCTACACATGTTACGCAGCTTTGCAATGTTTCGTTTTCATTTTTTTGAGCATCTATAAATTCATCCTTTTCACCTTTGCTTTCCTTACGCAATTAGATTTTCAGTCGAAAGTTTCTTTCTTGTTAAAGTCCGAAAATTTTGCCTTTGCAATTTCTCTGAAGTCCTCGTTTTCTTCTGTTTATACCACTTTTAGGATCGAGAAATCGCCATCAAATGCGAAAGTTTAAAAGAAGCACCATTGCTTTTACAGACACCAAACAGAATTCTACACATTGTGTAACAATCAGCGCGAGCTTCTTGCCCGACTGTGCGAAGCAGGAAAAGGCCGTTTTAAAGCGATTAGATGAATCCGTCTCAATAGGCGTTGCCCATGAACTGTATCGTACATTAGGATCCAAAAAATTACAGGTAAAGGCCAGGTAATACTACCGAGAGCCAATAGATTTTTCATTCTAGGTCGAATTTGCACCTGCGCGGTGACTGAGACTTCGCATGTATTCTGTAGAGCTGCGTTTCTTATGTAGGCGCCGCCTGAATGCCTGGCCTTGTCACCAGTGGGCAGCATGGTCGAGTGATCTCCCCCCACTCCCCCATATGTGCGTGGAAGAAGTCATGCGCCGCGACGAAACGACAACGTCGCTGACGGCTGTTCTTGATAGGAAAGTGGGCGGCGTGTCTAAGCCGCCGTGACAGCCTTGTTTGCTCATAATTACTCCAGCTGTCTTGTAGCATCGGAACAGACAAGGCGGTCGGCGGAGCCTGAAACGAACTTGTGGTAATAGGGCCAGAAGTTACGTCATCTAACCGCTGCTGCAGGTATCTTTAGATGCTTTTACCTATCGCAAAATATAAGCATTCGCAGGCAATGCTCTATTTATATACTGACAAACTTAGCGGCTTTAGGTTCGGCTATTAAAAAAAGAAATCGAATTGAAATGAACCAAATAAAAGAAAGTGCCTGCGAGAGTGTTTAAGAATGGGGAGTGATGATGTGACATAGCTTTTCTTCGCGCTTCTTTTCAGGAAAGATGTGCCGTAAGGCAGAGAGTTTTCGTCTCACTCAATGAACTTGTAACAAAGTACTCAAAATTTAACGTCGTGACGCAAATTTCTCGGCCTCTTAAACAACCGCTCTTACGCTACCCAGAGCCATCCAGGTCTACGTGTAAAAAGCCGTGCCGTTTCATAAGATACTTTTCGCATCGCTTCGCTCTTCTGTGGTAGGTAATACTTGAGTTCATTATGAACATTGTTAAGCTTAACTTAAAGCACGAAAATGCATGCTAACAATGTCTATGTCCCCGCGGGGGGGGGGGGGGGGGGGTGCCTGCAGCGTCCAGACGTTGTGAACAGTGCGTCACCACGGACCCGAGCACCCGCGCTTTTCCGTGCGTGGCATCGCCGTTTCCAGGAAAAAGGTTATCCTGTCCAGGGAAAAGGTTAGCCGATGCCGAGCCTTTGGACCTTTAAGGCCCCTCGGTGGAGGCAACACGCCACTTTGGCCCCAGCTTCCAGTAGACAGCACCTCCAGCCTGACCCGACTGGGGAAATGAGCAGTCGCCTTTTCCTATTCTGCCCTCTATCTTTAACTTTTCTAGTCTTTTGTCGCAGCTCTCCTGGGTTCTACTCACTTCTTGGATTTCCATTTTTTCCTGGCGGTGAGCAGTAACCTTGTGCGGCCAACAACCCTGAGTTGCGTCATATTTGGTTATTGTTGAGGTGTACAGCTGGCGTAAGCAGTGCTTGCTTTCAAGTTCCTGTCCCGTCCTATTGTTGGGATCCGTGGTGGGTGGCTGGCACCATGGCACCAAGAGTGCGAAACGAAGCATAAAACTTTTTTCTGAAAAGAAATATGTCGTTCCCGAAGTTCCATGCGATCCAAACCGAAGCAAAAGAAAAACCAGCAAAACCCCGTTCTCGGCAGCAAAGTAACTGACAGATACCTCGCGCCCTGGGTACATGGTATGAAAAATGCCCAGCGGCGACATGCTGCTTGAACTACGTGGCACCGTCCAGCATTCAAAGCTTGAAAACATTGTATCTGTAGTGAAGATTCTTGTTTCTATCACGTCACACTGATATCTAAACACAGTACGAGGCGCCATATCTGAAATATATTTCATCCACCTTTCTGAAAAAAAAAAATGCTTGAAGGCCTTGCCGACCAATATGTCCTAAATGATCAGCGCATAAAGATCTGGAAGGATAACAAGGAAATAGACACGAAACACAAAGCTCAAACTCAGACCGTACATACTGAAACCACGTCCATGCTACAAATGCCGAAGGTACGGCCATGGTTCGCACACTTGCCGGGGCAAACAGACCAGCACAAAATGGGCTTCTCATGACCATCCCGCTGAAAACTGCGATGTTGATGCAGACCTTTGCATAAGCTGTGAGGGCAGACATCCTGCGTGCTCAAGGTCATGCCCAGCCTTGAAGAAAGAAAAAGAGATTATTACACTTAAGGTCATAGAAAACATATAATGCAGGGAAGCGCATAAACGACATTCGATGCAGGATATAGGCTACTCCGCCGTGGTGCAGCAGGACACAGCATCACAGAGGCCATCGGCACCTGCACAGCTCACACACAGTGAGCCTGGAGCAGGGCCACCTGGGCCACCGGTGGCCGCAGGTAGTTCTGTGCCACCACCCACAAAACAGGCCGCGAGAACCTCCAGGTCTGCCAGCCTCAATTCCCTTCCCCAAATAGAGATTTCCAACGCGAAAAAAACCGTGCGTTCAGCACATTCGTCCAGCGTATCGGAGGATACGATGAACACAACTCCTCCTTCACCTCCGCAGCAGCGGCGGCAAACCTCTATCGAGAGAGAAAAAAAATAAAGATCAAATAACAGGTCCAAAAAACCCACTAACCAAGTGTTTTAAACTTATCTCCAACTACTCTATACAATGCCATTTCCAGTTCACTGGAATTGTCGCGGGTACCGCAGCGGTGGCCTAGTGGTTTAAGCATCCGCCTCGCATGCGGGAGGTGCGGGGTTCTATCCCCAGTGCTCCAGGGTACCCACCGGTGATACAGGGGTACAAACTTTCCCCTGCCTAATGCTCGGCTTCTCTGGCGGGAAATGCTTGGGAAATGGGTTTTTGACCCCACCTTGTGAAATGAAAACTACCTTGTGGCATGGCGCTCTTTCGCTTAAGCTGCCCTTGCGGCATAAAAATCATCATCATTCATGGAATTGTTGTGGACTTATAAAGAACTACATTGACATAACAGATACTTTAATTCATTCTCTCTAGTAACAATGTGCTTCCAGGAGACTAAGCTTGGACCACAGAAAAAAAGTATTCTTAAAAGTTATCAAGTCTTTAGCTGTGCCCGACAGAACTCAGGCAGGCTCTCTGGAGGCGCTGCTATTGTAGTCCAGGCTGGTGTAGATACTCAAAAAAGTGACCTAAAAACCTCATATAAGGCAGTTGCTGTGACCGTACTCGATTTTAAAACCATAAAAATATGCTCCATATACACAGAATCTCACCTAACCGTCACACTTCACGATTTAGAAACGCTTTTAATACAACTACCGGCGCGTTATCTTTTCGTTGGGGGTTTAAATGCTCGGTCCTTCTTTCCGCTAAGTGAGAGGCAGAATTCTGGAATATTTTATTCTGTGCAAAAATGTACGCTTGCTGAACACGGGCAAATACATTTACTGTTTTCCAAGCGCAGAGAAGAATGAGCTGCCTAGATTTATCTTTTTGTTCACCTTGTGCTTTTAACGATTTTAAATGGGATGCCATTGACATCCCATATGGCAGTGATCAACTTCCTGTTTTAATGTCATGTCCCAACCGAAAATCATTCCAACAAAGCCGTGTCGATGGAAACCTCATTTAGCAGACTGGGACCTTTTTAGAGATGAAGCCACATTAGAAGAAATTGTTTTAGAAAAATTGAGCGTTGATCAAATGAAAGAAAATTTTCGGAATTCCATCAAAACTGCCGCACATTTAGCTATTACTCAAACTTCAGGAGTATGGTGGACAAAAGACTGCAAGGAAGCCAAAAACTATAAAGCAAAGCTTGGGGTAAATTTTTTACGTAACCAACACAAGAGAACCTCGTAGATTTTAAAAAGGCAAGAGCCAAAGCTAGGTGCATTCGTCGCAATGCAGAGAATACCTCATGGCAAAGTTACGTGACTTCTATAAACAATCAAACGACATCAAAAAAAAAAATGTGGGAACAGGTTCGAAAATTAAACGGCCTCTTTTCACCTTTCAGACTTCCTTTGTTGACAACACCCGGCACACAAACAGGCATAAAAGAACAAGCGGACATTTTAGGGGAACACTTCACTGCAGTTTTCAGTTCGTCTCACTATACGCGGTGATTCCTAAAATACAAATATAGAGCCCACAATCAAAGACTTCCAACAAGTGGAGGTGCAAACCAAGATTACAGCAACTTAATTACTCTCCAAGAAATCAATAAAATACTGTATGCAGGAAAAAAACTGCTCCAAGACCCGACCAGATACAGTATCAAATGATTGCTTATCGTTCCTAGCTTGCCCTAGAGGCACTTCTGACTTTCTTTAACAAAATATTGGAAAAATACCGCAGGAGTGTAAAAGAGCCGTCATAGTGCCATTCCTTAAACCTGGGAAACAAACAACTTCCCCTGAAAGCTAAAGACCAATAGCACTTACAGGCTGTCTCGCAAAATTTTTCGAAAGTATCCTAAATATAACACTAAATTTTGTCCTTGAATTCCGCAAACTTCTATAAGTCCATCAATGTGATTTTCAAAAGGCATGCTCAACAACAAACCGTCTTGTTCGTCTAGAAAGCACAATTAGAGAAGCGTTTATACACAAACAGGACTGTCTCGCCGTCTTCTTCGATATGGAGAAAGCGTATGATACAGCTTGGAGGTTTGGGATCCTCCGCGACCTAGGTGATCTAGGTATCCGCGGTGGGATGTTAAACTGCCTTAGTGACTTCCTTTCAAACCGTTCTTTCCACGTACGTCTAGGCACAACGCTCTGAAGGAATTTCATTCAGAAAATTGGAGTACTTCAGGGGTGTATATTAAGCACGACCATCTTTATTATAAAAATGAATTCCATAGCTAAAATAATTCCCAAGTCCATATTGTATTCAGTCTACGTCGCCGATATCCAAATACCCTGCCCATCCTCAAACATAACAACATGCGAGAGGCAAATAAAACTGACAGTAAAGAAAGTGACCAGATGGACAAGTAAAAATGGTTTCCTTTTTTGCACGCAAAAGTCAGTAGCTGTTCTGTTCTCGCTGAAAAGAGGACTGCACAATTATCCCACCCTTTATCTGAATGAAGTCAGAATGCCAGTAAAAGTTGAGCACAAATTTTTGGAATAGCTTTCGATTAAAAACTCACAAAAAAGCACAAACACTCTCGAAAGGAAAGCTTCTAATTCTTTGCATATACTAAAGATGCTCTCCCAAAAGCACTGGGCCACCGATAAGACATGTCTGTTGCAACTCTGTAGTACGCCCTACGTCAGATTATGGTTGCATAGTTTATGAATCAGCGAGACCATCGTACCTTAAGCCAGTGGATCCAGTACATAAATTATCCCGGCTCTAGCGCTCGGTTGACAATATTTTCTGACTCATATCTGATTTTGGCCGCCTCCAATACCACTGCATTATAAAAAAAATACAGGGCACCTTGGGAAGTCCTTTACACCTGAATATACATTCTGCTACAAGTTTGTCTTGAGCTGGGACCAAATAGCGTCTCTACCAACATACGGCTACCCGTTCAGGTGAAGCACTTTCATTGCTTTCCAGCGCGCTGTCATCAGAACTAAGAAACAGGTCGAATGGCAAGCATTGCACTGAATTCGTTTCATCGGTGCGAATATTTTTTTCGTCGCAGTGGCATAACAAAAATGAACTCACATGATAAATAATCACTCGCTCACTTTGGCCTGCGAACTAAACTGCTTTCATGTGTGCGTGCTTGTGTGTTGGATTAATTGCTGCTCCTTAACGCTCTCCTTGATCGGAGATAGTGCTGCCTTCTTTCTGCTGTTCGTCAAGTGCTCCCTCTACCCTAAATGTGGCACGTGTGTGGGGCAACCTCTAATGCGCGCATGTGCTTGTATTAACCGCAAGAAGGCGCTACGAGGAAAGGAAATGGAAAAGATGTGCAGTCGTTTCAGTATTGTAAACGGCTTGGTTAGCACATTATAGCTTATTAACTCAGTTCCTATTAACAAATTTTGGCATATATCAACGAAGTCCAGAGCCAAAGACACGTTCTTCAAAGGAAGTAATCATCGTGGCAATCTTCTAATTCTTTAAAAATGTGTCGCACTTCGAGATCTCAATTTGCTGGGAAATTCACGCCCCTCATACAATGAAACTGGTGCTAAACTTGAAAATCCGAAATATTACAGGCGCTTTTAAGAGCAGTCTGGTCAGCAGCTTTGACATAGATTCATGCTCTTGTGCCAAATTTTTGGCTCACAATAACGCTGATAATGAGCGCTGGTTGACTCAACTACGAAAAGCACGAATACTCTTAGAACTTCCTATGCAAACCTTGCGGTGTGCCTTTCTTTACGCGACAAACTTTCTCGCAAGCGCATCTAGAACTCAAAGAAATGATAAACTTGACTAATTTTCGTCTAGTGTTCGAAAATAGTCGTCCAATATGAGACCCTAAACTTGTCAAAACTAAACTGAGCTTTAACGTATGCAGAAACGTAAGTTCAGTTTTTCTGGTGACTCTGATATTCTTATGATGAATGATGAGCGTAAACATACAATCCACGAAGAAGAGACAAACACAAGGAAATTCATTACGGTGACATTCGCTTTATTTTTCTTGAAACCACGCATATATATACCTTTGGTCAGTTCTTTGCGCTCGTCGCTTATCATAAGATTATCATGCACCAACGAGTCCCAACTAAAGTTTTGTTGGTGACTATGAATTAACAAAAAAAGTGCTGTAATGATTCAAGATCACTCAGGGAGGCCACTGACAGAATACAAAAAGATTACTTCAACTATAGTATTGCCTATAACGTATTTCATGGCGGAATATGGATCGATAAGGTGATATGCATTAGCACAGCAACCTATGTGTCTCCTCGAACCGTTTACTAATTGAAAACTTGAGAACACAGGTGTAGGTTAAAATATTTACGTATAATTTCTTCTTGAAAACAACCCATCACTGAAACCATTTATGATGCTGCAAGACTTTAGTTTGCGCTAGTTGGTGAATAGACATCGTAAAAGGAAAACCAGGGCGCAAGTAAACAAGGACAAAAAGACGCAAAGGACGGGACCGGAGACAACCACAAACTGATTTTATTATCTCGAAAGAACCGCTTTTAACCACAAGAGAGGCACAAAAATGTGCAAAACTCAGAAGGCGTGGGAAAGAAGAAGCAGATAAATAAACTGGCATAGGGCCACACAGAAAGGCAATCTTCTCGTCTGTTAAGCACACAGACGGGTTACTCCCACACACGGGGCCCCGCTGCTTAATCGGGTATGCCCCTGTTACTACTCTTTCCTGCCATTCTTTAAACTGAGCGATGTATCCGGTTTTGTTGAAAGCAGGATAACATTTGCACCTACTGCAGTGTGTTGCCTTGCGGCTACCATATAAAGCCTTCACTTCCGTTTGTGCTGTCTCTTTCTATCATGAAAACACTGCCTTGTCTGTCCTATATATTTCAGGCCGCAGATAAAAGGGATGACCAAGACGACATAAAAGATGCACTGTCTGAACATAGTTTCTTGCTTTTTGCGACATTCTCTGTGACGTTTATCCTTTTTTTTTTAATTGACAAATCTGCAATAACTTTAACATATATTTCTCTTGTGTGGTTAACAACAACCGAGATGAAACCAAACTTGCTGTTATCTTTACAAAAGCGAGCACTACTGGCACTAGGCAAAGTTCCTTTTACAAAAAACATTTTCCCGTACTTCACGGGCTATAACATACTACCGATAAAACAGTTATTTATTATCAAGCTCTCACTGGAAACCCAACGCCAGCGGGTAATAAACAGCACGTCGTTTCAATAAAAATATCCAATTAAGCAGACATCGTATAAGCTAAGACGGAATATGATAGATAAGTCCAAATCACGTACAAATCATGGTTTACAAAGATTAACATCACTAATTCTAGAACTCCTGAATGAATACCCTGATGTACTCAGCCTCCTGCACGATAGAGTGTCCTCAACACTTTTAAGATACAAGGAAAAGTTAGCTTTATGTCAGCGTTTCTGAGCTTGACAATTACTGTCAAATCCTTCTTTTTTATGTCCATCTGGCGCACTGTGTTTGTACATTATTTTTATTGAGCACAAACCTACTCTTCTCCTGTAAAAATAGTGTTCTATGTGTGATATTTCCCCTCCTGGTATATTCCGCCCTTGCTTCCTTTGTCTTCTTTCCTGCAAAATAGACATTTTAAATACACTTTGATTGTTACACCTATTTTTGGTATAACGAACTGTATTGTGCCTGTGTGATGCCTGAACATCTGAATGATGTGTCCGAATTATGTGAAATGATGAGAGATTACATTGCTGTTAATTTTGCCAGGGCGGCATAGCTACGTTAGGCCCTTTTTCAGATCTTTTGTTATGCCTCCCGAGGAAATCCGTTTTGAATTGTCTCTAAGAAAGAAAAAAGAAATAAAAAAAACAAAGGAAGACCGGACGGGCGGATGGAAGGAACTTAGAGGGCGCTTACAGTACTACATTGACCTTATAGCGGTTGACCACTTTCTTGATATCATGTGATAGACAATGGTTATAAGAAATTACAGCGACTGGTCTCGTTTCTTTGTTCTTTTCTGTCTGATTATTCTCTGAAGAAGGTTCGAGCTTTTTCAAGAGTCCGTCACAAACATTCGTGGCTAAATGACCTCGGTAACCTACCCTTTGAAATCTTTTCATGTGGGACTGAAAGCTGAATTTGAGCCCTTTATCAAGCATAGACGTCACACTGTTTATAAGGACTGCGTCTCCGAGTGCTCGGACGGCAGCAGAAGCCGTTTTTGCGTTCTGCTTCTTCCCCAACTTGATCCTTGTTTGATGCCACTGGAAATCTGTAGTTTGCGCAGCAACCCTCTTGTTTTCGTGAAACTTTGTTGCCGGATATCCGCTGTTTGAAAAGGAGCAGCGGTCATCATTGAACAACCCAACCTGACGCCAGGCTTCACACCTGAAACCTTGCAAACCCTTCTGGCATGTACAAAACCAAGCGGTATTGTTGATGACATAATCTACGTTTTCAACAGCGCATACGGCAGTTTAACCTGGGAATGACCTAGTGAAGTTAGCCTCCAGTTCCCCTATTTAAGACTGGTATTCATAAAGAATGGCCATATTTGGTGGGTTTAGAATTCCCGTACTATCAAAGTGCTGCTTCCGTTTGACAGTGCTCTTTCTAAGATTCTCAAACGTGCAATAATTTCTACCTTTCTAACTGCAGCTGTGAATAAAACGTAGGAGCATGAAGTAGTGCGCAGATTAGACGCGCAGATGAAAAGAATTCATAGAGCAGGTTACCCGGTTCATTCAACTACAAATGTTTGTGAGACACTTTTAAGCAAGCTCAAACGTTCTTCAAAGAATAATCAGACAGAAAAAAAACAAAGAAAAATACTGGTCGTGGTAATTCCATATATCCATTGTCTATTAAATATCGTGGAAGTGGCCAACCGCTGTGAGAATAATGTAGTTCTTTATACATCCTGTAAGTTATCGCAGATCTGCGACCTAAATAAGAATAAACAACACAAATAAAACCCCAAGGAGCACCAAAACTACGTTCAGAGAGTACACCGCTGACGTCGTATTTGTCATCCATCTTAGCAGTGGTCTGGAATATATAGGGACGACTGGGCAGTGCTTCAATGATAGTGCGAGGCCGAACAAAACGCAGGTGAAGGCTGGATATGGTAATCACATGGCGACAGACTGTAGTACGTGCAAATGTTGCGCTGCTTTCTACTGAACCAGACTCATCGCTCTGTCGAAAGAAAGATGAAAAGAGAAATACTAGAGGCATGCCTGATTAGACAGTGGGGTGAAGGGTGCGTGAGTAACCCGTCTGTGCCCTTAACAGACGAAGAGATTTCCTTTCTGTGTGGTTAAATGCCAATGTTTCGCTCCGCTTCTCCTTTCCCACGCCTTCTGTATTTTTATATTTTTGTGCCTCTCTTGTTGTCATAAGCGGTTTTTTTTAAGCGTAATTTATTGCCCCAGGGCATCAATGATGGGTGAAGGTGTAATGAATGATATAGTAGAGATTAAATGAATGGAAAAAGGTTAGCTGATTTGATGAAGTCCAGTAGAGAACGATGGTACGGTCCCTGCGTCTTGGCAATGTATGAAGAAGGGTTGCTCGATGAAAGACCTGCTACCATCAGGTGCCGGATCCTTGCAGGCTTGAGAGCTGGGCGGTCCCACAGTAAGTGATGAATGTCGGCCTCAATGTCCTCGTGTTTACATATCGGACACCCTGGCCGAGGAAACAATTCTCGGTACTGAGGCCACTTCCGAGTGATGGCTGGTGTGAGGGAAACCCCGACTCGGATCCTCCTAAACACAACCTCCTCTGCACGGGTAAGACCGCGGGGGGGGGGGGGGAGTTACCGCACACGGGGAGATGAGAGCACGTGTGCGGCGCCGGAGGAGTTCCTTTCTTAATGAAAAGAGGGTAAAATTGTCCAAATGAAGGAACCACGGTTCTTTCGAGATAATAAGATCAGTTTGTGGTTGGCGCCTGTGCCGTCTTTTGCGTGTTCTTGTCCTCGCTTATTTGCGCCATGGTATTTCTGTTACGATACAACGCTGTACCGCTCCTCCCCTTTCTCTCTTTGTAAACCTGCAAAGTTCCGTAACAAAACTCAAGCCTTTCTGCTTCAAAAATGCGTTCTTTGGCACCAGGCGCTTGGCCTATCATGCGTTTTCCTTCTGTTATTTTTATTTCGATGTATTTCTTGTGTGCTGCTTAGCTTGCGACATAATTATGTTCAACGTAATCTTTTTGTTTACTTTTTAACTACTTTCAAAAGAGCATTGCTGAGCACAAAGCGTTTTTATGTGCGGATTGCTGTCACTGAATTTTTGTTTATATATATATGACTTGCCTTTACTTCATGCAGCTGATCTTCCTTGCCTGTTCATGGTCGCCCGGTTCCCACGCATGCCGCGCTGTTGTCCTGAAGGCTAGAACTTCGCGGTCCTGGAATCCTTCCACCATCGCGGAAGCACAGTGCCTGCCACACCGCTCCGCACCGGCCCAGGACCTGCCGAACGACCAACGTTCCTGCCCTGCAGCACCACCCCCGGAATCGCCAAACAGCTTGCCTTTCGTGCTCCCAGGGCTACCAACATCACAATCTACATCGCCATCACCATGCATAAAGCCGCCCGGAATCAACGCCCCCTTCAGTGGACTCGGCAGCACTTCAAAAGACAGTCACGTCAAAATGACTTGCCTTTACTTCATGCAGGTAAACAATGCTTACCCTCTTTTTACGAAGCGTACACGTTACGCTGGTTTGATAGTGCTGCCGAGTCCACTTTGTTGTATTGCTATTGCAAATGACTGTGCACATGTCATTTTACACGTTCTATTGCTATGTGGGGACATTGAACTAAATCTTGGACCTGGACCTAACACCCGCTCAGGCAACACAGATTCGCACAATGAATTGCTTCAGGCATTGGACGAGTTAAAAAATAGCCAAACAACCCTTCTAAATGAGATGAAATCAATTCATACAAGACCGTCTCAGCAAGAAAAAGTGTTTAAGGAGATAAAATCAAGACTAACAAAAATTGAAGAAGAATGCGCATCACTAGACCCCCTTAAAGCCCAACTTAACGACGTCCAGTGTCCCGCCCAAGAAAGCGCAAACAAACTGTCAGACCTTATACATAAGCTGGACGACAGCGAGGACAGGGCCCGTCGTTCCAATCTAGTATTCTTTGGTGTGAAGGATGCTGACCGCGAAACCTGGGCTGAATCCGAGAAACACATATTCGATATTTGAAAATCCGGGCTAAATCTTACAATCCAACCTATGGACATAGAACGGGCCCATCGGCTTGGTAATTTCAATTTTGACAGGAACAGGCCCATTATTGTTAAATTCGCACACTTCAAAACCAAGGAACTCGTTCTTTCAAACGCCAAACACTTTAAGGGTACTAATCACAGCGTTTCAGCAGACTACTCCCGTAACACTCGTATTGCCCGTAAAAACCTCATAGATTACGCTAAAAGTCAACAAAAAAAATTCACCCTCCGACACGACAGGATGGTAATCGGAACCACCACATACACATTCGATCGCGCATCTCAATCAGTGTTACCTCGAACACCATGGCTATCATCTAAACACACCCAAAAACGCACTCCCAACTCGCTCTCAGTTCTTTACACTAACATTAGAAGCCTCCTACCTAAACGCGATGCTCTATCTATCCTAATCAATACCACAGAAAGCAACGTAGTCGTACTAACAGAAACATGGTTGAATGAGAACATAACGGATAGCGAAGTACACTCCACATTTCACAACTGTGATATCTTCTGCTGCGACCGCATAGGTAAACGAGGTGGTGGCGTCCTAATAGCAACGCACCGCAGCCTTAAACTTTATGTTTTGCCACTTGACTCTCCCATTGAAATATTATTCATCTGTTCTAAAGCCTCATTTCCGCCGACAGTAATCGGCGCTCGCTATCGCGCTCCAGACAGTGATGCTTTGTTCATTCCTTCCTTCCACAACGCCCTTCATATGATAACTTCTGAACTTCCACTCGCTTGTCTCTTTGTCCTAGGTGACTTCAACTTTCCGGAAATTAATTGGCAGAACCCGTCTGACACGACTAATTTTTGTGCGCGCGATTTCTTGAATACTTGTCACACTTTTGGTCTGTCCCAACTGGTCACCAGCCTAACAAGGCAGAACGCTCTATCATCTAAAATATTAGATCTGATACTAACGTCACATACAGAAAACTTGATATCACTCTTGAATCTGCCGGGTATCAGTGACCACTCAGTAATACACGCGTTTCTCAACCACTTACCGCACCCGAAAAAAATAACTAAAACAATCACACTTTATGATAAAGGAGACTATGAAAGCATCAACAGTGAACTTGATTCGTTCCAAACCTGGTTTTTAACCGATTTTCGTGATCGCACTCCTGAAACTAATTGGCTACTGTTCAAAAGCAAAATGCATGCTCTAATTCAAAAATTTTTACTGTCATCAACATAACTGAACACCATGAATCTCCTTGGATGAATTCTGTGCTAAAACGCATGAATAACAAGAAGAAAAGACTTTTACAAACCGCCAAAAAAAAAAACCGTTAACCCAAACACGTGGCAAAATTATTACGAAGCAGAAAGATCCTGTAACCTACAGGTATACAAAACTAAACACTCGTTTTTTTCTTCTACTCTACCCGACATGATTCGTACAAACCCACGTCAATTCTGGATGTGTATTAATCCTAACCCCATCAGAAATGTAGCACTGTGTGACGATGATAATATTCCAATTGAAGATCATGACGTTGCGGAAGTTTTTAATTTATCATTCAGCTCAGTTTTCACTCACGAACCGGATAACAATTTACCCGATTTTCCTTCCTTTAACTTTCCACCTATGCTGGACGTGAGCTTCGAACCTGATGGTATTGTCAAATTAATCGACTCTTTGAAATTAACCTCTTCAGCTGGTGTTGACGGAATTATTACTAAAGTGTTAAAAAATTCAAAACATACCACAGCACCATATTGTCTCATATCTTTCAGCAATCTCTTTCATCAGCCATCATACCCCATGACTGGAAAGTAGGCAAGGTAATCCCAGTCCCCAAAAAAGGGCCTTCATCTTCTCGCCATAATTATCGACCAATGTCCATGACAAGTATCACTTCCAAAATAATGGAACGTATAATTTTCTCTCAACGTATAAAATTTCTAGTGTCCGTCAACTTTTTCCTCCCTAACCAGCATGGCTTTTTAAAAAGTTTTACCTTGTGAAACACAATTAGCCCTCTTTATTAACGACCTTAGCTCTAGCATTGACCTTAACATTCCTGTTGACGCCCTCTTCCTCGATTTTGAAAAAGCTTTTGACAAAGTTCCTCACAAACGACTATTCCTAAAACTTTCTCGTCTCAATCTTAACGAACATGTTTTTAATTGGATATGCAGCTTTCTCATTAATCGGCAGCAGTTTGTCTTTGTTAATAAATGTTCATCTTCTTATTCCTCTGTTATATCTGGGGTACCTCAGGGCACCGTCTTGGGCCCCCTCATTTTTCTCATTTATATTAACGATTTGCCTGCTACATATGTTCTAACATTCGCATATTCGCGGATGATTGCGTTATCTACCGGCCTATTACTAACAGCGATGACATTTTGCTTCTTCAGTTTGACATTCACCACGTACTAGCCAGGTGTAATACATGGCATATGTCTTTAAATGTGAAAAAAACATCTCTGCTATCATTCCACCGACGTCATTCACGACCATCTTCAAGATATCTAATCGGGAATGCTGAAATCGCTTCAGTATTAACTTACAAGTATTTAGGCATCCATTTGACACCTGATTTAAATTGGTCTTTTCAAGTATCTCAGATTACTAACGAGGCAAATCGCGTCCTTGGTTACTTTCGACGAACCCTGCGACTAGCACCCCCATCAGTGAAATCCCTTGCTTACTTGACACTTATCCGTCCCAAACTAGAATATGCATGCGCGATCTGGGACCCTTATCAAAATAACCTTTCCACTACTCTCGAATCTGTACAGAATCGCTCAGCTCGTTTCAATTTCTCAGCCTATTCTTATCATTTAAGTGTAACTAAACTAAAACGCAATGCTCAACTCACAACTTTAGCGAACCTCCGAAAAATTTCCAGACTGTGTCTGTTTCATAAATTCTATCATCATCCACATCTCAACTTCATTATCAGCCCCGCACATCGCATCTCCAATCGCTCAAACCACGGGAAGGCAGTCTACCCTCCCCCTGTCCGAACCTCTGCGCATCTGTCATCATTTTTCTTTCATACAGCAAGGAACTGGAATGACCTGCCAAACGCCATCGTTGATCACATCGACTCATTGTCATTCAGATCGTCAATTGAAAAAAATTACTGCTGAAGTTCCACCCCCTCGTGTAATACCAATTCAATGGGGCCTTTGAGGTATTAATAAATAATAAACAATATATATATATATATATATTATATATATATATATATATATATATATATATATATATATATATATATATATATATATATATATATATATATATATATATATATATATATATATATATATATATATATATATACATATTGGTACACCTCATTAATGCCCGCGCAGCGCTGTCGGTTCAGTGCAGTAATTACATAACTTAAGAACTGAGCTTGTCCCTTTTGGGCATAATGATTTTCTCTGCATAGACATACGTTAATGCTTAAAAAGGGTATTCGCACGTTTGATGTGCTGATGACGTACAGGACGACTTGCGACTGCCGAACCCTAAACATTAGACTTCCGTTGTAAAAGTAGCAAAAACCAATTATATCCAAACAGTAGATTTATTTGATGCGCGGCAGTAATGGCTCGAGAGAGATGCTTGTCAGTGTCTTAGACACGTGGGTTTAGTAAAAGCTAAGCAACCCGACAGTCTCGTAAGGTGCATAGTTCTGCTTGCTTATGCGGCGGATAGCCTGACGCGACGACGGGGCCTAATGATGCCCGTCTACGAGTCTGAGTGCTCTCGACATTCCGCTTCGCCCAAGGGCTTTCTGATTGCGCAAGAAATCGGGATGCACGTGGAGCATGAATAAAAGACATCGGAGCTTCGGTGACGCGTGCATCCTTTAATTACACTAAATCAAAGTCTTGTTTCTTGTGCGCAGTGTCTCGGTGTTGCCGATTGTCTTGCGAATGTGCTTTCGTGTTCTCCGTGTCACTTTGTACCGTAGCTTTGAAGCACAGCAAATTTTTAAATCTAAGTCTCCCACAGCACCTGTGTAATTTCAGCATGAAGTGCGTTGTATGACGAGAAAAAGAAATTTACGGTGACGCTTTACCATACATGCATCCAGTCTCCTTTAGTATATCTATACTTGTTCATTATCGATGATCTACAGCCATTGTCAAAATGTTTAGCGACTAAACTGTTTGCGCTTGCGTCAAGCTGTGTGTCTCATTATGCGTAGCCTGTCTGCACAAATCCTTGCAGATGAGGCGAGCTCTCTTCCACTTCGCTCGTGTAGGTAAAATTTCCGATAGTGCTACAAAAGCCTGAATAAACTGTTAGAAACAATCCGGTTGGCTTGGTCACCTTCGGCAAAGGCCGCAAAATACTTTGCCACTTCGTCCCAAACAAGTCTAATATAATTCATCATATTTAAGAACACACTGGTTCTCATTTTGTATGTCTCACGCTGTTTAGGCACCAAAATATTCCGCTGCACGTTAGCTACGATCCTGCTATATTTTTGGGCGAAGCGCGCTAAATTCTACATAGAGCTGTAGCCTTGGCTGCATATGATGCTTGTTTTAGGAAGAAAAGGCAATGCTCAACAGACAAAGTTAGTTACATACTGGAATGCATGGTTTGGCACACGTTATATCAGCAACAGTTGTAGTTTTTCTTTAGCTGCTGAATCGTGGAGCGTTACTTGCTTGTCGGTGTAAATGGGGTGACAGTTTGCAAGAAGAGTACTCTGCATTTGTTAGAAATCCGCGGGAAGGGAACTGGTTTTATGGCCACTCATTTCTGTAATATTTCATAACTGCTTGACCCAACAAGCATTCTTGATGGTACCGCAGAAACAAACAACCGAAGGCCTTCTACGGTGGGTGAAACCATACTCCACCTTTTCTGTAAGCCTCATGCATGCGTACCTAATAGACGGCTCGTTGTCCTCACAACGCTGTCTATCAAATGCGTTCGCTAAATAACAAAATAGTTATCAGCAGAACTTTGAACAAGTAGCAGGATTCCAAAACATTCGTGATATTTCACCCTTCTGTCAAGTGTCTAAGTGGAAACCATATTTGTACCGAATAATGAATCCGGCCTCATACGTTACAAGGTGTTGGTTTAGGGCTTTAATTCTTGAGAATTGCTGTGGGTCTTGTTGATTTCGTTAGTTCCACTCGACAACCGCGTTCCGATCACTTGAAAGCATGCAACCACACTACACTTCCAATGAGTAATTATCTCCCGTGAAAAAGAAACCAGTACGCAACTCCTAAAGCTGCAGACCTTGTTCGCAGCATGCGGCGAACAATGGCTGAATTTTCCACCCGGCTTAACAAACGCATCGACAGAAAAACTACTTTCGCTGAATGAATAACATATCACTTGATCTCTTCTTCCCTTAGCAAAACTCTATTGGCGGCGAAAACACCAACTTGTCGTCCTAAATTGATTTCAGTGGAAAACTTCCACTTGAATGCCCCTAATTTGCATAGATATTGCCTTGCGGTGCCAAGTTCGTATGCCTACACAGGTACCAGTAACATGTTTCAGCATACAGGGTAAGGATTTTATGCCACCCCTCGCAATGCTGGAAACTTCTTTTTTACTCACGCATAATTGTACAAATCCCACCAAAAAATGCATTTTCGCTTTTGAAATCTGTCTTACGGGCCTAAACATATAAATCACAACGAAAAATAAGATGCGACCAATGTGTTTCAAAACTTAAAAGTTTTCTCCTCTTAGAGGGGAGACTTTTTTTTTACTTTCATCTGGAACGTCATAATAAAGTGCTGTTCCTAACCTGTTACGACTCGATACTAACGCAAAATATTATAGCATATTACTACACACTTTTATTTACTGGGCTTTCTGTTTTGCCGACATTTCTTCTGTGACTCTGAAACTATGCTCAAGGCTGAATGTTCGCGTCTTTTTTGTTTTTGCTAGTGGTATGCACGTTTGTGTTTATTGCTGAAAAATTTCCTGAAAAATTTTGTGCGTGCGGACAGCCACCTCACCATAGGCTCTTACTGACTTTCGAACAATTGAAACGTTAGTCTTATATGCCAGCGACGAATTTTGCATCTCTCCAAATACATTTTTTGTGGCGCCGCGGTCGCTCAATGGTTATAGCGCTGGGCTACAGACCCTAAATTCGCGGGTTCAATCCTGCCCGCGGCGGCCGCATATTGATTGCGGTGAAATCGTAGAGGCCCATATACTGCGCAATGTCAGTGAATGTTAAACGTTCAATAGGGGTCGATATTATCCGCAGCTCTCCACTGCAGCATCCCTCATAGCCTTAGTTGTACTGGGACGTTAAACCTCATAAATAAACCAACCAAACAAACGCATCTTGAGAAATCTGTATAGCCCGCTGGGCACAGAAATCATCATTACCTGGTCGCCTCTTATGGTACAGTGTCACGGATTCTGGGAGAACACTCGGGCCAAGAGAATGGACTAGGCAACAGGTGTACCCACACAGGCGCACATTTAACACACTCAAAGTGACACAAACACTACCACACAAAACTAACAGAAAACACAAAGACTACCGTTGCACTCCACCCGAGAACACCCAGTCTACTAGCGTTCGGCGTTTATGCTCAAGGTTCGGTGCTGATAAAGCGTTGCACGCGTCCAGTCAGTGGCATTGAGGTAGCCGGTGTCGAGGTGTAGTTTGAAGTGTTCAGGCTGGCGTCGCTGTCGTTGTCGTTGGCGACGTCGTACGGGCTCCCGGTCCAAGTGCCCGTGGAGGCGATGCTGCTGATGTTGGCGTTGGGGGCACCACCCGGATGGGTGGCAACAGCGCTGGAGGCACCCGTGGCCGTAGCAGGCGGTTGTGTAAGCCGTTGACTTCCTGGAACGGGCTCAGGAACGGCAGGAAGTAACTGGTGCGACGCCCTTGAGCTCGAGGTCACCGAAGCAGTAGCCGGCGTTGCTCTCTTCCAGCCGAGGTCTTCCTGACCCACCGGAACCTCCAATTCTCTGTTCTTCCCCCTCTCCCCGCTATCCCTTCCACTTTTACAATTTTGGCGTTGGTTTACGTTATCATTGCCGTCATCTTCATATTATCTCCTCCACGAATCATGTCTTCCCACCTCACCAAATACTTCATCTTCTTTGTCCTTGGGTTAATACACGTGATGCTTATCGTGATGCTCGTCGTCTTCTCCAAACTTCTTTCGATCATACTTGTATTTGAAACCTCCAATCACGTGTCACAAAGGCCTCCTCTCTCATGAGTTTTTCCATAAAAACTGCTCATATCATCACCATCTTCAAGTCTTCCAGCCAACCGACTATCTTCTCAGGCGATTCTGGACTCCGCACACAACACACCGCAAATGTCAAGCACGCACCAAAAGCACACCACTGAATCATCATACCAAATTGCTTTTACGGAACACTAACACATTAATTAACATATTAATGTCCGCAGTACACTCCGATGTATATGGGCACAGCAACAACAAGAAAATCGGTGGTGGTTTAGCTCTCGTTAAACCTGTAGTGACGGTATAGCTACAGCTGACCGAGTGGAACTTGCTCAGTTGAGTTGCAGTGCCGCCTGCAGCTGCTTCGTACCACGTGACCGACCACGTGACAGCGTGGTGGCGCAGCCACAGAGTAGCAGCGCTGCCACACTGAAGGCTCGAAATGCTACCGCGAAGTAGCTATCGCTACAAAAGATACACCCCAGAGATAACTAGAGCTGTTTGGCTGGCTCTATTCATGAAGTCTTGTCCTTTCCTGCGATATTCTTTCTTAAATCAAATTGAGGTTTATTAGTACCTTATGCCATCCTACATTTTCTACCCACTGCACGTTGTACCTCGGCGACATCAACTTTCTCCTTTGTCACTACCGAGCATGATACCTTGGGGGCGTGCCGTACAGGAACTCTTCCTTCGTATTTTTTTCAACATATTTTCACGGAAAACCTTCTTGGTGTCATTCATCAATAAATCATAATCTATGTCATTTTTATTCTGCGTCACAACGTAAGGGCCCTTTCATTGCATCAGTAACATATTATGATCCGTGTATAGCAGGATGAGAATCCTGTCACACGGATTCAGGTTTCTGCGAGTGGCTTTCTTGTCATAGTAGCCCTTATAGCGTTATCTCGCCCTTTCCAGGCCTTGATGTGCAAGCCTGTATGTTTCTTCAAACTTGTCTCGCAAGTCAAGAAATTATGTGCATGTTGTCTTGAGATCTGACGAAATCTTTTTATTAGCCCATAGCTCCTTGAGTATTGTAAGTGGACCTATAACAGTTCTCCCAAGCGTAATCTCGAATAGGGAGTGACCAAGACTCATTTACGGCACTTCGATCTAAGCGAATAGGAGAGCTGGGAGGTATCTATCCCAATGAGCAGGACACTCCTGGCACAATCCCTGATTTCTTGAACCGCTCTACAAGCCATGGGATGGTATGGTGCTTACACATGGGATGGTATGGCGCTAATAGTAACTGCCTTACTGACAAAAAGCGGTTAACCTCCTTCATTAGATCCGACGTAAAGATCAAGCCATGGTCACTCAAAATTTAACTAGGGAGACCATAACGCGAGAACATCTCCACAAGACGCTCCGCCACTTCGATACTGTCAATAGTCTTCAATGAAATAGCGTCAAGATAACGAGTGGCCACGTCATCCAGGTTATGCACATATCTAGTGCATTTGACGGATACTGGAGAGATTGGCCCTACTATGTCTATATCCACTCTTTGCAAAGCTAGGTCGATGGCTGGCATCTTGCCCAGAGGTACGGGACCAACTCACCTCTTTGGAACTGTGCGCTGGCACATGTCACATGTGCGAACAAAGCTGAGAAACAAAGTGACTCACAAGAGAAACAGTCACTCTGGTACCTGGCCAGATGGACTCCTCAGCGATTCTAGACACGATTTTGTGAACACCCTGGTGTCCGGCCATAATGGTGTCATATCCTAAGCATAACACTATATCTCGCATATCCTTCGGTAACACCAGCAGTTGGACCAACCTTCCCGTGCTAGATATGCATTCCTTGTGGAGAAGACCATTTACAAATTGATATACGAATTACGTACAACTCTCCTTTCTTTTCACTTTTCCCCAACTCTTTCGAAGCAGGCTTTCAAGCTCGGGTCATCTCTTAGCCTAATTTCAATTTCGCCGGTTGTTACGCTCAGACACATCGTAACGGGAGTAGAGAGTGGACGCTGCGTTGCTCGGGCTGTCACATGAGCTGTTGTCTCCACTGACGACGACAAAGTGACTGCCCCACCACACGCCTGAGCGGTCGTGGGCCTTTCCTCATTTGGGTGGTCCTTAACGTCAAGCATACTCTACTCGTGATCGGAGTCACCGACACTTCTTGCACCCATTATGATACTCAAGATGAGATCGTAGATTGGTTATTCTCCGCATTTTGCCTCTACCTGTCCAGTATAATACGACATGGACACTAGAATCCTGGCTTCAGGAATGTACCTGACTGTGCTATCCCCAAGAGTGACAGCCGACGCTTCCCCTGTAAGATCCTCGTCCTACGCCAGGCTTCACTGAACCAAAACTTTTATGGCTCCCCTGTCTCTAAGCACAAATATAGGGCGGTCTCCTATTTGCCCAAACACCTCCGGCATTGCTGGTTTTGACTTCGGTATTCCACTCACCGCCTCATCTTCCAGCGGCGTTTGCTCACCTTTAAGCTGTGGGACTTCAGGTGGTGTGACAAGCACTACCCGAGAGTCGCCAACGCATGCAGCTCGGTGCTGCGTTCTATATCGGCACTCATCCAAAGTATGTTCTCTCCTCTTACAGCTTTCATTTCATTTCATTTCCTTCAAGGCCCCATGACTGGGGTATTACGTAAGCGTTGGGAACTACTAATAAAAAAAGCTTTCTTACAATTGTACATATTTTTCCACATTTTCAATGAACTTGGTGAACAGGAAATAGTGGCATTGTGGCCTGGAAGGCCGTTCCACAACCTGTGCATTTTGGGCAACGCTACTATTCCGACAGTCATCTGCACTGTGTCCCTCCTTGCCACAAAGGAAACACCTTACTTGCGAATTAGATTCACTACCATAGGCTCTTAGTTTTGTCACATCTGTCTCTAGAACCTTTTGAGTTTCATCCTTTGCCTTATTCATATTTCTGAGCCCTTCATCCTTGAGGAGTTCGTCTGCAGGGTCGGCAAACTTCCAATATTAAGGACGAAAATGTGTCAACGCGGTAGCGGCAGTGCGGTCTCTGAGCGCGCGCTGCTGGCTCGCTCTATAACAACCGCCGACGGACAGAAGAACTCTGTTTAGTATCTGATTCTTGCAGAGCCATTAAACGCATTTTCAAGTGTTGGAGTTTGCCCCTGATCCTGTCCTGCAGCTGCACAGCGGCACTGTAAAATCACGAAATGCCGAACAACGTCCTCTGGCTCTCCAGCCGCCGCCTGCTCAGCTTGTCTTTTGCGGCACGCCTCGACAACGGAACCCGGCTGTCTTCAGCGGGTTTGGTGACTTGAGGTCGAGGACTGGCTGGCTTCCTACGAGCGGGTCAGCACGCACAACCGCTGGGATGACGCCATCAAACTTAACAACGTCGTCTTTTACCTGGCTAATGTCGCAAATATCTTGTTCCGCAATCACGAACCGGATATCGCCACATGGTCCACATTCAAGACAATCTTCACTAATGTATTTGGCCGTCCTGGCGTTCGCAAGCTCCGCGCTGAACGGCGCTTAAGAGAGCGGGTTAAGCAGCCCGGCGAGACATTACCTATCTTAGTCGAGGACGTGGTGGACCTTTGCAATTGCGAGAACAGTGATATGCCGGAGGCTGATAAGATAAAAATATTATGAAAGGTGTTGATGAAGACGTATTCCAAGGGCTTCTGGACAATCAGCCGGACACCGTGGCCTCCGTTATCAGCTTGTGCTAGAGCTACGAGCAGCTCCGCAAGCAACACGTCCACAATCGCCGCACCATAAAGCATGCCGAGGTCGTGTCCGTTGAAGCCTTGATCGCAGGAGGGCAGCAGCTCTGGTACGATTATCAGCAGTTCATCAGAGAAGAGATCTCACATCAACTAGCGCTCATCCCTGGAGTTTGGGACCCCGCACCAGCGCTGACTCCCACCCTTCAGCAGACGATCAGAGCCTAGGTCACGGAGGACCTGCCACCTATGACTCAGCAACCTGTGGCTGCCCCTCTTACGTACGCCGCCATTCTCGCCAGACCACCATCCCATCCCTTGCGCCTTTTTCAAGACGCCACTATAGCGCACCTGCCTTCGACGCCCCCGCCTGTTTTCTCTTCTCGGCCTCGGGCGGCACAACCGTCGCCCCGTTTTGAGCCGGCAGTCCCTCACTACGGTCGTCCGTGGCGTACTAGTGACAACAGGCCCATTTGCTTTGCCTGCGGGTTCGCCGGTCATGTAGCCCGCCAATGCCGCAGCCGTCCTTCTTAGCCTGCTGATGTTCTACCGCCATCTGCGTATGGGTCTTACACGCAGCCACACCGCGTACAAACGGACCCGCTGCATCCTAACTTCTCCACCGACCGCCAGGCTGCCACTTCTCGCCGCTCCTCATCTCCGCAACTTTGCGTTTTTCATGAATAGCACTAGCTTTCTACGGCAACATGATAAAACTGCTTTGTCACCAGCTTGTCGCGCACGCCTTCGAAACTTTTTCTGTGTTTGACATATCAAGCCACCTACCGCAATAGTTGGTCAGCCTGCAGGAAAACTGCTTAGTGGTTTCAGAAACCTCAGGTTTCACGGTGCGAAATCTCTTGTAAAACCTGGGCCGTAAGCCTGAATATTTGGAGTCGTGCCTTCTTGGCTTTCTTGTAGTCCTTAGAATCAGCAGAAGGCATCCTCCCAAACACATTCAGCGCCTCCCGGACAAAATACATGAACAATGCCGTGGCCAATTCAATGAGTTCCCAGCCTTGCCCCAAAGCTATCCGCCCGAATCGTTGCAGATGCGCGTCCAAATCATCTTTTTTGTCATCAAAAGGAGCCATCAGCTTTCTTGGCCAAACTCTAGCCGGTCTAGAAGATTTTGTTCCCGCTAAGGAACGCTGACTGTCGTCCGTGATCTCCTCATATGCTCCCATGACACGCGTCGTTCTCCACAAAAAAAACTCGTCCTCCCGTTCTATCCTTCTTTTATCCCGCGCTTCTGCCTCGTGAACTTTTTTCTCCAGTGGAGCATTGGAATAGGGGCCCACCCTTGCTGAAAGAAGTCTCTAGTCGCCGGCGCAAGCACGAAGACGACGGAGCCTTCGATCCGCGAATCCCTTTGGAAATCAATAAATGTTTTCACTCACTCACTCACTCTCCCGCTCTTATGCCTCACGAGCGTCTGTGCGTACTTGCGCCCTTTCGTATATCTGCATTTTTGCCTCCTCGTCATAGAGACTCATCGCCTCTTCCTTGCTTAACCCCAGCTTGAGAGTCAGTTCTAACGTTTTCGCCAAATCCACACTTTCTGCCGTTCAGAGGCCGGAGAGATTCGAGACAGAACAAAAAAAAAGCATGGAAATGAACCCTGGCGGGCTCCTCACTTAACTTTGTTACGGATCCCCGGAAAACACTCGGGCCGAAAGAATGAACTAGGTGACAGGTGTGCCCACACAGACGCACATTTAATACACCCTACGTGACACAAACACTAGCACACAAAACTAACAAACAAAACTAACAAAAAACACAAAGACGGCCAATACACGCGACCCGGAAACACCCAGTCTGCTAGCGTTCGGCGATCATGCTCACGGTTTGGTGCTGATGAAGCGTTCGCCTGTCGCCTAGTCCATTATCTCGGCACGTGTGTTCTCCAGGGATCCGTGGCAAAGTTAAGTTAAAAGCATGCTTTCAAGCTCCCGTCTTTTTTGTTCATGGGCTAGTACACGTCCTGCTTATCGTCATCCTCGTCATCTTCTCTAAACTTCTTTAGTTCATACTTCTATTTCAAACCTCCCATCACATGTGACATACGGCTGCCTTCCCTCTCAGAGATGCAGCAGAATCGTACTACAATCAGAATAATGCACTACCTTGTTTCTTATTTTTATTCTGAAAGCACAACTTCACGAGGTCCAACGAACAATCATGGTGTGACAAAAAGGAAACACTCGTGCAATAGCGCATGAGAAAGTTTGTCTTTTCACCGCTGGACAAAGGCGGAAGTGTAGTCCCGAATTTGGGGACTCGTGAGTGCTGCGCTGTGTATGTGTAATCAACGTGGTCCAATGCATCAGTAAAATTGACATGTTTCACTACTATCTTTATATAAAATTTAGGGTACAATGCTTCGTTTCACAGCATCTTTTGAGCATTCCACGTGAGCTTGGGGTCTTGTGATTCTGGGAGCGGAAGCCTTCGAGGCTGTGCCGCAGCATTTTCGTCATGGCTTGCCATCATCTTTAAGGACGGGTCCAGCAGGATGTCACGGATAGGGGAGATGCGGGACAGATTTTGGGATCGCTTCGCGTGAGAGACGGCGAATAGTAAGAAAATTATCTTCAAAAATATCTAATGAGTACAATTCATTGTTTATTGGTAATACCGCTAGGAGTTATGGTCTTTGAATGCAGAGGAAGGAAGCTCAAACAGACGATGACAAACGTGAAGCAATCGACAAGAAAGACACTCAAACAGAGCCGGTTCTCTCGGTGGTTTCTTCTTTGTAGATTGCCATTCCCGCTGCCTCTCCCTGCTACTTCTTACTATGTGACCTCGCTACTACTGCTCAAGAAAGGTATATCCATAATTTAAAATGATTTATAATCACAAACAAAAGCTCTTTGTCTGTTCTTACATCTTCTGGAAGAAAACTCGTGAGAAACAGATTTGATAATAAATCAAGTTCACCTCACACTTCACGCTCCCAGCTTATATGCTATCTAAAGTAAGAAAACAGCATAGCACCGTTTAATGTGCACGGGCAGCCGATGTACTATGTCCTCTCATGAATAAACACAAACACAGCAATAGGACATTTATTTTATTGCTTCGGGTGTTGAATTACCATCAGGACTCTTAGCTATCCTGGTAGCAAAGCAGAATATCAAGGATCGAAAAACTCTAAACTAGATAGACCGATTACTGAAGTGGTCTATACCGCAGTCAGCATTGCGACAAAAACATGACTCCAGGGGGGGAGGGGGGCACATCGGTAATGCAATCATCCAAAACATGGGACCTAAGCAGGTTACTAGCTTAGCCAAGTACCTAAACGAACCTTGGGAAGCAGGGACGGTACCACAGGAGTGGAGGCATACGGACATCGTAATAGTCCCTAAGCCAGAGAAGAAACCAGACCCAGACAACCGCATACCCATCTCCATGACATCGTGTCTAGAAAAACGCTATGAAAGGGTTGTGCTAATCAAACTCCAGAACTACCCAGAGAACAACAGGCTTTTGCCCAAAAATATGTTCGGCTTCCGACCACACCTGTCGACGCAAGACATTCTCCTACTACTTAAAGAGGAAGTCTTAATCTAGCATACATAAGGAGACCTCAAAGAAGCCTTTGACAAAATCAACCATGACGCAGCCTTGACGGGCCTAAGTCGACTAGGCAGTGGCAAAAAGATCCGCGATTACGTCAGAGCCTTCCTATTGAACTGATCAGAAAGCAACGGAGTTGGATAACTGAGGGCGGCCAAAGCTGGCAATGTCCAATAAAGGCACCCGCAAGGCTCAGTGATCTCCCGTCTCTTCCACACAGCTGTGCTATGCCTGAAAGATTCGACCGCATCAAAAGAACCAGCCATGTCATGTACGCTGCTTATATCACGCCATGGTCAAACTGGGGATCCCTTGAGAAAATAAGAACGACCAACTCCAAGAAGCCATTACCTGAATTACCCATTACGCTAGCGGATGCGGTATTCCATGCTTACCAGAAAAGTCAAAATTTATGCGCATCCATTCACGTCAATACGACCTGGAGAGCCGCCGACTCTACATTCGTCTTGACGAAGAAGAGATTCCTGAAGTAGCCACACTACGGATCCTGGATATGTGGCCCAAATTTAACTGGACCACACGCTCAGATTTCTCTCCTACTCTACGGCCCAAGTGACTCGGATCATCACCCGAATAGCCAATAGAAGACGATGTTTAAAGGAGGACGCAGTCAGACTGACACCAGATCTAGTTGTAAATAGAGCCATGTACAGCCTACCGTACCATGTCCTTACATCACAAGTCGTCGAGCAGGTAGAGGCTATGCTTCGAAAGTCATATAGGACGGCGCTGGACCGGTCTAGCTTTGAGAACTCCTAGGCGTTAATTAATGGCCCTCGAAGTCTCCAACACATACCTAGAGCATCAAGAAGCACTTCTAATCGCTGAGACACAGAACAACTTTTACATACGACCACAGGCATGGCGTTGCTGAAAAGACCAGGCTACCCTGAAAGCCACAAGAAAATTCAAGAGACAGAGGATGTACCAGGCGACATCAGATCGACCTAGACAGTCCCACCTATGCCTAAGCACACTCACCCGCAACTCACAACTGCACCAAGGCAGATGGGAAGCCAGGGCTCAGGTGATCGCTGGGAAAATCGCCTTTGTAGACGCAGCCAGCTACTCAAGACACCGAGCGATGGCGGCAGCAGTAAACGACTACGTGCTCAAAAAGCTAACTATAGTCACCCTAATGGTTTGTACATACCTCTACTAAAGCTGATCAGACAGCGATTGCTGTCGCAGTCGCCGAAGGCAATAGAAGAGGCGCATACATGGTAATCATCTCGGACTTGCAGACTGGCTTTAGAAATTTCTTGCGAGGCAGATTTAACCAAGCCACTTGGTTTTCTAAGCCAAGCGGCCTGGCCGGGAACCACTTAATAGCTGACATCGCTCTAGGACATACTAACTGAGGGACGGCTTATGCGTTCGTACTTGGGCCAATTACTCAGATTTACCGCGTCAGACCAGAGCACCTTAGCGGACTAAGGAGGATCTATCCGCCACCTCATAGGCAACTCAATAAAGAGGATACCGTAATTTGGAAACCGCTACAAACGAACACATATCCATGTTTATTTATCGTAAACAATATACAGCCTAGAGGCCCGCATGCCCATCGTGCGGACAGACAGTCACACTATACCACACCTCATAGGGATCCCAACAAAATCCTACAGTCCCGACCATACACATTGCGACGCGGGAGCAGTGGGAAGTAGCGCTTTCCAGCTGAGAACCCGGAAATTTGCTTTCACTTGTCGGACGGGCCCAAGCTGCCTCAGCCGCCGCAGGAGTCCTGGACTAGGGGCGGCACCCGTGAAGACTCCCAAGACGCTATGAGAAATGTGGAAACGTTTTGTCCCTCTCTCTCTCTCTCTCTCTCTCCTAGCGCAAATCATTCAATTAAAAGTGACTAAAAGGAAAGGAGAACGCGTTTATGTTAGTTTTTAAAACCTCCGTGGTTTGCTACGGTGCGTCTGCGCAACTCATGCCTGTAGCGCACCTGTGCCGGTATCACTCACATTATCGGTATCTGAGTGGCCGAACTGATCAGCGCTTTTCCTTAAACACTGCATGGATGAATTGTGTGAACTTAAGACGCATGCTCCGCGGAGCTAACACATGAGAGCGGTTCAGACATAAAAAAGGGGGTGGTGTGAATTATATGTATCGCGGTTCTCTTCATTGAGTGAAAAATAAATGAGCACTCAAACCTGGATTTCTTTACCGGATAGAATTTTCTCTCTCTTTGAAACTGGTTGTGTTCTCGTGCCTTTAAAAAGGTAAAGTTTGTATTAAACGCCGTATCATTGTTTCATTTGCTACTGCGTTACTGCGTAGATTTCGGCGAGCCAAACATCAGAGACTTGTTTTCCGTTCTTCACAAACTTATGAATACTTTTTTTCCATGCAAATAAAGTTCCGATTTTGCTTACGAAAGTTTTGCTTACGAAAAAAAAACAGCCGCTAGGATGCCATCCGTCGTCTTGATCTGTCTGGACCCCATACAAAAATGTCCTATGGCCGGCTATAGAATTTTGGCCCAAATAGCTATAGACCTTTCCTATTTCTGTCTATAGCTGTCTATACAGGGTGTTATATGTTTCTATAGAGAGCTTAAGACAATTGTATGGTTCCAAAGCTATAGCTTTAGTGGCATAGATTTTTCAATAGATGTCAATAAACAACCCCTATGGTTGCTTATACATGTTCATAAAAGGCCATAGACGGACATAGCTTTTTCCATAGACGCTCATAAGACTTTTTTGTATGGGACATCAGCATTGCAATGCAGAAAGTTTCTGGATCTCCTCTGCCATTTGATTCTGTTGTTCTCTCCTGAATTTCTGTATCTGCGAAAACCATTGCTACTCTTGGGGACTTAATATTTGTTTTCTTTTTTATGCAATATATCAATTCTTCCGGATTTATTCTGTCGTCTTCATTAAGGATATTACTAACAATGTTCGCTTACTAATTCATGCCGCTTACCTTTTATTTATTTAAATTTTTGCCGCATTATTTTAGCCCACCTGACAACCTAGCCTCCGTAGCATGTCGCTTGCATATTTTCGACGCTCATGTTAACTTACAGAAAGAGGTGTTATGTCTTTTATTATATTTCACACTGATTTTCTCGTTGTTCTAACGTTGTTTTACTTCCTTATTAAGCGGTTAGTTATAGAAGGATCGTATGAAACAGTCATTATCCTAGTTCCTCAGCAATGCTGACCCATTTTGGTGCAAATTATTTTTAAAAAGCGTGGTTGTTTCATTTTCTCAACTGAAGTAGGCGAGCTGAAAATACCTTTAGAGTAATGTGTGTTAATGCACTTAAGGTAAAACACTAACACTCACTGGGTTCAACTGTTGGCTCTGTAAAGAACACGCGTTGATAAGCGCGGCAATGCATCTGCCATAACACAGGAGGTATAATTAAGTTAGTGAACGAAGCGGAGAGATGCCACCTAAACGCTGCAGGTGAACAAAATATTACGGGGTTAGTTCGGCAGCAGGAACGATAGGCCGCACACGGGAGACACACCAAAACCCAAGTCACTCAAGCACTGACTAGCTGCAGCATCCTCGTCGTCGTCAACTCCCCGTCAGAACAACGTCCTCTTCACTTCGCGACTGTGTACCCTAACACTACCCCCCCCCCTCCGCCCCTCGGTGGAAGGCACAGTCCCTGGGCGTGCTAATGTGGTGTGTGCGAGTGGTAGCGTTTAAGACGGGCGACGTGCATAAGCTGCGTGGAGGGCGACGCGGAAGCAGAGTGGGGGTGCAGCGGCGTGAGTTCGTAGGCCACATTGCTCAGTTGCCTCAGGACGCGGTAAGGACCAACGTAACGAGGCAGGAGCTTCTGACAAAGGCCCACAAGGCGTGCAGGGAGGCATAGAAGTGCGAGGGAGCCGGGAGGGTAATGGACGTCACGGTGACAATGGTCGTAACGACGTTTTTGAGCGGTCTGATAAGAGTGGAGATGTTCCCGCACGATTCGGCGGGCGGTATCAGCACGGGCGATGGCGTCACAAGCGTAAGTGCTGGCAGAAGGGTTATGAGACAGTAAGCTGTAAAGGGTAGCAGCAGCTCACGGCCAAAGAGCACGCAGAAGGGGGAGTATCCGGTGGCATCATGACGAGGAAAATTGTAAGCGAACGTCAAGAAAGATAAACTGACGTCCCAGGCACGATGGTGGTCTGAGACATACATAGACAACATGTCTGTAAGGGTGCGGTTAAGGCGCTCAGTAAGGCCGTCGTGAACTTGTGACGGGTAGAGCAGGAGCGCAGAAGGTCGTGGGCCACATTAGAAAGAAAACAGGGGCCGCGATCTGTAAGCAGTTGACGAGGAGCGCCATGAAGCAGGATGAAGTCATAGAGTGGAAATTCGGTGACATCGGAGGCACAGCTGGGCGGAAGGGCGCGCGTGATAGCGTACCGGGGAGTGTAATCAGTCGAAACGGCAATCCACTTGTTCCCGGAAGTTGATGTGGGAAAAGGCCCAAGCAGATCGAGACAAACACGGAAAAATGGATCAGTCGGAATGTCGTTGGGCTGAAGCTGACCACCAGGCAGAAGCGGGGGCGTTTTCCGGCGCTGACATTAATCGCATGCAACAACGTAACCGCGAACCGAGCGGTAAATGTCAGGCCAGAAGAACCGCCGGCGCACGATGTCGTACGTGCGGGACACACCGAGGTGCCCTGCATTAGTCGCGCCATGAAGCTGGGCAAGTACTGTGGAGCGGAGGTGCGTCGGAATGACGAGGAAGCGGCCGGCGCCATCAGGGTGCATATTGCGGCAGTACACAGTGTGGCGATGCAGCACTTACAGGCTCAGAGCAGGAACGAAAATGACGCGCGGAGGCTGTCGATGATGGGGCGCAGAGATGATTCAGGGCGCTCCTTGTCGCCGATATGTAGAAAGTCCGAGACGAAAAAAACACGATCGTCGGTATCGTGATTGTGGGAATCAGGAGGGTCGACAAGATTTCGGGACAGTCAACTTCTTGGTGCAACTGGCCTGACTTGTAGAGAAGAGTAAATATGTATTCCTGCAAGCGCAAGGCCGAGCGACCCAGGCGGCCTGTGGTGTCTTTAAGAGAGGAGAGCCAACACAAGACATGATTGTCCGTAACTACGCAGAAGGGCCTTCCAAACAAATAAGGGCGGAATTTTGTTAACGCCCAAAAAGTGCAAGGCACTCGCGCTCATTAATGAAACAATTACGTTCGGAGGGAGATAGCAGGCAGCTGGCGCAGAGAGCGACACGATAGTGGTCGTGCTGGAGCTAGGAGAAGATGGCGCAAATACTATGGCCTTTGGCGTCGGTGCGAAGTTCCGTAGGCGCCGAAGGGTTGTAATGGGTCAGCACCGGTGGTGCAGTGAGGGCCGCAACAAGCGCGGTGGAGGCGCGAGCTTGGTGGAGGCCCAGAAGAAAGGCACATCTTTCTTCAGGAGGGTGGCAAGGGAGCGGGATGTGTCGGCGAAGTTCGGCATAAACCGGCGGAAATATGAGCAGAGCCCGAGGAAGCTGCGCACATCGCATGAGGAACGGGGGGTGGGGAACTCGCGAAAGGCACGAACTTTGTGAGGGTCGGGCTTGATACCCTAAGCATCAACCTGCTTCTGCTTTTTCACCTGCTTGCCGTCACGTAACATTTGTTGTGAGATGCGGAGTTCATTCCCATTTTGGTCCTGCTGCTACGGCGTCCTGCGTGTGCCGTGGTCGTCGGTCGTGTGTTCCTTTCCGCACCGCCCGGCAGTGCCCAAGCCCACCACACCAGAACCAACCGCGCCGTTTACCAAAGCCCCGTCCCCCGCCCTAACCAGAAGACACGAAAGCATGAAGACGCCACCTCAACTCGAACCTATGGCCACACCGACCCTAGAAGCCGCCAACATATTCGAACACAACGCGTTCTCATGCCGTTCGGTGCGTTCGTGGGCCTTGGCCGTCGGCTCAAGGTGACCTAGCTACGGCAGAGAAACTTCCTGGACCAGCGCTTATCTGATCATCATCTGCTCATCTCTTTCATCGTGAAGGCACGCCTTGCATCTTTTTCTCTTCTGTGTTTATCCCTCCTGTCGCGCCCATTGTAACGTTCTGCGTTTCATCATCAAGGCCGTTATACTAGTTCGCGCGACCCGGACGATCGCTGGGGAGCCCCGAGTAGTGTCACCGACTAGAAGACGACAAAGTGGGCAGTGGCGCGGCACGGAGCGCTCGCGCTAGGCCCACTGCCATTAAATCTTTCAAAAAGCTGGAAAGCTGGGTGGCGTTCGTCGCGGTCGTTCAATGCTGCTCCTGCTTCATAACCGCCTGCCTGCTTCGTTTCCTGGTTGTGCCGGGCGTGTCCATTGGTGAGGCCGTTCCACGTTCGTGGGGTTTTTGCTAGGGTTCAGGGTAGCTGTGCTGTCTCGGGTGATGTAAGGTTGCCGGCGCGCTGTGTGTAGGCATGTCTTTCACCTCCCCGGGAGGAGGCTCGGCAGCCTGGTTCGCCAGCCTGCCGGCCGAAAGCTTGCCTTTACATTATTTTCTAAACAATGGGTTCGATTCAATCATTGTGGCGCTTGTACCGATTGGAGATAGAATTCTCAAAATGAAGAATCCCAAACCAATCCAGGAACAACTGAAAAATCTAACCGGTCACTATCTGGACATCTCTGAGGTGTGACCTTTTGGCAGGCGTGGCATTGTTTGTAAGCCGGCAAACATTGACTGTGTGTCGGATCTGTTCCGATGTAAAACCTTCGCTTCTCTGCAGGGTAAAGCTTTCATTCCTGAGCAGCTTGCACGCACTAAGGGCATTGTCCCAGGAGTGGACCCGTCATCTTCAATTCAAGAAATTTTGGAGGAGTTGCAGGAAGCCGGGCGGGAATTATTTCTGCATACCGCTGCTCTCGGGAGATGGCTGGAGTACGTGTAGCAACGGAGTCAGTCATAACTTTTGCTGGTCGCACATGCCCCTCGGAGTTGAAGATTTGGCCAATTGTCTACCGCGTAGATCCGCTGCATCCTCGACCCCTGCAATGTACCAACTGTTGGAGATTTGGACATAGTGGTAGAGGCTCTAAGTCGTCGACCAGATGCCGGGTATATGGTGCAGGTCACTTTTCCGACAGCTGCACCGCTGAACAGCCAAGCTGCTGTCTATGCAATAAGAGTCACAGCGCCGATGATGCAACTTGTGAAAGTCGGTCATAGGAGCAAACTTTATTTGAATTAATTGAGCAGAATCGCTGCTCACGAGGAGACGCTTATACGCTCCTTAACCGCAGGAAACATTCATATGCAAGCATAGTGCGTTCCTCTACTCCTGACCTCAAGGCCACATTGTCTGCCTCAATTGTGGCAACCGTCGAAAAAGCACTCTAAGCGGTGACCGAGCGCATGCTCAGCAGCCTCATGTAGGCGTTGTCTGCTATTGTTACAAATGAGGCTGTTTCTCAACCTCAGCTTTTAGTTTCACCAGCATCTACATCACAGCAACCCCGCAGGGGGGCGCCTGCAGCTTGCAGGCGTCGCGACGGTGAGTGGCGACACCGCGGGTTCCCGAGCATCCGCAGGGACATCTCGGCAAGGGGATGATGGTGTACTGTGCATCACCACGGACCCGAGCACCCGCGCCTCGCCGTGCGTGGCATCGCCGTGTCCGGGGAAAAGGGGATCCTGGTGGTTGAGCCGATGCCGAGCGTTTGGACCCTAAAGGCCCCTTGGCGGAAGCAACACACCACTTTGGCCCCAGCTTCCTGCAGACGGCACCTCCGGCCTGACCCGACCGGGGGGAATCGGCAGTCACCTTTTCCTATCCTCCTCTTCATCTTTAACTTTCCTATCTCTGTCTCACAACTCTCCTATATCCTACTCACTTCTTGGTTTTTCCTTTTTTCCTGGCGGCGAGGGTTAACCTTGTGTGACCAACTACCCTGAGTTGCGTCATATTTGGTTATAGTTGAGGTGTACAGCTGGCGTGGGCAGGACTTGCCATCAAGTTCCTGTCCCGTCCCCTTGTTGGACTCCCTGGTGGGTGGCTGGCACCATGACCGAAAAACAAATTTTTTTTATGGCTCCCCAACTTTCAAAACCTGATCGCTCTCTCAAAAGAGGGCGGAACGAGGCAGACAACTTCTTTCAAAAAAGAAAAGTAACTTTCCCCAAATATCATGTGATCCACAGTGAACAACAAGATAAACAGGCAAGAATAATATCCCCCTTCCTTGTGTCAAAGTGCTTGACTGAAACCCTAGGCATTGGCTATAAGCTGTCAAAATGGCCAGCGGCGACTTATTGCTCGAACTGTGTGACAATGTTCAACATTCTAAGCTCTCCAACCTAACGTCCATAGGGGAAATCCCGGTCTCCGTGACTCCTCATCGCTCACTAAACACTGTCCGAGGCGTAATATCGGAAAATGATTTTCTTCACATAACTGAAAAAGAAATGCTCGAAGGGCTCATCGACCAAGACGTCATAGATGTCCACCGAATCAAAATCCGGAAGGACAACAAGGAAATAAACACAAAACACATGATCCTGACGTTCAACACCAGCACCCTGCCCGACACAATCGACGTGGGATATTTGAAAATCAATGTACGACCATACATACCAAACACTCGCAGGTGTTTCAACTGCCAAAGGTTCGGCCACGGCTCACAGAGCTGCCGCGGTCGTAAAACTTGCGCAAAATGTGCCTCTAACGATCACCAGTCTGATGTATGTGACGCCGCCCTGTGCTGTGCAAACTGTGAAGGAGAACATGCTGCATACTCCAGGGCGTGTCCGTCCTGGAAGAAAGAAAAAGAAATTATCACCATAAAGACCAAAGAAAACATTTCTTTAAAGAAGCGAGAAGGCGTTTTGCGCTTACAAACACAATCTCCTTCACAGCAAAACAAAACTTCGCTGATGTGGTGCGCAGGGGCGTAGCACCGCACAGCACTCCGGCACCTGCCAAGGCCGCTCCCACCGAGCCTATGGCAGGGCCATCCACGCCCCAGGCAGGGTCAGCGAAAGCTGCGCTGTCACTGCCAAAGCAGGGACCGCCGGTCCATGGGTCGACATCCCGCAGGACCTCCCCCCGTCGGGAGAGGCCTGAAACTAACACAACCGCGGCTGCGCGCTCCTCCAGCACCTCTGTTGAGGTGATGGATACAACACCCACTCCGCCTCCATTACAGCGGCGGAACAGCTCTGTTGAGCGAAAAAAAGACAGGCCCCTCATAACGGGCCCACCACATAAGTAAATCTCCTTTCATTTTCTTTTAAAAACACAAGCATGGCTTTTTTAATTCAATGGAATTGCAGAGGACTTATGCGGAATTATAGTGACATAACACATATTTTAGGGTCAATGTTACCCATAGTTTTATGTCTTCAGGAGACCAATCTTGGTCCACAACATGTGCATATTCTGAAACATTATCAAACCTTTAGACGCGATCGCGAGCAGGCAAATCGACTCTCAGGAGGCGTCGCAATTGTCGTCCAAAGCGGCGTCCCTGCTCGAGAAATAAAGCTCAATACAAAACTAGAGGCGGTTGCAGTCAGCATCGTCAGCTATAAAACACTAACAATCTGTTCCGTATACATTCCTCCACATTTTACATTAACAGTCCATGATCTAGAAGAATTGATAGATTAACTTCCAAAGCCATATCTGGCAGTTGGGGATTTTAACGCTCACTACCCTTTTTGGGGAAGCGAGCGCTGCGACTCTAGGTGGCAAACAATCGAAGATTTTATCCTCTCAAATAACATCTGTCTTTTAAATACAGGAAAAGCAACTTATTGTTGCCCAAGCTCGGCAAAAATGAGCTTTCTCGATTTAGCTTTCGCATCACCATCGCTTTTTACCGATTTTAAATGGGATGTTTTAAATGACCCTCTGGGAAGTGATCACCTTCCTATTATCATCAGCCTCTCATCGTCTACTGCAGTCATCCCCACAAGACCACGGCGCTGGAAACTTCACCTCGCCGACTGGTCACTTTTTACAGAAAGTGCCACTCTAGATAAAGAATTTTCTGAAGACCTCAGCATAGATGAAATTAATGACAGGGTTACTACATGCATAATATCTGCTGCAACACTCGCTATACCACAAACAACAGGACTCGTACAGAAGAAACACAAAGTATGGTGGACACAAGAATGTACATTTGCAAAAAAACAGCAAAATAAAGCATGGGGCACCCTGCGTCGGTACCCCACTGCAGAGAACTTACTCACTTTTAAGAGGGCCAAGGCGAGAGCGCGGTACGTGCGCAGGAATGCTGAGAAAACCTCCTGGCAGAAATATGTGTCCTCTATAAATAGTTCAATACCATCAAAAAAAATGTGGGACAAAGTCCGTAAATTCACTGGTGACCGTACTTCCTTCACACTTCCACTTTGGACAACACCCGGTACACAAACATCGTCGGAAGAACAGGCCAATTTATTGGGCGAGCACTTTGCTGAAGTCTCAAGGTTATCCCACTACACAAGCACATTCCAGAAACACAAAGCTATAGCTGAAAAACAAAAACTTCCATTCGGAACAGGCATGCAGGAAGACTACAACCAGCCCATTACGCTCCAGGAATTAAATAGTGTATTATCTTCCGGTAAAAAGACAGCACCAGGCCCAGACAATGTGCATTACAATATGCTTGCCGATCTCTCTGATACAGCCGTACAGGCACTGTTAAAATTCTTCAATAAAATATGGATGACTGGCAGAATACCTGAGGAGTGGAAGAAAGCAGTAATAGTACCTTTTCTGAAACCCGGAAAATCACCAACAAGTCCTGACAATTACAGACCAATAGCCCTCACCAGCTGCATTGCTAAATCTTTTGAAAGTGTAATAAATATTAGACTCACCTTTGTACTCGAATCTCGGCAACTATTAGATGTACATCAATGTGGATTCTGAAAAGCATGCTCAACCACCGATCACCTTGTCCGCCTAGAGAACACCATACGGGAGGCGTTCATCCACAAGCAGCAGTGTATCGGGGTCTTCTTCGACATGGAGAAGGCATACGATACCACGTGGAAGTTCGGCATCCTCCGCGACCTAGCAGAGCTAGGTATCCGAGGCAGGATGCTGAACTGCTTGAACGACTTCCTGGCTAACCGCACATTTAGGGTCCGCCTAGGAACAACTCTCTCCATGACTTTCACCCAAGAGAATGGCGCACCCCAAGGTTGCATTCTAAGCACGACACTCTTCGTAGTAAAAATGAATTCGTTAGCCAAAGTAATACCCAAGTCCATAATGTATTCGGTTTATGTAGATGACCTACAGATAGCATGCACTTCCTCCAGCATATCGTCCTGCGAGCGACAAATACAAATCACACTAAATAAACTAGCTGCTTGGGCAGAGATAAATGGGTTCAAGTTCTCTCCTCAAGAAACAGTAGCTGTTCTGTTCTCATTGCGACGAGGCCTACAATTCAATCCCAACCTATACTTGAATCAAGCCACACTACCAATTAAACCAGAACATAAATTTTTAGGACTCACTTTTGACAAGAAACTCACATTTCTACCACACATTAACAATCTTAAAAAGAAAGCATCCCAAGCCCTCAATGTATTAAAGGTGCTCTCACGAAAACGGTGGGGGTCCGATAGAACATGCCTATTACACATCTATCGCTCTCTGCTACGCTCCAAGCTGGACTATGGGTGCATAGTATACGGTTCAGCAAGAGCATTCTACTTGAAAAGACTGGACCCTGTTCATAATCTTGGTCTGCGACTATCAACTGGAGCATATAGAACATCCCCGGTAAACAGTCTTTACATTGAAGCTAATGAGCCTGCACTAGAGGGTAGAAGAGTCACACTGACATGCGCATACGTCCTAAAAACCCGTACTCTTCCTAAACATCTCTGCCATCCCATTGTTACCAAGTGCCCATCCAAAAGATTATTTAACAATAAACCACAATCCATCCGGCCACTAATAATGCGCTCTGAAGATAAATGTGAAGAGTTAGGAGTACTGGATGCCCTGCCGAATATTGCACAAAAATATGAAAATTTACCACCATGGTACAGCCTGCCTTCAGTGTGCGACTTCACACTGGCACACGTACATAAAAAGGAAATGCCACATCAGCTAATACTACAAGAATTCATTGAACTGCAAGAAAAATATGACACCTTCACTGAATTTTACACTGATGGGTCAAAAACAGAAAGTCGTGCTGGAAGTGCAGTAATTCAAGGAAAAAATGAAAAAATGATATGACTGCCACAGTATGCATCGGTTTTTACTGCCGAGAGTTATGCAGTCCTTGTAGCCGTAGACCAAATTGTAAAAGAAAACATTAAAAATAGCGTCATTTACACCGATTCACTGAGTATGCTCAAAGCGCTGCACTGTAGAAACGCTGCTGAACCCATTATAGGAAACATCATACATAACATATTTAAAATAAAAAAACAAAAACATAACATTATATTCTGCTGGGTGCCCAGCCATGTTGGAATTGTCGGTAATGGGAGAGCAGATGCATGCGCAGCACAAGCTCGAATTGATCAAATAAAACAAGATAACATACCACACAGGGATTTTTTGAAATTAGTGCACAGTAAACTCAGAATTAAGTGGCAGGCTGCATGGGAAGAACAGGCAAACAACAAACTGCATTCTATAAAACCCGTTTTAGGAGAATGGAAATCATGTAGACATCAAGAACGTTTCACTGAAGTTATTTTATGTCGGCTACGCATTGGGCACACACACCTTACACACAACTTCTTACTGACAAAACAAGAAAAACCTCTCTGCGAAATGTGCGGCGAAGTACTCACTGTAAACCACATTTTAATTTCATGTACAAAACTAGAACAACTGAGAAAAAAATATTTTACAACACTCTACAATGAATACATCCCATTGCACCCCAAGTTGCTTTTAGGTGATCAAGCACTGGTTGATCTTTCAAGTATTTTTAAGTTTCTTAATGAAGCCAATGTTTTAAACAAACTCTAGGTATAAAAAGTGTAACATTTAACAAGAACCTAACCTTGTGTTTGGCGCATCATAGCCATAGTTGCTTTTGCGCCATTAAAATCAATATAACTAACTACATCACAGCAAGCCTGTGCTCAAAGTTTCGTCGCCAGGCCATCACCCAAGGTGCCGTCTCACGTGCCGTCTCTTGACAGCGTCCCTGTAAGTCTTTCTTGCAACACAGTTTGCACGAATGACATAGAAATGGCTTGCCCTACGCAGAAACGTCGTGCCTCAACCTCTCCTCCGAAGTCCTCCGTTCCCTAGATCAAGACCAAAAGAGGCCCTTCTAGAGTATCTTCATTCTTCGAGAGGCATTTTTAGCCTCCATTCTCGAATTGGCATGATGGCGGGTGTAAAGGTTCTTCAATGGAATTACCGCTCTATTGCATCTCTTCCTGATTTAAATATTCTATTTTTATAACCCAGATATTGTGTTCTTACAAGAAACTTGGCTATCCCCTGTTCAGTCATTTTCTTTAAACAGGTTTCGTGTTTTCCGTGCGGACCGCATAAATGAGAGGGGCGGTGGGTTGGTGACCTTGATTTCGTCAAAATTGTGCCGTCGGGCTTCAATAACTAAAAAAGTAATGGATTCTGATTGCGAGCTTCTAGCTATAGATCTCACTTTGCCCCACTTCTCTACAGTCAAAGTTGCAAATGTCTATTTTCCAAATGGAGTATGCAGAACAGACCACCTAGACATCTTACTTGCAAACTCGAGCAGGGTAATCATTGCTGGGGGCTTTAACTCCCACCACGTAGTCTGGTGTTCCTATACTGATTCACATGGCCATATCTTATGGGCATGGATGTCTGCAAATGATGTGCGATGTTGCAATTCTCGGGCCATAACGTTTATCCGCAGACAGTAGCGCTCAGTACTCGATTTCTCCTTGGCAGCAAGAGTAGTAGGTATATGGGCATGGTCCACAATTGACTGTGGCACATTTAGTGACCATCTGCCAATTACTTTCATCATATTGGTGAGCCCACTCCGAGAGCATGGTTCTTCCCGAAAATTAGTCAATCTTGCAGCATACAGATATCTTTGCGTGCCTCCCTTATATCTGATCCTTGTTCATGTAGGACCAACAGGGCTCAGCGAGTGTTTGCTTCAGTTTTGATGGCTACGGAGAGCTCCCAGTTTACTGTGCGTTCTGCTGTTTGCAATAAATCACCACCCCCATGGTGGAATGATGCGTGTGAGACAGCTTTCTGTCGTAGGAAAGCAGCGTGGAGGACTCTTTCGCATAATCAGAGCCCGGAAAATTGGGTCAACTAAACATTTTTCTCGCCATCATTTAAAAGAACCATAGCAAAGGCTAAGGATGACTACAATCAAAATTTGAACACATATTTGTCAAACCCCCAAAAATAAGAAGGCTTTGTATCGCTTTATGGAACGGAATGTGAACACTTCAGTCAGGCAGATAACCAGCTCGGTGGTGCTCTCTCCACATGAGGCGAAAGTTGAGCGAATTGCCCAAGGGCTTGCTTAACGTTTTCGGGACCAACGTGGTGTCCCTCTGTTCGCCCCCTACCCCTGCTCAGACTATATTTTTGTTGACAAATCAGAGTTAGCAACAGCAGATTCTTTAATGCAATCCTCAGCTCCGGATTGGGATGGTGAAAATTCTAGCGCAAGACTTCGCTCAGGACCTCCTCGACCTGATCAATACATCATTAGAAACTGCATGGTTGCCGCACTCCAGGATGGTGGCGAAAATAATTTTGCTCTTAAAAGATTCAAAGAAAGGCTTCCATATTGATAACATTCGGCCGATAGCTCTAACATCCAATTCGGTAAAGCCCATAGAAAGAATTGTGCACAGCCGCCTATCCGAGCCCGTTTCAGTAGTGAATGCATTGAGCTCTGCCCAGATTGGCTTTCGCCGGGAATGCTCCATTTGGCCTGTCCATGTCGATTTGGAGAGCAGAATCCGCCTTGCTATGCACAAGAAAAGTATCAGCATTAGTGACGCTTATCATTGCTGAAGCGTACGTCAGAGTTGAATATTCGCTCCTTCTCACTAAACTGGCATTAATTACTACACCCGCCGTACTACATTTATGCATAGATCCGCGAATTTTTAACAGGACGGCAGTTCTTTTGCTCTGGTGATTCCTTCACTTTAGACACCTATGCCCAAATCAAAGGCGTGCCACAAGGTTCTGTACTTTCGCCACTTCAATTAAATCTGCTGGTGTGCCACATTCCAGTTCACCCTGAAGTTACAATATATGTTTATGCAGATGACATAGCCTTTGCTTCTGCAGCAGACATTCATGCCCTATATCGCTCTCTCCAGGATTACCTCAATGCGCTCGAGGTTTGGCTGGATACAATAAATTTCGTATTAAATGCGCACAACAGCAGCGTACTGCTTTTTAAAACCAACATACCTCTGCATATATCCTACGCGATCGCTCGGTCAGCATAACAAAGGTAGAATCGTTGAGGTACCTAGGCGTCATTTTTAATGCCAATTTGGATTGGCGGCCCCACATCAAAACTAACGTGGAGAGAGGAGAGCGTGCACTAGGTAGGCTACTACGGATAAGTAATAGGAATTTTGGTATGCGCCGGGATGCGCTTGTACTTCTCTACAAAGCCTATGTCACACCCATTTTGGAATTTGGCTGCATACTTTTTCCTGGCTCCCCAAAATATCAGCTTCATCCGTTGCTGCTGCTAGAAAGGCGCGCACTGCCTCTCTGCCTAGGTCTCCCTCAATCAGTCTCCCCAGCAGTTCTGTACTTGGAGGCTCCTATTCCCGACCTTAACTCCTGTTTTCACCTGCTAACTGTCAGGACTTTTTTACGGGCATTTGAGTCGCCTCCTGGTTTGAATACTTCTATTTTCGTCTCCCATCAAGCCCTTTTTCTCACTCCTCATTGACCAAGGTCCCGCATACCTCAGGTTGTTTTTACTCGGAATCTTTTATCCATTATTGGTGTGGACCTCAATTTTTTATGCAGAGTTGGTTGGGCAGCGTCCCCTGTGGATATTACTTTTGATTTTATTTTCCCACCTAATGCGAAGCATCTGCCTGCAAGGATATTAATTGGAATCCTCTTGGATCACCTTGCCCAGTACCGGCAACATACTGTAATTGCTACAGATGCGTCTGGGGTCGACAGGAAGGCAGGGGTTGGCATTTTTTCAGAGTCTCTCTCGTGGAACTTTTCGGACAGAGTCCCGGATTACACAACCATATTTCTAGCAGAGTTTGTGGTTCTGGGACTGCCCGCTTTGGCGATTCCCCTAACTGTTTCTCAGGTGATAGTCCTCTGAGATTGTCTTTCTGTTTTCCTGGCGCTGGAGTCCACACGAGACGCTGTTTTGAGACGCTCATTAAACTTTTTTATTCCCGGATGGGTGAAAGAGGTGCGCTTCGTTTGGATACCAGTCCACTGCGGTATTTTACAAAATGAAGGAGCAGACTTTTTGCCAAAAGAAGCTCTAAATGCGCCACTTGCCTGTAGCGTACCCAATCTTGTTCTTTTCGGAATGACGGGATTTCAGCGTTTTCCGTTTATAACCGCCGTACGCAACGATTCCTTACTCTCAGCTGTCGGCTACCAACATCTCATGTACCCATAGAAGACTCGTGTGTGTAAAACCCGGCAGTGTGAGGTAACGATGACACTCAAGTGGTGCAGGATTCCCTGTTTAAATCTGTACTTTTGTAAATGCGGGTCAGTCCCACAAACCTTTGTACGGCTCGGGGTGAAGAAGAGACATTGGAACATATCTTACTCTCTTGCCGGAGGTTTGCACTTCAGAGGAGAACACATCTAGAAATTCCCATTACAAAGTTAGGTCTCACCTTGTCGGTGCCTCTCCTCCTCTCCTTCGACGCTAGCGCCAGGGTTTTTCATTGCATCAAGTTTGCGAATACCTCCACAATTATATTAGAGCTACCGGCAGATTACCTTGCTTATTGTTTCGAAAATTTCTGCATTCAAAAGAGCGTTTCGGTATTTTCATATCTTTAATTAATATATTCTCAGACAATCTCTCCAGATATTTTGTTTCTTCGTTTTCTTTTAAATTACTCTGGAATTTCACCCAAGGCAAAATCATTAGCTTGACTCCAGTTTATCTTATTCTATGGTGTCTCCCCACTGAACCCTGGCCAATCTCCCGTCGTGGGTATGTGCCATGTGACCAAGGCAACAACAACAACGAATCATTCCATCGCATCTGTCAATTATTCTTGTCTTCACCTGCTTGCCGTCACGAAACAATATATCCTGTAATGTTTGAATGAGGCGCTAGGTAACGTGATTAGTACCTTAAAAAAACTTCTTGCTGGGCAAGTTGTTAAGTGTTAATCTTTGGTTACAGGCGGGAAAAACGCACAACACAAGGCACTTCGTCGCGTCTTTGTGCCTTGTGTTGTGATTTTTTCGCTCCTGCAACCAAAGGTGATTAATAACGTTATAGACCCCCACGTGGTCGAAATTTCCGGAGCCCTTCTCTGCGGCGCCCCGCATAGCCTGAGTCGCTTTCGGACGTTAAACCCCCAAAAACTTTTAACCAAGCTGTAGTGCAATTGTACGAGCATACAAATATTTCGGGATATTAAACGTAACAGTGCTGGCTTATTCTTTTTATTTTAGTATTTATAAGTATCTAAGGAAATAGCCGTTGTTTTCCGAAGAAGGCAGAAGACGAGAAGGAAGAGCGGCTTTGTGAACAAACGCAAAAAGAAAGTTAAAGCTGCCGAGGTGTCCCAGACCTCCGGCTATTAATATCTATATAACTACGGAGCGCCATGTTTTTAGATATATGGCTTCATACGCCATGAGCGCATGTGTTTCTGAACTCAGCTGTACTAATTTTTAAATGTGGACCAAGACACAGGGCCATTGTTTCATACCTTCGTGTCACACTGAGGAAGAACCAGAACACAACTGCCAATTGTTGGCGTTTAGTTAATAACAATCACTTGTGGGGGTTCAATCCCCGGTGGCGCCGCGTACCCACCGGTGGTATACAATGGGTACAAGCTTTCCCCTGATCAGGTGCTCGGCTTATTTAGGGTGAAATTCTTGAGGAATCGGTCTTTGACCCCATCTGGAGGAGTGGAAGAATACCTTGTGCCGTGGCGCTGTTTGGCGATTGACGCCCTTGTGCCATAAAAAATCCATAATCATCAACAATCACTTGTGAAATCTACTCAACTCTAGAGCTCTTGCTTTTCGAGTTTTCGCATTTTCTTCCCTTTTAAACGAAGAACGCAGCAAGCGATGGAAAGGAAAATGGTAAGTATAGCATCAGCGAGACACAATTTAAGTTGAGTGGTAAAACATCTAAAATAATTTTGTCCAGCCCACACCGAAAGTTGGCAAAACGGGCTAACATTAAGAGACCGAAGGTCGGATTATTTCACTTGCTGCAGGAAGACGGCTCGCGTGTTACATGAGGACAAGGTACGTTATAACGTGCAGAAACCAGGCTTACGCACCTTTATTTTGAGGGCGCTGTTATTAAGAGGCCTCGCTTTCTAGCTCCTGAATAATGCGAAGGCGTGCGTCAGAAAACAAATTTCTTTGGATACGCATTATTTGCTTTCGCGCTATTAGGAGCCTCGGCTCTCGTCATTAGCGTAATCTTTACTGGACATGTTTGTGCCTGGAAAGCAAAGAGGATGCAGAAAGTGCAAATGCAAGATACTGCATAACGCGTGGTGGCGAAACCTATGCTTGCGCATGACCTAGCTAATACCGGCGCTATAACCGCTTAGTGACGCTCTGATTTCACTCCTGGTTTTCTTTATCGCTCCTAGAATTACCCGTTCATTGGAGTATGCTTAGATAACGCTGTCGCTTCCCCCATCTAGCAAAGTTTGACTCTCGAAGGAACACTGAGTTTCGAGGCAGGCGCAGCCCCTGCTTGTCAACCAGGAGGTTCTGGAAAATAAGTGTGCACCACACAGGACGAGAACTAAGGAAGCGACCCAGTACAGGTGCTGCCTCTTCTTTCTGTACGTTTTGCGCTGCGCAAAATTTATTCCCTAGAATTATGCGCTAACTAGCTGAGTAATTAGTTTTACCTAGCGCTGAAATAGTCCGGCAATGTTTCTTTCCTCTATCAACACACAACAGGTAATGCATGGTGTTGAGCATGATTCTGTGAGAAAACTTAGGCACAGCGAAGTTGCTCAGGCTAAACTTAGTTGGAGCGTTTACGACGGTACTGCCACATGGTGGGAAAAGAAGCAGAACGCGATAGTTTGCCCTAAACGTGGCGGACCAATCTGTCAGATTGTCGCTCCGAAAGAAGCGAAAGCAGGAAGTGAATAAAGTGAGGGTGCGCATTTCATTAAAACGATCTATGCTTGGGGAATGTTCAGATATTAACAAGCTGCGTCAAGCCCTTGATTTTCATTTTAACGACGAAAGCTGAAGCAGAGCAGCACGCTGCTGCAGTTTATTCTCCAGCAAGTTAATCATTCTCTAGCAACTGAACACGTGCCAGTATTCAGGCGCGGTCAAACGCACACAAATTCTGTCACACGAATGGCTATTTGGCGTTCTTGTAGATACATAGGTTTAGATGTGATTATTGATTCTTAACCTTTCATGAGGAGCTCGTCGCTTACGTTCTAAACGCCTTCAAAGGCGCGTAGAGGTGAGCAATCAATAAGAGGCTGCTTCACTTAAGCTCTGAGTTTTATTAGCTCTTCCTAATTGAAATAACTACGACCAGCATCGACGAAGGTCCAGAACTAAAAAACGTTTATTGCCAAGAGCATGGTGTTCTTATAGTGCGCCGATAGCGTGCCGTGCGCAGCTTATCAGCAGCACGGAATGACACGTCAGCGGCTCGCTAGGTGCTCACGCTATCACATCTCCTCCCCCCTTAGACAACACGAAGTGATTTCTTGAAGTCTGATGGTCTGAACCAATCCGGGGGCCGGCGCATACGCTGGCTACGGCGAGGAGGCACCACAGCGTCGTCGTTGGCTGGCAGCGAATACTCTCGCGAATCACCTGAAGCGTCGAGTGGCACAGTCGAGTCGGCTGCCGGAGAAGGTGGCGAGGCGGGTGCATTGGTGCCGGCCGACGATGTCTCCTCGGGGCACGTGGTCTCAACTGTGGGCCCTGCCTACCCTGGCGACTCCCGAGGCTGCTCACTTGGTAGGGATGCCTGCTGCGATAGCGAGGCTGGTCGTGCAAAAGGGCGGAGGTGGTCGGCGTGCACAAATCGAACTTGACCCGTCACGCGCACGAGATAAGTCACTGGGCTCACAACTTGTACCACAGTGCCATCGTCCCAAGAGGTGTCCTCACTACGCATGCACTTCACAAACACCCTTTCCCCCACGGCGAAAGCACGTTCACAGCCCCTGTCCTTGTCTCTTTGCTGCTTAATGCATCGTTGCTTATCAGTCATGTCTTGCACAAAACTCGGTTTGAGGAACGACAATTTACCTCGCGGCTGTCGCCTCAGAAACAGCTCGGCTGGGGTCTTCCCAGTTAGAGAATGAGGGGTATTCCTGTACGACATGAAAAAACTGTCTAATCCTTCCTGCAAGGGTTGTTGCTTTCCGTGTTCAGCTAGGGACAACACTTGCTTTAAAAGCGCCTTCTTGGTTGTCTGGACTAGCCGCTCGGCTGCTCCGTTAGAGATTGCGTGATATGGTGGAGTCTTAGTATGTCTGATACTGTTACGAGACAAGAATGCTGCGAACTCCTGCGACACAAACTGTGGGCCGTTATCACTGACAATCTCCTCTGGAAAACCATACGCTGCGTAGAGGCTGCGAAGCTTACTAATAGTCTGAGAGGTGGTAGTTGACGTCATAGGCCAAACTTCAACCCATTTAGAGTAGGCGTCCACCAAGACAAGAAAGTTGTGGTTAACTTGTTGCGCATAGTCAACATGTACTCTTTGCCAACACCTTGTTGGGTACGGCCACAGCTGGAGAGGTACAGGCTGAGCTGCCGGTAGTACTAGTTGACACACTCTGCACTTCCTTATGTACTCCTCAATAGCCTTGTCCATGTTGGGCCACCACACAAAACTTCTTGCTAACATTTTCATTCGACTAGAGCCAGGGTGGTCTTCATGAAGCAAGGACAGGACTGCGGGCCTCAGATTCTCAGGTATAGCTACTCTCGTCCCCCATGTGAGACAATTTTGTTCGACGGAGAGTTCCAGGCGACGGACGTAATAAGGTTGCAATTCGTCCACGACATTTGCTGGCCAACCCGACCGAACATACTCGATTACTTTGCTGAGGGTGCCGTCTCGTGCAGCCTCCTTTGACACATCCCGCGCTGTGAGCGGGGTGCATTCGAAAACAGACAGACATTCCGCAGTTTCTGCTTTAGCAGAACCACAAGTAGGTAATCTTGACAGAGCATCAGCCACCTCAATTTCAGTTCCCTTGCGGTATTTCAGAGTGAACTGGTAAGCAGACATAATTAAAGACCACCTTTGTAGTCTGGCAGCTGCTAATGCTGGCGTGGCTTTGTTGTCACCCAAAATTCCCAATAGTGGCTGATGGTCCGTGTACAAGTCAAATTTCCTGCCATACAAGAACTTGTGGAATTTCTGCAAACCAAAAATAAGAGCTAGAGCCTCTCTTTCACACTGCGCATAGTTCTTGTCTGCAGGTGTCAAGGTACGCGAAGCAAATGCAATTGGACGCTCTTGGCCGTTGGGAAACACATGAAAAATGACCGCTCCAACACCATACGCTGATGCATCACATTGCAACCCCAGCGGTTTGCGTGCATCGTAGTACGTGAGCGCTCGGGTGCTGATAAGGAGCTGTTTCGTGGCCTCAAACGCAGTGGGATGTATCCCCTCAGAGCTTATCTTGTGCCCGAGGTAACACACTGAGCTTAGAAAGAACTTGCATTTCTCTGCCTTGACAGTAATGTTGTATTTGTTCAATCGTTGCAAAACTAGCTCAAGTGTTTTTTCGCAGTCATCTATGTCCTGGCCAGCTACAATGACATCGTCAATGTAGCAACCTACATTCTTAATGCCCATCAAGACTTTATCCATTAAAGATTGGAACAAAGCCGGGGCACTCGCTATACCATAGGGAAGTCTGTTGTACCGATAGAGCCGCCGGTGCGTGTTTACTGTAACAATTGCTTTGGATTCCGGGCTTAGCATCACCTGCTGGTATGCTGATGATAAGTCAAGCACACAGAACACTTTTCCCTCACAAACGGCTGTGAACAAATCTTCCGGTAGGGGCAATGGATAGTGATCCGTTTTTAGGACCGGATTGAGCGTGATTTTGAAGTCGCCACACAACCTTAGTTTGTCACCTTCCTTCTTTGGAACCACTACGAGGGGAGTTGCCCACTCACTCTGCGTTACTCGCTCGATTACACCCTTCTTTTCAAGGTCAGACAGTTCTTTTTCTACCGCTTCTCGCAACGCAAAGGGTACTGGCCGGGACTTACAAAACACAGGAGTGCACTTTGGCTGCAGAACCAATTTTGCCTCATAGTTCCTAATCGCTCCCAAAGTGGAAGAAAATACACTAGGGAACTTGGAATGCAACTTCAACACCCTGTCGTCAATGCTCAAGGCGAAAAGAGATTTTGTTTGTGAAGTGCGTGCGTAGTGAGGACACCTCTTGTACCAACAGCTGTCTGAAGTATGCGCCTTGCCACAGCGGCTACACTTCTGTTTTTGACTTTTTCCTCGCGTTGAGTCCTTTGCCTTTCGGTCGCACCTCTCGTGCGTTCCCACCGCGTTGAGTGCCTCACTGCGACCTCTTTGTTGCAATAGCGCGGCCTGCTGTGTGGCCAACTCCCTATCCAGCGCAATTTTGCATGCGCCTTGAAATGTTAAGCCTTCCGTGGTGAACAGAGCTCTTTGAGTTTCCTCATTGCGAATGCCTGCTACCAGTCTGTCTCGCAAGGCATCCTGCAGAAAGTCTCCGAAATTGCACTTCCGAGCAAGGTGTTTTAACTCCAGAACGAAATCTTCTACGCTCTCTTGCTCCAGTTGAACTCGACGGTTAAACCTGCACCTTTCAGCAATGACTGAAGTTTGCGGGCTGTAGTGATTCTTCAGCAGAAGCTTGATTTCAGCGAAAGTCTTTTCAACGGGAAGCGCTGGAACTACCAGGTTCTTGAGGACTTCATACGCCTCTGCGCCAAGTACTGTTAGAAAAACTGACAGTTTCTTTGCTTCCGAGACCTCATTGGCGCTGACGAAATGTTCAAACCGTTCCAAGTAAGAATCAAAATTCTGGACCTTGGGGTCGTACTCATCGATTCTGCCAAGACGCGACATCGCTTCGGTGCACAAACGTAACAACGTAAACGTAACAACGCTTCGGTGCAGTTACTTATCGTGTCGATGTCTTGCTTGGTGCGTAGGATCCGTTGTCAGCTGCTTGCCCCTGGCCGCCAGCCACTTGCAGTCCGCGTTAGTGGCTTCCGATGTGCGTCGTCCGATCTTGCCCAGACACGCTTGGCAGGCCAGTCCCGACGGATCCCATCCTTGTCGCCAGTGAAATAACTACGACCAGCATCGACGAAGGTCCAGAACTAAAAAACGTTTATTGCCAAGAGCATGGTGTTCTTATAGTGCGCCGATAGCGTGCCGTGCGCAGCTTATCAGCAGCACGGAATGACACGTCAGCGGCTCGCTAGGTGCTCACGCTATCACACTAATGAATTTAGCAGTATTCCTCTAGAATTTACTTTCTTCTCGTTTTGTACTTTAATTAAAACCTCCCCAGTTCATGGTGCTTCTTAATAAATTCACATATATGAATGGGAATGCAAATCCCCACAGTATGTCTGGTTCGTTATTCTTAATACGTTGGTAACTTATCTATAGTCATTAGTGAGATAAAAAGAGAGACGAGATTTATTTAAAGCAGATACCTCAGGCGACGATAGTATTATCCGGCTACAAAGGGACAACTTTAGGCTAGAAAGAGTCCCCTTCTCTTCCATTGAAGTCGGTTGCGGTGGCACCAAATAAAGTATCCCAAGGCAAAACTGCTAAATTTCACTGGTCGCTACGAGTGCTTCCTGAAACAACTTATCATGTAACATTGGTACATAAATGGGCACGCACAGGCGATGAACTGCGGTGCGCTCATAACTAGCTGTTGTTGATCAAAAGCCTGCGGTAGACAAAAGAACGCACATGGTTGATTATTGAACCAGCTACGAAACTGTCGCAATCACTCAGTTTAGAAATAATGTGTTAAGTGGAATGGCTGCACTGTAGAAATCGTGGAATGATAAAAAGCGGCAGTCAGCTAGGAAAATTTCAGCAGATGATGCAGGGCAAACTTTTAGAACAGCGCTGATAAGAAATTTGTCTGTCGAAGCGACATCCACCGCGGCACGCTGTCACCGTCGCGAGGGCACACTTCAAAAAATGAATATATAGTGTGGGCCAACTTAATCCCCCGCGAAACACTGCGATGTTCGGAGCATGCGAGCGCCGCCATTTTTCAGAGCCAGATAGCCTTCGTGAGAATGAGGGCCATCCCTACTTACAGAAACATCCTTATTCAGGAAAACGAGTGTAGCAGTCTCACTGTCTAGCACTTTAGGTACACGAAGCAACAGAAATGCCTCACTTCTATTGCTTGGAAATCATGCATGCTATATCCCTGCTCGTCAAGGTAACTTGCTGGATGAGTTGGTGCCAATATTCTGAGAATACAAATCGATGAACGGGACACAGAAGAAGGTGTTGTGTCCCTGCCTCTTTCCTCCTTCTATATCCCGTTCGTCACGCTGCTGTCATGGTATATCCATGCACTGTTTTTTCTGGGGATGCGGAGCCTCCACTGGTGCTCCAGCTTTGCTAGTAAAGCAGAAGAGACGTTTTGTGCAGCTTAATAGCAGCCTGGACAGAATGAAACTTTCCTTTCGAAATGACCATCACAGGTGCATACATCTACGATTATCTGCAGGCTCCTTTATCTTTGCACCACACCAGCGGTATATGTATTGAACCTGACTGGCCATGTGTCTATTCCCGCCTTTTCGTGCTTCGTTCTGCTCTCGGCTGAGGAATTGCATAAAAGTATGCTTTTTATTTGAATTGCAAAGCAGTTTCTCCCTGCGATTTAAGCTTTCTCTATGCAATATACGGATTCGCGGCCGCTGTTTCTTAATAACCTGAAATGCTTTTATGCAGCTGCGTTTACGGAGGAAACTAGTGTACCATTCTTCTTAAATGTATTGCTGGAGAGACGCACAAGTCACATTGGATTTCTTTTAAGAAAAGTGCCAACACATGGTATTCCTGAGCCTACCGCGGGATCACCTGCAAGTGCAGTGTGTAATACCTCTATGTTCACTAGAAATGGGCCTAATGCAGTGGCTACGAATTGTTAATTAGCCCTCTTTATGTTATCGCGATTTCGATATTACGTCAGCAACAAGTAATTTTCTTTTCCGACGGCGTCTACGAGCCTGATTGCCTCGGTGAGCGCAAGCCGCATGCATCTCTGCAAAGCATCTCTGACACTCTTGCTCAGCTGTCAGCATAGAAATACCTATTTCTCTTTACATTACTGTTTCATACAGATAGTGTACCGCTATCAGCTGCGGGCCGATGGACATGTTATTGAGGGAGCACTAAGCATGCGTGCTCAAAACGCTTACTGTCGGGTGGTGCGATCCAAACAGCGTCAACCCGACACTTGATGTTTAGGGTGCCAGAGAGTTGCGCGGTTATCACGTATTTGTTGCCCGGAAGAGCTCTGTTGTAGAGAACGCAATGATATATAATGTTCTGACCGGCTACCACTTCTCAACCGCAAAGTGAGAGTTATCTCAATGCTTTAAAGAATGCTTTTTCTCTCTGGCACGTGAGACAAGGAGCATTGCCGTTTTCCGTTCATAATTCCTATGTACATTTGTGATTAGTAGCAGATATTATTTGTCAGCGCATCAATTTCTTGTGGTTGTTATTTAATGACTACAGAATTGGTGGAAATATCGCGACAAACAGACAATAACAATAACGGGGGAAATCGGCGCGCCATGCCTATTGCTCCGTGCGCGCCGTCGTTCATTATCACTGCATTAGCGGAGAGAGACATGTTAGGGGAGGCAAGGTTTGTCTCCGGCACTGCGGCAAGACGCGCTTGCGCGCTGCCTCTCCACAGTCGCACCGCGCTTCGCTCCGTTGGCGGATGGTGCTGTCAGATGTGTTGCATACGATATATTCATATAAGTTCGGGACGGCCGTTGTGTTACAAGTACAAACCGTTTACCGCCGAGAGGACCCAGGATTTCACGGTGCCAAAATAGAGGCTAGGCTTCGCCTTCGAGAGGACACTGCCGTCCGAGCCGCCGAAGCAGTCAGAGGTGCGCTCAGATTTCGGATTGCGGAGCACCGTATTCGCTCTTCGTATTTTTTTTTTTAAATTCAACGTTTCATTTTCAGCTTTGAACATCCCTTGCATTTCATAAAAAATATCAAGGACACACCAGTCTATCGCTATGATCATTTGTCGCAGAAAGAGGTCGAAAGAGGCACTGATTAGCCCCTCCCGCTCTCTCTTCCCCCCCCCCCCCCTCCTACAGTTTACTGGTAACTGTGGGGTTGATGCGCATGCACACTTTGTGATTTGGCATATCTGGTAATGCCTAGCGCAGGGAAAAATAGCCTAAATGATAGAATTTGGTCTCTAACTTAGTTAATTTTAGGTTCTGTCATGGACACCACAGATGATGCTTGAAAGGTTGCTTTTTAGTGCTCACTGTGTGTCCGCTAGGCAGCTAACTCGAAAGAGCTCTCGTATGTACCCCATCCACTGGTTCCTTGCTCTGCCATACTAGTATAACCGAATATTCTCCCTCTGGATATATTAAGACCACACTGAATAAGCAAATAGCCGTTTGAGCAAATAGAACCTAAACAAAGTGTTCTGCACGTAAGCAAGCAAGAAAAAGCGCTTCCAAGTCCCTCGAAATGCAGGGTAATGACACACACGTGTACACCAGAAACAAATTCAGCATTGCTCTCACGTTCCACAGCATCGTTTCATTGCGTTTTTCTTCAGCAGTATTACTGCGCGCTGACAGGCTAGTCTGAACGAGCGCATCTTCTACCTTACTCTCCCTCTCTCATGAAAAATGAGCAACTCCTTCATCGAGCTCGTTCTCGCCTACTGACTGCAGTGCCTTCCAGCCAGCAGACTAAAAATAGTGCATTTTACTACTTCCTTGACATATTTAAGAAGTGCTCTGTACAAAACGGAACTGCGACGCTGTGAAAGAAATATTATTTGCTACGCGGACTGTTGTTGAATCGCTGCAGTAGCTCTTTGCCGTATGGCATGTACGTGCTATAAAGGTGGGCAAATATTTGAAGAATGGTAGCCGTTGGCCAAGGAAGCATTTTGGAAACCTTGACGTAGTGCACGTGTTTATCAATGATTACAAGCAGCGGAAGCCGGAAAGTATATCAGCCTTAAATATTTGGCATAATAATTAGACTTGGATGACCCAAAGAAGCTGCGGACTTATGAAATTAGATGGTACAATCTTTTGCACAAGTGACCGAGATGTAGCCGCGCAATTCTCTACTGCGTTAAAAAAAATCCAGGTGTCGATGGAATTGAATAACCAGGCCTGGGGTGCGGCCTGATCGCAGCGACCAACACCTACAAAGCGTTTCATCACGAGAACACGATTTGACCACCTTGAAGTAGTACTTGGCCGGAACCTTCAAAAAACAGAAAATGATTGAAGTAACGTTAAGGGACCGGAAGCGGACAGAGTGGATGAGGAAACAAATGCGGGATAATGACGTCCTAGTCGAAATTAAAATTCAGAAATGGGCTTGATCAGGGCATGCAATGTGTGGGCAAGATAACAGATGGTTCTTAAGGGCAATGGATTGAATTCCAAGAAAAGACAGGTGTAGCAGTGGATGGCAGAAAGTTAGTTGGGCGGACGAGAATAATAAGTTCGCGGGGATACAGTAGCCGCAACTTGTAATCAACAGGGTTAATGGGAGAGACACGGGAGACATTTTCCCTGTAGTAGGCATAGTCATACTGCTGCTGCTGCTGCTGCTGATGATGATAATAAATAAGTTTTTAGCTCGTAAAAAATTCATTGTGCGTTATCTGCGTCGCATGTCGAAGCTGCCGATGCAGACAATGTAAAGGCCCAGTGCAACAAATCATTATTCGGGAACTAAAACTCTCAGCTAACATTAAAAATTTTCGACAGACAGCATGACTTTGAGAAAGAGCAACAATTCGTTGGTTTCTGCAATCCCTCGGATGTGCTTTCTCAAATAGGTGCAGAGAGTTTGCTTCATGAAAGTGCAAAGTTGTTCACTATTTTATAATTTTCTTAGCTAACTGGAAATACCCCAAGACTGTAATATCTCTGGAATGTTAGGAGGACTATAATTCTCGCTCATCAGGAACTAGTTCGCTTCACGGTCGCATTGACTTTCCGACTAATTTGTTGAAACCAAGGTCCTGTGAATTGTGGATATTAAACACTCTTTGCACACTTTACATTCTTATGTGGAGACAAAGATGCAATAATGTGCGTTACCGTGCAAGCACTGGCACTGACAACAACGGTCGCGAAGTAGCGCGAAGAAACAAGACTGCCTGTTAGATGCACATTGACAGATTCAGGCCGCTATGAGTTCTTGGCCACGTGCTATGCACTAGAAAGTGCTTGGGTGTTGGTCCCTGCTTTAGAAAGCAGGTCATATTGGCTTTGCATTGAACATGTCGGTAATTCCTTCCGGTCTGTCGCACAGTTCCAAGGTGTTCTTCGAAGCGCTCCGTACTTGCATCGACTGTCCACGATAAGATGTCCACGACAAGAAACAGTTATTGTAGGACTTTGTGACTGCTTAGTTAGTACAAGATCTTTGAATAAATAGCGCGCGCTGAAATCACGAAAGTTTCTTTTTTTTTCCGTATTCATCATTTCAGCTCACGCTATTTATTCAATGATACAGATATTTTTACGTTCGCTTGTGCCACACCTTTAATCTGAGGTTAATTTGTTATTGGGTTATTGAAAAGACGTTCCAACTCGTTTCACAGCTTAGTTTTCTCTTGTTTAACGAAAACTGTTAGTGATAAATCCAAAAATTTAAACAAAACTTTATTTCCCTCTTTAAAAGCACTCCCACGGGTATAGAGCTGTCGAATGAGGTCGAAGAGATTATTTCTGGCAAGATCTGTTAAGTGTCGCTCCGGGCGGGAGTTTCCCTGGCGTGCGCACGATGTTCACTTGATTATTTATTACAACGCGTAGAAAGCTTTTAAACGTTACCACCATTGATGATAATTTCTCTATATGTTACATTGTATCATTTTTAATTTATAGCTTTAGTTTAGCAGTGCCCTCAAAGCATTGAGTGGTGCTCTTTAGACCGTCAATTCTTTTCTTGCTTATTTCTTTGCAGCACCGTTAAACCTGCGGCGGTATCTTGAAGTTTTTACTTCTGTCTTCAAACAACTTCCGGAAAACGAAAACGGTGTACTCTTTCTTCCAACAAATGGCTTAATTGGCTTATGGATTTGTGGCGTCCTAGAGGGAAAAAAATAAACTTACAGGAGGAAAAATACAAAAGAATAGAAAGAAGGTTACAACATCATCTTGCACTTTCCTCACAGGTGAAGAAACGGAAAATGCCAGTCGTTAATAATGAAAGGATTGCTAAAAACAGCTGCTTTCATAAACGACAGCAGTTGTTAGTTTAATACTTAGCGTTGGTAACGCTGTTCCTTCGACGAAGTACTAAAGCGGTCTCGACACCAATTCTTATTTATTTATTCACGTTGCCTCACAGGCTCCAAGCATGGAGTATTGTGTGAGGGGGGGATTACATAAATAGGGGTAATAACAGGAGCATGAATGACACGATTATATAATGCTGATTGACTGTTAGTACTCATTAAACAGTAAGAACATCATTATACAATAGTTATTGACGCGTCAGTAATTAGAAAAAATGGCTGTTATTTCGGTCCTAAAAGAAGCTGGATCACGAATATTGACGATGTGTTCCGGAAGACCATTCCAGTGAACAATAGCCTGCGGCAAAGCGGATGAATTGAATGCAACGGTTTTACCTGAAAGGCGTTTGAAGCTGAGATGGTTGTTTAAACGGCGCGAGGTGCGGTGAGGTTGGGCAAGAGGGAGAGTCGAAAGATTAGTGCTATAGACTATCTTGTGAAATAAGCAGATTAGGGCAATTAATCTTCGTGATTGCAAGGTACAAAGAGAGAGCGATAATTTAATGTTTGTGACGCTTGAGTGACGGTCATAGTTTCTGGAGATGAAACGCGCAGCACGATTTTGGACTGATTCAAGGGAGTTAATTAAATAAGCCTGGTGAGGTGACCAAATGGATGATGCATACTCGAGTTGCGGACGAACAAATGTTTGATAGGCGAGCTTACGGGTAGTAGCAGGAGTTCCATGAAGATTCCGTTTTAGGTATCCTAAGGTCCGGGATGCTTTAGCTGTTATTTTCTGTATATGAGTGGACCAGGACAAGTTACATGAAAAATGGACACCGAGGTATTTGTAAGAAGACACCTGAGAGACTAAGCTGTTATCGAGCATGTAATTGAACGAAGAGTTAGATTTTTTGCGGCTGAATGTCATTAACTTGCATTTTTCAGTGTTAAGTGACATTTGCCATGATGAACACCAAGCGGTTACATGATCGAGGTCCCTTTGAAGTGCAAGAAGGTCTGCAGGTGATCGGATTTTGCGGTAAATTATGCAGTCATCTGCGAACAAGCGAATGGTTGATGTAATGTTAGATGGCAGATCATTAATGTAAATCAGGAACAGCAACGGGCCCAGGACGCTTCCTTGAGGAACACCAGATAGAACATCGCTAAACGGAGATGAGTGGCCGTTAACAACCGTGAACTGTTTACGAAAAGACAAGAAATTCCTTAGCCATGAGGTTGTTAGTGAGTCTAGGTTGAGGGAAGTAATTTTACCTATTAAGCGTGAGTGCGCAACGCGGTCGAATGCTTTTGAGAAATCTAAGAATATGCAGTCTGTTTGGAAGTTCTCGTTCATGTTGTGTAGTAGCTCGTTAGTAAATTCCAGTAGTTGAGTCTCACAAGAGAAGCCTTTCCTGAACCCGTGCTGGTTAGAAAAAAAGAAATTATTACTATCTAGATGCTGCGCCACTGCTGATACGATGATGTGTTCGAGGATCTTACATGGGACAGATGTCAATGATATGGGGCGATAATTTTGCGCGTTCGTTTTATCACCTGATTTGAAGATGGGGATAATTTTACCAATTTTCCAATCCCATGGAATTTCACCAGTTGATAGCGACTGACGAAATATATGGAAGAGAATATTGCTTGAATGGATCACTGTGCTTTTCAGAATTTTTGTATTAATATCATCAATGCCAGCAGAAGTCGAAATCTTAAGATTGTTTATTAATGCTGCAATACCGGAGACACTTATTTCTATGGGACTCATGTACTGGTAATCGGCATCTACTAATGGTGGAGTAGTGGAATGGTCTTCCTGTGTGAACACTGAAGAAAAATAATTATTAAATATAAGTGGGCATTCTTCTTCTATAACTGGAGCACCAGTGTTATCCAACAACGAAACAAGAACCGGAGTGTCAATAGGTGATATCGTTTTCCAAAATTTTTTAGGGTTGTGTGTCATAAGGGATTGAAGGTCATGGGAATAATATTTAAGCTTTGCTTTGCGGATGGCACTACAATATGTTTTTTCGGCGGTTTTGTGTTTCTGCCATGAAGCCGGTGTGCCAAGGCGTTTGGCAGCTTTGAATAGTCGCTTTTTCTTGTTTTTTAATGCATGTAACATCCTGTTGAACCATGGTTTAGACGCGTTCGTGCGGAGGGTGAGCAGTGGTATATGACGGTGTACTAATTCCAGTAAACTATTTTTGAACAAAACCCAGTTCTCGTTGGCCGAACGCTGAGAAAAAGTCGGAAGATATGTGTCACAAAAGGATTGTAACCCTATATTAATGGCATTGTAGTCAGCGCGGTTATAATCAAAAATACGTTTATGTGTTTGTTTATTCCATGTTGTTCGGTATGCATCTCGGGTACAATGGGTAAAATATGAGCTCATTTGGTGCTTCAAGAAATTTTGATTGAGTTTTTACAAGATCTGCTGGACTTTGTGGCAGTAACACGACATTGGTGCGCAAGCGTTCCACGACGTAAGCCAACTGTCATGTGCTTGCTCGCTAGTGAACGACATAACTGCGCACTGCGCCTAGTAAGCGTAGGGGAGTGGATTGTTCGTTGTTCGGGATATGGGTGCGGAGGGGTGAAGGGGGAAGTCACGACAAGAGGGATAAGGCTACAAAGCATTAGTCCTTGTTTCTGTCTAGCTTCTGCCCGATTTAGGCCACTTCACTAAAACATGTCATTTCCAGACTGGAGTGGACACGCGCTCGGCTCCGTGGCGACCGTGCGCGCGGCAGTTTCGCACTCGACAACTTCGCTGTCTGGTAATGACGTCACTCAGATGGCTTCAATATGGCCGTGGTTGCCACGGGGAGGCGTTTAGAGCCGATAACTCCTATTGGCATTTTCTAGCTGAAATTCGTGCGTAAAGCCATACTTCTTCTTTCAAGTAGGCATAATAACGACATTGTTACTCGCTGCAATCTAAAACCACGATTTGTTCGTAGACCATCTCATGACCCCTTTAAGCATGAGAAAAGCAGGATCACCCGGTCATATCTTTTGGCTGGGCGAAATCTGTAGCCTCAGAGATTAGTGAAAAATGTTTCAAAAACTTGTCGATGCGCAATACTGACTTGTCATTGCTTTTCATTCATACCTTGAACATTCGAAATCGGATTTCGGAGTTCAAAATCGTGAACCCTCCAGTTTTCGTGCAGCTTCAAGCGTAGCTTTAAAAAATGTGTCTGAACGAGACTGGAGTTAGCAGCAAATCTTCCAAAGGCTGGAGATGGGAGTGAGTGCCTGACATACCTGGCCTTATGTAGTTTCTTGTTGGAAAGCAAGCTCAGTGATATCGTACTTAGGAAAACCGGTAACTGAAACCAAAAAAAAAAAACTAGTGAGTTGCGAACTGAATGACACAGCAGCAGTTGTTGTGCCATCTGTTGCCCGTAAGATAGAAAACGTTTCAACGACCCCTGTTATGCAAACACGGCCGCGAGTGTTCTTAATCTTTCTTTTCCGTAAACAAACTTGCTATGGCCGCGTGGCCATCCTAAGATGTCAGGCGACTTCCGTGTATAGAAACCCTGAGTTTAACGCAGATGAGTTGCAAACTACGCGAGTTTCCGAATAAATATCAGTTCATCCTCTCGCTCAGTCAATTCCGCACTGTCATAAACTTCATTATGCTTAGTATAATGAGCTCAGGAGTAGTTTGTGCTCTTCTAAACGATGGTATCAGTAACCTCCAAAAGTGGAAGGGTTCAACGGAAGTCCAAATATCACTCGACGCATCGGAGGTCCTCGATATTTAGGGACTACCCTGTTATCGTTGACATATTATAAGAACGCACCAACTGCGTAGTGGAGGTAGACATTCGCCGCCTGGTATAGAGCGGGTTTCAGGTGTGCAAATACTCTTCAGGGAGCAGGCACCATTTAAATGAAACCACAATATTCAAATCTACGTTTACCTTCTCCTGCGCGGTGTGTACTCACACCTTGCGATGTGTTGAGCTAGCAAATAAGTGCGAAGTTGGGCAAGCTAGGGCTTTCCTTCCGAGGAAAGCGGTACCATTATTTTTAGCGAATGGCAAAAACGAGACTCCAGCATCAAAAACTCTTTCAGGTGTATGCTGAAAGGGCAACGTACTCACCCAGCAGCAGCGGCAGCGGTGACGCCGATTGCCTTCATGCCTGGAAGTTAATCTCTCGACAACTTGCGCAGGAACTGCTACCATCGTGCACGAGCTGCGCACATCTACCGAAGACACCCCCCGGCCGTCCGGAACGAGCAAACGCCCTCGACGGATTCCTACAAAAGAGGCCTGCTACCGAAGGAATCTACACTCACCCAGCAGCAGCGGCAGCGGTGACGCCGATTGCCTTCATGCCTGGAAGTTAATCTCTCGACAACTTGCGCAGGAACTGCTACCATCGTGCACGAGCTGCGCACATCTACCGAAGACACCCCCCGGCCGTCAGGAACGAGGAAACGCCCTCGACGGATTCCTACAAAAGAGGCCTGCTACCGAAGGAATCTACACTCACCCAGCAGCAGCGGCAGCGGTGACGCCGATTGCCTTCATGCCTGGAAGTTAATCTCTCGACAACTTGCGCAGGAACTGCTACCATCGTGCACGAGCTGCGCACATCTACCGAAGACACCCCCCGGCCGTCAGGAACGAGCAAACGCCCTCGACGGATTCCTACAAAAGAGGCCTGCTACCGAAGGAATCTACACTCACCCAGCAGCAGCGGCAGCGGTGACGCCGATTGCCTTCATGCCTGGAAGTTAATCTCTCGACAACTTGCGCAGGAACTGCTACCATCGTGCACGAGCTGCGCACATCTACCGAAGACACCCCCCGGCCGTCAGGAACGAGGAAACGCCCTCGACGGATTCCTACAAAAGAGGCCTGCTACCGAAGGAATCTACACTCACCCAGCAGCAGCGGCAGCGGTGACGCCGATTGCCTCCATGCCTGGAAGTTAATCTCTCGACAACTTGCGCAGGAACTGCTACCATCGTGCACGAGCTGCGCAGATCTACCGAAGACACCCCCCGGCCGTCAGGAACGAGGAAACGCCCTCGACGGATTCCTACAAAAGAGGCCTGCTACCGAAGGAATCTACACTCACCCAGCAGCAGCGGCAGCGGTGACGCCGATTGCCTTCATGCCTGGAAGTTAATCTCTCGACAACTTGCGCAGGAACTGCTACCATCGTGCACGAGCTGCGCACATCTACCGAAGACACCCCCCGGCCGTCAGGAACGAGGAAACGCCCTCGACGGATTCCTACAAAAGAGGCCTGCTACCGAAGGAATCTACACTCACCCAGCAGCAGCGGCAGTGGTGACGCCGATTGCCTTCATGCCTGGAAGTTAATCTCTCGACAACTTGCGCAGGAACTGCTACCATCGTGCACGAGCTGCGCACATCTACCGAAGACACCCCCCGGCCGTCAGGAACGAGGAAACGCCCTCGACGGATTCCTACAAAAGAGGCCTGCTACCGAAGGAATCTACACTCACCCAGCAGCAGCGGCAGCGGTGACGCCGATTGCCTTCATGCCTGGAAGTTAATCTCTCGACAACTTGCGCAGGAACTGCTACCATCGTGCACGAGCTGCGCACATCTACCGAAGACACCCCCCGGCCGTCAGGAACGAGGAAACGCCCTCGACGGATTCCTACAAAAGAGGCCTGCTACCGAAGGAATCTACACTCACCCAGCAGCAGCGGCAGCGGTGACGCCGATTGCCTTCATGCCTGGAAGTTAATCTCTCGACAACTTGCGCAGGAATTGCTACCATCGTGCACGAGCTGCGCACATCTACCGAAGACACCCCCCGGCCGTCAGGAACGAGGAAACGCCCTCGACGGATTCCTACAAAAGAGGCCTGCTACCGAAGGAATCTACACTCACCCAGCAGCAGCGGCAGCGGTGACGCCGATTGCCTTCATGCCTGGAAGTTAATCTCTCGACAACTTGCGCAGGAATTGCTACCATCGTGCACGAGCTGCGCACATCTACCGAAGACACCCCCCGGCCGTCAGGAACGAGGAAACGCCCTCGACGGATTCCTACAAAAGAGGCCTGCTACCGAAGGAATCTACACTCACCCAGCAGCAGCGGCAGCGGTGACGCCGATTGCCTTCATGCCTGGAAGTTAATCTCTCGACAACTTGCGCAGGAATTGCTACCATCGTGCACGAGCTGCGCACATCTACCGAAGACACCCCCCGGCCGTCAGGAACGAGCAAACGCCCTCGACGGATTCCTACAAAAGAGGCCTGCTACCGAAGGAATCTACACTCACCCAGCAGCAGCGGCAGCGGTGACGCCGATTGCCTTCATGCCTGGAAGTTATTCTCTCGACAACTTGCGCAGGAATTGCTACCATCGTGCACGAGCTGCGCACATCTACCGAAGACACCCCCCGGCCGTCAGGAACGAGCAAACGCCCTCGACGGATTCCTACAAAAGAGGCCTGCTACCGAAGGAATCTACACTCACCCAGCAGCAGCGGCAGCGGTGACGCCGATTGCCTTCATGCCTGGAAGTTAATCTCTCGACAACTTGCGCAGGAATTGCTACCATCGTGCACGAGCTGCGCACATCTACCGAAGACACCCCCCGGCCGTCAGGAACGAGCGAACGCCCTCGACGGATTCCTACAAAAGAGGCCTGCTACCGAAGGAATCTACACTCACCCAGCAGCAGCGGCAGCGGTGACGCCGATTGCCTTCATGCCTGGAAGTTAATCTCTCGACAACTTGCGCAGGAATTGCTACCATCGTGCACGAGCTGCGCACATCTACCGAAGACACCCCCCGGCCGTCAGGAACGAGCAAACGCCCTCGACGGATTCCTACAAAAGAGGCCTGCTACCGAAGGAATCTACACTCACCCAGCAGCAGCGGCAGCGGTGACGCCGATTGCCTTCATGCCTGGAAGTTAATCTCTCGACAACTTGCGCAGGAACTGCTACCATCGTGCACGAGCTGCGCACATCTACCGAAGACACCCCCCGGCCGTCAGGAACGAGGAAACGCCCTCGACGGATTCCTACAAAAGAGGCCTGCTACCGAAGGAATCTACACTCACCCAGCAGCAGCGGCAGCGGTGACGCCGATTGCCTTCATGCCTGGAAGTTAATCTCTCGACAACTTGCGCAGGAATTGCTACCATCGTGCACGAGCTGCGCACATCTACCGAAGACACCCCCCGGCCGTCAGGAACGAGCAAACGCCCTCGACGGATTCCTACAAAAGAGGCCTGCTACCGAAGGAATCTACACTCACCCAGCAGCAGCGGCAGCGGTGACGCCGATTGCCTTCATGCCTGGAAGTTATTCTCTCGACAACTTGCGCAGGAATTGCTACCATCGTGCACGAGCTGCGCACATCTACCGAAGACACCCCCCGGCCGTCAGGAACGAGCAAACGCCCTCGACGGATTCCTACAAAAGAGGCCTGCTACCGAAGGAATCTACACTCACCCAGGAGCAGCGGCAGCGGTGACGCCGATTGCCTTCATGCCTGGAAGTTAATCTCTCGACAACTTGCGCAGGAATTGCTACCATCGTGCACGAGCTGCGCACATCTACCGAAGACACCCCCCGGCCGTCAGGAACGAGCGAACGCCCTCGACGGATTCCTACAAAAGAGGCCTGCTACCGAAGGAATCTACACTCACCCAGCAGCAGCGGCAGCGGTGACGCCGTTTGCCTTCATGCCTGGAAGTTAATCTCTCGACAACTTGCGCAGGAATTGCTACCATCGTGCACGAGCTGCGCACATCTACCGAAGACACCCCCCGGCCGTCAGGAACGAGCAAACGCCCTCGACGGATTCCTACAAAAGAGGCCTGCTACCGAAGGAATCTACACTCACCCAGCAGCAGCGGCAGCGGTGACGCCGATTGCCTTCATGCCTGGAAGTTAATCTCTCGACAACTTGCGCAGGAACTGCTACCATCGTGCACGAGCTGCGCACATCTACCGAAGACACCCCCCGGCCGTCAGGAACGAGGAAACGCCCTCGACGGATTCCTACAAAAGAGGCCTGCTACCGAAGGAATCTACACTCACCCAGCAGCAGCGGCAGCGGTGACGCCGATTGCCTTCATGCCTGGAAGTTAATCTCTCGACAACTTGCGCAGGAACTGCTACCATCGTGCACGAGCTGCGCACATCTACCGAAGACACCCCCCGGCCGTCAGGAACGAGGAAACGCCCTCGACGGATTCCTACAAAAGAGGCCTGCTACCGAAGGAATCTACACTCACCCAGCAGCAGCGGCAGCGGTGACGCCGATTGCCTTCATGCCTGGAAGTTAATCTCTCGACAACTTGCGCAGGAACTGCTACCATCGTGCACGAGCTGCGCACATCTACCGAAGACACCCCCCGGCCGTCAGGAACGAGGAAACGCCCTCGACGGATTCCTACAAAAGAGGCCTGCTACCGAAGGAATCTACACTCACCCAGCAGCAGCGGCAGCGGTGACGCCGATTGCCTTCATGCCTGGAAGTTAATCTCTCGACAACTTGCGCAGGAATTGCTACCATCGTGCACGAGCTGCGCACATCTACCGAAGACACCCCCCGGCCGTCAGGAACGAGCAAACGCCCTCGACGGATTCCTACAAAAGAGGCCTGCTACCGAAGGTATCTACACTCATCCAGCAACAGCGGCAGCGGTGACGCCGATTGCCTTCATGCCTGGAAGTTAATCTCTCGACAACTTGCGCAGGAACTGCTACCATCGTGCACGAGCTGCGCACATCTACCGAAGACACCCCCCGGCCGTCAGGAACGAGGAAACGCCCTCGACGGATTCCTACAAAAGAGGCCTGCTACTGAAGGAATCTACACTCACCCAGCAGCAGCGGCAGCGGTGACGCCGATTGCCTTCATGCCTGGAAGTTAATCTCTCGACAACTTGCGCGGGAACTGCTACCATCGTGCACGAGCTGCGCACATCTACCGAAGACACCCCCCGGCCGTCAGGAACGAGGAAACGCCCTCGACGGATCCCTACAAAAGAGGCCTGCTACCGAAGGAATCTACACTCACCCAGCAGCAGCGGCAGCGGTGACGCCGATTGCCTTCATGCCTGGAAGTTAACCTCTCGACAACTTGCGCAGGAATTGCTACCATCGTGCACGAGCTGCGCACATCTACCGAAGACACCCCCCGGCCGTCAGGAACGAGCAAACGCCCTCGACGGATTCCCACAAAAGAGGCCTGCTACCGAAGGAATCTACACTCACCCAGCAGCAGCGGCAGCGGTGACGCCGATTGCCTTCATGCCTGGAAGTTAATCTCTCGACAACTTGCGCAGGAATTGCTACCATCGTGCACGAGCTGCGCACATCTACCGAAGACACCCCCCGGCCGTCAGGAACGAGCAAACGCCCTCGACGGATTCCTACAAAAGAGGCCTGCTACCGAAGGAATCTACACTCACCCAGCAACAGCGGCAGCGGTGACGCCGATTGCCTTCATGCCTGGAAGTTAATCTCTCGACAACTTGCGCAGGAATTGCTACCATCGTGCACGAGCTGCGCACATCTACCGAAGACACCCCCCGGCCGTCAGGAACGAGCAAACGCCCTCGACGGATTCCTACAAAAGAGGCCTGCTACCGAAGGAATCTACACTCACCCAGCAGCAGCGGCAGCGGTGACGCCGATTGCCTTCATACCTGGAAGTTAATCTCTCGACAACTTGCGCAGGAATTGCTACCATCGTGCACGAGCTGCGCACATCTACCGAAGACACCCCCCGGCCGTCAGGAACGAGCAAACGCCCTCGACGGATTCCTACAAAAGAGGCCTGCTACCGAAGGAATCTACACTCACCCAGCAACAGCGGCAGCGGTGACGCCGATTGCCTTCATGCCTGGAAGTTAATCTCTCGACAACTTGCGCAGGAATTGCTACCATCGTGCACGAGCTGCGCACATCTACCGAAGACACCCCCCGGCCGTCAGGAACGAGCAAACGCCCTCGACGGATTCCTACAAAAGAGGCCAGCTACCGAAGGAATCTACACTCACCCAGCAGCAGCGGCAGCGGTGACGCCGATTGCCTTCATGCCTGGAAGTTAATCTCTCGACAACTTGCGCAGGAATTGCTACCATCGTGCACGAGCTGCGCACATCTACCGAAGACACCCCCCGGCCGTCAGGAACGAGGAAACGCCCTCGACGGATTCCTACAAAAGAGGCCTGCTACCGAAGGAATCTACACTCACCCAGCAGCAGCGGCAGCGGTGACGCCGATTGCCTTCATGCCTGGAAGTTAATCTCTCGACAACTTGCGCAGGAATTGCTACCATCGTGCACGAGCTGCGCACATCTACCGAAGACACCCCCCGGCCGTCAGGAACGAGCAAACGCCCTCGACGGATTCCTACAAAAGAGGCCTGCTACCGAAGGAATCTACACTCACCCAGCAGCAGCGGCAGCGGTGACGCCGATTGCCTTCATGCCTGGAAGTTAATCTCTCGACAACTTGCGCAGGAATTGCTACCATCGTGCACGAGCTGCGCACATCTACCGAAGACACCCCCCGGCCGTCAGGAACGAGCAAACGCCCTCGACGGATTCCTACAAAAGAGGCCTGCTACCGAAGGAATCTACACTCAACCAGCAGCAGCGGCAGCGGTGACGCCGATTGCCTTCATGCCTGGAAGTTAATCTCTCGACAACTTGCGCAGGAATTGCTACCATCGTGCACGAGCTGCGCACATCTACCGAAGACACCCCCCGGCCGTCAGGAACGAGCAAACGCCCTCGACGGATTCCTACAAAAGAGGCCTGCTACCGAAGGAATCTACACTCACCCAGCAACAGCGGCAGCGGTGACGCCGATTGCCTTCATGCCTGGAAGTTAATCTCTCGACAACTTGCGCAGGAATTGCTACCATCGTGCACGAGCTGCGCACATCTACCGAAGACACCCCCCGGCCGTCAGGAACGAGGAAACGCCCTCGACGGATTCCTACAAAAGAGGCCTGCTACCGAAGGAATCTACACTCACCCAGCAGCAGCGGCAGCGGTGACGCCGATTGCCTTCATGCCTGGAAGTTAATCTCTCGACAACTTGCGCAGGAATTGCTACCATCGTGCACGAGCTGCGCACATCTACCGAAGACACCCCCCGGCCGTCAGGAACGAGCAAACGCCCTCGACGGATTCCCACAAAAGAGGCCTGCTACCGAAGGAATCTACACTCACCCAGCAGCAGCGGCAGCGGTGACGCCGATTGCCTTCATGCCTGGAAGTTAATCTCTCGACAACTTGCGCAGGAATTGCTACCATCTTGCACGAGCTGCGCACATCTACCGAAGACACCCCCCGGCCGTCAGGAACGAGCAAACGCCATCGACGGATTCCTACAAAAGAGGCCTGCTACCGAAGGAATCTACACTCACCCAGCAACAGCGGCAGCGGTGACGCCGATTGCCTTCATGCCTGGAAGTTAATCTCTCGACAACTTGCGCAGGAATTGCTACCATCGTGCACGAGCTGCGCACATCTACCGAAGACACCCCCCGGCCGTCAGGAACGAGGAAACGCCCTCGACGGATTCCTACAAAAGAGGCCTGCTACCGAAGGAATCTACACTCACCCAGCAGCAGCGGCAGCGGTGACGCCGATTGCCTTCATGCCTGGAAGTTAATCTCTCGACAACTTGCGCAGGAATTGCTACCATCGTGCACGAGCTGCGCACATCTACCGAAGACACCCCCCGGCCGTCAGGAACGAGCGAACGCCCTCGACGGATTCCTACAAAAGAGGCCTGCTACCGAAGGAATCTACACTCACCCAGCAGCAGCGGCAGCGGTGACGCCGATTGCCTTCATGCCTGGAAGTTAATCTCTCGACAACTTGCGCAGGAATTGCTACCATCGTGCACGAGCTGCGCACATCTACCGAAGACACCCCCCGGCCGTCAGGAACGAGCAAACGCCCTCGACGGATTCCTACAAAAGAGGCCTGCTACCGAAGGAATCTACACTCACCCAGCAGCAGCGGCAGCGGTGACGCCGATTGCCTTCATGCCTGGAAGTTAATCTCTCGACAACTTGCGCAGGAACTGCTACCATCGTGCACGAGCTGCGCACATCTACCGAAGACACCCCCCGGCCGTCAGGAACGAGGAAACGCCCTCGACGGATTCCTACAAAAGAGGCCTGATACCGGAGGAATCTACACTCACCCAGCAGCAGCGGCAGCGGTGACGCCGATTGCCTTCATGCCTGGAAGTTAATCTCTCGACAACTTGCGCAGGAATTGCTACCATCGTGCACGAGCTGCGCACATCTACCGAAGACACCCCCCGGCCGTCAGGAACGAGCAAACGCCCTCGACGGATTCCTACAAAAGAGGCCTGCTACCGAAGGAATCTACACTCACCCAGCAGCAGCGGCAGCGGTGACGCCGATTGCCTTCATGCCTGGAAGTTAATCTCTCGACAACTTGCGCAGGAATTGCTACCATCGTGCACGAGCTGCGCACATCTACCGAAGACACCCCCCGGCCGTCAGGAACGAGCAAACGCCCTCGACGGATTCCTACAAAAGAGGCCTGCTACCGAAGGAATCTACACTCACCCAGCAGCAGCGGCAGCGGTGACGCCGATTGCCTTCATGCCTGGAAGTTAATCTCTCGACAACTTGCGCAGGAATTGCTACCATCGTGCACGAGCTGCGCACATCTACCGAAGACACCCCCCGGCCGTCAGGAACGAGCAAACGCCCTCGACGGATTCCTACAAAAGAGGCCTGCTACCGAAGGAATCTACACTCACCCAGCAACAGCGGCAGCGGTGACGCCGATTGCCTTCATGCCTGGAAGTTAATCTCTCGACAACTTGCGCAGGAATTGCTACCATCGTGCACGAGCTGCGCACATCTACCGAAGACACCCCCCGGCCGTCAGGAACGAGGAAACGCCCTCGACGGATTCCTACAAAAGAGGCCTGCTACCGAAGGAATCTACACTCACCCAGCAGCAGCGGCAGCGGTGACGCCGATTGCCTTCATGCCTGGAAGTTAATCTCTCGACAACTTGCGCAGGAATTGCTACCATCGTGCACGAGCTGCGCACATCTACCGAAGACACCCCCCGGCCGTCAGGAACGAGGAAACGCCCTCGACGGATTCCTACAAAAGAGGCCTGCTACCGAAGGAATCTACACTCACCCAGCAGCAGCGGCAGCGGTGACGCCGATTGCCTTCATGCCTGGAAGTTAATCTCTCGACAACTTGCGCAGGAATTGCTACCATCGTGCACGAGCTGCGCACATCTACCGAAGACACCCCCCGGCCGTCAGGAACGAGCAAACGCCCTCGACGGATTCCTACAAAAGAGGCCTGCTACCGAAGGAATCTACACTCACCCAGCAGCAGCGGCAGCGGTGACGCCGATTGCCTTCATGCCTGGAAGTTAATCTCTCGACAACTTGCGCAGGAACTGCTACCATCGTGCACGAGCTGCGCACATCTACCGAAGACACCCCCCGGCCGTCAGGAACGAGGAAACGCCCTCGACGGATTCCTACAAAAGAGGCCTGCTACCGGAGGAATCTACACTCACCCAGCAGCAGCGGCAGCGGTGACGCCGATTGCCTTCATGCCTGGAAGTTAATCTCTCGACAACTTGCGCAGGAATTGCTACCATCGTGCACGAGCTGCGCACATCTACCGAAGACACCCCCCGGCCGTCAGGAACGAGCAAACGCCCTCGACGGATTCCTACAAAAGAGGCCTGCTACCGAAGGAATCTACCCTCACCCAGCAGCAGCGGCAGCGGTGACGCCGATTGCCTTCATGCCTGGAAGTTAATCTCTCGACAACTTGCGCAGGAATTGCTACCATCGTGCACGAGCTGCGCACATCTACCGAAGACACCCCCCGGCCGTCAGGAACGAGCAAACGCCCTCGACGGATTCCTACAAAAGAGGCCTGCTACCGAAGGAATCTACACTCACCCAGCAGCAGCGGCAGCGGTGACGCCGATTGCCTTCATGCCTGGAAGTTAATCTCTCGACAACTTGCGCAGGAATTGCTATTATCGTGCACGAGCTGCGCACATCTACCGAAGACACCCCCCGGCCGTCAGGAACGAGCAAACGCCCTCGACGGATTCCTACAAAAGAGGCCTGCTACCGAAGGAATCTACACTCACCCAGCAGCAGCGGCAGCGGTGACGCCGATTGCCTTCATGCCTGGAAGTTAATCTCTCGACAACTTGCGCAGGAATTGCTACCATCGTGCACGAGCTGCGCACATCTACCGAAGACACCCCCCGGCCGTCAGGAACGAGCAAACGCCCTCGACGGATTCCTACAAAAGAGGCCTGCTACCGAAGGAATCTACACTCACCCAGCAACAGCGGCAGCGGTGACGCCGATTGCCTTCATGCCTGGAAGTTAATCTCTCGACAACTTGCGCAGGAATTGCTACCATCGTGCACGAGCTGCGCACATCTACCGAAGACACCCCCCGGCCGTCAGGAACGAGGAAACGCCCTCGACGGATTCCTACAAAAGAGGCCTGCTACCGAAGGAATCTACACTCACCCAGCAGCAGCGGCAGCGGTGACGCCGATTGCCTTCATGCCTGGAAGTTAATCTCTCGACAACTTGCGCAGGAATTGCTACCATCGTGCACGAGCTGCGCACATCTACCGAAGACACCCCCCGGCCGTCAGGAACGAGGAAACGCCCTCGACGGATTCCTACAAAAGAGGCCTGCTACCGAAGGAATCTACACTCACCCAGCAACAGCGGCAGCGGTGACGCCGATTGCCTTCATGCCTGGAAGTTAATCTCTCGACAACTTGCGCAGGAATTGCTACCATCGTGCACGAGCTGCGCACATCTACCGAAGACACCCCCCGGCCGTCAGGAACGAGCAAACGCCCTCGACGGATTCCTACAAAAGAGGCCTGCTACCGAAGGAATCTACACTCACCCAGCAGCAGCGGCAGCGGTGACGCCGATTGCCTTCATGCCTGGAAGTTAATCTCTCGACAACTTGCGCAGGAATTGCTACCATCGTGCACGAGCTGCGCACATCTACCGAAGACACCCCCCGGCCGTCAGGAACGAGCAAACGCCCTCGACGGATTCCTACAAAAGAGGCCTGCTACCGAAGGAATCTACACTCACCCAGCAGCAGCGGCAGCGGTGACGCCGATTGCCTTCATGCCTGGAAGTTAATCTCTCGACAACTTGCGCAGGAATTGCTACCATCGTGCACGAGCTGCGCACATCTACCGAAGACACCCCCCGGCCGTCCGGAACGAGCAAACGCCCTCGACGGATTCCTACAAAAGAGGCCTGCTACCGAAGGAATCTACACTCACCCAGCAGCAGCGGCAGCGGTGACGCCGATTGCCTTCATGCCTGGAAGTTAATCTCTCGACAACTTGCGCAGGAATTGCTACCATCGTGCACGAGCTGCGCACATCTACCGAAGACACCCCCCGGCCGTCAGGAACGAGCAAACGCCCTCGACGGATTCCTACAAAAGAGGCCTGCTACCGAAGGAATCTACACTCACCCAGCAGCAGCGGCAGCGGTGACGCCGATTGCCTTCATGCCTGGAAGTTAATCTCTCGACAACTTGCGCAGGAACTGCTACCATCGTGCACGAGCTGCGCACATCTACCGAAGACACCCCCCGGCCGTCAGGAACGAGGAAACGCCCTCGACGGATTCCTACAAAAGAGGCCTGCTACCGAAGGAATCTACACTCACCCAGCAGCAGCGGCAGCGGTGACGCCGACTGCCTTCATGCCTGGAAGTTAATCTCTCGACATCTTGCGCAGGAATTGCTACCATCGTGCACGAGCTGCGCACATCTACCGAAGACACCCCCCGGCCGTCAGGAACGAGGAAACGCCCTCGACGGATTCCTACAAAAGAGGCCTGCTACCGAAGGAATCTACACTCACCCAGCAACAGCGGCAGCGGTGACGCCGATTGCCTTCATGCCTGGAAGTTAATCTCTCGACAACTTGCGCAGGAATTGCTACCGTCGTGCACGAGCTGCGCACATCTACCGAAGACACCCCCCGGCCGTCAGGAACGAGGAAACGCCCTCGACGGATTCCTACAAAAGAGGCCTGCTACCGAAGGAATCTACACTCACCCAGCAGCAGCGGCAGCGGTGACGCCGATTGCCTTCATGCCTGGAAGTTAATCTCTCGACAACTTGCGCAGGAATTGCTACCATCGTGCACGAGCTGCGCACATCTACCGAAGACACCCCCCGGCCGTCCGGAACGAGCAAACGCCCTCGACGGATTCCTACAAAAGAGGCCTGCTACCGAAGGAATCTACACTCACCCAGCAGCAGCGGCAGCGGTGACGCCGATTGCCTTCATGCCTGGAAGTTAATCTCTCGACAACTTGCGCAGGAACTGCTACCATCGTGCACGAGCTGCGCACATCTACCGAAGACACCCCCCGGCCGTCAGGAACGAGGAAACGCCCTCGACGGATTCCTACAAAAGAGGCCTGCTACCGAAGGAATCTACACTCACCCAGCAGCAGCGGCAGCGGTGACGCCGATTGCCTTCATGCCTGGAAGTTAATCTCTCGACAACTTGCGCAGGAATTGCTACCATCGTGCACGAGCTGCGCACATCTACCGAAGACACCCCCCGGCCGTCAGGAACGAGCAAACGCCCTTGACGGATTCCTACAAAAGAGGCCTGCTACCGAAGGAATCTACACTCACCCAGCAACAGCGGCAGCGGTGACGCCGATTGCCTTCATGCCTGGAAGTTAATCTCTCGACAACTTGCGCAGGAACTGCTACCATCGTGCACGAGCTGCGCACATCTACCGAAGACACCCCCCGGCCGTCAGGAACGAGGAAACGCCCTCGACGGATTCCTACAAAAGAGGCCTGCTACCGAAGGAATCTACACTCACCCAGCAGCAGCGGCAGCGGTGACGCCGATTGCCTTCATGCCTGGAAGTTAATCTCTCGACAACTTGCGCAGGAACTGCTACCATCGTGCACGAGCTGCGCACATCTACCGAAGACACCCCCTGGCCGTCAGGAACGAGGAAACGCCCTCGACGGATTCCTACAAAAGAGGCCTGCTACCGAAGGAATCTACACTCACCCAGCAGCAGCGGCAGCGGTGACGCCGATTGCCTTCATGCCTGGAAGTTAATCTCTCGACAACTTGCGCAGGAATTGCTACCATCGTGCACGAGCTGCGCACATCTACCGAAGACACCCCCCGGCCGTCAGGAACGAGCAAACGCCCTCGACGGATTCCCACAAAAGAGGCCTGCTACCGAAGGAATCTACACTCACCCAGCAGCAGCGGCAGCGGTGACGCCGATTGCCTTCATGCCTGGAAGTTAATCTCTCGACAACTTGCGCAGGAATTGCTACCATCGTGCACGAGCTGCGCACAACTACCGAAGACACCCCCCGGCCGTCAGGAACGAGCAAACGCCCTCGACGGATTCCTACAAAAGAGGCCTGCTACCGAAGGAATCTACACTCACCCAGCAACAGCGGCAGCGGTGACGCCGATTGCCTTCATGCCTGGAAGTTAATCTCTCGACAACTTGCGCAGGAATTGCTACCATCGTGCACGAGCTGCGCACATCTACCGAAGACACCCCCCGGCCGTCAGGAACGAGGAAACGCCCTCGACGGATTCCTACAAAAGAGGCCTGCTACCGAAGGAATCTACACTCACCCAGCAGCAGCGGCAGCGGTGACGCCGATTGCCTTCATGCCTGGAAGTTAATCTCTCGACAACTTGCGCAGGAATTGCTACCATCGTGCACGAGCTGCGCACATCTACCGAAGACACCCCCCGGCCGTCAGGAACGAGCAAACGCCCTCGACGGATTCCTACAAAAGAGGCCTGCTACCGAAGGAATCTACACTCACCCAGCAGCAGCGGCAGCGGTGACGCCGATTGCCTTCATGCCTGGAAGTTAATCTCTCGACAACTTGCGCAGGAATTGCTACCATCGTGCACGAGCTGCGCACATCTACCGAAGACACCCCCCGGCCGTCAGGAACGAGCAAACGCCCTCGACGGATTCCTACAAAAGAGGCCTGCTACCGAAGGAATCTACACTCACCCAGCAGCAGCGGCAGCGGTGACGCCGATTGCCTTCATGCCTGGAAGTTAATCTCTCGACAACTTGCGCAGGAATTGCTACCATCGTGCACGAGCTGCGCACATCTACCGAAGACACCCCCCGGCCGTCAGGAACGAGCAAACGCCCTCGACGGATTCCTACAAAAGAGGCCTGCTACCGAAGGAATCTACACTCACCCAGCAGCAGCGGCAGCGGTGACGCCGATTGCCTTCATGCCTGGAAGTTATTCTCTCGACAACTTGCGCAGGAATTGCTACCATCGTGCACGAGCTGCGCACATCTACCGAAGACACCCCCCGGCCGTCAGGAACGAGCAAACGCCCTCGACGGATTCCTACAAAAGAGGCCTGCTACCGAAGGAATCTACACTCACCCAGCAGCAGCGGCAGCGGTGACGCCGATTGCCTTCATGCCTGGAAGTTAATCTCTCGACAACTTGCGCAGGAATTGCTACCATCGTGCACGAGCTGCGCACATCTACCGAAGACACCCCCCGGCCGTCAGGAACGAGCGAACGCCCTCGACGGATTCCTACAAAAGAGGCCTGCTACCGAAGGAATCTACACTCACCCAGCAGCAGCGGCAGCGGTGACGCCGATTGCCTTCATGCCTGGAAGTTAATCTCTCGACAACTTGCGCAGGAATTGCTACCATCGTGCACGAGCTGCGCACATCTACCGAAGACACCCCCCGGCCGTCAGGAACGAGCAAACGCCCTCGACGGATTCCTACAAAAGAGGCCTGCTACCGAAGGAATCTACACTCACTCAGCAGCAGCGGCAGCGGTGACGCCGATTGCCTTCATGCCTGGAAGTTAATCTCTCGACAACTTGCGCAGGAACTGCTACCATCGTGCACGAGCTGCGCTTATCTACCGAAGACACCCCCCGGCCGTCAGGAACGAGGAAACGCCCTCGACGGATTCCTACAAAAGAGGCCTGCTACCGAAGGAATCTACACTCACCCAGCAGCAGCGGCAGCGGTGACGCCGATTGCCTTCATGCCTGGAAGTTAATCTCTCGACAACTTGCGCAGGAATTGCTACCATCGTGCACGAGCTGCGCACATCTACCGAAGACACCCCCCGGCCGTCAGGAACGAGCAAACGCCCTCGACGGATTCCTACAAAAGAGGCCTGCTACCGAAGGAATCTACACTCACCCAGCAGCAGCGGCAGCGGTGACGCCGATTGCCTTCATGCCTGGAAGTTAATCTCTCGACAACTTGCGCAGGAATTGCTACCATCGTGCACGAGCTGCGCACATCTACCGAAGACACCCCCCGGCCGTCAGGAACGAGCAAACGCCCTCGACGGATTCCTACAAAAGAGGCCTGCTACCGAAGGAATCTACACTCACCCAGCAACAGCGGCAGCGGTGACGCCGATTGCCTTCATGCCTGGAAGTTAATATCTCGACAACTTGCGCAGGAATTGCTACCATCGTGCACGAGCTGCGCACATCTACCGAAGACACCCCCCGGCCGTCAGGAACGAGGAAACGCCCTCGACGGATTCCTACAAAAGAGGCCTGCTACCGAAGGAATCTACACTCACCCAGCAACAGCGGCAGCGGTGACGCCGATTGCCTTCATGCCTGGAAGTTAATCTCTCGACAACTTGCGCAGGAATTGCTACCATCGTGCACGAGCTGCGCACATCTACCGAAGACACCCCCCGGCCGTCAGGCACGAGCAAACGCCCTCGACGGATTCCTACAAAAGAGGCCTGCTACCGAAGGAATCTACACTCACCCAGCAGCAGCGGCAGCGGTGACGCCGATTGCCTTCATGCCTGGAAGTTAATCTCTCGACAACTTGCGCAGGAATTGCTACCATCGTGCACGAGCTGCGCACATCTACCGAAGACACCCCCCGGCCGTCAGGAACGAGCAAACGCCCTCGACGGATTCCTACAAAAGAGGCCTGCTACCGAAGGAATCTACACTCACCCAGCAGCAGCGGCAGCGGTGACGCCGATTGCCTTCATGCCTGGAAGTTAATCTCTCGACAACTTGCGCAGGAATTGCTACCATCGTGCACGAGCTGCGCACATCTACCGAAGACACCCCCCGGCCGTCCGGAACGAGCAAACGCCCTCGACGGATTCCTACAAAAGAGGCCTGCTACCGAAGGAATCTACACTCACCCAGCAGCAGCGGCAGCGGTGACGCCGATTGCCTTCATGCCTGGAAGTTAATTTCTCGACAACTTGCGCAGGAATTGCTACCATCGTGCACGAGCTGCGCACATCTACCGAAGACACCCCCCGGCCGTCAGGAACGAGCAAACGCCCTCGACGGATTCCTACAAAAGAGGCCTGCTACCGAAGGAATCTACACTCACCCAGCAGCAGCGGCAGCGGTGACGCCGATTGCCTTCATGCCTGGAAGTTAATCTCTCGACAACTTGCGCAGGAATTGCTACCATCGTGCACGAGCTGCGCACATCTACCGAAGACACCCCCCGGCCGTCAGGAACGAGCAAACGCCCTCGACGGATTCCTACAAAAGAGGCCTGCTACCGAAGGAATCTACACTCACCCAGCAGCAGCGGCAGCGGTGACGCCGATTGCCTTCATGCCTGGAAGTTAATCTCTCGACAACTTGCGCAGGAATTGCTACCATCGTGCACGAGCTGCGCACATCTACCGAAGACACCCCCCGGCCGTCAGGAACGAGCAAACGCCCTCGACGGATTCCTACAAAAGAGGCCTGCTACCGAAGGAATCTACACTCACCCAGCAGCAGCGGCAGCGGTGACGCCGATTGCCTTCATGCCTGGAAGTTAATCTCTCGACAACTTGCGCAGGAATTGCTACCATCGTGCACGAGCTGCGCACATCTACCGAAGACACCCCCCGGCCGTCCGGAACGAGCAAACGCCCTCGACGGATTCCTACAAAAGAGGCCTGCTACCGAAGGAATCTACACTCACCCAGCAGCAGCGGCAGCGGTGACGCCGATTGCCTTCATGCCTGGAAGTTAATCTCTCGACATCTTGCGCAGGAATTGCTACCATCGTGCACGAGCTGCGCACATCTACCGAAGACACCCCCCGGCCGTCAGGAACGAGGAAACGCCCTCGACGGATTCCTACAAAAGAGGCCTGCTACCGAAGGAATCTACACTCACCCAGCAACAGCGGCAGCGGTGACGCCGATTGCCTTCATGTCTGGAAGTTAATCTCTCGACAACTTGCGCAGGAATTGCTACCATCGTGCACGAGCTGCGCACATCTACCGATGACACCCCCCGGCCGTCAGGAACGAGGAAACGCCCTCGACGGATTCCTACAAAAGAGGCCTGCTACCGAAGGAATCTACACTCACCCAGCAGCAGCGGCAGCGGTGACGCCGATTGCCTTCATGCCTGGAAGTTAATCTCTCGACAACTTGCGCAGGAATTGCTACCATCGTGCACGAGCTGCGCACATCTACCGAAGACACCCCCCGGCCGTCAGGAACGAGGAAACGCCCTCGACGGATTCCTACAAAAGAGGCCTGCTACCGAAGGAATCTACACTCACCCAGCAGCAGCGGCAGCGGTGACGCCGATTGCCATCATGCCTGGAAGTTAATCTCTCGACAACTTGCGCAGGAATTGCTACCATCGTGCACGAGCTGCGCACATCTACCGAAGACACCCCCCGGCCGTCAGGAACGAGCAAACGCCCTCGACGGATTCCTACAAAAGAGGCCTGCTACCGAAGGAATCTACACTCACCCAGCAGCAGCGGCAGCGGTGACGCCGATTGCCTTCATGCCTGGAAGTTAATCTCTCGACAACTTGCGCAGGAACTGCTACCATCGTGCACGAGCTGCGCACATCTACCGAAGACACCCCCCGGCCGTCAGGAACGAGGAAACGCCCTCGACGGATTCCTACAAAAGAGGCCTGCTACCGGAGGAATCTACACTCACCCAGCAGCAGCGGCAGCGGTGACGCCGATTGCCTTCATGCCTGGAAGTTAATCTCTCGACAACTTGCGCAGGAATTGCTACCATCGTGCACGAGCTGCGCACATCTACCGAAGACACCCCCCGGCCGTCAGGAACGAGCAAACGCCCTCGACGGATTCCTACAAAAGAGGCCTGCTACCGAAGGAATCTACCCTCACCCAGCAGCAGCGGCAGCGGTGACGCCGATTGCCTTCATGCCTGGAAGTTAATCTCTCGACAACTTGCGCAGGAATTGCTACCATCGTGCACGAGCTGCGCACATCTACCGAAGACACCCCCCGGCCGTCAGGAACGAGCAAACGCCCTCGACGGATTCCTACAAAAGAGGCCTGCTACCGAAGGAATCTACACTCACCCAGCAGCAGCGGCAGCGGTGACGCCGATTGCCTTCATGCCTGGAAGTTAATCTCTCGACAACTTGCGCAGGAATTGCTATTATCGTGCACGAGCTGCGCACATCTACCGAAGACACCCCCCGGCCGTCAGGAACGAGCAAACGCCCTCGACGGATTCCTACAAAAGAGGCCTGCTACCGAAGGAATCTACACTCACCCAGCAGCAGCGGCAGCGGTGACGCCGATTGCCTTCATGGCTGGAAGTTAATCTCTCGACAACTTGCGCAGGAATTGCTACCATCGTGCACGAGCTGCGCACATCTACCGAAGACACCCCCCGGCCGTCAGGAACGAGCAAACGCCCTCGACGGATTCCTACAAAAGAGGCCTGCTACCGAAGGAATCTACACTCACCCAGCAACAGCGGCAGCGGTGACGCCGATTGCCTTCATGCCTGGAAGTTAATCTCTCGACAACTTGCGCAGGAATTGCTACCATCGTGCACGAGCTGCGCACATCTACCGAAGACACCCCCCGGCCGTCAGGAACGAGGAAACGCCCTCGACGGATTCCTACAAAAGAGGCCTGCTACCGAAGGAATCTACACTCACCCAGCAGCAGCGGCAGCGGTGACGCCGATTGCCTTCATGCCTGGAAGTTAATCTCTCGACAACTTGCGCAGGAATTGCTACCATCGTGCACGAGCTGCGCACATCTACCGAAGACACCCCCCGGCCGTCAGGAACGAGCAAACGCCCTCGACGGATTCCTACAAAAGAGGCCTGCTACCGAAGGAATCTACACTCACCCAGCAACAGCGGCAGCGGTGACGCCGATTGCCTTCATGCCTGGAAGTTAATCTCTCGACAACTTGCGCAGGAATTGCTACCATCGTGCACGAGCTGCGCACATCTACCGAAGACACCCCCCGGCCGTCAGGAACGAGCAAACGCCCTCGACGGATTCCTACAAAAGAGGCCTGCTACCGAAGGAATCTACACTCACCCAGCAGCAGCGGCAGCGGTGACGCCGATTGCCTTCATGCCTGGAAGTTAATCTCTCGACAACTTGCGCAGGAATTGCTACCATCGTGCACGAGCTGCGCACATCTACCGAAGACACCCCCCGGCCGTCAGGAACGAGCAAACGCCCTCGACGGATTCCTACAAAAGAGGCCTGCTACCGAAGGAATCTACACTCACCCAGCAGCAGCGGCAGCGGTGACGCCGATTGCCTTCATGCCTGGAAGTTAATCTCTCGACAACTTGCGCAGGAATTGCTACCATCGTGCACGAGCTGCGCACATCTACCGAAGACACCCCCCGGCCGTCCGGAACGAGCAAACGCCCTCGACGGATTCCTACAAAAGAGGCCTGCTACCGAAGGAATCTACACTCACCCAGCAGCAGCGGCAGCGGTGACGCCGATTGCCTTCATGCCTGGAAGTTAATCTCTCGACAACTTGCGCAGGAATTGCTACCATCGTGCACGAGCTGCGCACATCTACCGAAGACACCCCCCGGCCGTCAGGAACGAGCAAACGCCCTCGACGGATTCCTACAAAAGAGGCCTGCTACCGAAGGAATCTACACTCACCCAGCAGCAGCGGCAGCGGTGACGCCGATTGCCTTCATGCCTGGAAGTTAATCTCTCGACAACTTGCGCAGGAACTGCTACCATCGTGCACGAGCTGCGCACATCTACCGAAGACACCCCCCGGCCGTCAGGAACGAGGAAACGCCCTCGACGGATTCCTACAAAAGAGGCCTGCTACCGAAGGAATCTACACTCACCCAGCAGCAGCGGCAGCGGTGACGCCGATTGCCTTCATGCCTGGAAGTTAATCTCTCGACATCTTGCGCAGGAATTGCTACCATCGTGCACGAGCTGCGCACATCTACCGAAGACACCCCCCGGCCGTCAGGAACGAGGAAACGCCCTCGACGGATTCCTACAAAAGAGGCCTGCTACCGAAGGAATCTACACTCACCCAGCAACAGCGGCAGCGGTGACGCCGATTGCCTTCATGCCTGGAAGTTAATCTCTCGACAACTTGCGCAGGAATTGCTACCATCGTGCACGAGCTGCGCACATCTACCGAAGACACCCCCCGGCCGTCAGGAACGAGGAAACGCCCACCCTCGACGGATTCCTACAAAAGAGGCCTGCTACCGAAGGAATCTACACTCACCCAGCAGCAGCGGCAGCGGTGACGCCGATTGCCTTCATGCCTGGAAGTTAATCTCTCGACAACTTGCGCAGGAATTGCTACCATCGTGCACGAGCTGCGCACATCTACCGAAGACACCCCCCGGCCGTCCGGAACGAGCAAACGCCCTCGACGGATTCCTACAAAAGAGGCCTGCTACCGAAGGAATCTACACTCACCCAGCAGCAGCGGCAGCGGTGACGCCGATTGCCTTCATGCCTGGAAGTTAATCTCTCGACAACTTGCGCAGGAACTGCTACCATCGTGCACGAGCTGCGCACATCTACCGAAGACACCCCCCGGCCGTCAGGAACGAGGAAACGCCCTCGACGGATTCCTACAAAAGAGGCCTGCTACCGAAGGAATCTACACTCACCCAGCAGCAGCGGCAGCGGTGACGCCGATTGCCTTCATGCCTGGAAGTTAATCTCTCGACAACTTGCGCAGGAATTGCTACCATCGTGCACGAGCTGCGCACATCTACCGAAGACACCCCCCGGCCGTCAGGAACGAGCAAACGCCCTCGACGGATTCCTACAAAAGAGGCCTGCTACCGAAGGAATCTACACTCACCCAGCAACAGCGGCAGCGGTGACGCCGATTGCCTTCATGCCTGGAAGTTAATCTCTCGACAACTTGCGCAGGAACTGCTACCATCGTGCACGAGCTGCGCACATCTACCGAAGACACCCCCCGGCCGTCAGGAACGAGGAAACGCCCTCGACGGATTCCTACAAAAGAGGCCTGCTACCGAAGGAATCTACACTCACCCAGCAGCAGCGGCAGCGGTGACGCCGATTGCCTTCATGCCTGGAAGTTAATCTCTCGACAACTTGCGCAGGAACTGCTACCATCGTGCACGAGCTGCGCACATCTACCGAAGACACCCCCCGGCCGTCAGGAACGAGCAAACGCCCTCGACGGATTCCCACAAAAGAGGCCTGCTACCGAAGGAATCTACACTCACCCAGCAGCAGCGGCAGCGGTGACGCCGATTGCCTTCATGCCTGGAAGTTAATCTCTCGACAACTTGCGCAGGAATTGCTACCATCGTGCACGAGCTGCGCACATCTACCGAAGACACCCCCCGGCCGTCAGGAACGAGCAAACGCCCTCGACGGATTCCTACAAAAGAGGCCTGCTACCGAAGGAATCTACACTCACCCAGCAACAGCAGCAGCGGTGACGCCGATTGCCTTCATGCCTGGAAGTTAATCTCTCGACAACTTGCGCAGGAACTGCTACCATCGTGCACGAGCTGCGCACATCTACCGAAGACACCCCCCGGCCGTCAGGAACGAGCAAACGCCCTCGACGGATTCCTACAAAAGAGGCCTGCTACCGAAGGAATCTACACTCACCCAGCAGCAGCGGCAGCGGTGACGCCGATTGCCTTCATGCCTGGAAGTTAATCTCTCGACAACTTGCGCAGGAATTGCTACCATCGTGCACGAGCTGCGCACATCTACCGAAGACACCCCCCGGCCGTCAGGAACGAGCAAACGCCCTCGACGGATTCCTACAAAAGAGGCCTGCTACCGAAGGAATCTACACTCACCCAGCAGCAGCGGCAGCGGTGACGCCGATTGCCTTCATGCCTGGAAGTTAATCTCTCGACAACTTGCGCAGGAATTGCTACCATCGTGCACGAGCTGCGCACATCTACCGAAGACACCCCCCGGCCGTCAGGAACGAGCAAACGCCCTCGACGGATTCCTACAAAAGAGGCCTGCTACCGAAGGAATCTACACTCACCCAGCAGCAGCGGCAGCGGTGACGCCGATTGCCTTCATGCCTGGAAGTTAATCTCTCGACAACTTGCGCAGGAATTGCTACCATCGTGCACGAGCTGCGCACATCTACCGAAGACACCCCCCGGCCGTCCGGAACGAGCAAACGCCCTCGACGGATTCCTACAAAAGAGGCCTGCTACCGAAGGAATCTACACTCACCCAGCAGCAGCGGCAGCGGTGACGCCGATTGCCTTTATGCCTGGAAGTTAATCTCTCGACAACTTGCGCAGGTTGGTCGACCCTTTTTGGACTGCTCTTGCTTAAGTTTTCCGTCAGTGGTGTATGGTGTCGGCCGCCGCTGCTGCTGTGTGCTGAGTGCATCAGTCTAAACAGTCTGAGTCTGAGTGCGTCAGGCTAAAAATGTCTGATGAATGTCCTTCATGTCATGAAAAACTTTCTGACGATGAAGTGTTCTTGTCGTGCGCGGAGTGTGAGTATAATTATCACATAGGCGCCTGCTCAGGAGTAAATCAGGCCAGCTACAAGAAAAAATCGGAGATCGCAAAAAAAAAACATGGAAGTGCGCCACTTGCAAAACTTCACAAGCCCGTGGTAGTAGTCAGGGCACAACAAAGCAGAAAGAGGCCGGCCTAGACTTGGCAAAAGAAATTGCTGACATACAGAGCAAGCTTGCTACTGTACTGGAAATGAAGTCGAAATTAGACAACATTGAGGCTATTATGACCACCGTGGGCTGCATTGAGAGCTCAGTAAAAGCAATGTCTGATAAATACGATGAAGTCCTCACGCGCATGGAAACTCAAAGTGCAGACATAACTGGCGCAAAGAAACGCATGGAAAAGCTTGAAGAAAAAGTTGATGACCAAGAAACAAAGAAACTGAGGCAAGAGATCAAAAATCTCGAGCAGTATAGCAGACAGCAGAATATGGAAATACATGGACTGCTTCAGCATACCGACGAAAAGCTTTTAGACAAAATTAACCTTCTGGCCGATGAACTTAAGATTGCTCGACTTTCCGAGGCCGACGTTGAGGCAGTGCATCGACTTCCACTCAGGGGCGATAAAGACGCTTCGGAAAGGATAGCACCTGTGCTAGTTCGCTTTTCATCTCGTGTGATTAGGGACAAGTGGCTAAGCAAGAAGAATGAGCTGAAGGACAAACAGTCAAAGATATTCTTAAACGAGAACCTTACAGCCCAAAATAAGGACTTGTTGTGGAGAATGAAGTCGAAGGCGAAAGAAAAGGAATACGAGTTTGCCTGGGTTAAGAACGGAAAGCTGTTTGTGCGTCGGGGCCCTCGTAGCAAGATTATCAGGATCGCTTCTGTCGATGATCTAGAGAAAACACGATAAGGATTCTGATGGGCCAAGAGTTGCTTACTTACTGGCTTTATGCCAATGACAAACTGCATTTCTAAAGGCGGCTATCATGACGCTGTTTCTTTCCGTGATTACAAGACTCGTTGTGCTAAGGCCTTTTCTGTCTGCCACCTAAATGCTCAATGCCTACGAACAAAAAAGGACGCATGGGATATGCTTCTTGACTCGTTAAATCATCGGTTTGACTTGTTCGCTTTCACTGAGACCTGGTTTTCCAATGAAATGAATGTTATTGAATTTAGCGGGTACAAACATACGTCAATTTTTCGTACTAATACAAGAGGCGGAGGCGCGACCGTTTATGTCAAGGAAAATTTAAGTTGCAGTGTTATCTCAAAATATTGCCGAATTAGTCCTCATTTTGAGACGGTTATGATAAAGTGCGAGAGCATAGTATGTGTGGTAGTATACCGACCTTCATCTGGAACACTGTCTATGTTTCTTGAATTTCTTGAAGAAATGTTGGAGTGCTGCATACAATATAGCTCATCGGTTGTTTTCCTTGGTGATTTCAATGTAGACATCCTTTGTCCTGATTTGAATAATCAAAAACTTACTGATGTGTTTCTTTTATACGGGTATGAAAATGTAATTTATGTACCATTAAGAGTAACAAACAATTCTGGAACCTTGTTAGATCTTTGTTTCACGAACTGTTGCTCAGCCGATATTGAATCTGGTGTTTTATTAGCGGACCTGAGCGACCATCTACCGATCTTTATTTTTCTAACACACCTTACACAACACACGGCGCGACCCTCGCGCACGTGGATTCAGTACACGGTTATTAATGAAGAAACAATTAAGATATTTGAAAGAATAACAGCGCAAACAAATTGGGATGACGTTTACTGTTCAGAGGACCCAGTAATGGCGTACAATTTATTTTCAGAGAAAGTTGAGAACACTTCTAAACAATCATTTCCAGCATTATAATTCAGGAAAACTAGGAAAGTAAGAAAGCCGTGGATTAACAGAACACTTTTAAACAGAATCAAGGAACGTGATAGACTTTTCGCTCTATTTATCAGAACTAGAGCTCTGGACTACTTAAATCAATATAAGAAAATAAGAAACAAACTAGGACATGACATTAAAAAAGCGCGCCATTCCTACTACGAAAACAAGTTTGCAGGTGTCATCAACAACCCAAGAAAAATGTGGCAAACCGCAAACCATCTCATGTCAAATACTCAGAAGAAAGAACTCAAGGAATTGAATATTGAAGGCACAACTTATACGGGAACCTCGCTAGCAAATAAATTCAACAAACACTTCCTAAACGCAGGAGCATTTAATACGAACAACGCGGATAGCTCTAACCTTGACTGCAAATCATATATGGGTTCGGCTGTTGCGTGTTCAATCTATTTGACTCCTACTACAGAGGCAGAAATATTTACGCTACTAAAAAAGCTAAGTAACAGTAGTGCTTGCGGAGTGGATAACTTGAAAGCGCAACCAATAAAATTAGTTGCACATCTATTTAGCCGCCCTTTGTCGCATATATGCAATTTGTTCCTAAGTTCGGGTGTCTTTCCTGATAAACTGAAAATCGCAAGAGTATCAGTTGTTCATAAAGGAGGTGATAAATGTAGCCTTAATAACTACAGACCTATCTCTGTCTTGCCAATCTTTTCTAAAATAATAGAACAAGTTATAAATACACGCCTTCTAAACCACTTCCAGCAAAACGACGTCATAGTAGAACAACAGTATGGGTTCCAAAAATGTAAGTCAACGGAGACGGCCCTTCTATATATTAAAGATCAAATAATAGATAACGTTGAGCATAAATTGTACACAGTAGGATTTTTTCTTGATTTCAAAAAAGCATTCGACTCTATCAAACATGAAATCTTACTGCAAAAGTTACCCAACTACGGAATTAGAGGCGTTGCTCTCGACTTAATTAAGAGTTACCTGTCAAACAGATTTCAGTACACAGCGGTAGGCAAAGCGCAGTCAGATATTGGTGTTATCGCATATGGGATACCACAAGGGTCTATACTTGGTCCATTATTGTTTCTGTTATATATCAATGATATTATAAATATTCCACTAACCCCGCAAATTATCCTGTATGCTGATGACACTAACGCCTTTTTTTCTGGTGCGAATATTGTAGATATTGAGAGGCAGGCGAATGTCTGGCTGTGTAACCTATCGATATGGCTCGACGTAAATAAACTAGCCCTAAACACGAACAAAACAAAATATATTGTATTTCGACCAAAAAATAAATGCATGTCAGACATTCTTCTGCGCTTCGGCAATGAACAGATCGAACGCGTTGCATCACATAAATTTCTAGGTGTAATCTTTCAGGAACACCTAAACTGGTCTGCACATGTCGCAAAAGTCCGTACAGATATCTCAAGAACGATTGGGCTCACCTATAAACTAAAGGATTTGCTACCACCATGGGTAAAAAAGCAATTGTATGATGCTCTAATACACTCCCGTCTGCACTACTGTCTTCTTGTATGGGGTACGACCACAAAAACAAATTTAGAAAACCTACATGTAATACAAAAACATTTTCTGCGCCAAATAGAAAATGTCCCACGCCGAACTCATACAGCACCGTTATTCCAAAAACACCGAATCCTGACTATCACAAACATCCTATGTAAAAAACTAGCAGTAGCTATATACACTCAAATCAAACAGAATGCATCATCGTTCACAGAGAACTATCTTCATAAAGAACACATGTACAATCTCCGGCATACCATTTATAACCGAGACAGGATTCGTACAAACTACGGAACACAAAAGTTAACATATCAGATTCCTGACTTCTTGAATAAGCACGCCATGGTTATGAATATTATTACTGACAGTTCTTCAGCTCTAGCCTTTAACAGAAACATTAACACATTTTTTCTTAGCACACAATTTTGACTATTTCCTTTTTTTTTCTGGGTTCCAAGTAGACACCAGATGGTTTTTGTTGTGAATGTTTTATTGTTCCCGCTTGTTTATTTTCTCTGCCTATTACTGCATGCGATTTATTATGGCTGTTTGTTTCCTCGCAGTATGACTTAGCCCTGCATGCTATGCTGTATTAATGTGTTCCTTTTATGTTGATCGAAACTTTGTTCAACGATGTGACTGTACCTGCTGTTGAGTGATGTGTTTGGGAAGGAGGGAAGGGGGCCGACACTGAGTCAGGCATTAATTTGCCTTTATGTCTGCCTCCTAGGCACCTATTACTGCTGCCTGAATAAAATGACTTTGACTTTGACATGAGCAAAAACCAGACGTAGACCGTAACAGATATCGAGGGCAATGTGACTAACAATGTAGATATTGTATTCAAAGACACCGAAGATCTGTACGTAAATCTCTGCAGTTGGGGACATAGTAAATATGCTAAAGACCGTCAGTGCTAAGGAGGAATTTCACACCCCACAAATAACGCAACCGAAATAAAGAAAGCTTTGCAACCAATGCAGGAGAAAAACATGGGTTGGGCGCCATAAAGTGATTGAAGTTTTTTAAGGACAGTGAGAACATTGTGCTAGAAACATTTCCACAAGGTAGAACATGAATAATTTTAGTGTTTTGTGAAGTAGCACGCATGATTATTTCTACAGGCTTTTTTTCATGTAATGCATTTGGAAGCAGAATTGCGAATGCCGAAGCGCCCTCGAGGACAGTATCATATGCAATTTATTTTGTTGTTCTGTTTTGTTATTGAAAACTATGCCGAAAAGAAAGTAATCATTTGAAAATGCGAAAAAAAAACAAAGCACAAAGCAACAATACTTCGGTGTTTCAACCATAAGTGTAATACAAGATGAAAAGGAAAAACGCCAAACTTTTTGTTGGAACCTAACCATACCTCATATGTTGCTTTTATGTATGAGCATCACGATGGCTCTCTCGCGATCTGCTACAAAAAACTGGGACGAAAGCGTACACCCAGGACTTTTTCAGCAGAATACGCGTGCTTTAGGTTTCAAATGCTTATACTTTTCTTACTCCACACCCGATGAAGCCCTACAATATTCAATACATTATAAATTTTAAAGCAGAAGATTAAAACTTAATTATATCCAGGGACAACCAAGTATTGTAGTAGAACAACATTATTGCGTTGACTATACTTTTTTTTTTAAAGGCCAAGGTGCGTTCTTGACTGCACGGGGTCATTCTGCTGCTTTTTGAAGTTCAAGTTGCTGGTGAAAGATAGGCTTGATGTGCTAGCTGAGATAGGTTACGTAAGAGTCAGAGCTAGGCGGCCCTTTTTGCGATGAGATTGCGGAATATGTTAGGACATGCTTCCCCATATCGCACTTCATAGCCTAACTCACACCTGTAATGAAAGTACCGCCCTCTCTGAACGGATGTTTTTGTCTATACAAGAACGTAAAGCTTTTAGACTTTTGTCCGCGAAGAAAAGGCGCCGGTACTTTCTATGGCGCTTCTTGCAAATGCAGTTCCACGTCCTTTCCGCCTTGCTGCCATCCTACGGAGCTAGCTTTACTACGAGCTCATCCCTTGCACAGGGAGCTCGCAAACTTTCACGGTATAATTTATTTGGGCACAAATAGTAAAAAGTCAACAAAAGAGGCCCGAAGTATGCAATTCCGCAATCTCAGCTTTGGCATTTTCTGTTGATTGGAGCTGTTACGCTATATATCGTGGGGCTAAAAGAAATGTTCCCTTCGTTCTGAATAAAATTTGTGTCTCATACTTGTTTTCGGCACATTACGCTCACGCACAAATAAAGGATGCTTAAATGCTTTCTGTTAGCAAGCCTGAATAAAGGTTGGTATTGATTGACCTTAACAATTTTCTGCCTGTATTGCACCATTCAAATCAGTCGTCTTTTGGTTGTTGTCATTTGTGGGACATACATATTAAAGCCAATGATGAGAAGCTAGACGGAGCGATTAATTAACAGCACTTATAACTTATCTTCTAAATACATATAAGGACCATTGCAGTTCAGAAATATAAAAATGTTAGGATGTGCTGGTGGGGATTTGTATTTTGCAGCTCTGAGTACTAAGGTGAAACTGATGTGAAAAAGTTGTATAATTTCCAAAAAAACACGACAGAAAAAACGTTGGCCAACCGAATCTTGAAAATGATGTTGAAGTTAACAGAAGTAAATCTGATGAGGCCTGCAGTTTTTTCCTTATATCGTGTCTGCTTTGAGAATTGCTTCTTATCGTGATCTTCCGGTTTCCGGTCACATGATGACCGAGCTTATGATTACCGGTGGTCTGGTAAGAGAAGCTTACGCTATAAAAGTGCCATTTGGAAATGAACTCATGACAAACATTGCTTTGTGTAAGATTCCCAAGCCGTGAATCTCACTCGTTACGTGCTTCAGTGGAGAACAAATCATTTGGGCGGAGAGGCGGCACTTTTGAATTGTCATTTTTCTATTCAAATTTCTATAAACGTCACCTACAACATTGCTCATAAGTCTTTACACCACAAGGTGTTCCTTTCAGCTGTGAAGCTCGCCAAAATACGCAAGGCCAAAGTTCGAGTTATCTGGACCCCCCCGCCCCCCCCCCCCCCTCTCAATCAGGGAATGTATTCTCATACCGGACTGACCATTATTTTGGAAAATGCGCGACTTCAGTTTTCTGTAGTTAGCCACAGAGAACCAGGACTATTGCTCATGTTTTACATACGATATTATGTGGTGAAAAGCGTTCTTACCGCGTGTGTGTCGTTTTAAACACCCTAAATTCTATGTAGAACTACCCTCCATTGCTCTTATCAGTGAAGAACGCTAGCAGCAACTTACTTTTACCTAGAATACCTGCACACACATGAGATGCCAACTTCGAAAACGGCGAGGACACTTATGGAGTCAAAACATCAAACGAGCAACCGGATTCATTCTCTGAATAGAGAGAAGAAAATTAATTTTTGACAAGGGCTCCAGAGTATAACATTATTTGATCTCGCCTTGAGGCCTATTTATTTCTTGTATGCGTCACCTCCTTCACCTATTTCAAACACTCAGCAATGTATCCGTTCCGCCTCTTCAACCCCTGGTTCCAGAGCCTTCGTAAACATTGGCCGCGAGGATGTGTGCTCTAGAGAAGAGAATGTGCGCCGCAACCAAATAAGGAAACGACAGACAAGCGCAGTTTGGTTGCTCAAGGGGAAGTGGCCCTCTGTTCTCGCTCTAGTCTGGATCCTTGAGTTCTCGATCGAACGACTTGGTGCATTGTTTACCGAAAGTTCGCAGCACCGATTTGCAGCAGTACTTTTGTTTCCTTAGGTATGTTTTGAGAAGTCTATGCTGCATGTTGATCTTTGCGTCTTAGTGGTCATTTGGCCCTCTGCTTTTCCGCAGTTTACACCATCCCCTCTTGCGGAGCGTTCCCTATTCTGCTAGGTAGAGTAAAGTCCCAAGCGAGCAAGAAATACTTTCCTGTACTATGCAAGTGGGGTGGGAGATTCTGTTTGCAGCTCGGTTTCTGTGAAGTTTTTTTTTTTCTGGGCGAAGGGTGAGGCAGGACGTTAGCCCTCTTGGGATATTATTGTGCAACCATGTTTTTGTTCGTGGTAATAGACAACGGCTGTGGCGAGACAATTGGAGCATATACATAGCAACAGAAGTATGAAAGCTTCATAATGAGTTTACATATATGATTGTTCCTCATAGGACTGCATATAATTTTTTTGTAGATCTACATGAACGAGTTTTTCTTAGTCCTCGAAGGACAGATTTTTGCGGTTGAATCTGCGTTAAGCATAGCGGCAGAAAGGCACTTGCTTTGGAACGGTTCCTTTGCCTTCAAGCTTCCGAAGAGCGCATGTATTTTGGCGCGAGGTAGACAAAATTTGTTTGGCAGCAGGGCCGAGGGTAACTGCTTATTCGCAACTCTAAAAGCTGTAATGAATATTAATTACGGTGGGCACCACTCATCAATTAAGAACAGGCTAATGGTAATAGTCAAAATTTACCTAAACTCAATATTAGCTAACCAGCCTACCATTAGCGCGTCTCAGCAATATCCTGGTACTCTACACCACTGATAATGTTATGCCGAAAAAAAAATCGCTCTTCTAACTGAAAATTTTTTCAAAATTTCAGAACGTCTAAGGGAAAGCACCAGGTTTTGATTAAATGCAGGCGTTTGGGCTCACATCAGAATTCAGAGAGAACTATCCAGCCACGCAAACATACAATAGTCACCAACTGCTGCTACCAGCACTGCATGTACAGATCAGCGTCGTGCTGGAATTTAAGATCGAGACATTGAATATATCTGTTCTCTGTTTTGAATGCCCTCCTCTTATTTTACGTCCTATGATGTAGGAAGAGGAAATTTCTGCGTGTTCGAAGAGAGGTGAATTAATGTTCATGATTAACCCACCTTCTGTGTAATAATGTGCATATTTTTGTCAATGCTAAAACAAATTGCCAGGCAGTGAATTTTTCACACATTTCAAAATGTATGGGCCCCATCACACTGCCAAAGCGGTTCTGGCATTTGCGTTGTTAGCTGGAGTTCGCGGGTTTTGTCCCAACCAACAACGCTGCATTTCTTTGAAATTTGAAATTATAAATTGGCCTCTGAAGAGAGATCAGTATGTCCCTTTCCAAGCCTTAGTTGGTAGAAACATCCCGACCGTTTTCTTCTACGAATTACCGTGAAGACCAATAGTACAGTGAAATAGAATAAGTGCAGCGGACGAGGGTTTCCGCAAGACCACGGCGTTATCATTTGTAGCTTTTTCCTTTCGATATCTTCAACTCGTAGCGCTGACAAAAATGCGTGGTATCGTCCCGTCCTTGGAGTGTTCGTGAGCGGTCGCAATTTTTCGCCTAATCTACTAACTTCCGGTTCGCCGCGTAAGGAAAATAAATATTGTGCCCTTTTATGCACGAGGCACACGATGGAACGCAACTTACCAATTCCCTTTCAGCGGACTCAAAAGTGGGCGCCTTCTGCGCCTGCGTGCCGTTCACCACAGGCGAAGTCCAGCGCACGCGCACCTGTGCATAATTCCCGCCCCGCGCTACACTGCCTCTTATAGTACACTGCACCACAGGTTTGTACTCACACATTAAAAATGGTTACGAAATAAAGATAAAAATTTGCGGTTAAACTCTAAGGCAAAAAAAAAAGAAACTGTCTATTCCTCTACTAAACTGTTTCAGTTGTTTTTGCCTCTCGTCACTAGTTCAGTCAAAACGGCGCTTTCATTATTTGGTATCGGCATTAGCTGCCGTGAACAGAAAACTAAGTGCACTCAGTGAGCGAAATTCCTTACATACCGTGGAGCAGTATATATTAATGTGCACGCAAGCAATTTATTGTGGGTATAATAAACTTACATTTTTGCTTGGCGCATAAGAGCCTTAGATGATTACGCGCCACTAAATAGAACAGAACACAACATATAAATTTATTTCAGAGAAAGCGAAACTATCTCTCGCTGAATGTGTGGTAGTTGTGCCTTAAAAAGCACAGCTTATTTCAATTTTCCCATTGCTTGACTTATTCGTTGCCATTTTATTTCTGCTTGCAGAAAAAGACAAAGGACTGCCACGGCAATCTCAGTGTAGAAGTGATTGTGAACGCCCTTATTTCGATAAATGAAGTTGCCACCCCGCCATTCTTAATCAGATGCTGGCTCCAGTAGAATTGCTGCTGAAAAAAAAAAGCATTATCTGTGAATATTTTTTCGCCATGTGATTGAATTTGATCTACGCTGCTAAAAGAAAAATTACGACTTTCGTCAAGAGCCCAGTGTGTACCTTTATTTGAAAATACTTAATGCCGATAGACAAATTCGCACAAAAAAAGACAAAAATTATATGCAAAGGAAAGGCCAGCATTTTCAAGAATTCTGCGGTTAGGTGCACTTTCCAAAAAAATTAACTGCGGTTTAACTAATTTTGAACTTGATTAGAGAGCGAAAGCAGTAGTGTATCAGGCAACAAGAAGCGGCTTGGCGTCTGTAACTTCAAATGCATTCCGGTCACTGGATAGGCACCGCGCCCACACTGCCACCCTGGCAGGTGGCAGTGCAATTTATGGTTGATCGCGAGAAGTTGCTCGCCCAATTGTTTTGTACTGCGTGTCTGCCACAACGTTGTCAGCGCAAATGCATGCAGCCCGCATTTCTCTCACCACCGCCACGTACCTCAAAGTGTGATGGAGACGCACACTGACCCTGGGAGCCAGTTATGCGCCTTTCGTTTCCTAAAAATGATCAGAGTCTAGAGCTTTGCCAACGCCAAAGCCAATGAACAATATGAACGCCGACGGGGCTAGCCGCAGCTCAGGTGCATCAGGTTTCGATGGAAGATGCTGCGGGTAGCTGGAACTTTTTCTTCCATTGTTATTTTATTAATAAATATCCCCTAAAAACAACAACGCCGACGACCTATATCTTCATTGCCGCGTTTCTACTACAACGTTGAGAATGCCAACGCATGCAGCGTACATCTGTCACTACCGCTACGTAGCCTAAAGCGCGACAGAGGTGTCCACTGTCCCAGAGGGACAGTTATGTGCTTTTCCTTTGCTTTGGAACCTCTCTGTCTTCATCGGTTTCGGCTCAGATCCAGAGCGGCTGGATGTCGCTGAAAGTCAAAGCGGCGTTGTCGGCGAAACTCGCGGAACACTGAGTAGTAAAGCTTTCGCTTTAATAAAGTGGCGTGAATTCAGCGGCGTTGAATAATATTAAATTGTCTCCCATCAAAATTGCAAGCCATTTCAGCTTACACTCAAGGCGCACAAGCAGTGTTTTCAACGACTGTATACGAATGTATTAACATAGACTTCAATATAGCTCTAAGGTGTTCAGTTCTTACGTTATCGAGCGAGTAGGTGGGGGTAGTGAAAAGCATTTATTCGATATTGGCATATACAGAGAGGTGCTCGGGAGCTTCCTCTAGTGGGAACGCTCCTTGCATGCTAGGTGTAGTCCCTAGTCTGGAACCCCATTGGTAGAAGCCGCAATCCGGGCACTCTGGACCAAGGCCCGCTGGGCCTGGAGGTCCGACCAGCCAAGCAGAGGCGCCTCTCAGTCTTTTCGGGAAGGGGGGCGGTTTGCGGAAAGCGCTATGTACTGCTGGCAGGCCCACAACGTTTGGTAGGTGTCAGCTACTTCTCCACAGTAAGCGCTGGAGTTCATTAGACGTTGCATCGCTCGTTTCAGCCACGTGGCGTTGTGGTATTTCGCCTTTCTTCATATTGGAACCGGAGCTCTGTAAAAGTGATGCTGCAAAGACGCGAAAAACATGCGCACGTGCTTTGTTTTTAAATTGCCTGTACCTTTTGGCCGAAGGCTTAGATGCAATTTACACTCCTTTGAGAATACACATCCACAATATGGAATGCCGAATTCAACCATTTATTTATGCGAGTTAATAATTGTTTTGTATTACCAGCACGCTCATAGCTCCTGTACTTGATATCAAAAATTTTCTCCCTGATCTTCACTTGCTTACAAATAAAAATAGTTTCTGTAACAACCACAACACGTAGGTTAAACAGCGCAGCCTAGATAGATGCTTAGCACGAAGCTTCTGGCTGGAAGTGCATCTGCGGCAGTCGGCCTGCCAAAGAACTGCAGAGTGCTGTCTGATAGAGCACACCCTAGGAAAACGGGTGTGCTTCAAAAACTGCACCTAGTACTTATCTTCGCTGCTCATTCGTTCCTCAGAGCGCGTTTGAGGTGTCCTCTGGGGACGAGACATAGTTTGCAGCAGCCTATACGGTGGCTGCCGCTAACGCAAGAAAGGGTCATCATGAACTCAATGGGTGATATACCGCTGTCCTCTATGAGACCTTAGTGGGTGGACGAGGTAGGGGCGAAATTGCATGTCACATTTATTGACCCTATTCAAACCGCTTCCAGCGCACGCCTCAATAATACAGAATAAATTATCCACACATAAACATGAATTTATAATGCACCGAGATGAACCGTAGTTGCAGAACCAGAAGAAGTGTGATTTGTTTCTTTAATATGGGAGGGACCAGCACGTATTAGTAATTGCCGGTAGCACCGATGGCGTAGAGGTGGAGCGTCCGCCTCACTTGCAAGAGGACTGGAGTTCGAATCCTGGTGCCGCGGAATTCTCCACCGGGTTTTAAAAAAATCCGCCTGTCGATGGAATTGCATAACCAGGCTTGGGGTGCGGCCGGCTTTCAGTGACCAGAACTAACTGCGCACTCCCTCACCAGGACAGGATTTGGCCACCTTAGTGTAGTGCTTGGCCACAACCTTCTATGAACAAACCAATTAACCCTCGGCCCTCAGCCCCAGCGGCTGCGGAGCAACTGACCTCGGCCGCGGTCAGACCTGTGACGCAGCGGAGGGTGCTAAGAATTTCTGTCTTCGGACAGGCCCCATTGGAATCTGAACCTGGCAACGTTTAAGGTTAGAACTTTATCTAGTGAGGCTAGCCTAGCAGGGCTGTTCGAGGAACTAGCGGGAATTACATCGGATGTCATAGGGCTTAGTGAAGTTACGAGGACTGGTAAAGCGGATACATTACTAAAGGACAGACATATACTGTGCAATCACGGATAAGCGGATAAAAAAGAACTAGGTGTGGGAGTCCTCATGAATCAGGACATAGTTGGCAACATAGAGGAGCTCTATAGCATTAACGAGATTGTAGCACCTATTGTAATTAAGCTGAATAGGAGGTACAAGCTGAAAGTGGCGCAGGCCTACGCGCCTACATCTAGCCATGATGACCAGACCGTTGAAAGCTTCTATGAAGACATGGAATCGGCAATGAATTAAGTAAAATAACACTACACTGTACCGATGGGCGACTTCAATGCGAAGGTGGGCAAGAAGCAGGTTTGCAACCAAGCGGTAGGTCGACTAAGTTATAGGTTCTAGAAACAGCAACGGAGAACATTAGTCGAATTTGCTGATAGAAATAATTTACAGATCATGAATATCTTCTTCCACAAACAAGAGAACAGGAAGTGAACATGGAAGAGCCCCAATGGTGAGACTAAAAATAAAATCGACTTCATACTGTGCGCTCAACCTGGAATCGTTCAGGATGTGGCCATTCTCGGAAAGGTGCGCTGTAGCGACCGCAAATTGGTAAGGTCTCGAACTAGCTTATACTTTGAAGAACCGAAAGAAGGTAGTGAAGAGAAGTCCAATAACGAGTTAGCGGTAGGAAGGAAAGTACAGGAATTCACGATATCGCTCCTGAACAGATATTCGGCTATAAAAGAGAAAGACGATCTTGATGTTGATTCAATGAACGATAATCTGTCAGCGGTCAGTACGGAGTGCACAGTAGATGTAGGCGGTAGGACGGTTCAGCAGGATACCGGCAAGCTATCTCAGGTGACGAAATATCGGATTAAGAAACGCCAAAGCATTAGGGCGTCTAACCCTGCCGACAGGATGGAACTGGAAGAGCTATCGAAGATACTACATGAGCGCAATGTAGCCGACATAAGGGAGTTTAATATGGAGAGAATCGAGCGTGCTCTAAAGAACTGAGGTAGCTTAAAAGCGGTCAAGAGGAAACTATGCATAGGTAAAAACCAGATATATGGGTTAAGAGACAAGAAGGGAACGTCATTATCAATATAGATAAGATATTTGAGTAACCAAAGAGTTCTACACAAATCTGCGCAGTACCAAAATATTCATAACGTTAATGAGAAAGACGGTAGCGCACAGTAATGCGTCATCCCGCCAGTAACGAAAGATGAAGTAAAGAAAGCCTTAGGAGGAATTGAAAGGGGAAAAGCACCTGAGGAGGATCAGATAACAGCAGATCTGTTGAAGGACGGATGTGAGATCGTGCTATAAAAACTAGCAATCCTCTATAGGCAATGCCTTATGACTTCGACCGTACCAGAAGCTTGGAAGAAAGCAAACATTATCTTAATTCATAAAAAAGGAGACGCCAAGGACGCGAAAAATTATAGACCAATCAGCTTACTATCCGCTGCCTATAAGGTATTTACTAAGGTAATCGGTGATAGTTTCAGGGCAACCCTAGACATTAATTAACCAAATGATCAGGCAGGCTCGTAAAGGATATTCCACAATCGATCATATTCACATTATCAATAAGACGATAAAGAAATGCGCAGAATGCAACCAACCTCTATATATAGTCTTCATTGATTACGGGAAAGCATTCGACTCAGTGGAAACCTTTGCCATCATACAGGCATTGCGTATTTATCGTGTAGAAAAGCCTTATGTCGAAATACTGGAAGGTATATATAGCAACTGCACAGCTACCATAGTCCTCCATAAAGTCAGCAATAAACTTCCAATAAGGAAGGGCGTCCGGCAAGGAGACGCGATCTCGCCAATGCTATTCAACGCCTGTTTTTACAGGAGGTATTCGGAGACCTGAATTAAGAACAGTTGGGGATAAGAGTTAATGAAGAATGGCTAAATAAAGTGCGATTCGCTGATCAGATTGCCTTGCTGAAGCACTCAGAAGGTGAACTGCAAATCATGATCAATAAGTTAGAGATGCAGAGCAGAACATTGGGTCTAAAAATAAATATGCAGAAAACCAAAGTAATGTTGAACAGTGTAGCAAGGGAATAGCTGTTCACTATTGGCAGCGAGAGGCTGGAAGTGGTAAATAAATACGTGTGCTTAGGGAAGATAGTGACAGCTGATCCGAATCATGAGAGGGAAACAACTAGAAGAATAAGAATAGGGTGAAGCGCATATGGCAGGTTCTCTCAGATCCTGAATGACAGTATAGGAATATCCCTCAAGAGAAAAGTGTGCAAACGGTGTATCTTACCAGCACTCACCTACGGTGCGGAAACGTGGAGGCTAACGAACGGGGTTCAGCTTAAGTTAAGGACAACGCACCGAGCCATGGAAAGAAAAATGATAGGTGTAACGTAGAGACCGAAAGCGGGGAGAGTAGGTGAGGGAACAAGCACGGGTTAATGACATCGTAGTTTAAATCTAGTAGTGCGCTTGGGCAGGATTTGTAATGCAAATGCACGATCACCGCTGGTCCTTAAGGGTAACGGAGTGGATTTCAAGAGAACGCAAGCGTAGCAGAGGGCGGGAGAAGGTTACGTGGGCGGATGAGATTAGGAAGTTTGCAGCCAATGGGTTGGATGCAGCTGGCAATGGACAGGGTTAATTGTAGTGACTTGGGAGATGCCTTTTCTTTGCAGTTGGTGTAACTAGGCTCGTGATGATGATGATGTTCCTTTCACAATTTCAGTAATAGTTCACCGTCATTAGTTCTCTAATCTATGTCGTATTTTCGCACTGCCTGCTCCTCAAATTCCTTGATTTGTATGAAATATCTTTAAATTGTGTGCCTTACAGTCCACGGCGTAATTGTTCCAACATTCTACTCGTATAGTTATCGTGGGATTCATTCGCCTGGACGCCTTGGACGTGAAGGTGTGTGTAGAACATGGCAGGTGAAGCAGGCCCTGCAATAGGTGAAAATTTCTGTAATCCATTACTTTGTAAAACATTGCATTTGAAATTTCGAATGTAGAAACGCCGTTCTTATCCTAACTGAGCCTGGTGTTATATTGCGTGCTAACGCCATAGCGCCCTTCCAAATTATATCGGAATAAAGGTTAATCTAAACGACGTCTCCCATTCTAGAAGCCCATTTCATCTCCTAACGCAGTACAGCTTTTTTGTAAGGGCAAAATCAAAAGAATTTCTCGTTGTGTAGAGAAATGCGGAAGGCAGTAAACACCGTTTCGATACACTCAGTGCAATGAATGTGCTGCAGGTCTGCACCGAAAGCTTCGATTTATTGGAAAATTAGTACTAAAGAACCTTTCCTTTCTTGTCAAGGTATCGTGGAGCTGAAGCTTATACATTGAAGCACAAGGCAATTCTCTGAGCTTAGCATCAGATAGCGTTGTATTTGGAATAATTTTTTTTCAGATCTGCAGCTAGCAGTTACCCGCACTTGTTTTCGGAACTTGCCGGAGAGACGCACCCTTTTATTTCTTCACTGTTGCTTCCAGTGCTCTGACAGTGGCCGTTTATACGGTACTCAGGCAGTGCACACAACTACCTCCTCTTCATTGCACTCAATATCGTCATGCGCTAGTGACACTGATGTTGAACAGGACTCACCTGTTTTTTTTTTTTTGTCTGGAAGTTGCATATATGTGTTATAGAATATTTGGGATCGGCTCGGCAAAGTGTGTCTGTTGGTCTGTAAGTTGAAGAATCTTTATCAAATATTCTCGCTAATTTCAAGATGCATCATTAATTTGCCGTGTTTTCTCAAATTGCTTCAGGTCCAAAAATTGCCGTCTAGACGTGTTAGGTGTAGACTAGGTCCGTGCAGAAATGCATGTTTACTGCACCGAGTTTTGTAGGCGTGACCGAGAGCGACAGTTGTCGGTATACAAACCTTTATGCATCCGTTTTATTGCTCTTGTCTTTGGTGCCGTTCTACAGTAAAAAGTCCATGTAATCAACAAGAACTTCAAGTGAACATCGCCTAGCGCTAAAATTTTTCTTGCGCTGCTCCATGGGGTTCGTAAAGCTCGAGTTGCACTTAATGCTGGAGACGCCATTTAAACGTTTTTGCTTCCTTTTCCTTTATTGGCCGCTGCTTGCGAAGGCGATCCTTGTTTTCTCTTTCCTTTGTTTTCGTCTTCGCGGCATTCTTCGTTTCTCACATTTGCTTTTTTTGCCGTGAACGCGTCGTAATGCTGAAGCTGACGGCACCCTTCCTCACCTCACTCTTGAAGAAGCCATCATGCATTCCACTGGCGTCGGCGGAGTTGGTGCTCGACTCTGCCACCATCGTCGTAACTGCGCGAGACGCATATTTCACCTTCCTTTGTTTCGACTCCCTTCTATATGAACGTCGTGGCACTGGTTTTATGCGAATGGTGCGCAGATCTTCGTTCTGCCAGACACCAGAACTCAGGTTTCTGTTTGGCGCTTTTCGTGTTTTGCACTGTGCGTTTCTCCCCGTCATGCCATCAAAATTAAAACTCCGAAATCATGCACACAACAAAAAAAAACGATCACGAACGCTGTTGCTCTTCGCGCTTAATCTGACGCCACACAATATCAAATGCCCAAAGTCGTTAAACTTGCCGACACTGAGCGCGGTTTTTATACAGAGGGAAGGGTTCGAGAGAGTTTAAACAGTAGTGAGATGTAGTTTTTAAGAGAATGTTGAATATCCGATGAACTGCGCTCGTATAATCAAGTGATCGTCACTGCTGAAAAACACATATACTGCGCCGCCATCTAAATTTAAGTAATCAAACACTTAAAGTTGGTGATGGGAAGTGCTTTTTTTTGCACCATAAGATTCATAAAAACAGCGTAAAACCTGATAAAATATTAAAAAAAGCTATGACTTGAAATTCAGCGTGCTTGATTACCCTTGTGAGACCAGTTTCAGCGGACAAGTGTTCGACATCATGTGGCCGTTTAACTTTGTCGCAATTAGATGATCCTACTCATTGGTTGCCACTTTCAATACGTCCAGCGCTGATGGTCTTTCAGGAGAAGTATACAAGTCCTTTAAGTCGTTCTTGTGTCTTGTTTGACTGTGCGGATATCTAGCTTCTGCCGCATTCATTCACAAAACGACACATTGTGTTAGATTCAATAAGCAGTGATAAAAACAAAAATTGTCCTATTTGGACGCCTATGCCCATATTACGCTATGAAATGCAGACAAAACTTTTTGCGAAAACATTATCCAATCGGCTGCAGTTTGCTGTGTCGAATATTGTTCTAGATGAACAAAGACAAGGCTTGAGGGCCCGTTCCATTAAAATTAACGAAAAGATGGTCCCAAAAGTCTTGCAGTTTTTCATGACACCCAGGGACAACTGGCAATGCTTTAAAATTACTTCGCGAAGGCCTTTGATCAGGTCCGTCATATTTTTTTCTTGTCACCCTTAAAATACGCGTGTGTTTCCTCAGTTCTGTGCAAATAAATCCGTTTTTGCTTTCAAACAATGGTGTTTGTTATTGGCACTTCTGCTTTTCCGCTACTTAGAGCACCTGTGTTTGAGCATTTTGCAGAGAACAACCGCCGATGTTTCTGCATCATTTATCATCAGCTCGAAGTACTAGGGTATTCAGATTATCTATTTTCTAATCCTGGAACATTACTTCTCTCGTTGAGCCAAATTCTCTCGCCGACATCAAAATCCCCTGACAGGCATGTGTGGCTGAATCGCGGCCTGAGAATAAAGTCATCACCCCCCACCCCCTCCTGGTTCAGTAGGCCATCACAAGGCAGGGGTAGATCGAGAAAGGCGGGTCGACCTTCATGGTGAATGGAAACAGGTTTGAGGGAGCCCTTTCTCCTCCCTGCGGTGCTACGTAATGCTCTCTCAGCTGGATAGCAAAGCAGACTGAGCTCAAGATGGGAGCGACTGAATCCTGGCCGGCAAATATGAAGTGCTGAGAGCTACTTCGAAAGGAAAAGAAAGTACCGGGGCTTACTTTCGGAAATGCAGTTATATGCTTAAGGGCAGAAGTTCAGTCGAGATTAGAAGTAAATCAGAGAGCGTTCGGAAGATTAGCACTACGTGCTCACGGCAAAACGACAGGCGAGACTGTACAGGGGGATATGGCCTGGGCATCGTTCGAAGCACTGGAAGCTTAGAGTAAAATATTATATAAAGAAGGCCTGAGAAAATTGGACGATAGCAGCAGGGCAAGTAAAGTATTTAAATACTTATACAGAAAGAGCGCTAGTTCAAAATATCAGAAAAGGACTAGCAAACTAACCAGTAAGTACGCAGGACACAAGGAAAGAGAACGATTTTAAACAACACGTACAAAACGCAGAAGGTAGAAACTGCATTAATTAAAAAGAAAAGAAACATAGTGTATAACTATATCGATGCTAGAAAAGGCATATCAGGAAGGAATCTTTCTATGATAACTCAAGAGGCTGTGCCTCAGTATGTGAAGCCAGATCACGGTATATTAGAATGCACAGCTGCAAAAAGGTTGGTTCGTGGTTTAACGTCGCAAAGCGACTCAGGCTATGAGGGACGCCGTAGTGAAGGGCTCCGGAAATTTCGACCCCCTAGCGCTCTTTTATGTCCTCTGACATCGCACCGCACATGGGCCTCTAGAATTTCGCCTCCATCGAAATTCGACCTTCCCGGCCGGGATCGAACCCCCGTCTTTCGGCCCGGAAGCCGAGCGCCATAACCCCTGAGCCACCGCGACAGCTCAGCTGCAGAAAGAAATTTAACGAAGGAGATGACACATGGGCTGTGTGTGGCAAATCTTTAGAAACAATTAAAACACTCATACTCGAATGTTATGGTTCCTATCCAGATGCTAGTGCAAGCATAGTCACTCTTCCTGAAGCCCTAGGGTTTAGAGGTAACAATGGTCATGTACATTAGTCTGCGGTGGAAGTTAGCAAAAAGGCGATTGGAAGATTTCTGGCTCAAAAACACATAGGTAACAAGTGTAGGAATGAAAACGTATATAAAGAAAATGGTGGCAACTACCACCACTTCGTTTCAAAGGGTCCGCTACTATCTTGCATCCATCAATCCAGCACTGGTCGAGTGCACCGTACGGACAGACGTTTAGAGGTACAAGTACACAGTGGCGTGTCAGCTCTGCGAGATAAGCTTGGAAATACGATGCCCACTGTAGTATTGTTCTAAACGCCGCTTATGGAGACTTTATTGCCGGACTTTCAATCGCTCGTATCTTCGTCAGGGAAGGAAGCAAAGCATTGCCAGAGCCGGCAATTCACTGCGGAAGAATACGAGCCCATCACAACGTAGCGAAACGTGCGCAGCTGCAGCGAAACGACGTTCATAGCCCTAGACTCCGACGACTCAGCGACATAACAACAGGCATAAATGATTCCGCATTTACACACAAAAGAATTTCTTAGGTGCCCAAATATTTTTTTCTGCACAGACAAGTCCAGGACGGATCATGTTATTTTGAATTAACAGTTTTTCCACATCAGATGTTAAAAATCTTGCGGCGTGTGTTTCGGATTATGCTGGTTTATAGCAGCTGAATATTCAATTCAATTCATTTTATTTTACCAGAAGTTTGGAAGGATATCTGGGATAAAAGCAGTGAAATCACAGCTTGACATGGCCCAGACAACCTCTAAAGGACAGTGCCGACATAGTTATTAACAATAGTTAAGAAAAACAATGGAAAGATCAAGAATAGCACATACTATACAATATTAACTTTGAGTAGTAATCGATTACAAACAAGCTTAGTTTATAAATAATATCAAAAATAACCCAAGAATACATCATACATACATATTTGAATAAAACTGTAGATATGTACAATCATAACTGAAATCAAGATAGCATACAGGTACGATAAATAATAGGTCAATGAAGCAAACATATATGAGAAACGCGACTACTAATAGTTTGGAAAAAAATTCTTGAAGCTGTTTAAATGAAATTATCTTGGCATATTAATGCTGATTCTGTGTTTGTGGGAGGTTGTGCTTCAATCACTGAAATTTGTAGATTTTGCGGAAATGCGGAATATGCCATAATTCAGTACTACGAGTATTTATAACTGTGTTTTTTTTTGGGTGTAAGGCTTGCAGTTTGTACCAAAAAATTCTTCTGCTCAGTAGTGGAGAAGACGAAAGAACGCAAAATACAGAAATCATATATGTTATTAGCTCTGAGGATTTTGTATGAGGGAAATAGCATTTGGGTCGAGTGCAGGAACGAAACGTTGGCAATATAGCAAACGGCTCTTTTTTGAAGCGCAGGTATTTTTTGAATGTTTCTTTTTGTTTTGGTAAGCCAAATAAGGCTATAGTAATTTAAATGAGATGAAAATAGAGCCTAATATATTTGCAGCTTAACTTTCGTAGGGAGAAGTGTTCTGCAACGAGACAGTGCTCCAGTTCTTGCAGAGTTTTCTACAGAGGCTATGGACTTGCGAATCCCAGCTAAGATGAGATGAAAAAATAACTCCTCGGATCTTATGTTCATGTAAAATATCAATTCGTTGTCCAGCATATTTAACAATATGGAGAAATTTAATTGGCTTGTTTCTTGCCCTGGAAATAACTGCTTTAGTTTTTTTTGCGTTAACTTTTAGTTTATTCGACTGTTTAGTTTATATGCCGGTGTGGCATGGGTACTTTTGACGCCCAGGCACACTGACGTGCCAGTTCGCGCGCAAAGGCACAGTGAAACTTATTTGAAAGGTAGAACACCTTCTGCACCGCGCTATGGCAGGGGATACGTCTGTACTAGTCGGTCAATACTTAGCCATCGCCACTGCACCGTCACTGAAATGTGTCTAGCGTCAGCAGTAAGTTTTATAAGGGCACGCTGTCGGGCTAGTTAATGATGCATTATGTAAAGAAATTAGCTCGAAAAACAAAGACAACGGAAGACGAAAATCATCTCATGTGTCTCTTTTGTTTTGCTTTCTCTTTGTATTTCGCGCTAGTTTAAAATAAGACTATACTTCATATTGCAAATTATTGCTTTATAATTACTTCTTTTACAGTATCTCTAATTTTTTTCGGAGTTGTACCTTTCAGCCAATGAACCGTTGTTTTGTTTTCTGGCCGGTCTGCGCAGGTTAGCTTTATTTAGTGCATTTTTATGTGCGTCGAGCTGTTTGGTAATGTATGTTTTTGAAACACTTTTCTTCTTGATACTGATATTTTGTTAATTCTTACAGACTAATTAGGTAATGCTTGGGCCGCACTGAGTGCATTTTCTAAAATTTGTTGCCAGCTTTATTATTGGAAGTTTAAGCACGAAGTCTATTTTGCTGCAGGCTAATTCGCAGAGGGTTTTCAGCAGTTATATTTTCATTGAAGCGAAACTTTTCTCGTCACTCATTTAGCGTTCAAGGTACTTTGGACTCTTAGGCAGTGATGCACAGTCTCTGTCAAAAGTAGCCAGGCTCGTGGTTGCGCTTGTGAGCCATGTAGTAGGGCATTTGCCACACCCCTCTCGAGCACAACTTCTATGCCAAGGAGAACGCAAATTGTTCACCTTTTTGCCCTTGTGCGGGGCTCCGATACTAGACTGAGAAGCAAACCAGGCTGGCTAGTTGCTTTCAGCAACGATGGTACTGGCACGGGCAGAAAAAAATTTAAGTTTCATTCTGTGCCAAGATTTCCTTCTATAAGTTGCATACGAATAAATTGGCCGCGGAGACATGACTTCAGAAAAGGGCATATTTGTGTCGTCAATTGATTGCCGGCTTTCTGAAGGTCGAGAAAAAACTGAGCATTACTTAACTAATTGAAAACACACAATTATATTCTGGGATGTTGGCAGCGGACCATACGGAATTGAACTAACTTGACTTCCCGTATTGCGACATTTTCAAGGCGTAGATTATGCTCATTAATACATTTATACCATTATTTTGATTACGCTGTAGACATCATGGACCACTGCAATTACAGGTCGACCCTGTCTATTTGTTGTTTTGGCGTAATGTAATTCCTCCCAAATTTTGTTTGTTTCTGTGCATTGTGGGACTAGGCAGTGTTGTGATCGGAGGCCCCGACAGCGGGAACACACGAGCCCGGAGGCGCCATCGAACTATGTTTGACCAAAGGTGCTGTCGTCCTGAGAAGAGGATTAGGAACGGCTCCTGGCGACGGTGAGTTTTGACGAAAGGCCTCTCATCCCTTCGTCCGGAGCATGGAATGCGGCATTCCTCCCGAACTGCGCCCTCACGTGGACCGGCAGAAAGACCCAAACAAAGGCGCCGGACCCGCCTCGCTCGCTTGCACCTGCGCGGCCAGACAAAGCGGGGGCGGACACGGCTGATTCATCTTACCCTCTGGAATTCACTGGAACCGTCAGGACGCATGTTTCTCACGGAGGGGATCACCGCCTGCAATGCAAACGACCTTATGCACCTGGTCAACCCGTCGGAAACAGCATTCCAGGACCTCAAGACGCCAAGATTCCTTATCGCCTGTGCATGTGTTTGTGAGGGCGGAGCGGTCACGGGGTTTGGGAAGAGACTATGAAGAGTGTGTCTGCTCATTGGACGCTGGATCAGCCACCGGTTTCCCTAGCTAGGTGCCTAGGGAATATCCACTGTATTTAAGCCGCGATTTGGCTGGTTTCACGGCGCTTCATCTCTGACTTTTGGTCGCCCTGGTTCTGTTGTAAATATGTAAATAAACCTTCAAGTTTACCAACCCTCCTGAAGGCTTCCCTCCGTCGTCTGCAGAGTTCATCGTCATGCGGTGAAGACCTCGGTCCCGATACCCAAGCATATCAACTGGTTGGAAGCGGTGGGATGGTCTGCACCTGGTCCTGACTCTGGTATGGTTCAAAGGGGTTATTGTTAGTGCATGCCTTTGTCTCGTGTTATAACCTGAGGATTAAGCAAAATATTTAGAAGTATTAACTTTATAATGACCTTTTAAAAGCTGGAAGAAAAACTTTAACCGACAAACACGATTGCGCTCGACAACTGGGGGTAACCCAATTCGCCTCACGGGCTCACACACAGATGCACGGCCATATGAGTTAAAAATAAATTTAACTACTTTTTGCATTATTCGCTCTAATTTCTGAATGTTTGTTACTGTGAAAGGGTCTCCAGATGATTACAGCATATTCTATTAATGGACGGTTGAGGGAATTGTATGCCAATACACGAACACTTGGTGTGGATGACTTTAATGAGCGCCTGAAGAATAAGAGTTTCCCCATTGAATTTACTACGACAGCGTCTACGTGTTTTAACCACGAATGGTTGTTAGTAATCCATAGGCCCAAATATTTATACTCTGACACCTCCAATAATGGTATGTTGTTAGTACCGCACACAAAATAAAGATGTATTTTCTTGTGTGTATTTTCATAAAAACGGTTTTTTCAAAATTATTGCACATCTGTCATTTGTTGTACCATGCAACCATCCTCGCTAGGTCATTATTTATATGTACCTGGTCATGAACTGAAGACACCACTTGATATAAAATACAGTCACCCGCGTACAGCTTCACGCGGACTAAAAAATCTGCCACAATGTCATTAATAAACAATAGAAATAACAGTAGTCCCAAAACAGATCTCTGGCGGACGCCAGACATAACCCGGACACCCCTAGAAGATATATTGTTTAGAGTGACGAATAGACCCCTGTTTGAGAGGTAAGCTGTAATCCATTTAAGTATCCGGTCGTTCTTAATATAATAACTTAATATATGAGTTAATTTGTTATGTGACACCTTATCAAATGCTTTGCGGAAATCTATGAATATTGCGTCTCTTTGTTATGTGTAATTTATGTAATTAAGTATGTAATATATGTAATTAAGGTGTACATAAAATTTATCAGGCTTTGTCGCCGTGGTCGCGCAGTCGTTATGGCGCTCTGCTGCTCACCCGAAAGACGCGGCGGTCGAATTTCGATGGAGGCGAAATTCTAGAGGCCCGTGTACTGTGCGATGGCAGTGCACGTTAAAGCACCCCAGTTGGTAGAAATTTGCGGTGCCCTTCACTACAGAGTACCTCAAAGCCTCAGTCGTTTGAGACGTAAAACCACCATAAAAAAAAACAATTTATTAGGCTTCCTCCAGTCGGTCCACAACAAGTTGCCGCAGGCTCACGACTGCAGATTCCATTCCTTTTCTGAACTATACGCGGACGAAAGCTAGCACATTTAAATTCATATCACCACTCGTGCACTGTGCTTGTATGAGCCTACGCGTGCATGACATACCAATGAATTGTTGTCCCGAAATTATTCGTTACCTTAAAAAAATTCAATAAGTTGGCATCAATCAGACTAGAACAATAGCTCTCGTCGTATCGCGGATGAATGAGAAAATTTTTTACAGCCACGGTGGTTGCACAAGGCTTTTGGGGCGCTCACGAACTTGCACTAGTCACTTAAAGAGATATCTGTGTAATTTATGCATGTGATTGTTGACGTCGAAGGGAGAAGTATGATTTGGAGTCCATTATTAGATTTTGGGTTTTGATTGCGTCAGTAGGTATATCATCTCCCGGGAAAATTGGCAGCTAACTGGTTTCGCGGAGACTAAAAATCTGTTTATACACTATAAAATAGATCTAGGAACATATCAAGGCATATAGTTTCTGCAGACTTCAAGTCTTGAACACCTTTAATGCGGGAGCTGTATTCATGCCTAACAGAGATATAAGTGACAGCAATGCACTCAGAGCTGCTCTCGAATTGGAAAGATATCACTCTGAAGCCGTTTCTTTGAGTGGATTTGTGAAAAAAAGAGCATATTTGTACCAATGACTACTAAAAACGAGGTAAAATATATTTGCCGCGCCAAAAACATTGCAGTGCATAAGAAAACACGTTAAAACTGAAAATTGCTTCAACAAGCATTATGTCGCAGTGGAGTGAAGAAAGTGGTTCAAAAGCTCGGAAATTTTCTAAAATTTATTTTCCGCGTCAAAATTGATCCACGTCGAACTGCACGCCCGAAATTAAACCTTGTAAACAGCAATGAAGCCTATTAGGTAAAGAAAAAAACGCACTGACCGGTTTGTTTGATAGTTCGGTATTATTCATCACTCAAAAATACGTTGCTCTGTAGATAGTCTCGGCACTTAAACTAAGTAAGGCCATATGTGTACTGCAGTTTTAAAAAGAACTAAATGTTCTTCAACATGCTTTACTGCACAAAATAAGAATTTCATTCTTCTCGAGTATTTAGTTGAGATGTCGTTTCACATGACGCACAGAAGCATGGCTTCAATGCTCTCCAGATGATTATCAAGTGGCGTGCTCGAAACATTCCTCGAGCACTCACCTAGAGGGAAAGAAATCGTTGGTATTCGCAATCGATAGTCGCTGAAACAACAACAGCAGCTTCAACTTTAGGCAACAGATCCCACACTGCCTTCCAGACGAAGGCGCCTTAGCAACTGTGCGCCCGAAACTTTCCACTTCCAGTCCGGTTCCAGTCTAGGCTTGACATTCGTTTCCATTCGGGTAGTCCACGCGAAAGCTTGCAAGCAGAGTTACGCATCCGTCTTGAAGAATGTGGAACTTTTCGAATGGGGCGCAAAAGTTCTGGCGGGCTTTTCCTAGCTAAAGCAATATTTACCGACTTGTTTTACTTTGACCCCAGCTCCTTGGAACTGCAGGAAGAAATGAACAGCTCAGTACTACCTGTGCGCCAAAGAATATGCAATGCTCTCAGCTGCGTGCAGCAATAAAAATATTAGGATGAAGTTATAGATTAAGCTGCGGCAGAGACTACCAATTTGTAGTCTGCAATCGTACACTTTTCAGAAGGACCAATGTACATTTTTTTCAATTTCTGGTGCCAAGCATTCTTAAGCTGCACGTGTGCATTCAGAGATGCAGCAGTTTCTGGCACCGGATTAATTTTGACTGCATCTGGTTGTTTAACGGGGAAATAATAATTAAACCGCAAAGTTATATTCTTTCAATTTGCCTTTAATGAGGTGTTGTACACGCGACTCAGACGCACTGTTAAGCGTTTTGGCACTGCCTAGGCAGTTAGCGAGCTTGAGGAGGTTAAAGTTAATTTTAGGAGTCTGGAGGAAAATGCATTAAATTTGAGTGGAAGCCGTATTTAACAGACGCTAGCTTAGATCATTGCTGACTGTGCTTTCATTTTCATCTTATATTAGAATTGCTTTACCAAAAATATGCTGCATACTTAGGCGATGTTACATTTTAGACGGCGTTAACAATTGCTACGTGGGTAAGGGAAGTGCTCCCACTGCAATTGTCACTATTAACGAATATTCGGCTTCATTGAAAAAGCTCACAAACACTGCTTTAAAATTAAATTCACGACATCACCAGAGGATGCTGATGATTTAATGTGCCAGTACAATCAATGTGCATTATTGACCGTTTAATTTTTTTTATTTTTGCCAGTTTCTCATCTAGAACACAGAATAGGGAATTATTTGTGCTGGCTTTCCGCCTTGTTTTAGTGTAGCCCGCGGCGAGTTGCATGCTTGGCTAAAGTTCTCCTTTTGCATAAAGGAGGGCCACAAAGGGGACATTTTACAACGTCGCACAGCGTAGGAGCGCTTCTCATTTTCATCTCCATAGAAGTTTGGCCGCCGGGGTGACGCTTCCTTCGTGCTTTCTCGAGATCTGTAGCCGAACGCCAAAGCCATTGAGCCATCGTGGCGGATCGCTTCATTAAGATGTACCACTTGCGACACAGGGCGAATGTACGACACATATGACAGCTAATTGCAAATGCACCGCAACTGACATCGGTACCGAGACTTGTGATCTCGAATGCCATTCCGTACTCTTGATTATTAGCGCAGAAAGCAAAAGTAAAAAAAATTAAAGAAGCAGGGTTTCGAGCCGACAACTAGCATCCCTCGCAAAGCAGATTCTTAGGGAGAACCTAAGTCGCAGCCGATCCCCAAGAAGCAATGACACTTCTAGTGCGATCATTATCGCGTAGCGTGAAATTAGGCTCAGGAAACCGTGCTAAAAGGCCCTCCCGAGCAGGTGTACCTGATGCTCAACCTGCAATTTGGACTAAAACACGACTAGAGTTTTTAGAACCGCGAGCGAAGTTGTCATTTTGCGGAAGGAGTCTGCACAAGCAACAGCGCGCTGGGCAGCATCAGACATAGCTATTTGCAGAACGAAGGGAAAAAAAACACCGCTCAGCCTATCTCGGAAGGAACCTTGCTATCCTCCCCCTGATGATCTCATTTACATAATGTGCAGTTCTTTCGTGCTGGTTCCCTTCCCGCCAACGACTTCTTTTCCTTTCAAATGGGTGGCGGTTTACCGAAAGCGGTGCAGCACGGACACCATCGCTCATTACGACCTACCGCACCTACTTAGGCCCTCTGCCGTTAAACCTCCCAAGCCTCTGCTATCGCATAATCTTGTTACCTCCGTCATTCGAGCCACCCTTCGCCTTGCCTCGGTCGCCGTCATTGTCTGCGACAAGACCGCCTGCAGCACTTAAGAAGCCCGAATGGCTAATTTTGTCTCGCATGGGCACTTAAAAGAAAGGCGTCAGCATGCCTGAGCTTCTCTCTCGTGTCGCTGTTCATTCGGCTGCGGTGGTTTTTACTTCTTTTTCTTGTTGAAACGAAATTGCACCCTAAAACATTTATTTTTTTACCCTCAATGGTGACGCCTTTACGCTGCAGCAGATTCTTAAATTTCATCTCTGTTATCTTGAACAACGAAACCCGCCAGTTCGTAAGTGTCAGTGTTACGGCTGGACAGGAAATCAGTGGTAACATGATATATATGCCCTCTAAGAAAATGATTTTTTCCCTGGACTTTACTCTGCGCTTTATGGCAGTTGCGCTGAGCCAGTATTATTGAACAATCTCGTGTCAAGCTCACAACGGGTTGTTATTTAGTTGGGCTCTAAAATGTGGCTACTTCTGGAGTACACGTTTCATAAAATACATTTATGCGTTGTAGTATTTTTTTTTCGAGTTTGCATTAGTGGCATTTTACGTCGGGATTAGTTAATACGACGTCTAGAACAACACTGCGTCTGATCGCGCACTCTAAAGTCTATTTGTTAAGACATCGCTTGCTCATACAAAAAATCTCAGCACGCGCTCCAAAAAAGCTACTGCTGCACGAAATGATTCAAGGAAAAGGCAAGGCTCCTCAGAGCAGAACGTACCAGCTTTCTTCTCTTTCGTCGGTGCTTTGCCATCGCCCGTCCTTTGTAGAAGCTATAAAAATGACCTTCACTCGCTTTTATTTTGGAAATTTGCGACGTCGGTTCTTTCTCGTTATGAACGTCGCAGCAACTGCAATAGAATTGCCGAGTTTACCCCTCAGGTGCAAAAAGAACTCCTGCTATATTTCTGCAAAATAATCCAGGGTTACGCCTGGCTTGCACGTCCATTTAGTACCTTCGATGGCAATCAAGAAAGCCGCTCCGGTGGCTGAGTGGCTATGACGCTCGGCTGCTGGCCCGGAAGACACGGGTTCGATCCCGGCCGCGGTGGTCGAATTTTGATGAAGGCGAAATTCTAGAGTCCCGTGTACTGTGCGATGTCAGTGCACGTTAAAAGCCCCAGGTGGTCGAAATTTTCGGAGCCCTTCACAGCGGCGTCCCTCATAGTCTGAGTTGCTCTTGGACATTAAGACCCAAATTAAACGAAACTAAACTAAGACAAACAAGACACGTTGACTGAAACAGAGAAATAAAGCAGGCCGCACTACAATGAAGCCGTACGCACAACTTACACTACCGCGTACGCGATTCAGTGAGTATGTAAAAAAAGCGATATGGAACGGAATGTGTGAAGAGCTTGCGTTACTAGGAAATATGAGCCTGGGTCGCACAAATGGTCGTGTTTTTACACGGATCACAAGGCTTCCTTTGACCTGGTGTGATATTTAAAAAATGCATGATCAACTTCTCTGTGAACGACCGTTTTCAATAGCATCTAGCAGTAGGATTCCCCAAATCCTCCTCACCGAATGGAATCCCCGCTCAAAACCACATCTTAATCGATTCAGTGAAAAACATCTTTGCAGTGTGCACACACAGCTATCATTTTCAACACGCTGCGGGCGACCGCTCCATTAACTTGCTCCACTTTTATTTTGAAGGTACCTGGATCATGCCCAAGGCACATGAAGCTGTTTTATTGCAATTATGAAGAACGCTGGGTCTTTTGCAGCTTAGGCCCTTGTATTTTATTGGCCTCAGTCGTGTTTAAAACGGCCTGTGGATTAATATCACTAATACACTTTATATGTCACGTTCATTTATACCATACGTTGAGTGAGGCATGAACATTTGTGCAAAAAAAACCTTCGTACAGCGCGGAAGGACCAAGACAGGCAAGAACGAACTCAGCACTACCTTCAACTAATTGTTGATACATGGTGCTCAATGTACACTAGGTTGCCCAGTTTTTGGTTCTAGTCGTGTTAGCAGTTGATCTCTGAAAAGGCTTGGGACAACGCAGGAACGAAAAATGCAACATAACCAAAATCGTTCTGGTCACAGTACTAACGCCAGTTCGCGATCACAGTCATTTCAGAAAATTTCGTACCCACTTCTTCAGAAATGAGCTAATGAAACTGGTGCAGAATCGCGTCATCAAATTCGAGGACTATAACGTGTTCATCTAGCAAAGTAAGGTTTTTCAACACCGAAATATAGAAGTTCATTAGAGAGTTACCGCGAAAAACCTCTGATCTCAGGTATATTGCGCAAAATTTCACACAGTCTGCAATGAAATGAACAGTAAATGCGACTATCTAATGTTATTGACGGCTTCGATATAAGTTAACTGCCTTACATGCATGTTGAGTTTTGAATATCACGTAATTAATGTTTCAGCAAAACTGCCGCCACCTCCAAATAGATAAGCGGCTCAAAAACGAACAGAAAAGACCATGCCGCAAAACGCATAGACTGACTGCCAAGGAATGGCCGACCAAGGTTTCCTTGTTGGGAAGCCAACTCAAGGGCCAGTCGTGCTTGGCCGAATGACGGCCCACAGTGCACCAAGTCTGTGTTGAAGCCGGCCGGTGCGCCGGGCCCAATCATTGACTCTGGATTGAATGCCAACTATGGGTGTGTTGGATATGGTAGGGGCGAGGTGAAGCCCGCATCAGAGACCGACTGGAGTAAATTGTAAGAACTACAGAAAATCAGTAACTTTTATAGTTTGCTTATATTTTCACTTTAACTTAGGTGTCCATCGTTCGTTTCCATAATCAATTTCTCTGCTCCAAAGAAGATTTATCGGCGCCTCGATGGCGTCTTGCTTTTAAATAATATGAACGCGTTCAATGATATCTTCGCTGAACCTTTGGACGTTTTGTGGCTGAATACGAACGCTAGTAGCCGGGTTTAATTTGTGCTGAAAACTATTGCTGGCGCAGTCCTCGTCTAGCATTGGCGTAGGCGGATGTTGCCACGCGCGACTGTGTTGGCTTTTTGGTACTTATATTATAGCAGCGTGGTCGCTGCAATGTGGTTGGACTGCAGAACATTGTCTTAAGCGATATATAGACCGTCGGCGCGTCTTCACAGGATAGCAGAAATGCTAAAATTATCAAACGAATGCATCAATTAGTTGCCTCTGCAGTCCTCAGTGTTTACGCAAACCCTAATGGAGCACCCACTTGAAACAAAAGCTATGACGCTAAGAACGGTTCCCGCTGCAGGATGCTGCATGGAACTCTCCCCGGTAATTCATTGCCAAGCAAGGGTCGATAGCAAGAAAAGTCGGCGATGCGTAGGTTTTACACGTCAGCCCGAGGTTATCTGCCCAAGAACAGTCGATCTAAGGACGATGAGCTTCCCCGTTGTCGGACTAGGCTAGGCAACCGAGGTCGGCCCGAAATGATTCAGTCGCGCAGATTTCTCGCACCAGTCTCCGGCTGGCGATAATTTTTCCTCTTGGCTGTTGTTCGTAGAAGGGCATGTTTAGATTTTATATTGGCCTATGGAGGCGACACATGTACCTAGTATTACCCTCGTGTGCACTTCTAGCGCGATCGACATTTTTCACTGTTATGAATAGTTAGAACAAAAAAATATGTAAGTTTCTTTTATTTGACTTTGAACTAACCGAAGCAAGAACACACAAGGCGTACGCTTTATGAGCGCTATTGGGGCGCAAAACTTGCAGCTTTCTGCGTTGCAAAATGAAATTAATAAAGTATTTCTCACGCTCTATGTCGGGGGCCTAGAAACAACTTTCACGGTTGTCTTTACCTAGATTGTTTCTAAAATCCTGAAGGAAACTGTCCAAACTGAAAATTTTGATGACGTGTGTAGAAATACCAATGCATTTCCGTCTTACGTAATAAACAACGGTGAATGCATTGTGATCTATTTGAACACACATGGTCCAGGACCTTCTAAAGTTGGTTAATAGAACCAGTACATAGACACTGAATAATATTCTAAAGGCAAAGGACCAAGCCTTAACAGCAGCTCTATGATGTAGTGAAACAATTCTAGGGGATCTTTTTTACAACGTAATGGCTAAAAATACTGGAAGATATCTGTACAGTTATGCATATGTCTGCAAACAAATCTACGGCAAATATCTTCTGGGCTATAAAGCGATTTTGTCTCCTGCATTTTTTTATTCACAAGAAGACCACCACGGTACCATAGGTATGCTGCTGAACGGTCAATATAACGGGTACGACAATTTAACATTTGGCAGAAGGCCTTCCAAAAAAAGTTGCCCGCGACGCTTCTCAAGAAATTACTCAACAAACTACAGAATACAAATATATTTCCAATGCATTCAGATGCAAGATCGTTACTGATTTGCTAGTTTACAGGAAAAAGCCAAACCACACTTACGGCCCGCTGCGGCACTTCAGTGGCCTTGACCATCGGCTGCTAATCAGATTGCGGCACGGTCAAACCTTAGGCCCGGTATCCTGTTTTCGATGTAGGCGGAATGGAAAAGGGCCCGTGTACTGTAAAATGTCAGCGCCTATTCGAATATTTGCGGTAGTGTATAGTAATCATGAGCACTCCCCCATGGCAGCTCCCATAACCCACGTAGCACTACTGGGCGGTAAAACCCGCAATTCCCGATTTACAAACAGCGTCTATATACTTCATGGAGAGTGGTGCCACTTCGTCGCTCTTCCAGACTGCTAAAACAGAACTGGCCAAGCTCCAGTCTGTTTAGTTTCGTCTTTATATTAAGCACACTGCTCTCTTTCCCATATCTGAGAGTTGATAACACCATTGACTTCAATGCGCATAATATATATATTAACACCCTGAGTATTATTTGTGAAGTGTCAAAACTTTGAACCCTGTCAACCATCGTACGTGTTCTGTATTGTCCTAGTATCCTTCATGAGCCATTGCGCCCTCTAAGAAGGCTGTGCATAACTTCAGTAGAGCTTGTGTTCTGCCTCAGTTACCACTTGCGACACTCCTGCATCGTTCACTTGAGCTGCGCTGAAGTTGTGGAAGTGCACGTCTTTGGACAGACCATTTCGTGGATGGCTGCCATTGTGTCTTCTAAGCGCCATACCTTCACTTCCCGACGCTGTGAGTCACCGACGCAGTGAGGCGTACCTTTATTAGCCATATTCCAAACAATGCTAACAGGAAAGTTTATCCGCTTAACTGCATGCAACTACAAAAACAAATTTCTTTTTTTTGCATTTCTTGCGCTCTAAACCGGACGGCAGCAACCCACTTTATGTCAGTAGAGCCTGCAGTTTTTCGTCCTGAGGTCTCGAAAGTGCACGCATGGAACAGTTCACGCGACAGCTTGTCTAGAACCCCTGTGCACAGTAATTACGTCAACGCAGCAGATATAGTCTGTGGAAGTCGTGGTTGTGATTGCATACTATCGTGTGTGTAGCGAAGTCCTGAAGAGGCTGCAGCGGCACTCTTAGAAAGCAGTAAACAGCCTACAGAGAAGCTCCTGTGCTCTCGTGCATTCCCTGACAGGTATATGTTTGCATTAGAACGCTTATCTATGAGCTTTTGTTGCCTTCTCCCACCCAAACTTGAACCTCCAACCTTCAGTTGCCTTGTAGTTCTCGGTTAGCCTTGGCCACTGCGTGGTGTGACAGGAGCCGGCCCTGAAAAGCATGGTGGGTGTTTTGTGTGGACATGATTTTTAGTAATTAGTGCAAAAAAGGGCTCAGACAGGGCTTGATAAGGGCACATCAGAGATTATGCCGTCGTGCGCTTGGGAGGTAAAGCGTCTCATGTAACTCCAAGTGTAGCTCGAGGTTAAGCTGATCTAGTCTGTTGCGACGTAGATGGAAGTTGGGGAACACGATGATGTGCAGTGCACAGCGTGAGTGTGTGTTGCAGTTTAACACAAGGCGTGATCGGCTTCAGCGATAGCATATTTCCCTCGTGCAGTGGCCGGCAAAGTTGATCTGTTCGCGCCACCGCGAGTTGAAATCCGAGTGGCGGCAATATTTTTTAATATATTTATTTAAGGTCAAGGTCAAGTCTTCAGCGATGGCCTGGTGTTTGCAGCGTTGTTTGTGAAGTAGAGCTTCACTGCAAAATCCGTGATAGCACGAGATAAGGATACAAAACTTTGCGTCATGTGCCCGTCTTTGCCCGTGCGCTTCCACAGTCTCATAATATAACGTACCCACCACAACCATATGCATACATGTTATCGCAAGCTCGGATGTTTTTGCGGTGATCTCAGATTTCTAATCACTGAGCAATATGATGAAGAACATCAAACTAGAGATCTGGTATGAGTTTTATGTGCCGCATGATGATGATTAAAGATAAGTAGAAAGAGCAAAGGCCGGAATGTTAACCAGAAGTGTGTTCTGGTTGGCTACCCTGCACTGCGGAGAGGAATGATGGTATTGAGAAGGGGCAGAGAGATGAGGCGAGGGGCACAGTCACATTTTGTTCTTAAAGCCTGCCGCTCTCATGAAGCAAAACAGTGCATTGTAGGCCTTGAAGGCAGTTGATTCCTGTGGCCATAGTCCAATGCCCTTATTATTCGTTAAAAATCGAGGATTGAGGCTATCCAGGGCACAATGCAGCGTACGACTATCGGACCCCAATGCAGGACACTCACACAGCAGAAGAGATGTACAATTGTGTCCTCTGCCCACATCTTTCACAAGCAGGGTTTTCGGTCATCCCAAATTCTGAACAGTATATTGCTTTGTATGTGCAATACCGAGCCATAGATGGCACAGGAATGTTGCTTTGCGACGCGCGATATTATAAGGAAGACGAAGGCGCAGTCCAGTGTACAATTTTCAGAGGGGATGGCTGAAAAACTGCTCGGTGTTCCACACAGAAAGTGTTAGCTCCAATGCCAACCTGCGTAGCTAACACGCTGCCTCAGTACTTGATATAGGAATACAGACCTGAAGTCTGTCATAGTGGCCAGAGCAGCAGTCTCATCCACGTGGTGGTTTTCTTTGTTACCACAGTGTCCCAGCAGCCATTGAAAAAAGGTATTGTGGCCTTTCCATATTCCGCCGTGGTACATTCGTGAATCTCTGTAAGGAGTTGTTCATGCGACCCGCGGTGTAGAGCAGCTTGTATTCCGTACACGGCTGATTTGGAATCGGTGAAAAACGACCCTTAATGTGAAAGTTCCTGGCTTATGAACTCAACTGCCGCCCGAAGGGAAGCTGGTTTCGCAAGAGTTGAGGAAGTTTGGTAGGTCGTCCTCACTTCCGTGGTGGACATGAGTACCTAGTATAGTGATGAGGCAAATATGCTATTGTTTCTGCAAATGAGGTGCATTTACTGTACAGATTACGGTTAGACTCTCGGGTCCTGAAAAACGGGAATCGTTTCGAGTTCCCTCCGCAAAGAGAGTAGAAAGCGCGCTACTTTCTGCAGGAGGCAGGGTACACGTCATATTTTTTATTCAATATTTTTTATCGGCATAGATCCACGCCCGCAGATTGATGCGACTGGCTCACATTTACTCCCAGAAAGGAAACTATAAACTGGTCCCTTTGTGTTTACTATTATTTCCCGTATTTTATTGTGTGATTGCATATCTGGGTGTCAATAGGGAGACGCTAAAAAAATCTCTCAATTACGCGGTTCCTCCGTTCAGCAACTTGGGCTAAATATACTGTCTAAAGAAACAAAAAATACTTGTAATTAAAGCTGAACAAAAAGGAGATCATAAAATTGGCATATGTAAGGGAAGTTTTCTGATCGTGGTCGAAATGTTCGAAGCGAATTAAACTAAGTCGCTACGTTCCTGAGCACCGAGTGTGGTCTTAGTTGAGAACTTATACAAACATTAAACAGAAATTACTTCTTTATTCTCATGGTTATCCTCTATTCAAAAATAGTGAATAGAATTTAATGTATTTTTAGAAAATCCGCATGAAGTAGGTCTCACTGCACCATTCAGATACAAATGTGCTCCGCTCTCGTTAATTGGACAGCGGCGTACAATAGCCAGTGGAATTGTCCTTCTCTAAGTAGAACATGTTACCGGGCTAATTTGGGCGAATTACTTCTGGCATGCATAAGTTGCGCGAAAAACACACACACACACACACTAGACAGAATACAGGGTATTCCTTGTCTTCTCGTCTGTCAACAAGAGATATGTTCCTGACAATCTGGGTGAGCTACTTTTACTGGACCCAGAACATGCATAGGGCGCCCTAGCGTATGCGAGCAGTGGATACGGTTAACTAGAGATCCCTTTGAAGTCAACGACTATAGAAGCTGGAAATCAAACTACTCTAAACGAACGGCAACCATGGAGCGCCGCAGGAGACCACGTGCTTTGAACGTGGTTCAGAACAACACTCAGCCTCTTTAGAAGCCAGTCGGCTTCTAAAAGTTTGTTTAAATTTTTGGGAAATAACTCTCAATCTGGGTTTGTGTAAACATACTTAGAGGTATCCCTGAACAGTAATTTGAACTGTTTTTCACTTATTTCAGGCGCAGTTACACATTGCTCTGGACAAAAAGGGCCACTAGTTCCAAACTCTATTATTTAACATGAGCGGCAGCATAATGCTGTCATAATCCATCCACACTGTTGTTTCCAAAGGTACGAGAATTTCTGTCGTGAAAGTAGTTCAGCTTTATTTTTGCGCAAGACACAAGAGAGATAGAGAAAGATGAACGGAAATGTAGGGAGGTATACTAGGCGACCCTCAGTATGCTACCCTACAGTTGGGAAGGGGAACAGAGGGAAAAAGAACAGATAGAAAGGAGAGAGGAGAAATGGAGACCACTTTTTCACGTGTCCGTAGACCACAGAAGACCATTCATTAAGGGGTTGAATATATTAACTGCACTTTTAAGTATTTTGCAATATTGAAATTCTTCATCATGATGCATCTCACCTGAACAGCCCTGAAAAAAAGCACGTTAAACAAAACACTTGTCAAAGTAGCTGTTTAGCTTTTTGACTCACGGTTGTGCTTTTCTGGGTCATCCCCAAGTCTAATACGGTATTAGACTCAGGTTAAGTTGATCTGATTTGTTCGCGCCGAAGATAGAAGTAGATGACGACGATGATATTCCCACGACGAGACTGTCTTAGAGATTACCACGAAAATATCAATAGACTCACGGCCACGGCCAATCAGACTGTCCTGCCAATCAGACGGATCTCCAGCAAAAGACGAGGCATGAAAGATAAAGATCTATGTCGACTTGTGCAGGCATTCGTGCTAAGCATGGTCGTCTGCTACCTCTCTTACCCGCAACTGCATCTCGCAGAAAGGAACAAGGTCGAAGCTACAATCCGGCAGGCCTGCAAGGCGGCCCTTGAGATCCCGCACAGTGCGTTCACGGAAAGGTTGCCGGCTCTTGGGGTTCACAACACACTCTTCGAGATGTGGAGCCGCACCCCGTTTCCCAGCTCGGACGACTCACTCGTACGAGCACTGGAACGGCTATCATGTATTGACTAAAGATATGCGAACAGCTCCAAGAGAAGTACGCGAAAACGCACTTACCCATGCACATCAGGAAAGCTCTTTTGATTAAACCCCTACCCAAAAACACGCACCCCGCGCACCACGAATGCCAACGCACAGCGAGGGCTCCTGCCCTACAATCCACATACGGCCGAAACGAAAATGTGGCGTACGTGAACGCAGCGGAATACGGACAAACCCCGAGAAAAGCGTTTGCACTGGTCGCGGTAAACGGGAACGGCACCCCGTTGGCGGCCTCGTCGTTAGAAACCATACCTACTACGAGGCGGCGGAGGAAGCGGCAATAGCCTTTGCTGTAGCGAACACGGGTGCTGATAATATATCCAGGGACTCCAAAAACAGCTATTCGCAATTTCGCGACAGCCCGTATCACATCCATCTGACTCCGCATCCTTCAAAACAGCCCCTTACGATGAGGATGTATTGACCTTGTTCCCGGCCCACTCGTCTAATCCAGGGAACGAGGGGGCTCACGCGCAAGCCCAAGGTTTCGTCGGCCGGGCAGTGAGTGCGCCCTCCGACCCGAATTTCACGAGGGACGGGTTGATCTCATTTCATGACATCACGCATCACTTTAGGCTGAAGGGGCGCGTATATACCTCTCCCCACAAATCGTTAACAAAAGCGCAGGAAGTTACTTGGCGCCGACTGCAAACATGCTCGCTTCTGAATCCGGCAGTGATTGCCCTCTTATACCCTGGCCAGTACGACCAAAACTGCCATAAACGTAGTGAAAGCGCCACATACGACCACATTCTGTGCAACTGCACAAATGACCCGCCTCCGGCGGAGTTGATACAGCGCCCTTCTCTCCAGCGGCGGGAGGCCGTGCTGGTCAGCTCGGACCCTAAGATTCAAGTACGAGCAATCGAGCGAACCAATGAGGTCGCCGCCAGCCATGGGCTAACGGCCATCTAGTATGTGTCTCCTGCAGCCTGCTGTCGACGCAATCAATGTTTTACAATCCAATCCAATCTAATCCCGAGGTATATCGGCAGCGAAGATAACACTGCTTTCTCGTGCAGTGGCCAGCGAAGCTGTTCTGTTCGTGCCTCAGGGGATTGGAATCCCAGACGGTGGCAATATTTAATTTATTTATTACTTCAAGGTCAAGTTCAAGACTGCAGCTATGGCCCGGCTCTTGCAGCCTTGGTCGAGAAGTAGATTTTTCACTCTAAAAATGAAATGCATCTCAGAGCGCTGGGAAGTTTCATTTAGTGAGACACTACAATGCATTTTTCAGAAATATTGAACAAGATTTTTTGCATTCACGTGCCTCACTGTGTTTAATAATGCAGTAAAATACTTTATAAGAACATTCCATCTACCTTTTATAAATAAATGAAGAAAAAAGTAGTAAAGAGCAAAACAAAAATGTTTGCTCTCAAACGAAGTGCCAAGATATAGAGCACAAATTCCTCTTAAAATGACACGAACTTTATTTGCTGTTTTTTTTCCCCTAAAGTAGCCTTTTTTCTGCACTAACATCCAGTGTGTCGATCTCGTCGTTTCAGCAGGTGATAACGCGTAGAGATAAGCTAAATTCCTTTTCCTTTCAGCTGAGCCATGTTTCAAATTTGCTTTTGTGTGCGTTACCTTCACTTTATGCTAAGGTATTTTCGCTCTAGTACTTCGTACTCAATATATGCGGCCGCTAGAAAAGTTGCTTGATATCTTGGGGCCAGTTATTTCGGCCTCATCTGATGCGAGGTGGGGTTTGGCGTAGACCTCAAGCCATAATCAAAGGGCCAGGGCACCCAAGGGAATGAAAAAATATAGAGTTACGATTAGATGGAAGACCTGCGCGCCACTCGCTGATAGCATGCCCCGGCCTGTAAACAGGGCTGTCAAAAACACACGCACATAGCAGAACCAAACCTGAAGGTATGAGATTACTGCCGGACGCAGGAGACTTAATACTTTGTTGCATCTAAGGCCAGCCATATACAGCAGCTAATGGTGCCTGTTTTTTCACTGAATTCCGTGGTCTCTGCAGCAAAGGAGCGGTTTTTCTAACAAGAACGATGATGAGCGATATGTAGAAATTTTTATCATTTGTAATTATTCGCCATATTGGTTCCAGTTCTGTAGTTTTCAACTGAAATTTTTCGCGACATATCAATTGGAATTTTTGCCATATTTTCGCCAATTTACTTTTGAACTGCATTTGAAATTTACAGCCTGCTATGCTTTTACGGCAGAAATTGATGCCTTCAACTTAGCATGGAAGTAAACTATTCAGTGATGAAACTGGCACACCGGCACATCCATGCATGTTTTCCTGCACTGAATTCCTAGTACTTATTTGTCATCTACGCTTTAAAGTATTTGCTCGTCGTCATAGTATTTTATGATGGCACGGACCACTGGCGTTTGCCCACTGCCAGTTCACTCTGTTCGCAATTATTCATTTGTCAATGAAACGGTAGGTGCACCGGCCCGATGTTTGGAGGGTAGAACTGTCTATGAACTACGCTAATGCCTTTTCAACGAAATATTATGAGATTTACCTCTGGGGTGGGTGAAATGTTCAGGCCAATCCCCCAAGGTGAAGTTGGTTTGTGATAATATAATTAACTCTCGGGTAACACCGTTGCTGTCTCAAAGAAATTTACTCTTTCGAAACAATTCGCTAATTCCACAAGGAATAGAATAAGCGATCTTTACTGTTCTGCTACGCAGTGCCGAAGTTTCACAAGCCTTCAAGTCAATATCCATCTTTTTTAATGGTACTTCATAATGGCACGAATAGCCGCTATATCAGCTAAGCGTTACGCCACCGATCAATGGTGCATGCGCAAGAGCGAAATCGTTCGTAAGGTAAGCGGCCCTGAAAGAGTGGCGCAGTGGACTAAGTCTCTGTGCGAAGGAGATTCGTACGCTGTGCAGGTGAGTAGCTCGAAGAGACTGCGATTTAGCAGCAGGGATGCGTTTCGAGTGGAACTCATGCTCCGAAGTTATCAGTTGTGAGAACAAAATACATAACACAATTTTGGTTGATGGTGAAGGATTAAGCGCTGCAGTCCACAGGAAACATAACAGCAATTACGTTTCCCGTTGACCGCTTTGGTTGGAGGAATCTGTACTTTGCTTCGTGGAAATAACATAAGATCCTAATGGTACTGGTATAGAGCGCATACTTCTTCACATAGAGCTTTTTTTTGTCACTCGGAGGGCTAAAATGTGTTGAGCGGATAACATAATATGCCTTCAAAACAATTTTAAGGTTATATGTAACATATCTTCTTAGGGTAAAGATGTCGCGTACTCTGTAATTGAAAGTCGGCCGCCTCTGCTGGATCGGACGGGCTTAAAGTTCAGCAGAGGAGGTGGGTGACAATAGGTGAGAAAAGGCGCAGAAACTGTCATGAGAACAGCAAAGTGGGCACTCGAGCTTTCGAACTGTGTTTCTCTTGACGTGTTTGAGAGGAGGCATTAAAAAAAGGGGAACAGCGCACGCTTTCTGGCAGTGGTCTCTTACAGGCGAGAGCCACTTGCTGTGGATTTTGTATTTGAACATGAAACTACTTTGATAAGTCCGAATTCAAAATAATTTATCTGGCCGTCTGAGCAGAATCACTCTAATCTACACTCGAGAATCCAAAGTGTTATAGATAGATAAAGAGGAGGAGGGAAAGACAGGGATGTTAACCAGAAAGGGGTTCCGGTTGTCTACCCTGCACTGGGGAAGAGGGATTAGGGGGCTAAAAGGAGGAAGAGAGAGAGGGAAAAAGGCATAACACACACGCACAACGCTGTCACAATTTGTCACTCAATCCAGTCGCTCTCAAGTAGGCAAAGAGTGCCTTGTATGCATTGAGGGCAGTCGACTGCTGTGGCCACGGACCGAGGATCTTGTGCTCTGTAAATGGGCGAGGATCGAGGCGGTCCAGGGCACAACACAATGTATGTCTTGCACTCGCAAATGCAGGGCACTCAAAGAGAAGATGAGCGATGGTCTCCTCACAACCGCCGCTTTCACAGGCAGGACTGTCGGCCATCCCCATCCGGAAAGCATAGTGGTTGGTAAAAGCAACGCCGATCCATAAACGGCATAACAATGTTGCGTCGCGACGTGCTCCTCTTGCTTGGTATAATTATTGTTACATGAAAGTGATTTGTAATTACCGAGTTTTTTATGCATGTACGTCATCTGTGCAGCCTTTTGCGCCGTGTCAGTTTCTATTATGTTATATTTCTTGCTCTTTTGCAGCAAACGTGCATAGGTGTGTCTTCATGCATAAAAAACTGCTTAAATTCAGCATGATCTCTTCTACTAAATTGATCTGTGGGTTTGAGTAAAATTGCAGAACATATATGATGAAGCCCTTGCTTTTCTTATCGTGCCTGTCAAAAAAGAAGGTATTTTTATGTTTTCCTGATTACTTCGGTAAACTCAGCGCGAGCTATGTGCGGTAGGTTTCTAGCTTTGCTTCATAGGACTGGTCGAAATGATGAATTTATATTCCCACATCGCGTACAACTTTCACTGGGTACGAGTTTCCGCACTATATCATCATCTTTCCACCATGCGCATGAATTCAAACATTCTATTGCAACGCGAACTTGAAAAGTTTAGTACACACATTCAAACATTCCAGTGTGTAACATGCGTTGACAGAGCGTCACAATCAAACAACATTGTTACTCGTAACACCGGATCGTGGCCATGGTGTGAATGCTGCTCCGTGTAGCACTATTTACCATACCGGGCGTGCGTCTTCCCCTTCCCACTGGCGCATAGCGGGAACCACAGAGGCCTCCATCTGTCGCTGCCTTTTTCGGTACACTTTCCTTCATTCCTACCGTTTATATTTTGTTTGATTTCAGTGCCTCGCTCAGTGCTTGGTATCACCATCATTATCAGCCGGACTACGCTCACTACGCCGACGAAAGGACGTGAATAGCGTCTCTAAACAAGGGTGCGTAAGACTGTAGCTCCTGAACATTCAAAAGGACGCTTTGATGACATCCTGAATTGAATCAACTCAAGAGTATGGGCCAAAAATGTTGGTCCCTCTTAAAGAAGGCGGGTCCATATGGGCCCGTCTGCCTCCAGAACAAGTCATTAAGTCTAAAATCAGGGACACACTGGCAAATGAGGTCCGCACGGGTTGCTTCTCACATGTATCGTAACCTGCCAGAAATCTGAAATAGAGATCAGTAAGACAGTGCCTCGGAGAAAATACGCTATAAAATTGGGGCTGTCAAATGAGCTCTTACAAATGAGCGGCGCTTTTCTCGAAGAAATTGTGTTCGTTATAAACTCCTTTAATCTCCCTGTAGCGCTTCCAAGCTAACAATACGGCAGTTCGGACCTTCGAAAGGTCGATGGCCACGAGAGCGCCGGCAGGTTCGATTGCTAGATTACAAAACAGCAAACGCCTTTTGCTGTTGAGCATTTTTGGAAGCACTAGTGGATATGCCGATTGCCATCTTCATTATAAGCTTAAAAACTTCCACTGCCCCTCCCATACCCTTCCAACTGACCCTGTGCTGTGCCAGCTACGCCCACTTTTACATTGCAAACATGCTATTTTCATCTACCCACCGACCCTCTGACGCCCGATGCTTTGGTTCACGTCACTTCGCAGCCATTCTGTTACAGTAAACAGTCACCGTTAATCTTTTCTTGGCAATAAGTGGCCCACCCAACCCATTTCTGCTTCTTCATTTAGACCAGCATATCGTTATCTAGTGTTTGTTCCCTGGTCTGTTCTGCAGTCTTCCTGTCTCTTATGTTACATCTCTCATTTTCTTTTCCATGGCTCACTGCGCTGTTATGAATTTAATAGAAACCCTTTTCTTTATCCTCCGTGATTCTGCTCCATATGTTGGTGCCGGTAAGATACAGTTGGCATGCTCTTCCTGCTTTAACGCTATCGGAAACAAGTATTCATCACATAAGAGTGCCTGCCAAGTGTACTCCAACCGATTCTTATTTACCCTGGTTTCACTCTCGTGACAGATATCTTCTTATGTTGGCGTGATATTGCACTAACATTGGTGACTTTTTTCTCGAAGTGGCCGAACACGGATGAAAATAACCTCTGATATCTCGCTTCATTTCGGATGGCAGCATTTTTTTACCTTTCCTCTGCGCTTGAGAAGCTGTAGCCTGAACGAGTGCAGACGTTTTGCTTATACAGCGGGTGGGAACTTGTTATTAGATGGCAAACAAATATTTATGGTCTAAAAGTTACAGCAGCGCTAGTCCGCTTACGTTCCATCTTAATGCGGGCACATTTGTTATTCATGTGAACGGGGCGTGGTTAGCGGCAAAATCAATCCAGATAGCGATTCTGTGGCTTCGACAAACCGCGGTCAATCCCATTTACACGTCAGGCATAAGTGGTACCAATTTTCTACCGTGGGTTAACTTTACGAACTTTTTCACTGCCTGGCAATTCTGCATTCCGGATAAAAATGATGTATGGTTTTCTTAAAAAACATAGCCATTTATCTTGGCAAATTAGTGCTCCCAATTATTGTGTCTACAAATTTCTTTGGTAACTACAGTTCACAACTTATCCTCAGTAACAACGCGGAATGATATATCAGCTCGTATGTATATATTAAGTTTTCAAATCACCAAATCTAAGTTATGAATTCCTACTGATGAGAACAGAGAAGTAGCGTGCCCAGGAATTCTTGAGAAAACCTATGCACCTCATGAAAGACTCCACGCAGTTCGTTTACGCCACACCAATTGTGCAAACGTCCGCTGGAACAGCAGACCACAACATAACGAGATATTTCTCAAGGATGAAGCTTGGATGAACCCACCATCTTTCGAAAGACGCACCATGTTGCTCTAAACCATTATTTATTCTGCGCTAAAGCGAATTTAATTCCTGACATCAGAAGCTGATAAAACAAAGCCGCTTTTCTGTTAGCTTCCGCGGTACACATCAGAAATCAGTGCGTTTTATATATTTTGAATCACCGTCAAACCTCGCCCTCCCGGCGCTCTTTCTCCCAAACTCTATCTCGTGGCATACTTCGAACCTTCCTCTCCCAGCCCCTCAATGCAGTAGTGCAGAAAGTGGGGGAGGCGCTCGGGTCATCACGTAAGATAGAAGAGCTGGAAGAGAGACGCGGCTGGATCTAAGGAAAAGCAACAGATGTTCAAGTGGCACAAGCCGCGTGTTGTGCATATCACTTGCCGGTTGCCTGCGCTCATCCAAAGGAGACGACATAGTAAATCCCAATGAATAGTTTGCCTCTGGGCTCTTCCAGTGCGGGTTGTTCTTTGCGGCCACAGGTGTTATCACAGCAAATGGAGTGATCATAGCCTTGAGAAAGGGGTAAAAGCCGCACTATAAACACCACAGTTCATACAAGCATAAAAGCTTGTCTAGGAAGTTGTGACCATTAATCTCAGTAATAGAACACACGGCATATGAAAGGCTTGTTTCCTGCGTTTAAAACAAAATCACTACTCTGACTTTGCCTAATGAACTAGACAATACACTATCAATTAGGTCTTACATTCAGCAGACTAAAAGGTATCGTAAAGATCGTTTGAGACAAATGCCTTGGACGTGCTTAATTAAACGCACAACTGCGTAAAGAACTGACTAAACTCGGCACAGCTAATATAAAATGTTTGTTAAGAGTCTCCATGTCTTTTTTAAGACATGACGGCCTGGTTACGTTTTGTACCCCATCGCTTCTTTCTCTCCTGTGTTCTTCGTTTCTTCTTCCTTCAGCCACTTTGCCTTCTTCTTTCTTCTCCTTTCCTCTTTTCTCTCTCAGCAGGGCTGGACTTTTGGTTCGGTTTTTCTTAGCTTGAGGCCATGCAGATCGGCCCCAAGCGAAGAGAAAACAGCTGCAACTGGCTTCACTTACACGATCACTCTTTATGGCCTTCGATTAACGACTCTCGCCGTAAAAAGCGGCTTCCATTTTATATAAAAGTAATTTGCTGGAACTCGGTATATTGAAACTGCGGCACATTAAGCACGGCGACCAAATAGGGACGGAACTGCGCGCGCTCCGTACGGATCGGGCAGACCCGAGGGCGGTGCAGGAAGAGAAAGGCGGCAGCGTAGTTTTCGTCTCGTAAGCCGGAATCCATTATCGGCCCGTCCACATGGGCCAGCGGTATGCGCCCGCTGACTGGCTTCCTCTCTTCGCTCAGTCTGCACTGCGAATCTCGGACATTCTTCATGCTTTGCGTATTGCTACTCACCTATATTTATTCTCTTGCACCCTTCTTTTTCTTCTTTGCATGCTGCTAGTATAGAGCAGCTGAGGCTCTGCAGAGACTCGATATCCTCGTCAGAGAAACCACGCAGGCTCAGAAAGAGCATGGGGTCGTGCTGAGACAGATATATATCCTCACCCGATGCAAACATGAGCCGTTTGGTCTCAGAGCAGAGCTAGGTAAGGAATAAAAAAAAATATTTGGTATTAATGACACGTACATGCTGCCCAATCTCTCTTCCCTGTTTCTTTCCTCTCTCTCTTCTCGTGATATCCACGCTTGATCAATGAGTTCCGAAAAGGAAAGAGAAAGCAACGAACATGCAAGATCTCTCACAGAGCAATGGCACACATCTGTGTTGATTTTCAAACCCGCGGGCCCTTTTCAGCGATGTGTAGGATAGATAACAATAATCCGTGATCTGGAGTTACGAGGTAGAAAATAAGCAGCGCTGTCATGACTGCGGTAAGCCCCACAGTTCTAAAAAGCATCTTTGGGAAATGGCCAGCAGTCCATCAGTAGGAAAGCACGGGAACGGAACCTATACTTCTTGAGTTTTTTTTTTTGGAAGTGGACAAGATATACTTGCCCGCACTTACGGGAACAAAAAATTATCACTTGAATCTCAACGACTGTGCTAAGACGCCCTTGTGCACTTACGAAATCTATGCCGGTGTCTGTGGTAGGATAGTTGAAAGAACCACAAGGTATTAATGTCGTTAAGCAGGACCAGAGCTTGTTAAGTATAGTGCTGGTTTAAAATATGTGTCGAAAAATAAAAGAAAGTCATAAACCGCCCGAATATACAGTTGTCCCGAGAGGAAATTCGATTCAAAGGCCCAACAAAGAGCCTTCTCTGCTTAGCTTCAGTGAAGGAGGCATTTCGCAAGGTCTCCCCCACACAGCACGCTGGAGGAGGATACCTTTAACATCAAAAGGACAGTGTGCAAACAAAGGTGCCTTTAAACTCACAGCAGTATTATAAGGATTTATCGGTACAATTTAGGCACGTGAATAAAACTCTTCAAAATAATGGTGACTTCTAAGACACTTGTCTTTATGATTACTCCTGTTTTTTCAACCTTCGGCACTAAAGCAAACATACTTAAAGCTGTCTCTGATAAACAAGGTGAGTTACAAATCCGAAACAACATATAAAGACGGCCTTCTTTTTTTCTCTAGAACACGAGCATACCAGCTGTTTCGCCTAAGATGTCCTGCAATTTGTAAAAATAGGTCTTTTAAGCTAGAAGAGCGCATTTGTTTGACGAAAAATTGTGATCAGTGCGTCGCGTCAGAATACAGTTAATACGCGCTGACTAGTAGGCTGGCCTACTAACATAAGATAACTACCTTTTTAAGTACTACTCTTAGTCTTCATATTTATTGAGAGGCATTCAGCACACCATAAAAATATCTATCAAGTTTTAGAATTTCGAAAATGCAATTAGCCGTGGCGCTTTTGCCCAACTCAATTTGGCTACATCGTGCCCAAATGTTTGAGCTTCCAACTTGCTTGCAGGCAAAGCAGCCGGGCTCTATATACTAATAACTCGTCGAAAAATGCAAACATTGTTGGGTCACAGCATTTTTCAAATTCTACAAACTGATATCCCCATAACTTAGGGTGCGCCACAGGACTCTACATAAATACACTAAATGCAATACTTATGTAGTTAAATATTCGATATTCGTTAACTAAACTACATGTTACAACAATCAGCTGTATTCTGCTGGGCTACATTGCTTAAACATTATGTTAAAAAAGCGCCCTTCTAAATCACAAATTCTAGAATTAGAAGTGCAGAACATTTTAGGTGAATCCCCTGGTTTACATCGACAATGGCCAGAAAATTTAATTTTCATCATAAAATGTTCAATGGATTACGAGAGCGATGAGTTGTTACTTGCAGCACAATTGGATAAGATGATTGATGAAAGTATGTATGACCTTTTGAAGCCGTTGAAGTCGCACGAAATAGGTAATTTATAAATTCTACCAAAAAATGCTGCCGGTATCGACATCACGACATGTCCACTTCCTTAACGATCACTTCTAATTACAGATCTTGACGTGTCCTTCCATCCTGAAGATGACAGTAGCTTTTCTTTGGAACAACTCAGGTTAGGAAACGCCTTATTAGAGAGGTGTGCTTGCGGTGGTACCGCGAATGTGATTATGAGAAGTGAACAATGCACAATCACTACACCGGCCACTTCTGCGACTACCGCAGTGAAGCTGGACTTCACTTCTACTGTTAAGTTTCTGCCTTTTGCATTACATTCCCTCTTTCTCAACTTTTGCCCCATGGTACACTTCTAGATTAAAAAAAAAACAACAGTACCGAGAACTGTTGTCCTGTAGTTTTTTTTTTCATAAACACATGGAAAGACGTTAAGAAGATCAAATGCGACGAACTGCGGAAGCAGAATGCGCATTTAGAATAATCCTTTTCTATTTGGAGATTTTCTCTTTGATGTTGGTCTAATTTCCCAACAACCAATTCGGGGAAACTTGTGCCCGATAGTGGTTGTACTTTGGCTGGCTTCTCACGCTCTTAATAATTTTATGCTTTAAATATATATCATCTACATTTTGGGTGTACTAATTCGGCCTTTATGGCTCGGTGATTATTTTTGCTTCCACATTAGTTTTATTATATAGAATTGGCCTTAATTGGCGCACCGCGTTGGGCCAGTAGTTGACCCGCTTGCTGACATGATTTCCTAGCGCGCGTTCGCATTCGGTGTTCCTTTCTCTCTCTGCAGCCTCCGCCTCCTTGCGTGCATCGCTGCGCTCCCCTCTCTGTCTTCAACGATGCACATCTTCCCTCTCGCTTCTCTTCTAGGGGAGGCGGCGGGAGGGTTATTTTGTGGCTGATGGCACTCATATTACGCAGCACAACTTTGCAGCCGTATTTTCTGCTTCCACCTGTGAAACTTAACGTACTTATTTTGAGGCTATCATCTACGGTATCCAGCACCTACTCATTAAACGCGTGCGAAAGCAATAATTGTGCCCCTAGAATTTAGTTTTCTTTTGTACCAATGAGCTATTTATTTTCTGGCTAGGCGGGACAAGTTACTGACGATGTATCTTAGTGCCCTCAATGGTAATTTTCTATAGGTAGTCACATTTTTAAGATTAACAACATAGCGTAACTGTCGACAATTGCATTTTTAAATCAGTGGCTTTCCTGACTTCCGACGAGTTATGAAAAAACTTCGAGCTCGATGGCCCTACACGGCTTGATCTGTCGACGAAGTATGTCTTAAACCAAGCGGCTTTGAAGCATGCTTCAGGCGCAATCTCAGTCTGTAGAGTGTCGCACTTCGTTGAGGCATTACAATTCGCTGAGTTGGTCAATGAAGGCGAAGAAAGGACTAGTTGACAAAATGTGTCTGCTTTAAAAAATTAAAGGATAAACCAAGTTACAACGATGAGTGCCGAAAATGCGCACCACCGCAATGTGTAGCGAGTGCCCCTTCCAAGGTTCCTACATGGCAGGTCGACTCGGTGACATATCCGCTTCAACGCATTTTGAGAACTCTCCACCCATCCCACATCAAGGCGGCATCCTCTTTGGGCATTGATGAATGCCGGGTTTTCGTTTGCTGAAAACAACGACCACACTGTTCACTTGGCAAACACACTACACGGCTGTTCTGAAAGAAACATTTGAATTTTCGGCCCAGCATAAGTGCCCTCTGGTTTTGAAAAGTTTATGGTTTTAAATAAATTTGTGGTTTTATGGCTGAACGTCCTAAAGCGACACAGGCTATAAAGGACGCCGAAGAGGAAGACTCTAGATAATGTCGACCGCTTGGGGTCCTTTAACGTGCAATGACATCAAACAATATACGGGTCTTTATGATTTCGCCTCCACTGAAAGGCGACGTCCGTGGCCGGGATCGAGCCTGCGTCTTTCGGATCAGCAGCCGAGCACAATAACCACTTAGCGGCCACGACGGCTTTACATTCTGGAGTGAATTAGTGTTGAAATGGAAACACTTAAACATATTTTAAACAAATTAGCGCAAAAACAAAAAATAGGCAAGGATTGTGACACTAATGAGAGAGAGTAAAAAGTTCAACTGAGAACAGTTTTATAGGGCGAAAAGCGCAGAATACAAATGAAAATATGACCATGCCCAACACCAGCATATGCAACATCAACAAGCTCGTCAGCACATCCTTATGATATATTTGTCTTCGTTTACTTCTAGATGGTACATAAAATGCACAAACACCCACAACAAAACACAGTTTTTTTTCACACCGCACGAATATATCTCAGGATACTTCATAACCACAGCTTAATGTTTGCGTTCAATGCGAAATAATAACCCCTTCAAACATCTCATCATTTTTACTGTACCAGGGGATTTAAGAACATAGGACAACAGCGACTCCCAAAGTTACGTCATAGCGCCCACAAGGAGGACCAGGTGACATAAAATGGCATCTACTCCAGGCGGATTCCACAATTCAATCTTTAAAAAATTTATTCTTAGGCTTACGTCGGTTACATTCTCATAGGGAAGAGGCTGAATAGGGAAAGTTTTAGCTACGGCATAATATATACGGCGATGATAGCGAGGCCATCGCCAATGAACTTCGCTCCAGAAAAAGTGCTTCCAAGAACCACTGCAATAAAAATGCTGATTTTCAAAGCGCCCTAACCTAATTTCTTCCGCGCGTAGCTTTCGCCTCCCATCGATTATTCAGCTTTCATATGGATCCGGGAAGTAGTTTGAGATCCAGGGTACAGTCACTTAGCTGACTTCTTTTCCAGCACGGTTAGTGTACCCTGCGTTTTTAGTTTTGTGTTTGTTGTTAGCGCGCTTTTTTTTACCCTGTCGGCTTTAGTTGAAGGCGAACTTTCTGTACTCTGCTATAGAAAATTTTTGCCAGAAAATTGAAGTACACATCGAGGTTGGCAAGATATTGTTCATCTGATACGCTAGCATCTAACCAAATCGGAACTACTACAATGTGCGCGTATGTGTGTTACTGTTTTACTGTGCGCTTCACGTTACTTTCATGTAATTGCTTAAAAAAGCAGTTCGATGCAGCAATCGCAGTCTCTTACCCGGAGCCTGTTTCAAGCACTTTTTCATGTCGAAGCACGCAAAAAAAATTGGGATTTTCTTTAGGCATTCGCGTGCACCCGCAGAAGGAAAGAGTATAGGTGTCAAAACTATTTATTTTTGGTGATTACCGCCTCAACACTTTATTGGTGGCCGGTCCGACGAAGGCCGTACAAGCCTTTTTTATTGCGCCTTGACACTCGCTATTGCAGAGACAGCTACACTACGGCACCACTTGAGCTCCATGGCACCACTTGCGCTCCGTGGCATCACTTGAGCTTTGTCGCGGTGCCGTTCGTCACGTGTTTGGTCACGTGGGTTGATCACGTAGTGCTATCATTGGTTACGTGGTTGGTCATATGGGTTAGTCACGTGGTGAGGAGCAGCTGCTGCTGCCGGCGACGGCTCGGCGAGCAACAGCTTCAAAAAACATCTGCGCGCATGCGCCGTGTCAAGTGGGACGAAGATGAACGGAGCGGTGAAAGACTGACTTTACAATTCAACTGAGCTAGTTCCACTCGGCCAGATGTAGCTATTGCGTCACACCAGGTCGTACCAGAGTTAGACCACAGGAATTTGTTTTTAGTTATATTCACAGTTGAAAAACCTGCCAACACTGCTCCTTGACTGCTTTGTAAATGGGAGCATATTTTGTTGTTTTAAAATGCGTGCGTGATAGCAGTGCGGCATAACAAGATGGGGCGTCTATCCTTCTTATTCGTGCCCTATGCTTTGCTCGTCGTGCCTCTCGCTGTGTTATTCGTTGTCGGGAAAAGCGCTCTCATCCGCGGTGACGTGACCACCTCGAGCACACACCTCGCGCCTCGTGCATGGCGCCTCGTATTAACTTAGTCTTCATCAGGTCGGCAGGCAGTCCCGGCAAAAGCAGCGCGGTGGACGAGGCTTGAGCAGCGTCATGTAGAAGCCTTTTCTCGCACGCGGTGTTCAAGCGCAATGCGCGTACACGATAACTGCTGCAAGTATAGGATGATGAGGGACTGTGCACAATCGTTATAAAACCCTAATTAAAATAACATTATGCAAAATGCTGGGCCCGAGTGGCAGCGCGAAAACCCAAAAGTCCTCAGGATCGCGAGGTTAGAGCTCATGACGTGGCGTTGCCCGAAAACCTAGTGGTAAACTAGGTTGAGAGTTCAAAGGTGCAGAACTCAGAAGGACTCTGCGGTGCTGGCCATCATCATCATCATCATCATCATCATCATCATCATCATCAGCCTTACTACACCCACTGCAGGGCAAAGGCCTCTCCCATGTCTCTCTAATTAACCCTATCCTTTGCCAGCTGCATCCACTCTTTGCCTGCAAACTTCTTATTCTCATCCGCCCATCTAACCTTCTGCCGCCCCCTGCTACGCTTACTTTCTCTTGGAACCCACTCCGTTACCCTTAAAGACCAGCGGTTATCTTGCCTTCCCATTACATGCCCTGCCCAAGCCCATTTCTTTCTCTTGATTTCGACTAGGATGTCATTAACCCGTGTTTGTTCCCTCACCCACTCTGCCCGCTTCCGATCTCTTAACGTTACACCTAACATTTTTCTTTCCATGGCTCACTGCGTTGTCCTTAACTTAAGCTGAACTCTTTTCGTTAGCCTCCACGTTTCTGCCCCGTAGGTGAGTACCGGTAAGATTATGCTGTTATACACTTTCCTCTTGAGGGAAATTGGTAAACTGCCACTCATGATCTGCGAGAATTTGCCATATGCGCTCCACCCCATTCTTATCCTTCTAGTTATCTCCCTCTCATGATCCGGATCAGCTGTCACTGCCTGCCCTAAGTAGACGTATTCGGGCACGATTTCTAGGCTCTCGCTGCCAATTGTGAACTGTTGTTCCCTTGCTAGGCTGTTGAACATTACCTTGGTTTTCTGCATGTTAATTTTAGACCCATCGATCTGCTCTGCCTGTATAACTCGTTGATCATGATTTGCAGTTCACCTCCTGAGTGACTCAGCAAGGCAATGTCATCAGCAAATCTAAGATTATTTAGATATTCTCCATTTATTCTTATTCCCAACTGTTCCCAATTCAGGCCTCGAAATACCTCCTGCAAACATGCGGTGAACAGCATTGCCGAGATCGTGTCTCCTTGCATGACGCCCTTCTTTATTGGAATTTTATTGCTGACTTTATGGAGGACTATAGTAGCTGTGCAGTTGCTATATATATCTTCCAGTATTTTGACATAAGGCTCTTCTACCCCCTGATTACGCAATGGCTGTATGACTGCTGAGGTTTCCACTGAGTCGAATGCTTTCTCGTAATCAATGAAAGCTATATATAGAGGTTGGTTATATTCTGCGCATTTCTCTATCACCTGATTGATAGTGTGAATATGATCTATTGTGGAATATCCTTTACGAAAGCCTGCCTGATCATTTGGTTGATTAAAGTCTAACGTTGCCCTGACTCTATTAGCGATTACCTTAGTAAATACTTCGTAGGCAACGGATAGTAAGCTGATCGGCCTGTAATTTTTAAAGTCCTTGGCGTCTCCCTTCTTATGAATTAAGATAATGTTTGCATTCTTCCAAGCTTCTGGTACAGTCGAGGTTAAAAGGCATTGCGTATACAGGGTGGCTAGTTTTTCTAGCACGATGTCCCCTCCATCCTTCAACAGATCTGCTGTTACCTGATCCTCCCTAGCTGCTTTTCCCCTTTTCATTGCTTCTAAGGCTTTCTTTACTTCATCTTTCGTTACTGGTGGGATGACGCATTGCTGTGCACTGCTGTCTTTCTCATTGGCGCTCTGATTAGATTGGCTACTGTACAGGTCTGTGTAGCACTCTTCGGCTACGTTAACTATCTTATCCATATTGCTAATGGCATTGCCCTGCTTGTCTCTTAATGCATACATCTGGTTTTTACCTATGCCTAAGTTCATCTTCACTGTTTTTAGGCTACCTCCGTTCTTTATAGCATGCTCGATTCTATCCATATTAAACTTCCTTATGTCGGCTACCTTGCGCTTATTTATTACCTTTGATAGCTCCGTTAGTTCTATTCTATCGGTAGTGTTAGATGCCTTCATGTTTTGGCGCTTCTTAATCAGATCTTTCGTCAGCTGAGATAGCTTCCCGGCATCTTTTCGAACTGTCCTACTGCCTACTTCTACTGCGCACTCCGTAATTATTGATCTCAGGTTATCGTGCATTGAATGAACATCAAGATCATCTTCCTCAGTTAAGGCCGAGTATCTGTTTTGCAGCGCTATCCTAAACGCCTGTGCTTTCCCTCTTACGGCTAACTCGTTAATGGTCTTCTTCTTCGCTAGCTTCTTCCATTCCCTCTTCAAGTCTAAGCTAATTCTAGACCTTACCATTCTATGGTCGCTGCAACGCCCCCTTCCGAGGACGGCCACATCCTGAATGATGCCAGGTTTAGCGCATAGTATGGAGTCGATTTCAATATTAATCTCACCATTGGGGCTCTTCCAGGTCCACTTCCTGTTTTCTCGTTTGCGGAAGAAGGTATTCATGATCCGTAAATTATTTCTATCCGCGAATTCGACTAATATCTCTCCCCTGCTTTTTCTAGAGCCTATCCCATAGTCACCTACCGCGTGGTCGTCAGCCTACTTCTTGCCCACCTTCGCATTGAAGTCGCCCATCAGTACAGTGTACTGCAATTTTTACTCTATTCATTGCTGATTCTACGTCCTCATAGAAGCTTTCAACGGTCTGGTCATCATGGCTGGATGTGGGTGCGTAGGCCTGCACAACTTTCAGCTTGTACCTCCTATTCAGCCTAATTACTATAGCTGCTACCCTCTCGTTAATACTGTAGAACTCCTCTGAGGAAACCCACACCTAGTTCTCGTCTATCCTCTAACCCGCGATAGCACAGTATGGGTCCGTCCTTTAGTACTGTATACGCCTCACCTGTCCTCCTAACTTCGCTAAGCCCTATCACATCCCAATTAAATCCCGCTAGTTCCTCGAACAACACTGCTAGGCTAGCCTCACAAGCTAAAGTTCTAGCGTTAAACGTTGCCAGGTTCAGATTCCAATGGCGGCCTGTCCGGAGCCAGAGAATCTTAGCACCCTCCGCTGCGTCACAGGTCTGACCGCCGCCGTGGTCAGTTGCTCTGCAGCCGCGGGGGCCTGAGGGCCGAGGGTTAATTGGTTTGATCATAGAAGGTTGTGGCCAAATACTACACCAGGGTGGCCAAATCCTGCTCTGGTGAGAGAGTGCGTTGTCGGTTCTGGTCACCGAGATAAGGCCGCACTCCAGGCCTGGTTATGCAATTCCATCGACACGCGGATTTTTTTTAAAACCCGGTGGAGAATTGCGCGGCACCAGGATTTGAGCCCCGGTCCTCTTGCACGTGAGGCGGATGTTCTACCTCTACGCCATCGCTGCATCTGGCCATACAATTATGTTAAACTCACGCGCTGCTTCAACAAGAGCCATTTCGTCAACTCGTGATCGCGTGCTCAAGAAAAGAAGCTGCCCTGCACTTACCTTTGTCTTTAGATGTCTGTTGATTTCTTATTAAAACCAGCTCTACGCACCAAGACGCTTTATGTAGGGCCCTTGGTGGAATTGAAGAATAAGGCAATCTTTATACGTGACAACGGTCTCAGCTACTATACACTTCAGATGAGTTCTGCAGCAGGCTGCGTTTAACGTTCGATCGTTTGCAAGTAATATTTGGAGCATGTGATGGTGCACTTAGCTTATTGTCCTTCCTGAAAGACTTCATCCAAAGGAGGGTCTAGTAATAACTAAAATTATAACATTATGGCTTTTTATAGTTCCAAGAATAGAACTGCGAAAAATTAGCCAGGGAACGAGAATATATCGTGCGCATTTGTGTAACTCTCCCATTAGAAAGGCAGACTCAGCAGAATGTTAATTAACCGGGAGTACGTAATTGCGGTGAGCCTTGCCCACTGAAAAAACCAGCGGGAAGCTTCCGACAGAAATGTATGAACTGCTAAACAGAAATAGCGGAAGTGATAGTGTCTGGATCCATTAGCGCTTGAGCGTTCGAGAGCCTCATCTCTATGCCTGCTGCATCATCGCTTAAAACGCTTCATTACGCTAATTTTGCTGTGCTGTCTGCTGCCACACTTCACAATAAACGTTCAAGAATTATTCGCAATACTTTTTTTATCCACTTCCCGCACACTGCATCAGAGTTTCATTATTGGTGAGGCTTGAAAAAGAGAAGTACAATAGGGTCGGCAAAAGAGCTCTTGCTCGAATGCAGCGGGCGTGATGGCGAATTCTCTATACTGAGCAAAAATTGCGTTCACTGGGTAATTCCATTTTGTGCAGCAGTTCTCGTGCTGTTATTTCCATAATTATGTGAAGTAAGAGAAAAAAAGAGTATGTCCGTCGCCTGGTTAAACTAAAAAGCGAAAGCAGTATTGTTTAAAATTTTTAAGCCTTTAATCACACGTTTAATAACCGTAAACTAATACAGTTTCCTGATTTATGGATCCCATTTGCGGAAGATAAAGGTGCTTGCTTTTGATATTACAAGCCTTGAGTGAGCCGTGCACAACTCTCTGCAATCGGCCAATCAGCAGTGTTTGTTAAGGCGCTGATAGTCAGAACCCGCCACTTTATTTCAGCCGATTGGCATATGCATGAAGGGAATAATAACCACCTCTTCTCTTCTTTGCGAGGCTGCATTGTCCGCTTCTGAAGGATCATTGTTTGCTTTCCTTAACGGCGCCAAGCTCTCAGTTGGCAGAAAGAGCGCGAATGCACGGAAAATGGTAAATACGCAATATCCAGATGTTTCAAATATTCCAAGAACGTTTGCTGTGATGTTTTCCACTAATGCACACCTGAGTCATCAACAAAGACGGGGGTCAGTATTGACATGCTATCCTTAACGCGATGAAGGAACGACGGCTGCACCACGATCTCTACACCCAATTTTTTTACCAAGTTTACACGCAACAGCAGATCTAGGGACCGCAAAGATGTTAACCACTCTTCAAGATATTTCTGCACTGCTCGCATTTACTCACGCGCTGACGGCGACCCACGAAATGAATTCCCGCACCTCCAGCTATTTTCCGAAGGTGGGTATGTGTGCTGCCGCCACCAGCACGAAAGCGCTAAAGGCTTTCCTTCCTTTCCATTCAGATCACTCTGACTTTCACGACAGCGACTGCCGAAATGACATTCCCGCCTGGTCTTGAAAAATGTTCTCCACGCCTGATGGGCAGGAGCTCCACGATTAAAACATAAGACTACGGGACACTGGCTATTCCCTGTAAATCATTACTTCAGGTGATTACGGACTGAATTTTTCGGTGTCATCTGAAGACATGACTCCCTCGATGACTCTTTCTGTTGAAGCAAGTCATTCATTGCGGCTCAGGTGTAGAAAAGGCATCCTCTTCAGCAGCGGGTGAACTGATCTTTTTTCGACTAAAAATGACGTTTTCACCCCCAAAACAAAGCACTTCAAATACGTAATGGTCGTCCCCATGCGTCGTGCCATATCGCATACGCACATACGCACCCCACAAGTGGTTTGACACACGATCCAGGAGAAATACCATAGGATCAGCCTGGGGTATCCTGACAATGACGGTGTTTCGCCCTTGAATACAGCTCATTTAGAAGGTCGAAGCGCTAGAACCTACAATCAAAAATTCAGGCTTGAAAAAGATAGAGTACGCGTTCCAGATTTGAATGTCTGTTTTCACCCCGAGAAGAGATCAACCCTTTGTTGACCCAACGAATGCGGTACTGGCTTCTTATTTCCTACGAAAAGCGCCCTCAATTGTGTGTTCTTCCTGTCCCTAAAATCAGAAAGCCTGGAGTTGGCTTAAGCCACCTACAAGTAACAGTCTTCACATTGAATTTCCAGCAGACTTGAAAACCACATAATATGTGAAGATAACACTTTCCTTAATGCTTTGAAACATTAGCTGAATTTGCAGCATGCGGTGGTGTGCAATGTACTGGGAGGAATTTTGTGTAGGAAACAAAACCTTTTCTTTAAACAATTTAATTTGGTGGCATGTAAAATGCCAATTGATGTCGCAGAATTTTGGGGGTGATTTGTGGCCGGACGTCCCGATGTAAAGTGAGAAAATGGCACTGATGTGCTGAGCCAAAACTTTAACATAATGAAGCAAGGATTCAAGTAACATGCATTTACCGGATGAATGATGTCACTTGGAACAACTCACGTTCCGCGCAGTTAAATATGCACGCCACGAAATGAAAGAAACGTCTTCATTAGAGAGTCTTTGATTATGAAGATCACCCTTTGAAGTAACATATATATTGAAATAAGAGTTATTAAAATTCCCAAATTCTGCAGTTAGAAGCGTCGTCTCACAACGCACAACTGCTGAGAAAACCTCTCGACAGTCTCTACGCGTTCAATAAAATGGTGGTGGTGCTTCACGGTCGATCAATCGTTTTTCAAAAGAGCAGCGAGAAGTCCGCCTATTTTCACCGCTGCTACAAGATTTCGCTGAACGTTCTTCCTTCTCTTCTTGACCGCCTCTCTAAGGGCGATAAATGTCACGCTTCTTCGGGTCCAATATTCTCTTTGTAGCAACGAAGGGCACGTCGATTTCCTTAACGGGCCAGCGGTTCTCTGCCCAGTTTCTTCTACTCATCCCCGAACCCTTCTCAGCTTTTTTATCAAAAGTACACAAGCGCCGACAAGAAGATTGAAAAGAAAGGAAAACACAAGAACAATATAAGCTGTCGCTTCGCCGGTTCCGTCGCGTGCATATCTTAAGACGCATGTGATGTGATTCGCTGACAGGAAAAAGCATGCAACAATGTGGACGTGGACGTTTTGTTCTATGTGAAGCAGAACGGAATTGCATTTATGTGTATGTTCCGCAGAACACGGGCAGTATTTTTTTGTTCAGTTTACGGTTGATGATTTCTCACGACCTAAAGCACTTATTGATTGAAATGTTTAACGTGTAAAAGCGCTTCAGGTAAATCTGTTGGTGTGTTTCCAGTGACGTATTAAGAAAAAAAAAACCTGGTAAAACGTGAATTCGAAGGGCAATGGCAGAATTTACTGCGGGAATTTTGTAAACAGAGAAAACCGGATTTCGTACAACGGTATTGAGTAAACAGCATGACGCTGTTTCTTCTAAAAAAAACAGGAACCATGTGGCTGATTGTTTTCGATTTTTTGCAGACATCAATCTCTTAGTGCCTTTGGTTTTGCAGATGTGGATCGGCAGTCATAAAGAACATATAACGAATTAAAGGAGGAAAAAGAACTTTTTTCGTGCCACTTTCGCGTCAACATTTTCTGTGAAGAACGCTTCTCCCTGAGTACTTCTGCCCAGTTCCACTTGTGATCAAAGATCATTCTGTTATCAAAAGTGCACAGAAATCCAGCATCATGCTTGAATCCAAGTTTCTTAGTATTACTCAATGTAAAATATATTCCGATCGTTTTTCGATAGAGCTTGACCAGCGGCAATCGCTTTCTTCCTGCACGTAGGTCGTGCACCGATTTCCAACACTCTTGAGAAAGAAACTAGTTGAAAGGCCATACACACAGCCCGACTCATTACACAAAATGAGCTGGTGAGGAGGAAAAGGAAGACGAAGACGTTGTTTGACCTATCTCCTCAGTTCTGTTTCTTTACCTAATTTTGCCTAAGTTACCGACTTTTATTTGAATATTCGAGGACGGCAGCATATTCAAGGCGGTACTGTCCCTATGGGAAGAGTACGGCTGCTCCGGCGCCGGCAACCCTAACGGGACCACGCCAATCTGAGGAGGCTGGCTCAGAAGAGGCAGCCATGGCTTCCCAGGCTGTGGAGCGACCAGAACATGGAGACAACCACCCGTCCAGGGAGACCTCATCGTTCACTGGAGATGAGTCAATGATTGTGGACGGTGACGAGTCAGTGGCCGATATGGCTGACGTGGACAACGAGGGCTTCAAGTTGGTGAGTCATCGCAAGCAACGAACGGTCGGGATCCCGGTAGTGGTTGAGCCCACAGAGAAGGGGGTTGGTTTAAGAGAGAAGAATCACATCTTACTTTTCGCGGCCATTCAATCACTGCTGGGATCAGCTCCGATTCGTAGTCGGTTCACCATGCACGAGGCTCTTCAGTAGGATGTCTCGACGGAAGAGCAAGTTGACAAGCTCCTGCAGGACTCGCAGATTGCTGACATCAATGTTAACGTGAAGTTGCCCATTCCTACATGAAGAACACCTGTGTTATTAAAGGTGTACCAAAGTGGTATTCAGAACGCGACCTACATGATTATTTGAAACCACAAGGTGTTCTGCACGTGAAACGGCTCGTGCGTCGTGTGGAGTCTCCAGAAAAAGAATGGGCTGAAAAACCTATCGGGCTGACATTCGCTCCCAGCACAGAGCGCTCCGAAAAAATTGATCTGGGATTCACAAAACACGCAGTTGCCGATTTCACTGAAGCTGCTCCACGATGTTTTAGATGCCAACGGTTAGGGCACGTGGCCAAAGTTTGCACAAAGGATCGACGCTGTAAGCGGTGCGGAGGCGGCCACGACTTTAAAACCTGCAAGGCAGATTTTGCTCGCGCCAATTGCGGTGGTGATCATACAGCGAGTTTCGGAGGCTGCCCCTTCCGTGTGAGCGCTCTGCATCGTCAAATATCCTTTTTTGCTGGTCCCAAAACCCAACTCACTCAGACCCCTGTCCCAGGATTAGACGTGTTCCCAGTGTTGAAGTCTGATGTTGTTGCGTTACCCAACGATGACCATAACAGACCTGAGCCCTGCAAGACGCCAAGGTCCATTGCGTGCGAGTCGGTTGTTCGCCCTCCAGCAAAAAGTGTCCATATTCCTGAGCGACTGGATAACAGCCAGACTCAATGACAAGGGGGACTCTCATATGCACAAGTGACAAAAATACCCGCTACTACGGCCAAGAGTGTGTCCCCGTCGGCATCTTTTGTCGATGTTGTGAGTGCGTTGCGCACAATGAGGAGCTCAAAAATCAAGGCATGACTGAGCTTCTTCATGTTTTGTTTGGGGCCCTGCGTTCACATGTTCTAGCGATGGCACCCGGTGACCTGAAGAACTTCCTACAGCTGGTGCTTTCTTTTGAATCCCTAGTTACCATCTTCGCAGGGAGCTTCCTTGCGATCTAATATAAATGGGGTTAAACCCCGTGTATCTAATATTCGCCGAAAAGTGCCATTTATATTGCAATAGAACTGCTCTGGGATTTTAAGTCGGTTAGCTGTACTAAATGTATATTTGAAAGAGGCTTGTCTTCCAGTATTTGCCCTCTAAGAAGCTGGCCTGCCAAGTGGGAGATGTTTGACTGGATAAGTCACCTATAAAAACTGCAGAATAAAGTCATTTTTCTGTAGGAAGTGCCGCGGTTTACGTAAGAAGAGAAATTCCACATGTTTCTCTAAGCGTTGCCGATTTTGCACGGACGACAATGCGGTAGCGGCTGTGAGAATAAAGCTCGGCAACCCTTTCTATTGCATTCGTGTACGTGTCCCCGCTGAAGAAGGTAGCATTGTACTTGTTTCTACGGAAGCTCTGCGACCACTGCCCAGCTCCTCGAATCATTTTCGGTTTCTTCAAAGGCCATCATGCCGTCTGGTGTGTGAGGAACACGGATTCCTGTGGACGCAAATTCGTTGACGTTATTGACAGTTTGGAACTGTTTGTTCCCAATGACGGATGGACCACTTCCTCCCGGCCTCCATCCTCAGCGACAGCTATAGACCTGACACTGCATTCACCTGACGGCCGCGTTAGGCGGTCAACGGCGCCTGACCGCATGGGAAGTGATCACTATCCGATTTTTGTGTTTGCTGCCGACTTTCATACGTGTGGTCCTAATATTAGCAATGTGGTCAACTGGGACAATTACACAGAGCACCTAGAACGTGTTTCTGGTAATGTTATTGACCAAATGATTTCTAGTAAGCTCGCAGCTACAACGGCGTTCAAGTTACCTGATCATTCTCCGGCCCCGGATTAAAAAGTCAGGAACCCTTGCGCAGCGAGAAGAAGGGCGGAGCACCAACTCATACGGAAGAAGGACGACAGGGAACTGAAGGCGACCTTCAATAGGCTGAATTTTGCCATTAGACGGCACATGAACAAGCTCTACAGATGATATGATATATAAATGATTAGCTTTGCTTGATACGCCAAAAAATCCATCCGACTAAAGTAAGAAGCACTCTACATTAACAATTATGCTTAAGAGATTGACTCCAGCGCACGAAAGCATCATAAATAGCGGCAGGTGTTTTAGCGGTAAACGCCGTTGTTTCTGCTAAAGCACAGTTGGCAGAAATGGCACCCTAAAATATAGCAAGGAAGGAATTATTTTTCCAGCCAGTCACTGGGTGCCGTCTGTGTGCATCAGTCAAAGTTTAGTCTATCTTTTAAAGGCCTAATTAGAACTCATCTTTTTTCTTGATGCGCTCTTTCGGAAACGATAGCTTTCTACACGAAGCAGCTCGTCTTGCAACAAAGCAGTTCGGAAAAAAGCGGCAAAAATGAGGCAAAAACATATGATCAAATCGACAACGTAGACTAGATTGCCGCAACTTCATTTCAATTGTTTATATTTTTAGGGAAAAGGCGGGGGGGGGCGCATCTGCCTCTGGGTCACCCTGCCTGCTCTACCCATTGAGGTCATTTCGGCTGTCTTTGCACATTTATAAACAACGCCGACGGTCGAGAGATCTTTCCCAAGCTGCAAGGGTTGTGAATCCCAAGAATTGTCAACTTTCTCTCCGTGACATTCTGGGCATGCGGCATTACACGTTTTCCGTTCGCAGCGCAGAAACAGGTGCAGAGGGGTCAGACAGGTCATGTGCAATCGGGCATTTAAAAGCTGCAAAAAATATGAAAGTCCAAATTGACTACGCCACACCATGAGTCTCTCGGTGCGAAGGGGTACCACTGAGCCTGGTAGCGCTTCTCATCATCATCATCATCATCAGCCCTACTACACCCACTGCAGGGCAAAGGCCTCTCCCATGTCTCTCCAATTAACCCTATCCTTTGCCAGCTGCATCCACCCTTTGCCTGCAAACTTCTTAATCGCATCCGCCCATCTAACCTTCTGTCGCCCCCTGCTACGCTTACTTTCTCTTGGAACCCACTCCGTTACCCTTAAAGACCAGCGGTTATCTTGCCTTCGCATTACATGCCCTGCCCAAGCCCATTTCTTTCTCTTCATTTCGACTAGGATGTCATTAACCCGTGTTTGTTCCCTCACCCACTCTGCCCGCTTCCGATCTCTTAACGTTACACCTATCATTTTTCTTTCCATGGCTCGCTGCGTTGTCCTTAACTTAAGCTGAACTCTTTTCGTTAGCCTCCACGTTTCTGCCCCGTAGGTGAGTACCGGTAAGATTATGCTGTTGTACACTTTCCTCTTGAGGGAAATTGGTAAACTGCCACTCATGATCTGCGAGAATTTACCATATGCGCTCCACCCCATTCTTATCCTCCTAGTTATCTCCCTCTCATGATCCGGATCAGCTGTCACTACCTGCCCTAAGTAGACGTATTCCGGCACCATTTCTAGGCTCTCGCTGCCAATTGTGAACTGTTGTTCCCTTGCTAGGCTGTTGAACATTACCTTGGTTTTCTGCATGTTAATTTTTAGACCCATCGATCTGCTCTGCCTGTCTAACTCGTTGATCATGATTTGCAGTTCACCTCCTGAGTGACTCAGCAAGGCAATGTCATCAGCAAATCTCAGATTATTTAGGTATTCTCCATTTATTCTTATTCCCAGCTCTTCCCAATTCAGGCCTCGAAATACCTCCTGCAAACATGCGGTGAACAGCATTGGCGAGATAGTGTCTCCTTGCCTGACGCCCTTCCTTATTGAAATTTTATTGCTGACTTTATGGAGGACTATAGTAGCTGTGCAGTTGCTATGTATATCTTCCAGTATTTTGGCATACGGTTCTTCTACCCCCTGATTACGCAATGCCTGTATGACTGCTGAGGTTTCCACTGAGTCGAATGCTTTCTCGTAATCAATGAAAGCTATATATAGAGGTTGGTTATATTCTGCGCATTTCTCTATCACCTGATTGATAGTGTGAATATGATCTATTGTAGAATATCCTTTACGAAAGCCTGCCTGATCATTTGATTGATTAAAGTCTAACGTTGCCCTGACTCTATTAGCGATTACCTTAGTAAATACTTTGTAGGCAACGGATAGTAAGCTGATCGGCCTGTAATTTTTCAAGTCCTTGGCGTCTCCCTTCTTATGAATTAAGATAATGTTTGCATTCTTCCAAGCTTCTGGTACAGTCGAGGTCATAAGGCATTGCGTATACAGGGTGGCTAGTTTCTCTAGCACGATGTCCCCTCCATCCTTCAACAGATCTGCTGTTACCTGATCCTCCCCAGCTGCTTTTCCTCTTTTCATTGCTTCTAAGGCTTTCTTTACTTCATCTTTCGTTACTGGCGGGATGACGCATTGCTGTGCACTGCTGTCTTTCTCATTAGTGCTCTGATTACATTGGCTACTGTACAGGTCTGTGTAGAACTCTTCGGCTACGTTAACTGTCTTATCCATATTGCTAATGACATTGCCCTGCTTGTCTCTTAATGCATACATCTGGTTTTTACCTATGCCCAGTTTCCTCTTCACTGTTTTTAGGCTACCTCCGTTCTTTATAGCATGCTCGATTCTCTCCATATTAAACTTCCTTATGTCGGCTACCTTGCGCTTATTTATTAACTTTGATAGCTCCGTTAGTTCTATTCTATCGGTAGTGTTAGATGCCTTCATGTTTTGGCGCTTCTTAATCAGATCTTTCGTCACCTGAGATAGCTTCCCGGTATCTTTTCGAACTGTCCTACCGCCTACTTCTACTGCGCACTCCGTAATTATTGATGTCAGGTTATCGTGCATTGAATGAACATCAGATCATCTTCCTCAGTTAAAGCCGAGTATCTGTTTTGCAGCGCTATCCTAAACTCCTGTGCTTTCCCTCTTACGGCTAACTCGTTAATGGTCTTCTGTCTGTTTACAAAGAGCTGCCTGCCTCGCGGAGGATTTACACATGGGGAACCCAGCCCAGGCTCTGGAGAGCACTCGTTTGGCTGGAATAGCGAAAGAGGGTGGAATAATAGCTAGTATCTCTTGCCTAATTTCATCCTGTTCCAAGAATTACACGTGTTTTTGGCCACTCGTACATTAGCAGGTGAAGACAAAGTCAGGGGACGACAAAAAGTGACGGTCATCAAGCTAATAGCCAATGCACTAATAGAGAAGTTGAGCATTTCAAGGCTGTAAAAAACCCCGAAAGGGCCAGCGCTGCGATTGGTACTTCGGAGTAAGCGCACAAACACTCGGTCTATTGCGGAAAAGCAAATGCCTCTAGTTGCTGAGGAATCTCATGAAGGGGGAACCTGCCTGGTGGGAGGGGACCGGTGTTCATCACCACTTTTAGGGTTCCCTGCCTCGGTGCGTCAAAGACCATGAAAAAGCTGTGTGCTACACATGTACACTTGGAGGTCGAGGGCCGCAGATTTAGCAAAAAGCGAGTGCTCGCCCTCCGCCGAGGCTAGAAGAAGCTAGGATCTATCAGAACTGCTTTGATATCCGAAGCTGTCCGCATTCCAATCTAACTTCCAAGTCCCTTCCCTTCCCGCCTGCCCAATTTCCTTTCTCCGTATTCCACCCTGCTTGGCTTTTCGTATTTTAGGTATTGTAGCTTCTGTACTATTTGCAGTTCACACTTTCACCTACTGGTGTACAAAAATACGGTGTCCTTGAATATGTTTGTTTATGTATAATAGTGATTTGCATCTATTTTGTGCATGAGGTAACGCTATCGAAATTTTTTTCCAAGGCTTTTAGGCCAACCACAACCTACCGAATGAGTACATTTTGTGCAGTTGAGATTTTGGCTGATTTTCTTTTTTCCATCGTAGTCTCGTATTAGGTTGCTTAGTGCTCAGAGTTAATTTGATTCATGAACCTCAATAATTTATACTGGAATACTGCTGAGCAAGTATTTTGATTGTTTTCACTTGAAAATATAGAAAAGAAAAAAGCACAATACAGGAGGCGCCTTTTACCTATTTTTGGCTGTGCGCAGTGTTTAACTTCTTTCACGTTAAAGTGTCAATATTCATGAAAAAATTACGCTCAATCAATTAACAAAAATTTTTGGTCACCGATGCTTTATTTCGTAGAAGTTTGCAAAATATTTTGTAGAAGATGGAAAAACAATGCGGAGAAGCCGGGAAAGTCCCTCGCTAGTAAAACTAGGAAAGTCAAGAATGACTGAAATGTATTACCTTACTTCTGAGATGGGACACTCGGAAGCGCCGTGTGTTTAGAAGCAACCATGCAGACTATAAAAAAGGAAAGCCTCAAGACGTACTATCAGATCCGGGAAGTCATCTACATGGCAAAGAAAGAAAATATTACGGTCTAGTTTAGCCAAGCAGAAATAAATGTGCAACAAAACTACTGCTGTAGTCCTTCTCATTACCTTAGATTTTGCTGTCGATACCGTAGCGTAAAAACAAACATATTTAAGAATTTTTTCCTGCGCCCTATTTATGCTTTCCTGGTCCCATTTCGCCCAGATGTATTGGTAGAATAAGGAAAAATTTGTTTTCGAGAAATAACATCTTTACGTTTTTCCTGTTATAGTTAGCCCCCTATGATTTGTTCAGGTAGTATACACTGCATAGCCACACGTTTCTATGGGCGTAACGCTTTAGTATGCGCCTAATAGCGGAAAAAAATTCGCAATTCGAACACAATAAAACTCGCAGTCATACCGGCGGTGCACTCATCCTGCTGGAATTTCATTAGAAATTCACACACGAGCTTTCTGTACAGCCATTTTCCCAAACGTTATTACAGTACAGTACCAGAATAGCTTAATGAACGCTTAACGTAGGGGTTCGTAAAATTTGGTTTAACTGAATAAAGCACAGAAATACTGCCTTTAATTGATAGTATTTAGAGATTTTTTACTGCACTAGCACTAATACCCAAAATATCATATTTCGCCGAGGTCTGTCTGCCCAAAGCATCCGACTGGTGGCCAACCTGCCATGGAAGGCGGATGGAAAACTGCCAAGAGGGCTGTGGGCAACCTACTAGTAATGCAAAACACTTCATGGCAAACCACTATATGGGCGCCGGAGTGTTTTGAACCCACGGCGGCACGAACAGATCAGCTTGTCATGCGACTCCATTGGACCATTTCTTCATCTCCGCAGCCGAACATCCCCCGTATTTAACTCCTAGTTTCGCATGCGGCGCTTTGCATGTCGTACTCATAATCAATTTCCATCCGTGCGACATGGATCCAGAACGCACCACTCTCGCACTGCCCGCTTTACCCAAGCCTCCAACTAAAACCGAACCCGTAGCTAAAAACGACGTGCGACTGCACCTAATTCGCATTTTTCCTAACCACAATACGCCTGCCATCATTTTTGAACGCATCAAAGCGCAAAGACTTTAGAAAGTAGTGTTGGGAATTCCTTCACAAGCGCTGAAACATGGTCTCGTCTCAGAACTAATCTTTTCTGAGAAATGCACTGTCCTCGTGTGGGCTTCAGTGCTTGCAGTACGGCTTGTCTTTCGTCACCTGCCCGATATATCTTGGCGGGGTTAGGGCTCCTGTTCTCACCTTTCCGAAGATAAGAGCCCAATAAGCGCCTCAGAACTGATTGGCTTGGCGTGCATAATTTGGAGAAGGGTGTCCATGCGAAGCTATCTTTAATTGGTTGCAAACCTCCCACAGTCGTCAGCACATATCTAGGAAACCGCACCGAAAACAATTACTCCAACTGCGGGAGCGGCTTCACACGCGACCAGGGGCGAAAAAACAGATCAGGAAATACCACAATCTCTGTTTTAAATAAAAAGCGATATATTTGCAATAAACATGTGCCTTCATAGAATGTCAGTTGAGCAATTATTCATTTTTGAGCATGGAAAGTAGGCATATGTTAATGTATATTTTCTATACGGCGAACGCAACTATATCTTCTCAATCCAATACCACAGCAAAATCAAAGCCTAGACAGTAAGCGTTGTCGGCTACTTTTGGGAGAGCATAGAGACCTCAATACTTGTGTGGTGGGCATTTCATGCTTGCTTTTAGTCGTCAGCTGCGAGTGACACCTAGAACTTTGAAATGCGGCAAGTGGGACATCGTATCGTCTTTTTATCTTTTAAGCTCTTTGCTTCGTTCGTTACAATTAAAAAAAACACCAAAATGTGATGGCAATAACAAAGGTCTCTCGCGTTTGTTGTTCTTGAGATCCATCTCTGCTTCAGGCGTAAGCCTCAAGGCGGCGCCGTTGACATCCGACTCACTCTGCAAAAGCTGGAGACCTGAAAATAAAGAGGCGCACGCTTTAACAATTTACGACGTCGCGTTTTTACTTCCCGCGAGTATTTTTCTACAGAGTTTTTTTCACGTTGTTATCTGCCAATTGTCAGAACACGTGCGTTGATTTTTTCCAAAACTGCTTTTTGAGAAGAACGACAATGACTGCCTGCCAGGATATGTGGAAACACCGGTTGTCGGTGACAGTTTGCGCTGCGTTACTCCACTGATATTTCAGTTCTTGGTACTATATCACAAATGTGATTTAACTTTGGAGATAGGTTGAACTGTGCTTCAATATTTGTTACTAATTTAACAATGACACTTTGAATTAAAAGATTGATCAGCTCTTTTTATTGCCCAAAATTTACGCCCAATTTGCTTTTTGACGTGAGGAAAGCAAACTACCACTCGAGCCTTTCTTCTTTTAAGTATTTTATTTATATTTGCTGAGGCTGGCCTTTGCAGGGTAACTATGAAATTGATGGTTTATAGTTTCGTCTATTTAAGCTGCTGCTCTCACAGTACACAATATCCTTCACAATTTTCACGAATCCAGTAGAACAAAGACGCATTCAAATCTGGATGTTTGATCACATGCCGAGACGCCTGTTTTGACTAAGAAAGCTAAGAAAATGCTAATCCTTTTACAGGTTCATTTACAGGAAAGGTTTTTGCTGAAGCCAGCCGTGTGTTTCAGCTACTATTCATGTGGCAACGTGACTGCTCATTATATAAATGGGGGTAATTGTGAATTGAAGTAAAATGCAAGGAGCACTTCATTACCGGATGATTCAGCAGATTAGCAGGAAAGTTTATTGGCTGCACTTAAAGGGAATATAAATGAAATTAAGGCAGCGTTAAAAGTTTTACTAAAGAAATCGGGCTTGGCGAATCGTCACCGAGTTTGCGATTAATAACCAGCTCCTCGGAGAAATTCATGGATAGTTTTCTTGGCGCCTGTTTTTTTAGTGTCGGCCTCTAAAGGGAAAAGAAGTTTGTCGTATAAAAGGAATTAACCGCAAGTCTTCCGGACACAGATGCTCATATAGTGTTCCTTAAAAAAAAAACGTTACGAAAACGAAGTATTTAGCTAGTAGCCCCTTGTGACTCCAAACTCGGTGGCTAACAAACCATATGAAAGATGATTGCCAGGCCGTATTAGAAGTTTTGCAAAAAAAAGAAAATATTTAGCGGAGACATAACTTTGTGGAATAAGAAGCAGTCGAGATTACAGAAAAGCTCCGAAAAATATACTTCTCGATATAACACGGACGCATGTTTCCTGGCAACGCGATTTTCTGAATACGTATACTGAAAAGAGAAAAAAATTCACAAAGAGCACGGCTCCAAGAACTACCTGCCAGCGATCTGCCCCTTGCGCTGGAGGACGTGCGTGCGGCCATCCACGACCATCTCCGAAAGCAGCTCCCCGACCCACGCATCGCGGGAGCTGAGCGCATCGACAGTGTCGCCGGCTGTCGAGCACTTACACGGTCACAACGTGCAATGATCCTCCGCGCGCGCATTGGCTGCGTGTGGCCCGGGGAACGACGGGTGCGTCACGGAATCGCGACGAGTGATGTGTGTGACGGATGCGGTGCTGTGGAAACACTAGAGCACCTGCTCCTTCACTGTGCCGCGTTCGCCGATGCTCGTTGCGATATGCTCGCGGCCTATAGGGCGACGGGCATACTAGCAGACTCCATCAAGACGATATTGTGCCCGCAGGGCAGTGCGCGCACTCGTGAGCGATCTTTGGTGAGCCTCTGTGCATTCTTCGAACACACGGGCTTGACGTCTCGTCTGTTCTCCGTCAGGTAGTTACACGCAGTGACCGAACGCTCCGCGAGTTCTACCTTGAACGATTAATAACTGGACACCCCACTCCAGTTGTAACCAACAGAGTGCTCTGCACGTGTGTGAATAAATTCCTCTAAAATGAACTAATCATGCGCACAAACTGGACACATTTCGTTTTCTGTAAATAGTTTGTACATATTACTTCTCCCCCTATCCTCTCTTCCTGTCCCCTCACCTCTTTCATTTCATTTCTCCATTCTGCCTGCTATCCATTATTTCCGCTGCCCCAGCTCAGGTGCTTCAGTATCGATGGCAGATGCCGCGGCTAGCAAAAATCTTTTCCTTCCTTTTTACTATTATTTTTAATAAAACCACTACCACCACCACGGCTCCAAGCTGACAGTTTTGCATAAATTTCATTCATTTGAGCAAAACTTTCTGATAGTTGAAGGCTTTGGCTTCGCCCGAGCAATACTTCATCTCCGATTTTTTTATTCTGGTACGGATTTTGATTCCCTAAAATTTGCCTGGAGTTGCATCAGGTGTTAAAGATGAGTACAGACAACGAGGTACAAAAAAGAAACATCTATACTTGCAGTTTTCCGTTCCGTTATTTTGTTTATAATAAAAAGGCAAGAACCTAAATGGCAATGTATGGAATACAGGTATCATGTTGTTTCTTTTAATTTTCGTACCTGAAATAAACTGTTCTCAGAAGAGCTCAAAGGGATCGCCTTTAAGCCGTGGACAGAGAGGCTATGAGGACCATCACATGTCTTCCACGCATCACACCGGTCAAAGCTTTACAAGAGAATGCGCAGCTCAATACCATTGATGAGCTGGTGCAGCAGCGTCGTTATGCTCGCAGACTTAAGTCTAGTCTATCGCACTGCACGCACCCACTGAGAGATTATGCAACGTCACACTCTATTCTTCAGCTGCCAACACCAGTTCTTCCCCCATGGAAGTTTGTACAGCTCAGGGACAAGAAGACAACAAATAATCGCCGACCAACGTATGCTAATTCGGCATCGTTGCCAAGGTAGATGTACACTGGTAGCGAAGGCTCCATAGACGCCCATTGGTCCAAAAAATGGCGGCTCGTGGGCACTCCAGCGCCCCCTGGATTTTGGGGGGCAAACTACGCAAAACGTGACGTGGAATGACGTCACGCATACGTATGCTTTGGCGCGAATTATAAAGCGGTCTTTCTGTAGAATCCGCGTTTTCGAGCCCGTACCTCTCGAAGGTTGCTGCCTTTCAGCGCGCCCCAACCTTTGCCAGTCAAATGTGCTCGCCTTGTGTGCTCGAGTTCCTGCTAGTTATGGCCTTGTTAATGTGCAATTGGGAACGCAATGAAAGTGACTGGTAAAGGAGGGGCAGCATAGAAAGGCAGCAACACTTCCAGACACTGGCGTGGCCGGGTTAGCCGGGTATCGAAACAAGGCCTGCAAAGACGCGCTGTAATGCACCGCACACTCATGAATAGCGGGAGGTCAAGAGTGTTGCAAAAATACAAAATTTGCCAGGTTTTAATAAAATGACTTACCTCTTTCATAAAACAAGGTGCTAATATATTTTTTCTTTTCTATTGGCAGATTACATTCCAATTTTGTAGCTTTATCATTTCTTTATATGAGTGTTTTGCCCCCCATCCTCTGGTTGTGCTGCAGTCGCGCTAAACCACTTTTCGGCCCAGCCTTCGCCACCACTTTAAATCCGCCTTGTCGTTGCTTCGCCAGAAATTTGAAGAACAAGATGCTTGCCTGCCTGATGGGTCTACTGTTGTCTACGTAGACGCAAGCATCCAAGCTTATGAAGCAGCAATGACAATCTACTACCCGTGCACAGCTGCCCTAAATAAAACCTCTAGGTTTCAACTTACAGAGCCTCCTACGATCTTTTATGCTGGAAACGTGGCAGTTTAAGCGGCACTCTGCTCCGTGGCCGCCACAACAATGCTCCCTGCGGCACGCGTTATCATTCGCACAGACGCCCTCAAAGCAGTGTGGTTGCTACGACGTGTTAGCCGCGGCCCAGTAATATGTCAGGACATCCACCGGCTTGCGGCGCGCATCCCGCAGCCGGTACGTACTGAGCGGGTCTCGCGGGATGCGATGACCTCTTAAAGCCAGGCAGACCTATCGACCCGCCTTGTGACTCCGGGCTCCCCATTGCCTCGGCTCCTTCATGTGGACAACTTTACTCTCCTTTTAGCAAGAAAGAAACAATTCCGGAACAGCACACGTGCTCTCATCCCTCTCTGTGTTGTAACCCCTTCCCGCGGTCTTGCCCGTGCAGAAGAGGTTGCGTGTCGGATGATCCGGGTCGGAGTTGCCCTCACACCGGCCGTCATTCGGAAGTGGCCTGAGTGTCGTGATTACGTTCCTTGGCCTAGGACTGCCCTGCTCTCAATCATACAAGGATCCGGCACCTGAAGGTAGCGGGTCTTTCACAGAACAACCCTGCTTCATATATTGCCTGGACGCAAGGACCATTCCATCGGGGCTTCGTAAAATCAGCTAACCTTTTTTCATTACTTTTCTCTTTACTGTATCCCTCAGCACATCGTCCCGTATTAACGCCCTGAGGCAATACATATCGTTTAAAAATACAAAAACAAACTTTATAAAATTTTAATGCCTCAGCCCCAATTATGCTCGCTCAAGCGAAAACAAACATGGAAGAACAAATACAAGTACCATGGCAACTCCCAGTTGGCCGCCGCGGTAACTCAGTGGTTACGGTTCTCTGCTGCTGACCCGAAGACGCAAGTTCAATCCCGGCCGCATCGGTCATATTTCGATGAAGGCGAAGTTCTAGAGTCCCCTTTACTGTGCGATGTCAGTGCACGTTAAAAAAACATTGATGATGGCCAAGCCCTGTTAGGCCAGGATATACGTAGCGTAAGAGCGGCGTCATCTGGTTCGGAAGAGTTAAATATGAAAGGCGCGCATTCACTACACGCGCCTTTATTCACGGTTAATCCTTGAGCCATCGCGGCGGAGTGGTAGCGTCTTCGCCTCAAACGCCAAATGCTCTGATTCGATTCACAGCCTCGACAAAGGGCATTTTTTATTCAGTGAGTGTGCGAGGGGGTTTAGCACGCACTCGTTCAAGTGGTGCGGAACACTTGTCGGCGGCGCGGCGCCAGAGGGTCATGTGGTTCGTCACGCGGTTGGTCACGTGACCAGTCACGTGGTTGGTCACGTGGTGCGATTTCCAGAGAATGTGCAGACTGGTGAGGCGCGCGCGGCGGCGGCGGCTCAGGCGCGCCCGCTTTGGCCATGTGACGTCACTGCTTTTCGCGCATGCTCAGCACGGCTCTCCAGGAGCCACGCAAAACTGATTAACCACGGCCAGTGTAGATTACGCTAGTAAACCCATATTGGCGCCCCTCATATCTTGAGTAACTTAGGGAATTAAATTCCATGAAACCAAACCAAAACCACAACCGAATTCGAAATGATGAATTATTTGTATGACTTCCTTGCGCACTGTTAGGAACAAAGAAGAGGTAGGAAAAACTATATGGCGCAACTCATTTTAATGCCCTTTTATTTGCGTCGCCAACACGTGCCTATAAAAATGCCAAAGTGGAGGGCAATGTCAACAATGAGAGGATCCGTAAATCATTAAATCGGGCTGACAAACGCACATTTGTTGTTTTCGGGCTAGTTCGTCAGCTTTTTCGTTCGCCATAAAAGGAGTTTTGCGCAAGGAAGATGTCTTGTCCTTGTGTCGTCTTTCTTATGCAAAAACAAACATCTTATGGCGAATGAAAACAATGCATATATAGTGAAGTGTTTTTTTTTTCATCCTGATGGTCGGCCCAACTTATTCAATCTTGGAGGCAACCGTTCATAGCCACAGTCCCCTCGACCAGATATCATTGGCTGAGACGGGCCAGACTATTTAGACGGTCAATGTGCTCTCCTACTGAACTTACCCATAATTTATGCTCTGAATAAATGTTTTTCCTCCTCCTAAAAAATAATAGGTTCAGCAGTGCCAAGTTTGTGGCCTGTGCGTTGTTCAAAAGGACTGGACACTCATGTACCCGTCGTGAAAATTTGCGCGCGTACAGTATTCCAGAATGCAGTGGACAAAACCATCACTCGCTTACCGCCATCATATACTGCTGCCGCGAGTCAGTAAGTTTATTAAGATTCTCAGGGGCTTCTCCAGACCTGCGCCCCCTAATATATTGCGATGATCCTTAGGGTAGGCATTTACATCAGGCTAGACTTCAGCTTCATCCACAGCGAAAGATTTGTACTCCTGACACTATTGAAGGCAGCCCTTCTCTTCGGCTGTGGCGAACGTTAGTTTGGAAAATGAGCGCAGTCGTCAACTTTTGTGAACCCGGTCCATGAAAAATGGTCTGAGTTGGCGCCGGAACGGATTGAAAATGAATAATTGATTGGCCGCAGTATTTCTCAGTTTTCATTTGAAACCCAAGCACAATGACTTCTGTTGAAGTTCCACTTTGAATCATCTGTTGTCCTGTGAACCCACGAAGAAAAAGTTTATATTTCTCTTAATCCGATGTTTCACTGCGAAAATTTTTTATGCAGGTATCTGGGAGCTGTCGATTTCCGCTTTTCGGTTACCATCTGTTTTATTTTGAAAGCATTCTTTTCGTTTATTTTTTCTCAGACAGTGCCTAAAAGGAGGCCAAGGCTAAAGGCTAAGAGCCTGACGAGGCCTTGGCCCCTTGTACATGCGATTGCATCGATGAACAAATCTCGCAGATACACTTGGGCCAATACAACGATTGCGATAAAAAATGCAAGGTCTCAAAAGGCCGAAAAAAATAACGTACCACCCTATACATCAGTCCGAAAGAATTCAATCATGCAGTACAAAACAAGACTTCTGGTTACACTCGCAAGTCAGCAAAAAAAGCAAAGGCAAGATTGTGCATCAAATGCGAAACCCGCAATAAAATGTCAGGACCATATACACCACGAAAGAGGAAAAAAAGAGAATCTCAAAATAATGTGGTTTTGGAACAATGTAAACGCAATACATGTACAGTGGCAATACAATTCATGTACACACCCCGAAAAAATCTAGATTATGGTTATTCAATCATTAAAGCAAGTCATTGAACCGCGTATGAAATTCCGGAGTTAACTAAGAAGCTTCTACATTCCCTTTTAAAATAGCAAAGGATTTGCTTAATTGCACATCTATTTCAGAGCGGTTCAACAGTTTAGTGGACTGAAAAGTTATCGTTTGCCTACCGTAATTGGTTCGTATCTTTGGCGCTCTCCTTTTAAGATCGCTGATCGGGTATGTGCTCGTATGTTCTATCGGAGGGACATGCAGTTTATTTCGGTAGATCTAGTGCAGTTATTTGAAGTAATAGATCTTGTTTGCTTTTAGCATACTGTATATAATGAAAAGAGGCCTGGTTCGCAGGTTACGTCTATCGCCTTTTTAATTCTCACACAAGCGTAATATCTTTTTGTGCAACAATTAACTTATTAGAGTTACAGATTGTGGTGGTGCCTCAAACTAATATTCCATATCTCAATCTGGAGTAAGAAAGGGAATAATATAGGATCTGTTTTATGGGTGTAGGTATAATGTTGCGGATTTTGTACATGCTGCCAGTTATTTGCACCAGTTCAGCTGTTAATTTATAAACGTGCGTGGTCCATGACAGCTCTTCACTGAATCATATACCCAAAACTTGTTGTTCTTTAACCTGTTTCCGTCATTGGTTATATTTATTGTTGTGTAGTCATGCCTATTTTTGGGCTTGAAAACTATGTACTTTGTTTTGCTTGGGTTTAACCTCAGCTTGTTGTTTGAAAGGAACTGTGATAATTTACCTATGTATTCATTAGCAGCCTTTTTTAAGCTTTGCTTGCTCCTGTGAAAAAGACATTTGTATCATCCGCATATAAAACTCTATCAGAAAAGCCCTTTATTGAAGTAATATCTTTTATGTATACTAAGAATAAAAGCGGACCTAAGATGGATCCCTGGGGCACACCGAATAGAATTCGCATTTTATTGGATGATACGCCATTCATATCATCATATTGGCAGCGTTCACTTAGATAATTTTTAAAATAAATTCAATGCTACGCCTGGTACGCCGTACATATGAAGCTTTTTAAACAAAATGTCGTGCTGTACAGTATCGAAAGCTTTTCTTAAGTCTAAAAATAATCCTAGGGTCAAAAGTTTGTTTTCAATATTTTCCACAATCTTTTCTTTAATATGAATCAGGGCCATTTCCGCTGATTTTTTCCTTTGAAACCCATACTGAGTAGAGGTTAAATCTGAAGCTTTCCAGAAAAAACACGAGTGCGTCACTTATAACACCTTCAATTATTTTTTTTAAAAAACCGACAGGACTGAAATCGGGCGATAGTTTTTATTGTCTAGTATTCCATGACCTTTATAAACGGGTGTGACTTTGGCAATCTTTAGTTCTTCCGGATACTCTCCAAACTCAAGCAATGTATTAATAATATGTACCGGTATTGAACTAATAATAGATGCGGTGTATTTCAGCGGCAGGGTTTTTATTCCGTCGTCACCAGCTGCGGCACCATTCCTTATTTGCGTAATTTTTCTCTCAATTTCAGCAGGAGTAGATGGCAAAAGCAGGAACGATTCTGGCAGGCTATGTCCTTGCGGGTTGTTATCTGTGCACGTATTTTGCCGATCATAGTGGCCAATATTAAGAAGGTGACGATTCATTTTATCTGCCAGTTCCTGTCCATCGACGCGCTCGTTGCCGCTCAGTATCTCTTGCACACCATCTCGGGTCTGCTTTCTGCTCATAAGGCGGTTAACCACGTCCCACATTTCTTTCTGCTCTCCAATCTTCTGAGTAAACTTTTGTTCATAGAAACTGGATTTTGCTTTTTTCAAGTCCGAATTCCGTCTATTCCTGAACTTTTTATACTCAGCAAGCAGAGTAGGGTCACTATTCTTTAAGAAAGCATGGTACATTTTATCCCTTTATTTTATTTTTTTGTATACATCTTTTGTTACCCAAGGTTTTCTTATTTTTCTGTTTATTGTCTTACTTTATCGCTGAGCAAAAGCTGCGTCATAGCACGAAAGATACTAAAGAAGAAACTTTTTAGACAATGATTTTCGGTTGGTGTCTTTAAATATGGGATCTCAGTCTGCTTGCTCTAGAAGAGAACGGAAGTGTTCCAACGTGTTTTCGTTCATTGTACGTACCAGTAGCCTGTTACGCTTCCCTTTGCCATAGTTTTTCTCCGCGACAGAGACCAAGAAAAAAATTATCATGAGGTCACTGATATTGCTTGTTATCACACCAGCAGACAGTTTCTCGACTTCAATGTTCGTGACGCAGGCATCAATACACGTGGCTGTATTTGATGTTATCCGGGTTGGTAGCGTTATCATATTTTTGCTTTCATGCTCCTGAGCAATATCTAGAAATTCCTTTGCGCATGGTTCAACAGATAGTGTATCAATGTTCACATCGCCGGGAATAACAAAAGAGGCAGCAAGATTCCAATGTGATTCCAGGGTGTTTTCGAAAGGTATTTATAAATTCGGCTACAATGCCGGATGGCGGTCTGTACAGTGCACCGATCACCACATTAGATATCTTAATAAAAAAACTTTCGATATTTTCGTTCATCTGATTTAGATGATCAAAAATTACATAGGGATAACAATTTTGGAAGTATATGGCTATGCTGCCGCGTCTCCTATTTTTTCTACTAATAGTTACACCCTTATAACCCTGAATGTGCGGCGGCACATCCGGCGTTCGTCAACCATGTCTCAGTAAGGACTATCACATCAAATTTTACCGTATGTGAGTCGAGAAACATTTCGAAGTCATCTTGTTTTTAACACTTCTCTTATTCAGATGCATCGTAACAAGCAGTCTATTCCTATTTGTGTAAGTTTTGTTGAATGTAGGGCTGTCATAATAGGAACAACAATTTCCCTGCCTGTCCATTTTAGTAGTTTCTGTAGCACATAGAAATGCGGGTCATGGTATCTAGCTTGAAATCTTTGCAATATCTGCCATATTTGGTATGTTCACATTGTCAGCCTCCTCGTCCTTCCTAGCCAGGATTCGGCCGCAAGCAAACCACACAAACTTCCATCCAGACCTTTTCTTTTGGGCAATGGCTGCAGTGAGAAATATTTGTTTATGCCAGTCACGTGTTCGTTCACGTACACAGGAGGGCCGTCGCCGCCATAGTCAAGGTCTTTGGTGTCAGTTTTCTGCTTCTCACATTTCAACAAGAGTTTGTCTCGCTTTGTGCGCAGCACAAAACGGACGACAATGTTCTTCTCGTCGCATTTGAAGGTATTGACGCGGTGCCACACATCGATATTAAAATCAACAATCGGCTCGTCTACCCGGCTTCCAATCCTTTTCACTATGTCTACCGCATCGTCTTCCTGAGGTACATCTTTTATTTCCAAATTGTTCGCTCTCGTATACTGCTCGAGTTCTTCATTCTTTTCGGTCAGCTTACGGTTTTCGGCTGTTCTTCATTTTGTTTTGTCAGTCTTAGAACTTCTTTCCGCAGCTCTTTCATCTCAGATTTGATTTCATTGACGCCGTCACATATGTCACTCCAGTGCTTCACACTGTCTTTCAAATTTCGCAGCTCAGCCCTTATTTCAAGCTTGAAATCATCAAAAGCTTTTGCTAAATCTTTCACTTCCTTATTCATTGTTAGATGACAAAAGATAGCAAGCTATAATGCAGTTTGCAACACTCACAGTCAGCGTCACAAGAAAAAGCTAAAGCACTTCAGGAGCAACTCATGCAGACAATTTATGAAAGTAGTCAAAGCAAAAGTGGCAGCAGCGACGAAGCGTAAAATTAAAATTTCAAAAATGTGACTACGTCTCATTCGTAACAAACCTGCAGTAGAAGCAAAAAGCCTTTAGCAGCAGTTCTTCGCAGCTTCGCCGCTACTGCCAAGTGAAACTGGCCGAGGTTGCGGGGCTCCTTTTGTAGCGTCCAGGCCCCGACGTATTGCGACGTAGGCGCAGCTCTGGTGCCGCGTTGAGGCGCAGCCGTTGATGATAAAGCCGGTTAACTTGCAGGATTCACACGTGCGCTTGTCTGTCACAGCCGGTACGGCAACTGCAGTATGAGCAAAAAGCCTTTAGCAGCAGTTCTTCGCAGCTTCGCCGCTACTGCCAAGTCACATTCAGAAATTTTTGTCCTTCTACGGCAGTACCTTTTTGTTGTAGTTTGTTCGTATCTGCAATATTTTAATAGGACATATTATACAGTCCCTCTATGTATATTGCGGGGGCTCACTTACTGACAACACATGCGCTGGAAAGGCGAGACGTTAGCATTCTTACTCTTTTCGGCTTTTATGTGCACCTATTCCTACATATTATGTGGACCGCACTATCTCACTCGGAAACGTTACACTGCTAAACATAAAATATACAGGTACTACTTTATTATTTAATGCATGATAAATGCATGGCAGCGATACGCTAGAACTGGTAAGGGCAGGGAGCGGCAGCAGACGCGGATCACGAAGGGGTACTAGTTAGAAGAATAAGAATGGAGTGGAGCGCATTTCCCCTGTTCTCTCACATCATGAACAGCAGTTTACGAATATCCCTGAAGAAAAAAAACGCACAACTGTACCCTACCGGTGCTCTGATATGGGGCGGAAACGTGGAAGTTATCGAAAAGGCTTGAACATAAATTGAGCCCCACATAGCGAGGTATGGAGTTAAAGATGATTACTGTAACGTCGCGGGGCAGTAAGAGGACAGAGGGCGTGAGGGAGCCAACACGTATTAATGGTATCGTAGTGAGAAATCGAGAGGTAGAAATGGGCTTCGGTAGGGCATGTAATGCGAAGGCAAGATAACCGCTGCTCCTTAAGGGTAACGGCGTGGATACCAAGAGAAGGCAAGCGGATCAGGAGGCGGCAGAAAATTAGGTGGGCGGATGATATAAAAAAGTCTGTAGAGATACGCTGACCACGGCTGACACAGGACAGGGTCAATTGGAGAGACATGGGAGCGGCATTTGTTCAACTGTGCACGTTGTTAGGCTGAGGATGGTGCTGAAATAAACGGCGTCGCTGTAAGAACCTACGTGGCGCCAAGCAAACTTTTTGTACCTGAAGTCCCGGTTCTATAGTTTTCTTGTCTATCGCCTGTTGAATAACCTAGTGCAATTTCTAAACTTTGCAAAGTACGCCGATTATCATTGCACAACGATCGAAAACACCATACTGCCAATGGTTTTAAACAAGCGAACCACTGTCATTATACTCCAGCGATGCACCTTTATTATTTAAATCCAGGATCACACAGTTTTATATTCTCCTCTGGGTTGGCAAGTATGGCAGTGGCTAATATTTTTTACAACTACATCTACTTTCCTGCTCGCACGCGGCTGACTGATTGGAAAATGCAATGTTGAAATTCTCGTTATGCAAACAAAAGATGAAAATTACGAAGATTTTTTTTTATTTGTAAGTTACACTTGCAAATAGGGAAGTGCTGCCGCTGAACGCAATATCAATATACAAGGCGCGTCAGAGACGCCCGCCACTTTTGTTTAAAAACAGTTTTTTTTCCAGGAAAAATTTTGCTTTTTGCGAAAAACTGATACCAATAATAGTGGTCGTCAAAAACAAGTAAATAGTATTAACTGCTGGATACCGAATAGCGTCAGCCGTGTGGCTCAACAAATTCAGGCAGTTTCTCCTACAATTCGGAGATTTTTCTTTGAATTGTATGGCAAGGGCAGAGCGACATGCATCAGACTGTGTCATTAAGCGGCGCATGTACCACTCGACGTTCTATATTCTGCACGTTCTACCAACGTTGCGCTGCGCGCCGCGGCTCACTGCCCAGCTAAGGCGGGTAATCAGTCACACGGGACGTACGCTGAGGAGTGGCGTTCGCTGGTGGGCATCGCTTTGGGCGCAACGCGGGTGCGGCACTTTCTAACTGCGCTAGAAATGCTCGAAACTTACTCAGTCACTGCGCCGACAGTATTCGCGATTTGTAAATTCTGAAAACTGCTATAGCTACTGATATTGGTTATCCATATATCTCGTATTGCAGCCAGCTGCTCTTCTGCATACGCAAAATGTTAGATATTACAATTTATGTAACAGCCTTACTGATTAGTGTGATTAGCATATTTTCTCACACCCACCATACGCGTTGTCGCTTTGTTGAAAACGCAATCATTTTAACTCAAATAGCCGATGTTTAAAATTTGTTAGCGTGCTTCCTTGAAATATCTATTAAAAAGTCTCTCTTAAAGCGCTCAGGGCCCCAATGAAACTGGTACAGTTTATTTTCATTGTTCGGATTCGATTCCATCAGATATTGTTCACCTATTCGTTTATAATTTAAGGGCAATTATCTTCTGTGTGTTTGCTTGCCACCTTGTTCACGTAACTATTACCTAAAAAATCAATGAAATAGTAAATCTCGCATGCTTGTTTCGCACTCGATTACTGAACGCTTGGTGACCAGATTTGTATAAATTGATCAAGCGACTTGGTAGCTCTTTCACGTGTGCGCCAGTTTTCGCTCGGCTTAATGACCAAGCAAATAGTAAATGAGTGGTTCTTTTCCCAGAAAACAAAAAAAACGATCAGTTTGTTACATGTCATAAAGAGAGCATCTGCAACGAAGATTTCTTTCTAAAATTGATATGCATGGTGCCTATATTTTACCCTACCTTTTTAAATTTTTACTACTCCGAATGCTGCATCTAAGTAATGACCCGCGAAAGACGTTTGGAAGCATATGGAGACAAGGCACGTCGTTTTTTGGGGGGGGAATAATGTTTCATATCCTGCTGAGTAGATTCAAATGTATTGCAATTAGAGCACTCAATTAGGAGATGAATGCAATTATATTAACTATTTTGCGACTTGTGGTTACGTTTTAGAGTTGTCTGTCTCATGATCGACAATCTCTGAATTATTTTGAGATTTCAAGCTCATCAAGGTCGAATCCCTTAGCAGCGGATGACAGTCCTTTCGACCACTGATTTTTTGAAGATCGAAATTCTGGGAGAGGTGTCAAACCAGCGTGCCCCTCAGACATAGGCACGTTTTTCCTCATTAAAATCAAACTTTTTTTGACTGCTAGGTGCAGTAAAGTTATCCTAGGAGATTTAAGTCACTAAAGGAGTAACTACCCGCAATCTGCATTCCTGCCAGGAGCGTAATTTTCAAATGGCGAAGTGCTCTTATAGTATTGGAATGAAATATCGTGCAGACTCGGAGGAAGAAATTCTGATACTGTTAGCGTTTGTCAAAAAAGCTTGACTCAGCTGTTTTTTTTTCGGCCCAGTCATTTTGTAAAGTTTGATGGAGGAGCACGAGAAGGCTACAATCCACTTCCTTTGAATTGCAAAATGTTAGGGCTTAAAGTTCTTGCTTATGATTCACTAAGATCCTTCCTTCTATCCTTTCAACCGTTCTCTCCAGCCAGAGCCTTGCTCGCTGCAACGAGCAAGCGGCAAAAGCCTAGACAAGCAACCCATACTGGTGACACGACGACGCCCACACGTCTCCCGCTCGTCAAGGAGCCCAACGACACAGTGCGGGCCGCTTCTTTCAGAGCCGCATCTGGCTCGTTATCTCTGGAGACCAGCAGGGCTTTCCCACAAAATGGTGTAATGAAACGCCGCGTCCCTAAATGGATGCTGGTCGTAATTGCCAAGGCTCCCTAAGAGACAAAAAGCGGGTTTAGCTCTCCACAGTGCCCCACAGAGCACTGTGAGGCCGTCAAGTAGCGGAACGTCCGAAGAGAGGGGTCAGCGGAGGATACACTGGGCCAACAAGAGACATGAGCCGGGGGACATACGAGCGTGCAATGTGACCACGCGCTGTGCATTATTCTGGTTGATGGCGTCACGGCAAAAACTTCTCGAACTTCGCCATACACGCTTGCATACAAAGTTCGTTACTGATCTCCTCAGAGAACGTGTAGGCGTTTTCTTCGTGCTTGAGTGCGGTAGATAACTAAGCTCATCTTGTAAGGCAGCCTGTTGCATACCTCGAAGAAGTGGCTGAGAATTTCCGCGATAAGCTGCTATGATGGGGGAGCACGGGAGGAGGCTAGGGAACCTCTCTGCTTCGTGCTGACCACTTAGACGCCCCTGAAGTAAGTACCGAACTGGCCTGGAAGCATCAGGATGTTTCATGTCAATTTTTTGCTGGTACCAGGCTTTCTACATATGGCATTATCCAACCGGACCGACTTCGTACAACATGTTCCCTCTCAGTTTGCCGTCGTATATTCCAGTGGAACAACTTCCAAAACAGCAACTTTAAAACTTTCCCGGTCACATGCCTAATTTCTGTGGAGGAAATTCTTTCCTTAAAAAGAAATGTGCTGGTGCCCCGCTGGGAATGATCATATATTTCCCGCATAATGCGATATCGTACCTCTATACACTAGCATGATGAACAATGTCGCGACTGCACAGTACTCAAGATCACCTCCATTGGCAGGAGGGGCTGCACCTATTCCGTGATGAGGTATGTTCATTTGATCTCTAGTTGGCCGTCTCGTGCCTTTCTTCATCCATCCCATCGAGCAAAGTTTGCTATTTTGTTTCGCCTCCTGATCATTTGGCGTCCCCTGCTGCGGATTCCTTCTTATGATGTCTACTCTATCATCCTAATGTAAAGCTTGTTATCTTCTCCCCTGCTCGCTTTACTTGACCAAGTCTAGGTATTTGTTGACTTCAGCTATAATATATCAACTCTTGGGCAGTACTCCGAGTTTGTGTCATAATAAAAAGCGTCATAACCTGCCGCAGCGCCCGCACCTGATCGGTCAAAACGCCGGAAGCGGATGTCGGTTCGGCTGCGACTGTGAGCGGCGGCAGGATGTGACTGCGTGGCGGTTACCGCATGAAAACGTCCTGCGGCGCTTTTGCACTTTGCCGAAAATGAAACGAGACCAATGGGAGAGAAGAAATATTCATCCACATATTTAGTTGCCCACCGGATTCCACTCTAAAGTGGTAATATGAAAGCTCCTTTGCTTGCCCAATGGACTTTAGCAATTAAAAACAATAGTTCAGATACTCTTCTCTGTATCGTAAAGGCCGAAAGTGTACGTAAAGAAGAAAATATTGTTGTCAACTACGGATGGCTTTTCAGTGACACATGGTGGCCTCTCCAGCCGTCGATCGCCTAAGGAAAATAAGAGGCAGCTAGCTTGTTCGCATAGTACGGCGTTTTCCTATTGTCTTGAGGAAAAACTAGAACGGAGAGGAAATTTTCTGGCATTGATTGACTTGCTGCACAATGTGCGCTCCGTGGTGCACTCAACCAAGCGCCGTGGCGAATTGCCAAGTGCAACTTCGCTGAACGTATGTTGGCGCTGTTACCGGACGCTTGTGCAGATTGTAATTTACGTTTTTCATTCCTTTAATGCAGTCATTGCAAGAGCCTCGAATTGCCGCTGGTAGGCTTTAAACTTTTTCTGCCACCAATAAACAAAAGGAATGAGGTAAAAAGAACCTTCTTGCTGTCTTTCTCCTCATAGATGCCTTGGCAGACTTCGAAAACGAAGTTTTCATAGGTTCGTCATAGTACGAAGCGCAGGCATGCCCACACTGAGGCCTGAAAACTAACTTGCAAGTTTTCTTGTGAGACCAATGCAGAGCCACCCCACCGCGGCTATCGAGAACTGTAAGGGATGCGAAAAACATACTCGGGCATGTCAAACGCGTCGGTATAGCAGCGCGTCGCCGGCGACTGACCTTCCATACACATGAGCGATTTCACGCTGCCAAAAAATACACACGATAATGATGGAGGACGCTTTAACAGCTGATAGAAATGTCTAGACTAGAAAATGCACGTTTGCGCGCAGTAAACGCCGATATTTGCGGATCATTATGCGTTATGCAGCATAATTCAACATACGCAGGCGAGATAACTCCGGGGATAGCGGCGCCATCCGGTTTTGAATGAAGAAAACAATTCCTACAACAAACCGGTGCTCGTTAGGCCTAGAAGCTGCCGAATCGTCCAGCGAAATAAAAAAATACAGGCCAAATTTATCGTCCACCCAATTTGTTATAGGTAAGGTAAGACAATGCCAAAGTCCGGTACCCAGTTTAGAGTCATTTCACGTGCTTTTTTAAAAACACGCATTAACATCGACGAGTTCGCTTTGAAGACAGAGTCGCCGCTTCAGCGCACGCCGCAGTTTTGGCCGTCCTTGAGCAGCGCCCGCTCTGTGTCTGACGTCGCCATCCGGTTTCATCGACTATTTTCGCTGAACCCGAACCACCACAATTCTGTCCTTAGCATTCAGCGCCCTACGTGAATATCAGCGAAACGCAGAGAAAATCACATGGCCAAAAAAAAAAAAACAAATCACACGCTTCCCAGCGACCACCAGCATCAGGCGACATTTTCACGTTTTTTACGTTTACTGTTCATTAAAGCAGGGCTGGTGGCCAAGTTCAACGCGGCCCTACACTTGGGAACTGAAATCAAAAATAATTTGTTCTCAATAAATATCATTCAAGATTAAACTGCGCGAAAGAAACCGGACAGACAGGAAACACGTACACACACAGAGCGCGGGCTTCCAACTTTTGTTCGAAAACGCTTCGAGCATTCCTTTTATAAGCGCCAAACCACCACATGTCGCAGCCAGGATACAACACAGCAGATAACTTTGACAGTTGAGTAGAGCCAATCTGGAGAACCAATCAAAAAAACCTCAAGTATGTGCATGCCTAAACAACCTTTATACGTAGATAAAATGAAAAAGGAAGGTAAAAAACCTGACGGTAAAAATAGAAATTCAAAGAGAACGAATTATGGAAACGACCTAACCATGTAATACGAGCGAAAACTTACTAAACTAAAAGGATGACACGTGGAACCAACATAACAACAGTAAAAGATGTAGGTGCAAGCACTAAAAAGTAAGCTGAAAAGCGTAAAAGCGAAGGAATACGAATGATACAAAACAACATTAACAACGTGGCTAAAACTGTGAAACCGAGAGTGAAAGATCTAGACAACAATAAACAAAGGTAAAGGCGACGCGAGAATGACAAATGCTAAACCCAAGCTAAAATCTATGAAGGATTGAAACAGCAAGCAATATGAGTAATGGTGAAGGGATAAAAAAGACAGTAAAAGTGTTACTTTCTAAAAATGAAAAAGATATTTTGCTCAGGGACTCATCCTGGGCGGCAGCGAATGTAGAGTGACGATTTTTTTATGTACATTAGTGCTCACTTACAATGTGTTTTTGTGTGGTTAGAAGATGTACAAATACCCATAAAACTTCACTTACTAAGAAGCACTGCAGCAGCTACTTTGCGGCACTATGCTTAATCCGCGTTTTTTCTTTGACCTGCAGTGAAACGATTGGTATCAGTAAAATATTATTTTTCCTACAATAATATGATGCACGTAATATCTACAGAAATCTTCCTTCAGACATAAGCTGCTGACAAGCGCCTGCATACGAGAACTTCACTCATAATAAACTGTGACACATCTCCAACCAAAAACTATAAGTTCAAAACCCAACGATTAGGAGCCGTCTCGGCTCCTTCTTCAGGGCTGACTGGGGCAGTGCCTAGCATCTTTAAGTATCTTTAAGCATCTTTAGCATCTTAAAGGTGGAGTAAAGAGAGAGAGAGAAAGACGGAGAGGCAGGGAGGTTAACTAGGCAGCGCCCGGCATGCTACCCTACACCTGGGAAGGGGAACGGAGGGAGAGATAGAAAAGAGAGAAAACTAAGGGATATGATCACTTTTCCCCATGTCCGTTGGCCGTTACTTGCAGGGTACACAGGGCACACACTGAATGTTCACAGTCTTGCACTCAATCCTGAGTCCTTCAAGAACTTTCAAAGTGCCTTCAAAGCTGTCCTCTGCGATGAAGGCTTACTCTAAGGACCCAGAATATTTGCTTCAGTAAGGGGCCGATGATCTAAACGGTGGAGTGTTGCAGCCAGAAGTGCACGCTCACGCGGAAACCCTGGGGCAGTTACAAAGAAGGTGTTCTGTAGCTTCGTCGCACCCACACATCTCATACGCACGAGAGTCTGCCATTGCGATTAAGTGGGAGAAGGCATTTGTGAATGCCACTCCCAGCCATAGGCGACACAACAGATTAACATCGCAGCGGGAGAGGCCGGACGGAGAGGTGGAGTACACTTGTAATAATGGAGTAATTTCTCATTGGCACCCACCCATGTGCAGCCATACGGCTACAAAGGAAAGCTATACAGCTCTGTAAGAAACTTCGTAGTTAAAGAACAATTCGTCCTGTTCCGGTGTTCGAACCAAAGACCACGGCTACACCGGAGCGGTCGCTCTACCAATCGAGCTAAACGGGACGGCAAGCTTATGGTAGGGCGAGAGCGAATTGATTAATAACTCAAAGTGGGAACGGTTTTGGTCCAATGTATAGGGGAATCCCCCAAGGTCGAGAACATTTTTAATATTGTAGTAATTACTCATTGATGTCCACCCGAGTTCAGCCATACGGCCACAAACAAAAGCTATACAGCTTTCTCAATGAAAGCTGTAAAGCACTCATTTGAAGCCGCATGGCTGCACATGGGTGGATGCCAATGAGTAATTACTCCCTTATTACAAAACATTGTTTTCGAATCCTGGAACAGCGAGAGTAGGGGCAAAGGAACTGCGATAAAAGTCTCTTCTTAATTTACTTGCGCTAAGGTTTGTGTCTTTTTTGCCCCTTTTAAGGCAGGGGCGCGACAATATATCATTTTTCACCTCAACAATGTTGGCTAGTAAAAGTCAGTTCGATGACCTCGCTGACGGCAACATGGATGCCATGTCCCGGCGTATGGTAGCGACAACGTTCTCCGGTCTATTACCGCTGGCTCGGAGATCATTGCTTTCACTTTAGTGCTCACGCGCGAGAGCGTATTGAAGAGCAGTGTCAACACCGCGTCCCTGTCGTGTCGGCCAGAAAGCGCTAATGAAAACCTTGACTGAGAGCTACTTATTCGCGTGACTCCTTGTCGTTGACATGTACGCAAAAGGAGCTGCCATGTTTGAGCGGTGTCAGGGACACAAGATGATCAAAGAGGAAATTGCATGTGTACCTGGATCCTTCCAATAGCACTGGAGAGCTGGGTCTTTACATTGCCTTAGCACATGTCCGAAGCTTCTCTGAAGAAGAAAGCCGTCTCTAAGGAGCATGCGCCTTTGCCGTTAACGACCTCTTTCTTTCATGACCTTTTCATCTTTTATTGCAAAAATACCTTATAATCTCTCAAGAAAATCTTTTTGATGCTTTTTAAAGATGTGCACAATAGAATGAAGCACTGTCAACAGCAAAATGATGAAAGAAAATATTGGCCGATATAATAGCGTTCAAAATGTGCTTCAGAATTCTGCCGGAAAGGAGCCATCGAGTAGGTCGATAGTCAGATTATTACACTGTTGATTAGACTTGTGGAGATAGATCGACTAAAGAAGCAAAGTATCATTGCCAAGGTGGCTGTTGTTAAACACACGTTCCTGTCGGCGTAAGGGCCATTAAAGTACGCTGGCGCTTGACGCTTGCCACTTTGTCACGGAATGTGACAAAGATGGACAGTTTTGTGCTTTCCGTTTGTAGCTTTGATTCTTTTTGCGTGGCCACGTTACTGGGAGGCTTGTATATTCATATTCCCTCTTTCATTGATAGAACTAGATGAAGCTTTCATTTACCTTAATTACTGCTTTGTTTTACACCGCAAACAAAGTTAAAATTTTTGTTGTTTCATATTCAGGATTGAGGTAAGAGAGCCTGTTCGAAAAGATCAGACTAGATTCTTTTTTACCTATGTGTGTCGTCTCAGGTCGTAGGATAGAAACTGTTGCGAGAAGTAAACAAGCAAAAAACAAACAAATTTGGCCAATTTAATCAAATCTAACAGTTATGACTATGCGATACTCGAGATTATGCTGAATTTTGCAATGACCTGGGCAGAAACAGCAAGCTTATTATTTTGTACCTGCCATCAATACTATTTCGTGTACAGCATCAGGTAATTATAGCTAAGTACGTCAATTAACTCTGTCTTTTGCATTGGCCTTACAAAGTAATGTTTCTTTCTGCATTAAATTTGGGATGTTCATACCGGGACGTTCAATTCTTTTTTTCATCTTTTATTCTCATATACCAAATGGATGACAGCGGTTGGGTGAGAGAAAGAGATAAATGATAATTTGAAACAAGCAGCAGTTGGGCGAAATTCGTAGAGTAGGCGAGCCTCAGAGTCCAGCTACAATTCGTGTGATAACGGTGACCGTATTCTATAACTAAAAAGTTCACTCAAAAGTTGAATGTGAGCAAAATCAACTTTACGTTCACTGGCTGTTCGAGAGAATTGTGCAAAGTCTCTCTACCCGGTACGGCTGTGTCATACAAAGCCAGACTCAGCAGTATAATACGTTTATATAGTTTTAGCGGTATTTACACCTCAGATGATAAGAGGTGGTTGGAACAAGCAATCAATCGATGACGCAATCGATAAGTTTATTCATGAAACTAAAATAGACTGCAAGAGGATGGATGCCGAACTGGCGAATTTGATTGGCTTAATGGATGGATTTCAGTCCGGACAAGGATGACAAACGAAAAGAAAAAAAAGCACACAGCATTCATTTGTGCTTTTCTTTCTTTATTCAATGTCTGTTCGCACTGAATTCTAAATATTATAGTTCAGCCCACAGGTCTTCTGAATATAGAAATAAGTCCCAGAGTTTAACACTATAGCGGAACTTCTCGTTTCTTAGTCCATAAAGCTTGATTTGTGAAATGCAGTTAAAGAAAGCGACATGGAAATAATTGAAGGCAGCATATGAGCCTGGAATTCACTTGCAAGTCAGAACTAAATATCATACCATACGGAACTAGCAAGGTAAAGAGAACAAATTATAGGCATCATATAAATTCGGTCCTTACAGCAAACAAAGCGAAAAAACAAATGTCAAAGGGTGTCAGAAAATGGCGTTAATAAGTACATAATATGAAATAAATATTTTGAACAGCTTTCTGAAGCCGGACAAGGCTAACTCGTTACCAAGTGGACATGGCAAATCATTTCACTATATAAAGAAAAAGAAAGCAACCGTCTATTTTTCTTCACTGGGACTATATTTGTTCAACATTCAAATGGCCTAACGTTACGTTTAAAAAGGACCGTTTTATCAGTGTTGTAGAGAATGTTTTCATTATTGCCAAATTCATGATATATAAAGACAAAACTTAACTCGCAGAGCCGGTTGTTATTTAGAAAGTGAACATTGGAGGAAGATGGGTGCTATATGGGCTAAATCCTATATTTATATCTGCTTGATTTTCAATGTGGGCCAATTGTGCTAACTGGATATTACAGGTATGACCCCAAGGTTTAATCCAGTTGGCGTAATGTGGTATGTCGTTTTATAAATTAAAAAAGTTTCCTGAATTAGTGATGTCGAGAAGACGTCGATATTTATATGAAGCGTATGCTTCGTTAACAGCAAGTCGCTGCGCTCGGGCATTGTAATCGTATGAGCACTCAGTAGTACACATAGCAGCAACGCGAAAAATTTTATGGTGGTCTGGGCTAACGGCATCAAATAAAATGAATAATTTCCCCGCCAGTGCCGCTACGAAAAAAAATGTTGGGATGGGAGAGACAAAAAGTATTAGCTCTCTACAAGTTGTGTTCTAATTTAGGCCCTCTAATTTTGGATTTCAGGGAAGGAAGATGTCATCAGCTCTTTTGTGTTGTACTGGAGCTACGGCTACACGTGTACGTCTAAATACTAAACTGTTCTGCCCTTCAACACTAACTTTACACTCGATGCAGGTAATCCGCTCCCCGTTCTGAAATTCTGCTCCAATGCTGCCATGCTGCCAAAAAATTTACACAAATTAATTGACTTCACACTGAGGAATAGTTCGCTTACAGAGATTTGTTGCCATCTTTAAAGCAGCAGAGTCTTATGTGATCAATCGATACCAGTCCTATTCCCGTGTTTTTTTTTATTTGTAGCGTTAGCATCACAGAAAAAAACATCTCTTTTCCAAAAGGCTTCGTAAAATGTCATTCAGTCCCCTCAGGGAAAAAAATCTCAAATTTAAGATGAATTAAATTCTTACATAACTCAGGGCGATTGGAATTAGACGTAATATTTCGGCTGGCATCACTATTTATAGGCTAGCACTGCACGTTTTCTAAAAATGACACGGTTGTCAGAACACCGCAAGAAAAACTTACATTAAATTACGGCTGCGGTGTGCCGCATTGCGTCCGAACATTATTTTTACAGCAATGTTATAATGACACACACTCATACTGCTATCAAAGTTGAGTTTAAACAACCAAAGCAGCCGATTTGAACCGTACTTTATGGTTGACTGTTAATTCCCGCAAAAGCTTGTCTTTCGTACACCAGCTAATAAAACAGGAGTCACCAGTCACCACATGTTAAGGCAAGAGGATGTGCGGGCAATCTGAATTACAAGAGCGGTGCCTGAGAACAGGAGGGTTTCAACGGAAGGAGGAGACGGAGGGAACTGCGTGGCGGCATATCGAAATTTAGATCAAAGGGCGAAAGGGCTTTCAAGATTATGAATGAATTAGCGCTCCCGGCAGCCCTCCCTAGAGTACCACGCCAAACACAGAGGAAACCAGTTTTTGCACACGAAGAAAGGTGGCAGGCCAGGGCACTCAGTCAAATGAGGCCCCCGACTGCGGCTGCTTGCGAATGTATCTAGTGTATATGTTTTTGTTCTGGACCGCTTCTGCACCCGGTGGTGTTTGTCTGCACTCCGCCTTGCTTTGCTTGCCCGACGCTCCAGCAGCCGGGCTGCTGTGCGATATCACCTTTTGAGGAAAGAGGTAGTTTTTTTTTTATAGTGTGATAGCACTTATAGCGGCCATTGCCGGAATTCACCACTTGTGTGTTTCTAGTCAATGCGCAGATATAGATGCGCTTTAGAGAAGCTTGCAGACAAGGCAACCTCTCTCGTGCAGGTAACTCGTCGAAATAGCCAAAATTTGTTCCGCCACAACGCCGAGGGTACTCGCGTTTTTTAAATTCTAAAAACTACTATGAATATTTGTTACAAAGACGCCTACTAGTAATAGAGAAGTTAACTATTCAGTATTAGGTTACCGGCCTCCTAGTTAGCATGTCTTAGTTGTATTCTGATGTACTACACGTAGAGAATACTATGCCGAAAAAAGATTTTTCTGACTCAAAAAGCCTGTTTTTTTTATATCGGGCACAGTGTTATGGGAAACGCCTGTTTATATACCTAGACTTATTCTTGGGGAAAGGGCGATGGGTCGACCTGAGTGAAGTCAAGCGGGACATCTCCACGCACACCGCTGGACTATATAAACTAACAAAGCCGATGCATTAAAATTTGCCTCAAATTTGCGTACATAGAGCACACTTAAAAAGCAGCTTGAAGGTGAAGATAAAATTTATGAAAAGTTGTAGCAAGCAGGCTGCTTCATTAATTCGAGACTGGAGAGAAATGGAAATTAGAGCGTTCTCGTAGACGCGGATACGTCTTTCACATAAAGAAGGAATACAGAACTTTGACAATGAGTTAACGTTTTTTGTAAGCGGCTATATACCTACTAAATTGCTGGCCTTTATTGATGCACGTAAGCGCTCTAATCATGCCTGAAAAGATAATTGAGTAACACCGCACATATTGCAGCCAATCAGTGTAGCATAAATATTGTCACCTATTGGCGACTGCAGTCCAGCGAGCAGGAAGGCGGAGAGAATGGCTTCTAATCGAAACTCATTATTTGGGCTGACTACCTCCCGCAAAGATCTGAATGCCACAGCGGTGGCCTAGCAACAGGCGCGATTGGCGGTTGTCGAACAGAATGCCCGCCGCTTTCGGTCGTGCTCAATTTGAAGCTGATAGCGCGCGGCCGACATACGGCGTGAAAAGTTACAACAGCCTGTAACAACCTAGAATCACCTTCACCTAGATGTGATCAATCCAGATCAATCTGCTCCCGTCTTGCAACACAAACAAGGCGATAAAACGGGGTGCCGGCATATTTGAATAATGAGCATACAAATAGTACAAAGGTTCGCTGAAATATATCGCGGCCTTTATAGATGGCATAGAAATGAAATCAGGTTCTCACGCGGAAAACACACCAATACATTCGTAGAGCACAAAAATATGTTTTTGTCAATCCCAAGGTCCGATATGGTGAAATAATGACTTAACTATGGCATAGAGGAAGAGCATAATGATGTAAAAGTTTTTTTAACATCGACAGCATTTCCGCCTCAGTTTGCAGCACAAAAGTGACAAAATAAAATTTGAAAGAGAGTCAGTCTTTGTGGCACCTTCTAGCAGATGTTATCCAGAATATGAATTTAGCGCTAGGATGGATTAGAAGAGATAGGCATAAAGCAAACTCGCATGTCCAGCCGACATTCAACTTGAAAGTTGTTTTGGGCAGGCAGCCATGTAAATGAGGATTTAAGCATGCAAAATAGAATGTTAGTTTTAAGAATTACTGAGAAAGGAACGAGCGACCACTGGCCTCGTGTGATAATACATTAAGGTCATCTTTACATGCCAGCAAGGCAGCAATGTGGGATAGTTGGTTGTACATTTGGTGTGAATAACGCTCTGCATACTATCAAACCGACACCTGGAACGACAACTTGGCCTGTGTCCTCCGTTCAAGTGGTCGTTTTGTTAGTGTGTAGCGCGTTATTCACACCAAATTCACATGCCAGGTTGGCGCCAGGCCGGTATTGAAAGATTAGGAAAAATCACGCGTCCTACTTCTGTTAATATTTAATATTTTTTATAATGTGCGCCCATCTCAGACGTTAACACTGGGGCACAAATACAGCACATGAAAGCTACACTTATGAATCTTCACCATGTAGCCTGTTGACCAAACTAAGTTGATGGAAATATACGCGTATCCAGGTAGCTCCATTGAACAATGAGTTTTGGGAGCAAGGAATATTTACAGACAACAACTTCAGATGAATTCAGCAATAAAGCAAAGGAGGAACTCCTACTGGTTGATCTACCATAACCACATCAAGTTGTTGCATTCAATTCCAAGGCTGCATCAGAAGGGACGAGAGTTTGAAATATCTTGGTGACTGTGCAGAAGCGAAGTCGGCAGTCAGGGCTGGTGATGACTTAGGAAAGCTTCCTGGACCTTAAAGCGCCCAAAATAAACACAGTAAGCTTTGAATTTGCGACGAACAGGCTTCATGATGAACCCTAGGCATGGCGATGTCTCTCCAGCAGCAGTCTCACTTTATAGGCGGTTCGCCTCCTGCTTTTTCTCATTGAATGCAAGAGCCTTTTTGGGCATGATGAGGTGGGGACATCCCATTCGTCAACCGAAAAAAATTGCGTTTTTGTCAGGCAGAAATCATAGACAATAAGGTCAACTTGCCCTGCTCAGGCAAAATAGGCTTGTTGCTTTTGGCTTTCCAGGGGTTTCATGGCTTAATAATTATATGTATTGCCAGATATATCTCAAACTGACACAAATTATCTCTATCGTGTAAGTGTTGTCAGAAAGTGAACGTTAACGAGGCACTATCTTAACTTCAGAATTAAATGGCAACAGTTCGTATGGAAGCGAGAAAAAAGCCAGGTAAGCTCTGCAATGCCGCACTTAGGCGCTCCCTTTTGTTTATTTGGAAATTCCTGCAGTTTCGTACCTCAGCCAGTGGCCACTTTAGAATTAGAACTTCGACCCACCGTGGTGGCTCCGTGGTTAGGTGCTTGGCTGCTGACCCGAAAGACGTGGCTTCGATCCCGGTCGTGGCGGTGGCGTTTCTATGGATGCAAAATTTTGAAGCGCAGCCTACTGCACGATGTCAGTGCAGGTTATAGAATCCCATCAGGCCTAAATTATCCGAAGCCATTCACTATGGCGTCCTTGACAACCTATGTCGCTTTCGGACGTTAAAACCAAAAATCACAACCCATAAAATTAGAACTTCAGTGCTATCTTCTTTCCCCCGGTGTGACAAGATATTCAAACCCCACTGTTTGATGTCCAGGGTCGTCCACTCGTAGTGTGATCTCGCGAGCGAGTGGCCGCACTGTATTGAGGGCTACTGCATGCGACACGGCCGCTCATCGCAGCAAAGTGCTGCATGAGAAGCTGGACCTGTACGTTATCTGCCGTTTCGCTTTAATACGTGGCCCTGTTGGGCGCAATGGGCCTCCGAAGAGCACGACCGTGTGCTCGGGTGTCCGTACTAAAAGTGGACGAGCCTGTACCTTTCTCTGGCTTCGGGTAGCAGCGGTGCCTCCAACAGCGGTGTGCCGTGTCCTCTGCCAAGCCGAGTGCCTTTCCTTCGGGCGTACTACTGTGCACGCTCATCTCCGCAACAGCAGTCGACGACGTGCTTGCCTTCCACTTCACCAGTCACGAGTCCGCGTTCTGGACCTCTCCAAACAAATCCTGGTATCAGAGGCCTTGTCGGACCTGTTCACGGTGCTGCTTGATGTGCCTCCCGGCTTGCACATCGAGTTTACTGGTCACAACTGGTATATGAGCCAAGGGGCCTGCGATGCAGGGATGCAATAGCCGTGCCACCCCCCACCCCCCGTATACTTCCACATTTAACCTGCATGAGAGACGTGGCCGCATATTTTGCCATAACGTGTTCTCTGACGTACGATATGCACGGTGCGGCCCGAACGGGATCTGCAATCAAGATCTGGCTCCTGGCTTTGGCCACAGCGTACTGCCTCTACCTGCTTTAGCAAGCGAGAACGGATCCGCCACCGTTGCGGAATTTTATATACCCTTGGCCATGCTGCTGTCCACATATGGAGAATTGACACGACGGCAGAGAAGGTCGATGCTGCTTAGCACAAAGCATGGTCTTAAAGTGGGAGCCACATGGTCACTGCGAGGGAACGCTAGGCTTTCGATGATGACATTTCCGTCCTCTGCAAGTGTGTGTATGTCATCCTTGCCCACGTTCCTTTTCCTCTTGAGAACGTTTATGGCACTCCTTTAATTAGAGCATTATGGATCCTCTCCATATTTTACTTCCTTATTTCTTTTATGTTGCTGAAATATAATACTGAGAGGATCCAGCGTGCTCTAAAAAACACAGAACTGAACTATTCTAATATTTTCTTCCTATCCAGCTTTTTGTTATCCTGCTATTCATCGCGCTCTCTCAAACATTGTGCTTATTGACCAGGTCTTGTAGTTCTTCCAATCATATTCTATCTATACCAGAAGAAATATCAGAGAGCTCCTGGATATTGCCAAAAATCCTGGCGGTCTGTTCCGCTTAAATAAGAGATGTCGCGTTTATTGGAACAGCTGATCGTACAGATAAAGCACTGAATTTTTCCGCGAATTTAAATTTCAGATTATAATCTGCACATATCAGAGGCAGTGGTGTTTCAATTCCGTGCGTGAAATTTGTTCCCAAACATAAGGTATAAGCTAGGCCTTGTAAGAAAAGGGTGAAATTTTTGTCATGTTTCAGAAAAATAGAATTTTGAAAATCCTCAGCTCTAATGGTTCTTACCAGCAGCTTCAAATAGAACACAGATTGGGCTTTTTACGGTTTAATGCCGCTTTTTTCCTAAATAGACACGCAGTTTGTACTAACATTACATTTTCACACACTCCTACCTCATATATGCTCTAGAACAAGGATCCATTGCTTCACCAGCATCAATGGGTGCAGATGCTCCAGATGAAGGACATTTATTATCAAAGTGGCCTTCCACAACATTAAGTTTCATTATTATGCGGATTTTGCTTTTCACTCTTTTAATTGTGTTATTGTGTTTATTCATGATTCCGTTTAAGCAGCTGCTAGGCGGCCACTTGCTGGCTTCTTAATAAATAGCATCAGTTCATAACCCGCTAATCCAAATGACCTGATGTAAGAAAGGCCATGTGGGAAAAAGAGTAGGGCCTTAGCTTGGTGGTCCAGCGCGATACCACAAAAATAACTGGACGCCCAGATCGAACGTTCACAAACAAAGGGTAATTAAATTAAGAAAAAAATATGCCGCGGGTAGCTTCATGTAAGGGGTCTCGGCGCGGCAAAAAAACTGAGCTGGACTATGGTGTAGAATTCCTGCAAGAGGAATTGGGAGGCTATATATCTAAACTGCACATAAAGTTAGAAACAGACTATATGTAGAAAGCTCCATGCAACGCGCTAGATGCGTAGAAGCTCATCATCTCAAACTGGCTATTTCGTCTACATCACCTCTAGTTGCCGAAAGACACTAATTGTTTAGTCGTCACTAAACATTTCCTTTCGCTGATCGATTTTTCTAACGTGAAGAGGTTCCACAGCCACCCTTCGTTGTCGAAATAAGATACATAGTGTTTGCTGTACGGTAATAGGGTTAAAGCCTGAAGTGATACTTAAGCCAACATAGTGCGGGGCCTTTTACATAGAGCTGTCGCATACCATAACGCGCCTATAAGCACACCGAGTGACCGAAACTGCCGCACCAAGCGGAGGTGGAATGATAGAGGGCTAATAATAAATCCTTTCGGTGTGAGTGCCTTTCAAGACGGCAGACCTAACTCACCTAGAGCGCATTCTGGCGCCGGCAGCGTGATAGGCATTAAGCAAGGATGCATACATTTGTTCGCTACCAGTAACCTAAAAATATAAAAAAAACTGGGCCAATAATGAGACACAGGCAAGAACTAGTCAGGGAAGGTTTCCGCGAAGGAAAGGTGAAATTATGAGCAAAAACAAAATGTACAGCAAAGGGGATGACATGAAGCGGCTCAAAGAGTACTTATGCTGGGTCTTCTAACCTTGTGCTTGAATACTATTCACAAGGGAACGGAAGTTTCAGGATTGTAGAGAAAAGGAAACGGAATACACTTCGTGCGCGTGTATGTGTATGTTCCAAGTGCGTGCGTGCGTGCGTGTATGTATGTGTAGTAAAATACGAATGAAAGTACCAGAAAGAGGTCGAACACAACAGGACAAGAAATGAGGCTTGAAATCAAGCCAGCATTGAGACACTTGCGGTCGTTTATAATAGACTGCTCTGACGCCAACAAAATATGTGTAATTGGTCTAGGAAACGTAAACAGGAAGAGAAAAGTACTGAGGGCACTTAAGTCTGCAGTCTTAAGTGCAGGAATGAAAAAGCATGGAACTTTCTAGAACTCGGGTTTTTTTCCACGACGACAGTACGGGTAGCATTTCTTTATTTTGTTATCTTTATTGATATTTTTCTTTTTATATATTTTCTTTAAAATTTCAACTTATTTGAGTTTGTTTTTTTTAATTTTTATTCATTTGTATCTGTACTTATTCTGTGTTGTTTCACTTATTTCCGTTTTGATGATGTAATTTCATTATTAGGTGGAGCGGACACTTTCTGAGCACGCACATGTCCTGTTCCCAACGATCAGCCTATAAAGGCTTTCGCCTTAATATCTTGCGATAATGCAATAAAACATGGACTCCCGGAAAGCTACATTGGGATGCAACACAAGAACGAAGCGGCAAATAAATCCCTCAAAGGACTCCCTCCCGCCAAAAGCCTCGACTGATATTCATATCGTCTTGGTTAATCCGTGGGTAACCGCCTTTCATGCCAGCTTTACACGGCATTAACCTAGAATGACTTGGGATTAAGGACGAATTGCCCGCTACACCTGGAAAATTGGTTGACGTCAGTGCCGGAAGCATAAGTTTTGAAAGGCATTTAGCACTTCGTTCTTTTCTTCGTGAGTCTCTGTCCGTCTTCAGCTGCTCATAGCTTGAGTGCTGTTCTGAGAAAAATGACCCCACAAAACTGAAAACATGTCTTAACAGGTCTAGATAGGTCACCTGTAAAATAATGCTAATTTCTTCCAAAGAATTTGTTTTTCAAGTGAAGAGTGCTAATGAAATGGCCCGGAATTCAAGATAATACTGTCGGAAGAATTTGGTAAAAAGCTTCAGTAGTTAGTCTTGTTTATTTACAGTTCTCCTCGTTCAGTTACGAGGAGCGAAATTATAGTCGCATTTCATGATTTCTCGTAATCTACTTTAAATTTATCTCCATGACTTCTCTGTACGGTCATACGAACTGAAGGACAAACTTTAGTTGTTGATAGCGAGCCACTGCCTACGCCTTTATTTTTTAATAATGCAGTCATCGATATTAAGGCGGGGCCGGAAGTCCCATAATACCTTCCTTTACACTGAATTTTAAGCAGATTAAGCGCAAGTTAAGGTGAAAGAAAAGAAATATTCAGCACTAAGCGAAACCTTGCAACTGAGCTGTACATTCGAACAAAAATAAAAGTGAAGACGAACATTATAGCTCAAGGGTAGTAAAAGAGAAGAATCTGGGCAGGCAGAGAACAATTTAGAAATATTTCAGAAAAAAGTAAGCCGAGACGGATTTGAGAGAATAACAAAAGGAAAAACTATTTCACAAGCCTTGTTTCTAAGTTCGTCTACTTACGTATGATTAGCCGCCGATCAGTGCGTGGCCGCGATACCTGTACTCTGTGCAGTGCTATGCAAAATTGTATGGAACGCCACTAAGCAACGTGTTTTTGATTTTAAAGTTAATCTAGCTGCGTAATATATGTATAGTCGAAGTCAAGAGGTTCTGCTCGCACAGTCCAAGAATTCCCTACCTCAGCCGCACCCCAAGCAGGCTAAGATATTACATTACCTATTCGGAACCGTAAACAAGCCCTAAAACAAAAAGAAATAGCATGCATGATGGGAGCGCATTCGCTCGAAGTCAGGACTCCTGCCGCGAGAATCCGTTGCCAGATTTGTGCAAGAAAATAACAGAAAAACGCGAAGTACTTATCCAGCTGAATAGTGTTGCGCGGTACGTAACGACATTAGTTTCCCTTTAGTGGTGCTGAATGCGAAGACGAGGAAGGTATGCAGTGAGAGAACAGCATTGAATGCAACCGGAGCGTCGCCTCTTTTCTTGGGAAGTCCACCCGAACCAGCCCAAAAAATGCAGTCCTTTACGACCGCTCGCATTCTCGATGCTTACGCTGAGGGGACCATCTTAGGAATTCAGGAAGGTGGTGACCATTTGCAATTCAACGCCATGGCTACACTCACTCGACATCCTGATGCCGCTCCGCCGGCAGGCGATTGCTGGGTGCGATAGCGCAGGAATCACCAGGAGCACTAGAGGTGTCTTTAGGTTCCCCTCTGTTCGATCGCATTTCCGGCTGCTCCTACTTGCGAAAAGAATTTCATGAGACCGTCCCCCTTTCGTGCAACAAAAAGTACATGTGGATATGCACTGAAACCATAGGCTCCGCCTCTCTCATCCAATGGAGTTGTTTCCATTCCCGCCCAAGCCACATTTTAACGAAAGTATGTTGCTGACTAAGCTCTACATGTGAGGCAGCTAACCTTTGTGCCTTGTGCCCGCATGGATTAAATTCTCCTCTAAATGTCGTCGGCAGAGCCACTTACGCTGCTCTTAAGAAAGTCTTATATATGCGTTTTTACCGCAAGGACAGGTGTTCCTCTTATAGGACAAATGTTGAAGAATAGACAATAATTTATTCGCCTCACTTGCCTTTCCTTGTTCGGCGCCATCTGCGTTGCAGGAGTAGCAGCGCTGTCAGCATCAATGGTGCCAAGCCCCCTTCTTCGTGGGCAGCAGCAGATAGAAAAAACGAAGCGGTTGGCACCAAGCGTTCCGCCTTTTTGCGTCGTCCGGCGACGCACCCTATATCGGTAATAGCAGACAAGTTCTGTCGCCCAAGAATGTGATGGCTTTTCCCGACGCACTAGGCTGGAACAGCGGTATCGGTGGATGAAATGAGGACAAGAAGTGCTTGCAAGTGTGCCACCTGGTTGGACGCGTGCTCCAACGGGTCAAGTCGCTATAGTATCCGTGGTTTGGAAGCCGGATACTAGGGGTCAATTTTCGTATCAATCCCGCACGGGTCAAGACAATGTAGGAGCGAGGACATCGATCCTAAAAGCTAAAGGGTGTTTGCGCCGTCGGACGAGGACAGCATGTGAACACTGGGTCCCTACTCCTCCTTACACGGCACGTGGCGTATGCAGGCGCGTGACCCAACGCATCATGGCAAGGCATCGCACTGAGTGGTGCGACTACGCCATCACCAAGAGCCACAGAGTAGTGCTCCCATGTGCACACTACCAAAAAATAGCTGAAACTTCATGATTATCATTAGTCGGACAACAACCACTGCAGTGCGAAGGCATCTCCCATGTCTCTCCAATTATCCCTATTCTTTTCCAGCTGCGCCCATCTTATGTTTGCAAACTTCTTAACCTCATCCGCCCGCCTAAATTCTGCCGCCAACTGCAACGCTTGCCTTCTCTTGAAATCCCCTCCGTTACCCTTAAGGACCCGCGGTTATCTTTCCTTTGCATTACATGCCCTGCCCAAGCCGATTTCTTCCTCTAGACTTCAACTACGATATCATTAACCCGTGTTTGTTCCTTCACCCACCTGCCCGCTTCCAGTCTCTTAACGTTACACCTATCATTTATCTTTCCATGGCTCGCTGTGTTGTCCTTAACTTAAGCTGAACCCTTTTCTTTAGCCTCCACGTTTCTTCCCCGTAGGTCAGTGCCGGTAAGATACAGCTGTTGTACACATTTCTCTTGTGGAATATTGGTAAACTGCCATTAATGATCAGAGAGAACCTACCATATGCGTTCCAACCAGTTCTTATTCTTATAGTAATTTGTCTCTCATCATCTGGATCAATGATAATTACCTGCCCTAAGTAGACATATTCCTTTGTCAATTCGAGCACCTCGCTACTAATTGTAAACGGCTGTTCCCTTGCTAGACTGCTGGACATTACTTTGGTTTGCTGCATGTTAATTTTTAGACACACCGTTCTCCTCTGCCTACCTTATTGATCATGCATTGCAATTCTTCTCCTGAGTAACTCAACAAGGCATTGTCATCAGTGAATCGTAGGTTATTTAAGTATTGTACATTAACTCTTATCCTTGTCTGTTCCCAGTTCAAGCCTCGGAATACTTCCTGTAAACAGGTGGTGAGATCGTGTCTCCCTGCCGACGCCGTTCCTTATTGGAATTTTATCGCTGCTTTATGGAGGACTATGGTAGCTTTGCATTTGGTATATATATATCTTCCAGTATTTTGAAATACATTTCTTCTACACCCTGATTCCGCAATGCCTGTATGACTGCTGAGGTTTCCTTCTGAGTCGAATGCTTTCTCGCAAACAATGAAGGCTATATATGTACATAGGGGTTGGCTATATTCTGCGCCTTTCTCTATCACCTGCCTGATATCGTCCATATGATCTATTGTGGAATATCCTTTACGAAAGCCTACCTGATCATTTGGTTGATTAAAGTCTAACGTTGCCCTGACTCAATTAGCGATTACCTTAGTAAATACTTTGTAGGCAACGGATAGTCTGTAATCGGTCTGTAAATATTGAAGTCCTTGGCGTTTCCTTTCTTAAGAATTAAGATAATATTTGCGTTCTTCAAAGCTTCTGGTACGGTCGACGTCATAAAGCATTGCGTATACAGGTGGCTAGTTTTTGTAGCACAATCTCCCCTCCGTCCTTCAATAGATCAGCTGTTACCTGATGCTCACTAGCTGCTTTTCCCACTTGCAGTGATCCTAAGACTTTCTTTACTTCCTCTTTCGTTACTGCTGGGATGGCGCGCTACTTTATCTCTCATTAACGTTCTTATTACATTGGGTACTGTATAGATTTGTGTAGAAGCCTTCGCCTGCTTTAGCTAATTTATTCATATTGCTAATAACATTGCCTTCCTTGTGTCCTAATGCGTACACCTGGTTTTTAACTGCGCCTAGTTTCTTGTTTACCGATCTTAGGCTACATCTGTTCTTTTAAGCCTGCTCCGTTCTTTCGATAATAAACTTCCTGATGTCGGCAACCTTGTGTTTATTTATTAACTTGGATAGCTCTGCTAGTTCTATTCTGTCTGTAGGGTTAGACGCCCTCCTGCTTTGGCGTTTTTTAATCACATCTTTCGTCTCCTGAAGTAGCTTGCCGGTACCCTATCGAACCGGACTAAAACCTACCTCTACTGCTCACTCCGTAATGAAAGCTGTCAGATTGCCGTTCATTGTATGAATGTTAAGATCTTCTTCCTCAGTTAGAGCTCAGTATCTGTTCTTCAGAGATATCCTGAATTCCTATATTTTACTTCTTACCACTAACTTGTTAACGGCCTTTCTTTTCACTACCTTTTTTCGTTCCTCTTCAAGTCTTAGCTAATTTTTGACCTCGCCATTCTGTGCTCGCTAAAGCGCACCTTTGCGAGGACGTTCACATCCTGAACGATTCCAGGTTGAGCGCTTAGTATGAAGTCGATTTAATTTTAGTCTTACCATTGGGGCTATTTCAGGGGCACGTCCTGTTCTCTCGTTTGCGGAAGTTATTCTTGATCCGCAAATTATTTCTATCGGCGGACTCTACTAATAACTCTCTCCTGCTATTCCTAGAACCTATACCATAGTCGCCTGCCGCCTTGTCGCCAGCCTGCTCCTTGCCCACCTTCGAAAGTCTCCTATCAGTTCTGTGTACTGGGATTTTGCATTGTTCATTGTCGATTACACATCTTCATAGAAGCTTTAGGTCGAAAAGTAATATGCAATGCTGCATTCTTCACAGCAAAAAAACTGCTTCTTAGCATCACAGAGTACGCAGTGATAGTGTAGCCTTATTGTTTGACTACACCGTTTCTAGTGTTTGGGTGCTGGCCTTGCAACTCGTCTAGTGCATACCGAACGAAAACACAAAATCACTTCCCAATAATGCTTTGCAATTGCAGATGTATAACCATGCTTGCTGCGGCAGATCGACCACTTAGGAACAATTTTCACCTTTTGAAGTTGGGTTATTCAAGCGTATGCCCTGACAGATGAACCCTTTATTACGACTTGGTACAGTTTAATTTAAGTTACTGCCTTTTAATATAAAGAAGAACAGCTTCTAATAACATTATAGCTTTAACAACCCTTCAAAAGAAAGCAATCAGAGCACTAGAAGGTTTAAATCCTGGTAGAACAACCTGATATTTTTTTCCTAGCGAACACCAAGGGAAAGCACATTCATCTAGAGATGAATAATTATGACGCTTTTTTTGAGCAATTATATCTTGAAAAAATGAATCCTTTTTTTACAGTAAAATAATACAGAATGCCACGACATTGGCAGAACTATGGCCAGCAAAATTTTAAATGCCTAATGCCCTCTCTTCTAGATCAAAATATAGAAATTAACATTGCAATTTTAACTTCTGCAACCAGAAGGTATAAGAGAGACTAAGTTAAATATTTATTTGAGGAATTCTCTGTTGTTTGATACGTGTTGATGATTTTTTGTCTTAATATTGGTGACCTTAGTCCGATAACAATTTTCTTTTTATTAATACATGATACCCTTTTCTGAGAGACCTTTTGTGTTGTTTCACATGGTGAATTATGTCTGCTTTGTTGATTAGTTGTAGTGCTGTTTTCCTTGAAGTATTCTGGGTTTCTTGTAATGCTTCTTTATAAATTCTGTATGCAATATTCTATTAGTGCTGTACTTCTAGTGGCTGCATTTGTATTCCCTAGGATCGATGTTAGTTGTTTTTTGTTGTGAAGAATTGCCCTATTTCTGAACAAAGAGAGTATTTACGGACCTAGACAGGTACGCAGTACCTTTTGTTCCTAAACCTTTACCTTTGTGTACACAGAAAGCTAAGAACAAAAAAATTAAAAATGAAGCAAAAATTTAAAAAAGAATATTAATGTGCTTTCTTCCCTGCACAGCTTACTCCTTGAATTAGGGTTAATCAGTTGCATTATTTTTCAGGCATTTTCAAGGTGTCACGTAGGGCGTTAGTAGTGCTATTGTGTGCGCAAATAAAACAATGTTGGAAAGCATAATGAAATCAGCCTAATGGAAAAGAATCGAAGCCAAAATGACAGTAAGGTGCAGATATAGTGCCGTTCTCAATTTCAATTTTGCAACAGAGATTGCTATAATGTCTAATGACCAATAGTTGTACGAAGAAAGCGTGCCTCTCAAAAGCTGGATGCGTCGTGCGTTTACTAAAACATGCAATAGCCTAATTACTATCATGACCAATATGAGCAAAAACACGGGAGCGGGTCGCAGATAACCTCAAACCCTCCTTGTGGCGATGCACGACGGCCGCTTTTCGGAACACAATGGAAAGGAATCTGCTGGGTTGACTGCTTCGGAGAAATGGAAGAACGCACCTCCCTTTCCACTTGGCTTCTGAAAGCGACCGCCACGTGTCGGTACACATAGGGTTCGAGGCTATCGGGCACGCGCTCCTGTGTTCCCGCTCATACTGCTCATGACAGTATATGCAGGAAATATTAAAGATGCCTTTATTAAATGCACAGCTACGAACTAGAATTTATTTATTTATTCACTGCTCCTTACATGCCCCTTTTCGGAGCATTGAGTACTGCGGACGGTAACAGTTTACGTATGCAAAGTAGAATTGGGTATTAAATGAGAAATTAAACGAAACAGTGAGGCCATAAAGAAAACAACAGCTCACTAAGAATGCAAAATTAGAATTTATGATATCAAAACGTGATATTTGCATGCAAAATACAGCGAAAAAAGACAAGCGGTAAAGGTCCAACGAAACCCAACAAATGTGTTTGAAAATGCAGCGCATAAATAAAACTTAATAGGGCAAACAGCCCGAGCAAAGAAGTCAGCGTTACAACTAAATGTAATGAGCCATAAACACGTTGAATGTAGGAAAATAATGTCAGCGTGAGTAATGATAAAACAGCTTGTCTAGAAATGTACCGCGGCTTGTTATGAACACCACATTGCCGGAAAGGTTATTCCAAAGCGACATAGACCAAGAAAGCGCAGATAGTTCGGTTTTGGTTTGCGGAGTTTAACGTCCCAACACAACTCAGGCTATGAGGGACACCGTAGTGAAGGGCTCCGAAAATTTCGTCTACCCAGGGTTCCATAACGTGCATTGAATCGCACACTACATGAGCCTCTAGAATTTAGCCTCCACTGAAATTCCACCACCGTGGCCAGGATCGAACCCGCGTCTTTCAGGACAGCAGCCGAGCACCATAACCACCGAGCAACTGCACCGGCTGAAGCGCTGCTGAATTGAATGTCCCAGTAGTGCCATAGAAGCGCGAAAAACCGCTGAGACGTGCTTGGAGGAGCAGTCAGTGGAAGGGGACACGGGGTGGCCTTCATTTCATTTCATTTCATTTTAATACCTTAAAGACCCACTGGGGGTATTACATAAGGGGTGGGTACATACAGTCAAATGAACAAGTGTTATGTTGAAAAATGGTTGGTAACAGCTTCGGCGAATGTGGATGGGCATGAGATGGTAGCGATGTCATTGGAGAGGTCGTTCCAGTCTACAGAAACACGGTGAAAAAAAGAAGCGGTACAGGTAACAGTACGGGCACGGGGGCGAAACACTTGGAAAGGATGACGAATGTGGTGGGATATGCCGGCTGGCGGGGCAATGTAGGGAGCGCAGCGCAGCGAACTATGGAAAAATTTATGGTATAGGCAGAGGCTAGAAATACGACGACGAAGTGAAAGGGGCGCTAAACTGGATTCCGCTTTTAAAGATGTTACACTGATATCGTACGAATAGGAGGAATGAATGAATCTGGCTGCTCTGTTTTGAAGTGACTCGAGCGCATTGATGAGGTAAACTTGATGAGGGTTCCAAACTGGCGATGCGTAATCTAACTTTGACCTGACAAGAGTTTTATATGCTAGTAATTTTACCTGTTGTGGGGCGTGGCGAAGATGACGTCGTAAGAATCCGAGAGTTTTATTAGCCGAGGAAATGACGTTAGTAACGTGTGTAGCCCATGATAAGTTGTTACACAGTGTGACGCCTAGGTATTTGTATGATGAAACGGACTGCAGGTGAACGTTAGCGACTACATAAGTACACATATCTATGATGTAGGCAAAGAAGAGGGAGAGAATGATGAAGATATAGTAATTGGAGGGGAATGCCACGTGTTATTTGTGTTATGCTCGCTATTTTGTCTATTAAAACTGCACACATTTGTCCCTTCCAAGGCCACAAAAATTATAATTTCTTCTGATATTCAGTGCTTTCTTCCTAACACATTTTCTTTAGAAAAGCAACGCAGAACCTTGGGCTGGTTGGCGAATATTTATGATTTCAAAAAAAAACGCTCCAATTAGACGAGACAAACACGAGAAAAAAGACATAACACGAGCTTGCTCGCTGCTGAATGTTAAACCAATATGCGACGGAATATGGACAGAAAAACTAGTGTAAACTTGGCAAATCATTGCCGTGAGGAGGCAGTTATCTTATGGGGTTTAACGTCACAAAGCGACTGAGGGCACGAAGGCCACCGTAGGAGAGGGATCAGGAAATTTGGCCACTTTGGCTTCTTTAACGTGCAGTGGTTTCGCACAGTACACAATCCTCTTGCTTTTCGTCGCCATAGAATTGCAATTGCTGCGGCCGGTATCGAAACCATGTCTTTAGGGTCACCAGCCGAGCATCCTAAACAACCAGTAGGCAACCGCGTAAAGTGTAACGAAATATATATATATATATATATATATATATATATATATATATATATATATATATATATATATATATATTAGCAGACAAGTTAAAGGAAATGAGGGGCCCGTTTGACAAATTTATGAAGGGGGCCAACAGTCACCATATATAAATATATATATATATATATATATATATATATATATATATATATATATATATATATATATATATATATATATATATATATATATATATATATATATATATATATATATATATATATATATATACTTACGCACAAAGGGAGCGAACAGTCACCGAAACCAAGGTGCATAGGAAAATGTTTTTTTTATGTGTTGTGCTTATCAGTGGGATATTAAAGTACTTAGATTAATAAATCGCTTTAAGAAAATTACTTATAAAGCAGCAGAAAAAACGCCGGACGCGATATTCGGAGATCGTGGGTACGGATCCGACCGGCGGCATGGTTGCTTTTTCTGCTGCTATATATATATATATATATATATATATATATATATATATATATATATATATATATATATATATATATATATATATATATATATATATATATATATATATATATATATATATAAATTCAGGAGCACAGGACAGCCGGTTGTTAAGATAAAAAAATTCCTTATCTAATAGGGCCCTAAAGGCTCACTGACGTGCTGTTTAGTTCTTTTTCATAATGAAAAGGACTTTCATGACCTCGCAATTCACCTGGTATTGATCACGAGACAGAATAATGATGAGGCGTGCACCTACATTTCCCGCAGTGTACTGGAAGACAGTCGAGAGTCACAGTGGATTAAATTGGTGCGCTCAAAGAGCAAAACATTCACACATGCCGCCCTGTCTTTCATACGTTACCGCACAATAACGCTCGTCTGTAAACAACGCAATTTCTACATTTTATAAAAGGTGGCTCGTGCTTTGGTGCGGAAGTCCTGCGGTGGTTGGACTAACGACCGCTTTTTCTCTGTTCAACTGGGGGCAAATTCTAGCTATATTCAAAGGGGCGAAACCACAACAGTGATGTCTTATCTCTTGCCCAAGATCTCCAGACAAACGGAGAGCCTGTTTGCGTAGCGAATGATAGCTGGTGAAGGGCGCTCTCTACCACCCCAATTCCATCTGTCGGCCTCATAATTTACCCACTGGAGGATTTTTTCGCCTGCCGTGGTGATTACGTGTTAAAAAAAACCGCTGCTTTTGTAGCTATAGCTACATTACGGTAGCATTTTGAGACTTCAGGGTGGCGGCGCCGCCACCCTGTGGCTGCGCCACCCCGCTGTCACGTGGTGAGGAGCAGCTGCCAGTGGCGCGGCGCCGTGGTTGATCACGTGGTTCATCAAGTGGTTGGTCACATGACCAAGCTCCACTCGGCCACCTGTAGCTATCGCGTCACTCCAAGTTTAACCAGAGCTAAACCAACGCCAATATTTTTACCCTCGAATCAGCGCAGATACGCTTTCCGCAATATGGTAGTGACATTAAAGACAAGTGGAGTTCTTATGGCATGAAACCGCTTCCCCACATTTTATCACTTTTGCGTCGTCTGACTAGGAACGGCTTCACACTGTGGGGGCTATAGAGCCACCAAAGATGTTACGACGACGCCCTCGGATAAAAATCAAGAAAACGTACACAGTGATATCAATAGAGATCCCGATATTAAATTCTTAACAACGGGTGCAGTTTTTGAAAATGTTCAGGTTATATTTCAAGGTTGGAACCTTCTACCAAGATCAGGTAATCGTTACCAATCCTGAAAGTTCTGAGAAATAGACTGTGTAGCAGCCTGCCGTCTTGCTATTGATATATTTTAGGAAGCAAAAAATTCTAACCGACGGTCATGGATCTCCGGCAGAAAGACAAGATTTCGGAAAACGTTTCAGCTGGTCGAGACACCAAGCTTGCTCATGAAGCCAATCAGATTATTTTCATTGGTGATGCACGTTCTCACACTTTCCATCAGTTCGCCATGCGGCAAAGAGTACAATAGACCCTGAAAGAACTGCTAGAGATTCTGCAACTTTTCGAACCTTTATATAAGGTTGCGTACACAACAGTTTAAGCTGCTTTAAATGGTCAGAGAATGAAAACTATTGGCAGTTTATCTACCTTTGCCAAAAAATATTCTGGCGAATCTAACGCGGTGCCTCTGTTGTTAGGGGTGGCGGCAACTCATCTCGAGAACAAGGCTTCAATTTCGGCCGTAGAGGCCGCTTTTTCATGGAGGCTAATTATAAATCACTGATGAACTGTGCGTTGCAATGCACGTAGATAACCACAGGTGTGCAACGTTAATCTGGAGTCATCCAGTACAGCGTCCCTCATAGCTCATGTGTCAATTTCGGCACTCGTACACCATACACCATATAAACTTAATTCTCTCACCTCTCAGGCGGTTTATGTTGGCGGAATTGAGCATAATACAATGATTCGCGAGTACCGCGAGCTATAAAATATCGTTAATATACGTCCAGGCTATTCACTCTTTCAAAGCGTTTTTCAGATACAGCAAAATACAAAAACTCGATAGAAAAAAGTACTATGATTTCATTAGGTATTAAAGGCGTAGCTGAAAGACAGGTTCTTTTGCTTTGCGCGTATTTATTTCTACTTATCACTTTTCAGGTGCCCTGCCGATGTTAGAGCCAGTGCGTTTGATTTCTTGCCATCTATTAGAACTGGGACCCTGCGCCGTTTCTTCGAATCTTACACCAGTAAAAAGAATTTAAAATATTTGCAAATCCTGGCACTTTATTCGGTTTGGAGACTGAACAGCTGACGCAAAAGACATGCGCAGCCAAAGAAGAAGGATGTGCCGATGTGAAAATGGAAACGTCAATTGCGGCGCACCGAAATCTAGAAGTTCGTATTTTAGAAAAACAGGTGAAAAGAGCGGCGTTCACTTCTTGAAAAAACGGAAGTGGCGGCACAGTGCCGTAACATTTGATATATCGCTGGCCATCTCTTCAATCCTGGTTTCGCCACGGAATATAAATATTTGAAAATGAAGCGAGAAGCAGAAACCTTAACAGTATCAAGCCATTGATCGAGATAGGTAAGAGAAACATGCGCGCACGAAACGAAACTTGCCTTTTGAAAGAACTCACCGAACACGTGAAAGAGCGCAGTATAAAAAAACAGACCGATATTCTTTTTCTGGTCTTACTGTTTGTGCGATTCGAGTTTCGACACCTGTGGAAAAAAGTTTTTTGAAGTGCTAAAGATTGATAGGCACTCGGCGGCATCCTGAGCGGAATCTAGCCACCATACGCTGCAATACAGTGTGCTTTATATTCTGTGGCTAGCTTTTATATCTTCATTTGGCAAGTTATCCTGATAAATTACGCCTGCATTATTTTAAGATGACGCCCTATTAATTACGTTCGAAAAGCATCATGGACAGAACTCCGGTTGTGGTCATTATGAACTTCAAAAATGCAAGATAAGCAAATAATCTATTAAATACGTTTGCTTGCAAAAGCAAACAATCGCTACACGTTGCTTTAGGTCCGGCAGCTTTGACGAAGGAAGGAAGCAAAGAGGCTCCTTATAGGTAAAGTTAAAACTGTTTTACATAACAGCCAGCAGGTCACATTCCTAAATCTTTATTATAGCTTCAAAAAACACACAATAGTGGGTTTTTAATGTATTGATTCCAAAACGCTCTCAAGTTTGAGCGATGAGCAACAAAGTTTCTGCATCTGATTTTATTTCTTTGGTCTCATCGTATAGTTTCGCACTGAACTTTTTTTTACCCGAAAAATACAGGACAGAAGAATCTTGAATGAATTTTGATACTCCGATCTGTCTGCCATGGCACTTAATTTGTAATTTCGAGTGGTGGCGCAAGAACAAAGTAATGCCCTGTACCGCACGTTGATGCGCGCATGCCGGCCACAGCAGAGCGAGAAAATATGGCGCAAAACAGGTACCCGGCGCATCATTGTTTTATATTTGCAGCGTTTCTGCAAAAAAATCGAAAGGCTTTGGCAATTCCTTCAAACTTCTTGTTCTTTTTGCGTAGTTAGCACCCAATTCAACGGTCTTATATCGGTAAAACAAAGTTGCACACTTTTTGGAAATCTTCCATTAGTTGTTTTTTTTATGTGAGTGCCGAATCTGTTACACCCGCTGAACTCACATTGAACATTTGTCAGCGAACACGTGACAACAACCTCACTCTTAATCTGTGATGCTATAGAGGGAACGCACTCACCCTTTATCAAGTGATAATGGTTACCCTACGCCGCGATCAAGCAATCGACCGTGTAAGCAGCCAATACCTGGTGTGTTTTGAAAACATCGTTGTCATCAAGTTTGAGGAGGGGTTGAAAACGTCACCAGACGCTTCTATAAGCCTCTGGAACATTCCATAGGTGAATGTGTAGGAGTTGTATATAGTCATCTGGTGAAATACGCCACTGAATGGCGCTGTGTATCCCATCAAAACTCCTCAGGGATGCTGTGCACCTGTCTGTATAGGGTTCAAAAATAGTTTCAAGTAAAGGTACATGAGCAGTCTTGCATTTGGTAGATATCTTGACCATACCGTGAAGTAAAAATCAGGAACAGAAGAGAGAGAGTGAGGAGAGAGAGCAGATACTTCAATGAATATAGGAGTGCCAAGGATGAAAGGGTAAGAGAATAAGAAAAGGCTTTACACCTCTCATTAAATTTTGTGGCCACTCGAGCACGCCAAGCGCAGTCGCCTTTCTAACTACGTAGCTTTGTAAATGTGAATAGCTGTCTTTCATAGCCTAAGAGGCTTACGTAGTTGCTGACCTTACCTATTATGTGACGACAGTTCGATCCTACTTTAGACAAGCATCCCTTGTCGTTTGAGCACGCCCGTCTAATGTACTATTAGGGGGTACATTATTATTAGGCTGCTAGTCAGACAACGGTACATCAACACACTGGTCTGTGCACAGTACGAAGCCGTTACTAAATTCTTTTGACGCCTGAGCTAGTCTTGCAATGATGGCTTTGTGAGAGCTGTTTCCTGGTAAGCAGCGTCGGTGCTATAGTGTGGCTTATGAAAAACTAACTCGTGTGCTATAGTGTTCCTTATCAAAAACTAACTCGCTTAGCTGCAGTTAAGCAAGAATCCTGGCATAGTACAAGTGACCTCGGGCCAGCATTTATATATGGACCAGGTGATGGATGCTGTCAGTAGTGTTTCATGTGGGATCCTGTTACCACGATCTCCTTGCGACTTGTAATGTTACAGAGATGGCAGAAACTGCGCTATAGTTATTATTGTCACTTCTTGATCTCAGGTATGCTTTTATTCAGATATACGGGGCCCACTAAAGATATCTCGTTCCGTTTTTTTGCCAGCCAAAATTTTGTTTTCGAATGGGTTGAGTCCCTTTGCAGCTCCACCTTGGCGCAACCTAAAAAATGTGTTCCTTGTTCTATAAATGCGCAAGTTCAGATGTGTCATCTGTACTAAAGAGACGAATATTTCTAAACGTTTACTTCAAATCCAATCAGACTGACGTCCGTCGAAGATGTTCTCGTAAACCTAATGGACGTTCTCGTACGATTGTTCCCGACTTAGTACTAATTATCTAGTTAACAATAAATCTAACTTCCACGGTCATGATTGCAGCGCAGCACACAAATTATTTACGAATATTCCTCTCTAACTTTAAAGAATTGGCAAGGGCAGTTGCTGGAATTTCCTTCCAAACAATAAACGCGTCCAGTTGTTCAAGACATTTAAAACCACAATAATGCGTCGTGCACGTGATGAAGATCACACTCCGTACCTGGAAATCGCATTATCCAAAACCTGCGTCCAGGTAGCGTTTGTAGCCCGTCTCCACTGAGGCGATATTGGTACATCAAGGCGTTGCGAGAGTACAAGCGCGAAAATGTTTCAGAGATGAACGTTAAAACCTGCTCTCTCTCTTTCTAGCCTGAATACATCTCAGTCTACTGAAGCAAAGGCCTAAAAATCTGAACTGACTCAAAAATGTGTGCCCAGCCTCAGTGAAAACTATTCCCAAACACGGAAGCTTTTATTTCGGACGGTCGCCTGAATACAGAGTCGCGATAATTAGCTTTATACTAATATGACGTTTGGCATATTAAGGTGGTCGAATTTATGGCTCTCAAAACATTGCAGTCTTTGGAAAAGCATGTCCACAGCTGCACTTCCATCTCATCGCCAGTTGAAACTCCGCACGGTGAGGCGCATTCCCCTGAACAACGAGTTTTCCGCCTAAAGTGATGCCTGAGAGCACCAAGATTTCCGTCCTAAGCTCGGCCTGCAATGGACTCGGTAAAATGATGGGTGGAAGTGGCGTTCTCGCGCCGTTGCGCATGTGGCGTTACTAAGTCCATTCTATGGACTCATTTATCGTATAAAGTTCGATCTTAGTATTTAGGCTGCTGGTATAGCAGCAGGGGAAGAGGCTTATGAGAACCGTTGATGGGTCATGCTTCCTTTACGGAGGGCACTTAAGGCTACACACACGCGTGAATGGGAATTGGCAATTAAAACTAAAGAGGAAGTCTTCTGCTACGTGTGGTGTCCTTTTTTCAGGGCTCCAATGGTCATGGCTGTTTCTCTGGGATGCCAGGTTAGGCTGGATGCGAAAACGTTTGTGTCTGGTCGGGGGCTAGTAGTTCACTATAATTTTCACTAGTTAGTGGTAGTTAGCAACTATTACTAATGTCTCAAAGACCTTTAGGTTCAAGACTTTCAGGGTAAACGCTTCAAGGCCCAATGCCGTCAGGAAAAAGAATTTCAAGTTAAACGCCTTTACTCTAAAATTCCTAAAGTTAAAGGTATTTGAACTAAAGGCATCCAAACTAAATACATTTCACATAAAGGCCAATTATTGTCTATTAATACGATGTGTCTTGTGCTGATTCTCTGACCGACTTATTTTCGTTTACTCTCTGGACAGGTAACCTTATGTCTCCGCCCTGCTTTTGCTGACTCGCTGAACATGTAACCTTATGTGTCCACCCTGCTTTGGAGCCAAGACGCTGGGCTCATGGTGATGTCATTGAAGGTTTCGGACCGCTTTGCCTGGAATACAACGCGGGGTTTCGTTGGTGACGAACCATATAATGCTTACAAATTAAAATTGCGAGTTGAACACAGGATTGAGCACAGGCGCGAATGTTCACGCCGTCGAGCGGCAGCTTTCTCCTTTTGCAGTGTTCAAGTGCAAAACATGCACACAAGAACCTGCTTAATAATAAAAAGACACGACCTAATAGACCAATGAATCCAACTATCAGACATGCACACCGGAACTTAAAAATAAAAGGCATGGCTTAATAGAAGAAAGAATCTAAATACCAAATATACAAACTGCTGCCTGCAAAATGAAGAAAAGACACGACTTCATAGAACGAGGAAATCTATACAACACAACAACTCATTAACTAGCATTCTCAAGAGTGATACGCCTATTTAAAACGCCTAATAAATCTTTCGGCCTGATTGGAGCAGTCCCGGAATGCTAGCATCAAGTTTTTTCAACTATATCACATTGACGGTACTAGAAATATACCAATTATTGCAGATGTGGATGGCTCTTAGAGGACTCTAAATATAGTCTAATTATTTCCTCACTCTAAAGACGTGTCGCTGATTAGAAACAGTGGCGCTGAAAGATTGAGAAAAAAACTTCGGGTTCTATACATGTGCAGAGTTTTACCGTTTGATATAACCAGCACTTTCAAATAGAATAGTAACTTTTGTCACAGCTTCTCAGCTTGGATTGACTCAGACACAGTAGCGAAAACAGACCCGAACGGTTTTGCATTTAACCGTTCCCTTTTGTCTTCACTAGCCGTGTCCTTGTCAGTATAAGCAGGGCAGCTCTCGTGAATATATATATATATATATATATATATATATATATATATATATATATATATATATATATATAGCTATAGTACAACGCTATGGATAACGGTGCCTTTTTTGTGTAATCGTTGTTGAGGACAACTGCTGATGCGCCACTGTTGCTGCTTTGTCGGCGCTCTCTGAGGCCAGGGCCAAATCAGGAGGACTTGTTCTCTTCTTTTGCCCTGCTTTATTAACGAATAATGCCTTGCGAATAATTACCTAGAGCATTGTATTTGGGGAGCTTAATTTCCGATTAACTGTGTTTCTAAACAGCATGCCCCTGCGTTAAAGTGGAGATGCATATGAGCTGAACGACACATTTCAGATTTGCCTGAGGTTTGTCTGGAGAGGCTTTTCTCTCATTTCTAAGCTCAGGAAGAGGTTCATACTAATCAACATACAGAAAAGATGGTCCGCCACTCTCTCCTCTCTTCTTTCGCACTTCGTCTGTTTAGTGAACTTTTGTTACTTGTTGCACTTCACTGACAAAATGAAAAAGCCGTGCCTGTCACAAGTGAGTTTGGGCGGTAGCTGAGGGAATCGGCTCATTTTCAGAGCAGTGCTCCATCATTCGTAAGAAAAGCGGAACATCCCTTTACAAGCTTATCCTCTTTCGACAGATCACCTGTCACTTGTTGCTTTACGGTCTGAATAGCCAGGAGGAAAAGCGATCCTTCGATAGCTGTGGACACCCACGATCTTTCACTTCCTTTCATTTTTTCGCTTCCTTTGCAGGCACTGCGCTCGCCTAAGGAAAGGAGACGACAACGTCCAATAACCTCCAAAGACGACGCCCAGGCTCTGCCTCATTGTCGACAGCTGTCCGAAACAAAAACAGTACCGAGGAGAAAATTGATGGGGGGTTGCCGACAGCTCGAGGGTAACACTGTAATGTTTCGCTGCCGCTGTCTTTCAATGCATTTTGTTTGGATAGTTTCGTGTACTCAGCGAAGAGTCCTGAAATACGTGTTTGATGAAACACTGTAGTTGTGCCTGCATAAAATATTCCGCACTACCAGTACTGGCGGCCTCTTTTTCGTTACGAGGAAATGTTTTTTTTTTTGCAAGGCGTAGTGCGGTTCAGATCGATGTTGTCTCGCACAGATCAATTCAAGAAAGACAAAACAGCTAATACGAGAACGCCTACACCAGAATCTCCAGTCTTAAAACTTTCCTTTGTGAGCTAGAGTTGGTCATCTGATCCGGCTGCTGTCGCTCAGCTTGTCAGCCGGTATCGCTCTACTAAACCTATTTCCCTAATAACAGCGTATATGAGCAGCTGCGGTGGCCTAGAGGTTTGAGCATCCGACTCGCATGCGGGAGGTGCGGGGTTCGATCCCCAGTGCCACCGGGTACCCACCGGTCATATAATGGGTACAAGTTTTTCTCTGGTCTGGTGCTCGGCTTATTTAGGTTGAAATCCTTGATAAATAGGTCTTTGACGCCATATTGAGTGAATGAAAATTACTTGTGCCTTTGCGCCCTTTGGCTACAGGTGCTCTCGTGCCATAAAGGTTTGCTTTATGCAGATTTAACGTCCCAAAACGACTCAGGCTTTGAGGGACGCCGTAGAGAAGTGCTCCGGATATCTCGACCACCTGGGGTTCTTTAACGTGTACTGACATCGCACAGTACATGGGCCTCTATAATTTTGCCTCCATCTAAATTTGACTTTGACCACCGCGGCCGGGATCGAACCCACGTCTTTCGGGTCCCCAGCCGAGCGCCATAACCACTTAGCCACCGTGGCCGCTCTCTTGCGCCATAAAAACCTATCATTATTTAGCAGTCTATATGATAGCGCTAAGTTGTGAATACTAATGCATTAACTATTTCTTCATATAATCATGCTGCCTACCATGCACTGCAACCCAGCACGTACACTGCAGCACCCATTTTCTTGCTCTAACTCCGGTGCGTCCACACCCACTGGTGGACCACCCTTAGATTTTCGTAGGAGCGCCGTTACGCACCAGTGAGCCTCCGGCGAAACCAACTGATTGCAACCGCGAACAGAGGAGGATAGCAACCTTACATGTGTGTTTACGAAGGCTCTTCGAAAAACCTGGTATGTCGAGAGCTTCACAGCGTCGTTCATTATTTGCGCCGCACGGCAGGAATAGAGTATGTGGCCCGCAGGTAACCCTTGACGCAGTGATCGCTCTAACTCACTGCTGGCTTTGCCAGGCCTTAAACGCTTGTAGTTCTTTCAATGGTGAGAAAAAAGTACTATTATAATTAATATTGAAGTTATTTCCATTAATTACGTGTGTACATATGATATATTTTTACAACACAGGACCAGAGTATCGGATATCGTGCTTTGTTTCACATTCAGTTTCTTCTACAGCCCTTTTGTTTAGCATTTTTTCCTCTTTTACAGCTGTGTATATGCCACGAGTGCTTAATATTCTCCCATGTTAATTTGCCAGATGAACGTTTTGTTCTGCTCTGGTTTGCAAAAGTGGGCTTTACCGCAGTCAAGTAAAGCTCCTATTATTCCTCGGGCAGTCAGCTGTATGGTTCTGGTAACCATAATTTCATAAGACTATTCGACTGATTGCGCACCTGATCCAAAGCTGCTATTGCACTGCCGGCGTTGCTACTGACGTAACACAGCAAGGCATTTTTTGTAAATATCGCTAGCGGGCTTTCTGTCGGCGCTATGTTTTAATAGTGGGAGAGCCGACTGCGTTGAGAATTTGGGATGTCTTTAGCAACGTTGTTTTACCCCACAGCAATAACAATATATAGCAAAATTTCCATGCTTACAGTTTTCGTGCCTGCTAATCTGATCGCATAGGCCGTTAAAGAAAAAACAAAAGCTATGTTTATTTCTTTGTGGTTCATATGGACGCGTTCATGGGCCCTCTGAACGCTACTGATCTTTTGAACAAGAGTTTATTGCCCAAGTGTATTTCATTGTGTGCAAAAATTTTACATTAAATCGCCATGTAGTATCTTCAAAAAACAGTGGCATCGCCTTACATGGATATCTCCTATAATACACTGACATAAGGGTCTGACTAGTCGTCCGTAACAGAGCGGAAAAGCTGCATCATCATCAATAACCTGACTACGCTCTTCTAACTTCTAACGCTCTTCTAACTCAACCGGGCTATTTATAAAAATTGTTCAAAATTTTAGGTGAAACGCCCTATATAGTGCTGGTTATGCTGTGCGCTTTTGTAATATGGAAATGCTGTTGGTTGCCGGCTTGATTAAGATGGGCAAGTCGGTAACAGAGATGGCGGTGCCGATTTTGTAAAGTGCGTCAGCCGCGGTTCCGCTGTCTTGAAGAATGAGAGAGTGTACACTGATATTGCTGAGTTTGGTGATGGCGGCCAAACTGTCTAGTGCGCTTCGCTTCAAGACATCAATGACAATGATGCTTTTGTGGGGGTTTACTCTAACGTCTTTAATACCTCCTGGCACGAGGCTTTCAAGATACAGAGATGGCTTGCCTGTTCAGGCTGTTCAAGTTGTCCGTTGGTTCCAATGGCAAGAACACGGCTGTATATTGCAAGTTCAGCGCCCTGGGAGGTCTATATGCATCAAGCTGACATTGAAGGGTGACTGCATACCATCATACGTGAAGCTGGGGCGCTTTTGACACCCTGTTTATCCATTCGTACCTAAGCCGGTACTGTGCAGGAAATGCATGAGGACTGGCCACGTGAGCGGCGTCTGTCTAAACTCTATCGTGCGCCCAAGTTGCTCTGAGCCACACAGCGGCGACAGTTGACGCGCGACTGCCTTGAAGGGCGCCAACTGTATTGGCCCTCAAGACTGTTCCTCGCAGGACAGCCCTAGCCTAAAGACTGAGAGGCTGCTACTGAAGCAAATGGTGCGGGACCATTCCATCCAAAGAGAAGCCGCTGCAAAGGTGCGACGACTTCGTCCGCGCCGGCGAAGATCCTTGAAGGAAGCGATCAACTTTGAAAAGTCGACCGCAAGTTGCTTTGCAGTTTGTCCACCTGCACCAACAACCGCACTAAATTAGGAAAGCCCGGTGTCTGGTGACACACAACCTGCTGCCTCAGATACACCATGGGCACCAATAACAAAGCCTAGAGCGCACACTGCGTCAGGTACGTTGCCGAACCCTATATCTGCAACTCCTACGACTGATCGGGGCAAAAGGCACCATTCGGACCATGGTGAAGATATACATTGATTGGAATTTTCAGGTCGTTGATAAATGTCATGTATGCTCTGCTTTCCAGTTTGCGCACGCCAGGAGCACACAACGCATTGCAAGTAATGGACGCGCTACATCCAGTTCTTGCAGTTCTACATTAGAAGACACCATGCCTCTACCGGAACTATTTCTTCCGAAGAAAGTTTAGCAAGCTTTTATTTTATAATTGAATGTCCGTGCACTCCAGTTCTGGATTTCAGATGTTCGGAACAATGTGCATGAAAACATATTCAGGGCATTGGGCCCCGGACTATGCCTCCGTCTTCCATGTGACATAGCGCGCCGCGAAGTAGCATTGCTGTGCCGTATATGGCTCGGTGTTGCCTTCACAAATCGATATGCTTTCAGGATCGGGATGGCCGTTCCAGAAATGTAAATTATTATTTCACGAACGAAGACCCCGTTTAGCATTCACTTTCTATTCATGTCTAAACTATTCACTTCACCTCTATGCTTCCAAGGAGCGCACTGGTTCAGTGATAATGCTATCAACAGGGTGCTTCAATGCTCCCTCTAGAAAACCTGCTGAATGCAACTTTAAAGGCAGGAAGGGCGACGCCATTTTCTAGAAAGGGTGAAGCGTACGACAAGGCAGAAATACCACAAGTTTTGCTTTGTTGCATTCAAAATTTTTGTACCAGTCAATGTTATTCAGCTGTTGAGCCAGCTGTGGTGCTTGACGTAGTAATAGCGAGAGCAAAAAAGAGGGTGCCAGAAACTGTGAGACCTAGCTTCCAGACGTATTCTGCAGTCACTGAGAAGGAAGCCTGCTATACGCCCTGTGAATAGCGAAATTCCCGACTTCCACGCTATATACATGCAAATTCGCTTTGAAGGGGACAAATAGTTCAGATACCATCAGAGTCGGAATAGTTTGTACGACCTGGGCGCAAAAATCATTAAACAGTGTTCTAAGACTTTCAGAAAGAAAACAGCTAGAAAACCCTTTTATTTTTCTTTGTAGGCTTCAGTTTTTTTGCAGGTGAGACCGGTGAGGTAAACAAAGTAAGCTCTATAGCAAGAAGCCCACTTTCCAGCTTCCACAAGGCACGCCTCCATTGTTTGGTTTTTCTATCACGTTAATTGAAAGGGGAAACTTCACATATTAGGTTTTTCTCATGCAGAATACAAGCACATGCTAAACTCAACAATTGTTCTGAAAACAGTGCGCAAGAGTAGTCTTCAGAATCAAGACTGCGCTTTCTTGAGGGAGATTTTTTTTTAGGGGGGTTGCAATTCATGCTTTGAGTTACCTCTCAACATGACGTTTATTGCCTCACTTTAACGCATGCGTTGCCTGCCGCAAAAAACTAAATTTCTTCAAGGTTGTGCTGACGACGCTGAGGGCCGCTGGCATTTTATATCAATGAATTTTGTTGGAGTTTGGCTGCTATTGTAGAATAAACGCAAAAATGTTTTGGAACATTTAAAAAAAAGCGTCTATAAAGTAGCACAGTTTAAAAAGTAAACATTTGAGCAAGTTAAGTGCTCATAAATAAATTGAGCGCTTGCACACAAGGCCCGCTTTTTTAAATTCTGCTAACGATCTTTTGTATGCATTAAAATGAGCTTGATTTAGGCTTCCCCCGCCAAAAATAACACCACATCTATCAATATACCAATCCATTTCGGAGAAAACTAGCAATTAGTCTAAAAGCCCACGACACACTAAACATTCTCGTAAATTACCAGTATACGCCCGATGCGCAAGAACTCGTTTATTGTGTCAAGTCATGCAATCGATGCTGGACAAGGTGCTGGACATGAGTGACTGTTCCGGGTACTAAACTTGAAAAAAACAACGATATATTTGCCACAAAACGTTCTGCTGGAAATTGGGAACAGAGTTTATTATTTTCCCGTACTGGGAATCCAAGTTCTTATATGTTTGGTTGTAATCTTTTCTCTTAAAGTGAAGCAAAGAAGTGATAGCGCGAGTTCACTGAAAACTCAGGCTCTGAATTTATTCACGCAAACTGTCCTGCGGCTGGCAATGAGGAAAAGTGACAAGAAAATTCTGGCATATCTTGTAATGATTGTGTTGGCACTGTACGTGTTTAACGATGGGAGAGAAGAGAAAAAAGAATGTGCGACATGATAGCCCATGGCTACCAATATTTACTCGCAACGGAAAACACGTATGAAATGCCTCGACAGTACACTTCGAGTTGAATTGCTCGAAGTACGAAACAGATATTTACAAAAATATTTTCTGTATTTCCCCGGCATTACTTCTCTTGCTTTATTATCGACACTATATGAGCTTTTCAGAACCAGTGATTAGTTGGAAGAAGCAATCTACCCTTGGGCTTAAAATATAAATAAAATATCCATTCAGCTGCTATTGTTATAGAGCGATGACGAAAAAGACAACTGTTCAAAAAAGCTTTGATATTGAAGCTAAAGTTTCCTGATGCTCTAAATAGAAATTACCGGCACCACTTCTAGAAGACTCAGTCCATTTAAACCTTTTGCTTTATGAGGCGACCACTAGCCGATGCCTACTTGCGCCAAAGTTCCTTTGCCGTAGTTGTTGCCGTAGTGCCGAGCTAGGCGCTAAATTTTATGTACGTAGTTTTCTTCCTGCATAGAGAGTACTATGCAGCGCCTACCACGCTTCAGCAGCCGACTGTCCAACTTTGGTGCTACTGCAGCGCTGAAACTTCTGCAATAACGCATGGCGAGAATTCCTGCCTGAAAATGCCAGCTGTCGTTGTTGTTAAAAAGATTGTAAGTGCACAGCCGTGTACAAAATTCTCCGAGATGTGAGTTGGCGCAATAAAAATAACTTCTGAGTGGTAGAGCACCGCAAATCAATGAAAACCGTGGAAGCACAAAGAAACATGTTTGATCATTGGTCTAGAAAGACACCCACAGACTATCTGTGCCGTGTAGAAGTACTTTTGTCTGCAAATCTGCATTCCACCAACTTTTGTTCATGACAGCGAAAATATCTGGGCTCTGTTTTCAGCGTTTACTCTAGAGCGGACTTGTGGGTGAAAGAGTGCACCGTTGGGGCGTAACTGCTCTCATGTTTTGAAGTTTCTGAAGCAGGAAGGATGTATCAAAAGCTACAAAAAAGAAGTTACGGCGAAAAAAGCAGCACTTAAGTGGCCAAAAAAATGTGCGGAAGAGTGCTCGACAGAAAACCTATTTATTTGTTAGTAGATAAATCACGTAACAGCAGATCTGTTGAAGGATGGAGGGGACATCGTGCTAGAAAAACTAGCCACCCTGTATACGCAATGCCTTCTGACCTCGACTGTACCAGAAGCTTGGATGAATGCAAACATTATCTTAATTCATAAGAAGGGAGACGCCAAGAACTTGAAAAATTACAGGCCGATCAGCTTATTATCCGTTGCCTACAAAGTATTTACTAAGGTAATCGCTAATAGAGTCAGGGCAACGTTGGACTTTAATCAACCAAATGACCAGGCAGGCTTTCGTAAAGGATATTCCACAATCATCATATTCACACTATCAATAAGGTGATAGAGAAATGCGCAGAATATAACCAACCTCTATAAATAGCCTACATTGATTACGAGAAAGCATTCGACTCAGTGGAAACTTCAGCAGCCATATAGGCATTGCGTAATCAGGCGGTAGAAGAGCCTTACGTCCAAATACTGGAATATATATACAGGAACTGCACAGCCACTACAGTCCTCCATAAAGTCAGCAATAAAATTCCAATAAGGAAGGGCGTCAGGCAATGAGACACGATCTCGACAAGGCTATTCACCGTCTGTTTTCAGGAGGTATTATGAGGCATGAATTGGGAACATTTGGAAATAAGCGTAAATGAAGAATAACTAAATAATCTGCGTTTCGCTGATGATATTGTATTTCTGAGTCACTAAGGAGGTGAACTGCAAGTCATGATCAACGAGTTAGACAGGCAGAGCAGAAAGGTGGGTCTAAAAAATGCAGAAAACCAAGATAATGTTAAACAGTCTATCAAGGGAGCAGCAGTTCACAATTGGCAGCGAGAGCATAGAAGTTGTAAAGGTATACGTCTCCTTACAGCAGGTAGTGACTGTCGATCGCGATGATGAGAGGGAATTAACTAGAAGGATAATAATGGGGTGGAACGCATATGGCAGGTTCTCTGAAATCATGAGCGGCAGTTTACCAATTTCCCTCGAGATAAAAGTGTACAACAGCTTAATCTTACCGGTACTCGCCTACGAGGCAGAAACGTGGAGGCTAACGAAAGAGTTCAGCTTAAGCTAAGGACAACGCAGCGTGCCATGGAAAGAAAAATGATAGATGTAACGTTAAGAAACCAGAAGCGGACAGAGTGGGTGAGGGAACAAACACGGGTTAATGACATCCTAGCCGAAATCAAGAAAAAGAAATGGGCTTGGCAGGGCATGTAATGCGAAGGCAAGATAACCGCTGGTCCTTAAGAGTAAAGGAGTGGATTCCAAAAGAAAGTAAGCGCAGCAGGGGGCGGCAGAAGGTTAGGTGGGCGGATGAGATTAAGAAGTTTGCAGGCAAAGGGTGGATGCAGCCGGCAAAGGATAGGGTTACATGGAGAGACATGGGAGAGGACTTTGCCCTGCAGTGGGTGTAGGAAGGCTGATGATGATGATGGTGAGATAAATAACAGGTGTTTGCGATACTGAAGTCAGAAAATCAGGCTTCTAGAACATCACACCAAAAGCTTCTGCGTCGAGGACGAGTACGAAGTACAGATTGCGTTCGGGCTGCTTAATTTCTTACCACAAGATTTTCCGGGCGCGGTTACATTGAGTTCTGGGCCTGGGTCAAGGTGCGGCTATGCACAATCCGCAAACGTTCTTAATTCAAGTTATTTCGAAGCTCAATCTTGTTTTTAGAAACATCATAGAAAGCATTCTGCTCACCACAGTGGCAAAGAGAGAGCTCAAAAGTGTCCTTGTGCAGGAATCGATTTTGAAATTTGGTTGAAAGACAACTGCTTAGGCAGAAACATGGGCCTACGATGAACAAGCCTGAGCGCCTTTAGTTCTCTTAGTTCGGATAGCCTAAATCATGCTTTTGTGACTCTGCGATAATCTCGACCTTTCTTTCAATTTAGCAGGCAAGTGATAATTGAAGTGCATGCACTACAAAGAGACTTCTCTTGCTAGTGGTTTTAAATTAAGCTTGTACTCCATTACTCTATTACGCTCCCTCGAGTACTCAGCTACGCATATCGTACTAGCGTTATTTCCTTTCCTGTTTAAAAACAATCTTAAGACACCGATCGAAAACAAAAAAATGAAAGCACACGGCATCGGTACGGTTACAGCTCCGATTCCCATCGGTATATTCGTAATCTACATAACTGGTGCTCAGGCAGCTATTCTTAAGCACGAACGTTCCCCTGATTTTCGCTTTGGTTTTAAAAGTGCTTTCCTAGAGTTTTGCTTGTTTAGAAGGGCATATTTCATTAGTCCCTGCCCGTGAAATGTTGTTATCCGCTTTTGGATAGGTGTAGTTTGATGAGAATTCTACCTTACTCGTACGTTTTCATGACATCTTGCGTAACCTTATTACACTTCGCAGTGCCGGCCTTGCGCTCTTTTGTCGCCACCTCCAAGATTCTTTGCGTGGCGTGGCTTTAAACGCCGAAACTCCAGTTGTCGTGAAAGGGTCGGTTATGGTTAACTTTGCATCTCCGGTAACTGGCTGGGACAGGTTACTTTCTCTAAGACCGAGTGCCAAGAATATTTGTGGGCAACCACACTCTGCGTATTGTTTTTGCTGTTTATCTTTATCTTTTTGCAGAAAGCAATTGTAACGACTGAGGGTACTTCACGGTCCGAGGAAACGAAAAACGCGCGTTTTTTCCTAAGGAATTTAGTTTCAGCCTTGACCTTGGGCGCATACCACTAGAAAACCGTGCAAAAGGATATTGTGCAGTTACTATACCGACTTTGTTTAGCCCCCGCAACTTTTTCATTTCTGCTCTCCCGCTGAGACCTCGGCGCTCTGATCCAATATCTCCGTGTGCAATGAACTGGAGAGGCAGGCAGGGTGCAAATGAAGGCTGGAGATATATCGGGGAAGCGTTGCTCTGCGAGCTTTAGTTGACTCAGGCGGAGAAATCAGCGTCTCAATTTATTCACGTGTTTCAGAATAAACACAGTTGTTCTGTTTGTACCCTAATTTACTCGCCCTCCTCCCCCACGTAAAATAATATTAAAGATGCGGTAAATAGACGCTTGGCAAAAAGAACCCCCAATAAACGAACGATTAAATTTGACGGAAACACCCAAACCGACTTTTTCTGAATCTTTTGTGACACACGTAACAATATTCAACATATATGATTATTTTTTTGCACTGTGTATCAACAGCCGTTATGCATTTCATGCAAACTAATCTTTTCCTTGAAATCCGACACTTGTTTTAGCTATTTGGAACATCTCCTTATATTGCTCTTGTTATTATCAGTTATTTATTACCAGTTAACCGCTAGAGCAGAGAAATATTTTATTCGGTGTTAGTCTTCATACAGTACCTTTAGCATCGATATAAAGTGAAGAGAAGGTGACACGAATGCATCAAAATGTGACAGGGAGCAGTGTGACCGGAGCGTATTGCTCTCAGGAACAAAGATATCAACAAATTCCCACAAAAGCTAGAACTACTTTTTATCGCCACTAGTTCCGACAACAATAAAGGTTTTGAAAGTGGATCAGGTAATCCGTCTATTGCAGCTCTGCAATTGACATCACGGGTGTTGCACGTATTCTTGTGAAAGAACAAGGTTTATTGTCTTCGGAAAGCAGTTAAGTGTTCCGCTTTCGTTAATTTAAACAATAGCGCATGTAATTCGAGAAATTCTAAGTCGCCATTGTCGAAATACGTGCTTGAATGATGAGACAGTTTTAACCAGTTAATGCCCGTATATTTTGAAATGGTCAGTTTATATTTAACATTCATATAACGCTGGCAGTCCTCATACCACTCCTGGTGTAGAGGTGCAGCGACGAAGCGTTTTTTGCTATCGCTATGTTCATTTTTCTGCTGCGTAATAGCCCAAATGATAATCACATACCTTTTAGCGCGTCAGACACTTGCGCGGTACACACAAAGTCAGTAACGAGAGGAAAGCCTCAAAGTACTTGCAAACGTTACGACAAGACGACTTGTCTTCGTTGGGGAAAGGCGTTCATCATTGGCGAGGTTTAAATGCGGCCTTCACTGCTAGGAGGAAGAGGGCGTGAAGTGGGTAAGGGTATTAGGATGGGGAACCTAAATATTGTGCAGCATGATGGCTACTATGGATGATAAACGAGTTGACCTGCATCCGGAAGAGCCGGTCCATCCTCTTTAGCAGCCATCAGACGTGCACAAGATTCACGCTCTCCAACATAGCACCCTTACCATTTCATGTCGACCTCCCCCTCATCGGAAGGCATTCCTCTTCGGGCGGAAAGCCGTATTTAAATCCCGGTAATGATAAGCGATTTTCCCAGACGCAGATAAGTCTTCTTGTAAAAACGTTGGCAAGCTCTCTGAGGCTTTTTTCTCTCTCGTTCTCTTTGTGTCTGTCAAGCCGCCATATTCTTGCACTCTCTCTGCTGGGCAATGTTCGCACGTTACCCTGTTGAACTCAGTCACCCAATTTCAGTTGTCATTCAATTTTCGCTCAAACTTATTTGTATCTCTGTAGCACTGACATCTTAGTTCACTGTATTTTTTTTCTGTAATTATTCTTCAGTCCATTCGGAGCCAAAGAGTATTGATACCTGACTGACCTGTCTGCCTGTCCACTGTTTCTCCAAACGTTTTCACTATGCGTGAAAACTTTCTTTTTCTATCCAACTAGACTGCTCGTTGCCTTCGTCATATCTAACTTAATTATTATGCCATCGAATATGCTATGCGCGATAAGAAGTTCACGTGCGCAACCAAATTTCAAAGTGTATGAAAAACTTACCAATTTTAGACTATTCTAATGAATAGCAAATGATGCCCCTTTTAACCATACATTCTCCGTAGACGTTCCCAGGCAACGGATTGAAAGAGTTCCATGTTTGGAATCGCCTATCTTTCGGTACGAGTATGTTTCTTTTTGTTCTGTGTAGGTTTGCGCTAAGGCATTTCGATGTCGCTCCGTCCCTTTCCTAATTACGCTTCGTACTCGTTCGCCTCTCTTGATACCAGATACTGCGTGTTCATTTTGCCTTTTTGCTACCCTCTTCCTTGAACTCGCGAGCAGATATTTATTTTTGCTCCCCCATGAAAACTAGAGCAGTAAGAAAGAAGATCCTGGGGCTCCTGGAAGCAGCAGCGAAAACACTGTCAGCCACGTCTCAGTTACAACAAGGGAGCTTACGGCATGGCAAACGCAGGTGGTGCGTTTACTCTTTGCTCAACAATACCAATCTCATGGACTTTTCGCCTTCCGTGTTATGCTTCGTCAGTACATCCATACTTTCCGCAACTCTGCGTGTCCTATTGAACAGGTGTGATGACACATGAAGCGAGACTTCATGACGGGGCTTGCGTCACCATATTTTTTTGTTTATGATGTTTTGCTTTTGTTTTTTCTTTTGACATGCACACATCTCATGTATCTGGGCGCTGAGTTCATGTCCTTCTGTGGTTATCTTTTTATTTGAATCTCCAGGATAGGTAAGTAGGACATTGTCCACGTTGCCCTAGTGTTGTCGAGCATAGGCCACATAGCGTACTTCGCTGTGTGGTTGTCTCGATACGCATTGATATAAAGGCAAGCACAGAAAACATTATGTCGCAAGTCCTGGAAGGAAAAAGTGTGAAAATTTACGTGATACATACTTAAGTTGAGAAAACTTGTTCAAGTAACTACGTTCCGTGAAAGAACCGCAGTGTTTTTGTAAGTAGCGATTCTTGTCACACCCTGTGTGATGAAAAATAACTTCTTGCCGAATTAGAACAAAATATTCATTCATGGCCCAAATTTTATAACAGCAGAAGCAAGACACAGGTGCAGAGAAGAGAGGTACACAAAAACGTTGTGACGGAGGTGAATAACCTTTGATTTTTTTTATAATAAAAAGAGTGTAGGGCAACACAAACTTTCGAGGCAAAGCTGGTACTGCGCATGTTTCTTGTTCGCATGTATGAAAATTCATCTGCCACCACCCACCCAAGCTACCGCATTGGTAGTTCACCTTTCGTAGGCCCATGTTTACTTGAGCTACTCTCAGGGCAGTTCGAGGTTTACGGGCACAGTGTTTTGCCTGCAAAGAGTCGCTAATAATGAGAGCAGCAAAATAAGAGCATATTGACACTAGGACTCAGTGAAAGGTTACACGCGAAAAATTATTCGACTTTTTCTCTCGTCCTATAGGTTCTTCCCAACGCTTCCAGTTAAAATCCTGGTCACAGTTCCAGTTAAACTTCCTGTACCTTACTCTCAGTTGTGGCGTGTTGGATCACGATGGATACTCGTCTCGAACGGTGAATGATGATCGACGCTGGCCGGTGATCGAATATACACGGCGGTTAGCAGTACGAAGAGCCTTCATGTCTTGATCCGCTCCTCCGGCGACACGTTGCCGGTTGGGGCAGCAACTCTAACTTCTTAACAACCGAACTTATTTATTAAATACGCGATCAAAATACAAGGCAGGTTTCGGCTCCGGAATAATTTCGACTGCCTGGGGATCTTGAACGTTCACCGGCATCACACAGCGCACGGGCGCATTTGCGTTTCGCCTTTGCGTTTCACCTCCATCGAAATGCGGCCGCCACGGTCGGGTTCAAACTCGAGTACTCCGGATCAGTAGCCGAGCGCCCTAACCACTGAACCATCGCGGCGGGCTCACTGTTCTGCGATTCGCGCAACGTATCTCCCTGAAAGAGTAATAAAAGCACCCACAAAGAAGTCACCGTCATTCATAGCGTGGTAACGCGAAATATTGCACTGTTTTGATTGCACTGCATTCTACTTTCTGATCCTTGCCGTAGTCATTTTAGTGAACTATTGTGCACTATTTTGTTCCACGGCTTTCTACAGTTCATGCCACTCCGCCCTCATACCACGCTGTGCGATAGCGATCCTCTTGTTGTGCTTTTGTATTTTCGCGTTTTTGTCCTAATTTTATTTTCTAATTCCTGTATTATGTTTTATTTGCCCACTCATAGCCAGGCTCTACTTGGGCTGATAGTACCTTTAAATAAATAAATAAATGTTAATTTTGAGCTGTGAGGTTGATTTAATACATTCTTCAAGTAGATCGCGAAGTAAAAAGATGCCTCGAGTTATCACTACAACCTTTATTTTTTGCAAAGGTGGCAATCCTAGCAGGGACAATTTTATTAACGTATTCATTCAACCTAACCTGACGGCAGGAGCCGGATCCCGCATTGATACCTCAAACCTGACTGCATAGTACACATTCGGGCTGAATGCTCTAATCTTGGCGCCTCTTTACTTTGCATAACGCATGATGACGCCACCATCATAATTAAAAGCCGCCATTGTTATAGTCTCGGTACACCGTTCTGTATCTCCTGGCAAGTCAGCTATGCTTAAGTTCCAGTGATTTATTGCTTCTTAGTGAAGGAACACAGGGGCACCATTATTCGTTCACCAGCTTGGAGCAGCACTAAAGTTTAAAATGGAGCCATCCACTAGCATCCACTTTTCTTAGCAGTCGACGCAGGAATTTTACTCGTAGAAAAATAGAAAGAGAGGCGAAAGAATGGAGAATTTATTACCGTAATATGCTGCATGAACCAGTGCTGGCGTATCATTACAGGCTAATAAAAAAAAACACAACTTCTAACGGCACGTAGTTATTGTTGTATCTTCAGTTATAATATCCAAGCTGATCGCCATGCCCAATGCTGCTACAAATGACAGGTGCTGGAAGCAGAGAACGGCATCGAACATTGTCGGTGTCAGCTGTGGTTGCAGACAGCATGTGAAGCAATGATCGTCTTGCCAGGCGATATCGAAGTCGATGTCCTAGAGGGCTAGCCAAGTTTCTCCGAAAGCCGGAGCAGATGCTGTCTTAGCTGACATTTCGTCGCGAAGTTTATTTGTCGTAGGGCAAGCTGACGGGATTTCATGCAATGGCGACCAAGTTGGGTCTACCAATCTTGCCTGAGCAGCACACTAAACGCTGTGTGGTGAAGAAGTGCCTTGCGCCCTCCGCCGTATACTTGTCACGAAAGCAACGCTTTCTGCTTTGGTATTAAGGCAAATTCAACCGAAATTTTCTAATAAACGTTTTGCATCTTTAACTACTTCTTAGGCGAGGAGCTCAGTGAAAAGGCACGTTATTTGTGTATCATTGGCGTTATTAGTAGATTACTCATTCTTTCATGTACCAGTTGGTACGAAAAAAAGATTTTTGAAATATTAGCTGCTGTGGCTTTGTAGAAGTTTCGGTGCTTAGAGGGCTGCGTCCTGTGTTTAGTCCCTTCTGCCAAGCCACATTCCGGGCGCGTAGGAAGGAAGCGGTGAGAGTGTTCCCAAACCAGATGCTGCGTTGGATGAAAAACAACGACCCTCTCCCTTCCCATGCTTTCCCTCATCTGCTGCTGACAGCGAAAAAATGAGCTCTTTAATTAAGCTTCTACGCAGCACACCACGGGACCATATATGTAGTCGATAACGCAAGCGGCTAACTAGACGCTGCTGCGAAATCCCGTTACTGCCTAAACGCTGGGGCGCCACCTGTGCAGGCAGCCTTGCAAATAATAAAAAAAATTACCTCCTCCTTATCATGTGCTCAGAATATACCCAGATTGTACTCTTTTTTCTAAATTTGAATATTTCTTTCTATCGCATTCGTCGTTTCATACATTGTAGGGCAAAGGTGTGCGGACACGTGCCTTACCATTGCCCACATTCAATGATTGGCGCGAAAAAAAATCTGTCCGTGTGCTACGTTGAAAATCCTAGTTGAACAGAGCACCAATGTGCTGCGTGCCTAGAGGTGCAAACTCTTGAATTGAAATTGATCAATCACTGGAGAAATGGCAGCAATACAATGAATGGCCGACCGATTACACAACCTTGAGAGTACTTGACGACAAAGGAACCTTCTAAATCACACCAAACATTTTTTTTCTGGTATCACAGGATTTAAGGACATGAAAGGTGTTGAAGCAGAACAATACAATTACTTGTGCACAGAATCTTTGTTGCAAGCGGTAGCGTACATTACGAGGAGGTAATCTCGGCGCTAACGTCTAATAACTTGGGAAAAGAGAAGACACCCGCCCTCCCTCCTAAGATAAGTATTAACATACACTTACTTTTGGAATCAAATCTATGCGCAACCCATTTATACGATACGCAGCCTTCGCATAATACCCACTGAACGCTGCAAAATACGTATAATTAGAGCGCCTACAATTGTTTTTATTATAAGTTGAATCTTCTTTTCTGAACAGTAAATAAACATTAGTTACTCTGCATTGCATTTGTATCGTTTAGTGGAAATGATCTATATACGGCTAAGCCTTCTAATGCGTCGACCATTGGCGGATAATTTGTGGTTATTTGTGACCTATTCTTTCGCGACATCGTTATCAGGCCCTGAATGATCGCACCGCAAATTACCATTGTTCGCGTTATGAGGCCGACGCCCCGTCCTTCCGCAGAGATTACCGCAAGTTGGGCAATGGGACCTTCATGTATAGGGATGTGGGAATACTTGTTTTTGTTTGTCGATAATTAGCATTTTCTTCAACAAACATCACAGGGAATATTTCCAGAGCTTTCGCAACACAAAAGGTGGTGAAGGGTGCAATCGACATCTCCAAATGCCGAATTCTTCGAGTACACACGCCCGTTAAACAAAAAATAGTGCAGTAGATTTTTGTCGCACTCATTAAAGCGAAGTCGATCTCCAGCATCCAGGTGGTCATCCGCAGCTTGGGAGCCGACCTACATGTGTCGCCGAAAATCTGTGGGGTGTGGCAACTATTTGCGGGACCTTAGAGTGCTCATATTGGTCAGTGCATCGCAACGAGGCTATTCTTTCTAGCAATACCCCCAAAGATTTTGTAAGGCGCTCGCGCCGTTTCTCTTCACCCATCGCCACCCCTCGGCTTGGGTCGTAAAGGGGCAACCATCGCCGAGCGCCTCGCGCTGGCTCCGTTTCGAGTAAGGCGGTCCGGCTTGATTGCGGGATTTCAAACGGGCAAAGGGGCCTCCGGCACTGCAGTCAGCACAAACTCACCCCGCGCAAATCCCAGAATTCGTGCACACTACGAATCTTGCATGCCGCTGCAGTGAGCACAAATTCACAAAACGCCAGTCGCGGAAATCGCGCGTGCTCTTCATGGTTGGTGCATGCCGCTGCGTTGCGCACAATGTCGCATATCTCAGGCCACGGTAACCGCAGATCCTAAAACTAAGGTATGCCACGTTGGTCAGCCAAAGCTCACACCACGCCAGTCACGGAAAAAAACGTGTCCTACGAAGGATTTATGCCGCTGCAGTCAGCATAAACTGTCACCGCGCAAGTGTACTGGGACAGCGCATCTTCCGATTGGTGCATGCCGCTGGAGTAAGCACAAAGTGCCACAAACTGGTGAGAACGACTGAAACGCGCCACCTCCCATTGGCGTATGCCGCTGTAGTCAGCACAAACTTGCACCACGCAAGTCAAGGCACCTGGGATCCTCCGATTCGTGTGTGCCGCAGCAGTCAACACAAACTCGCACTGCGCAAGTCACGGGAACTGCGCATGCGCCGATTGGTGAATGCGGCCGTGCCGGTTCTGGCTCGTCCGTGGCGCTGGTAGCGAGGGCGTCGAAACTTGGCACATAGAGATGTGGTACACATACACATGGCTCATAGAGATGCACATCTTGCACAACTGCTGCCTACCTCCGCCTGCAGGGCCTGGAGATTTCTTCTGAAAATGTTCCCTTTTTGCCTTTACATGCAAGAGCATGTCGCAGTATTGCGTATGTATAGATAACTCAAAAATACCTTATGCAAGAATCCATCACTTCCTTGGAATAATCATCCATCGTAATCTATCATAGAGCCCACATGTCTCGTACATGAAAAGGCGACTAACATCGATTGTTCACGCTCTCCCTTTTATTGAATGGAAGTCGTGGGGAACATCAGTGCAGTCGGTGCTCCAGGTGTACACCGCATTATTCATGGGGTTTCTTCGGTACAGCCTCCCTGAGCTTCGAAACTTCAGGAAAACGAACATACGGGGTCTATAAAGCGTTCCAGCTCAACCTCTCCGGATATTCCTTGGACTGCCAAAATGCGCGTCTACAGCCGCAACAGTACTCATTCACGAAGAAGGAGGAGCGCCGACCAAAGAAAACGAAAAAAAAAACAGACGTTTCGGCTCCCGTACGGGAGCCTTGTTCACAATGAAATGAAGCAAGCAGCTCAGTGGCATTACATATGCTAGAAAAGAAGACGCAGGGAGCGTGCGTAGATTGGGTTAAGATTTCCAACGTTGCGGTTGAGGGTGTGGCTAGTAGTTTGGATGATTAATGATTCCAAGTGCAGGCGAGGGTATAGCTTCTTTTCCGTTGAAAGCACGTGTGCCCGACCCAGGTCGATGTCATGGCCTGTATATACTGCGTGCTCGGCGATAGCATTTGAATCCACTTTTTTGTTACGTACATCGTTACTATGTTCTTTTAGCCACCTCTCGAAAATTCCGGTTTCGCCAATGTATGCGTAGTCACAGTCAGAACAAGGAACCTTGTACACTACGCCTGGATATTTTTCTTTGGGAAGGGGGTCTTTGACATTTACCAACGCATGGCGCAGTTTTCTTGTCGGAACGTGGGCGATATGAACACCAAAGGTGCGCGTGATGCGTGCTAAAGCCTCGCTTAGTCCGGGAGCATAGGGCACGGCAGCACGTTTCAAGGGTGACAGAGGAGTATCGCTTGCTGGGCGACATAACTGTTTTTCCACAGATTGCACAAATGAGGTCGGGTAGTTGTTGCCCTAAAGTTCTTGCTGTACAATTTGAAATTCAATGGTCTGGTCTTCAAGGGAGCTGCAGATGCGTTGCGATCGTTTGAACAAGGACATAGCGACTGATTTCTTCTTTGTAGCAGGGTGAACCGAATTAAAGTTAAGGTACCTTCCGGTGTGGGTCGGTTTTCTATAAACGCTGAAATTGAGCTTATTGCTGTCCCGCCTTATCAATACATCCAGAAAGGGCAACGCACCATTCGCTTCTTCTTTGGTGTTGAAGTCTATTGCTCATTCTATAGAATTCAAATGGTGCGAGAAGGCGGCTAAGTCAGAATTACGAATCAGGCAAAAGCAGTCGTCAACATATCTCAGGAAAATTCTAGGAGGTGATGCAAACGTTTCAAGGGCACGGCGCTCGACGGATTCCATACAGAGGTTAGCGACGGTCTCTGATATAGAGGCACCCATTGGTGTGCCCTGAAGTTGACGGTAACAGCGTCCTTGGAAGACGAAATAAGTATTATCCAGGCAGAACTGCAGGAGTCTACGGAGATCCAGAACTTTAATGGGGGTTCGTTTAGGTAGAGACTTGTCAGCTTCGAGAGCAGCAGAGCAAACTTGTACGGCCAGGTCGACAGGAACGCATGTGAAAAGCGACTTGACGTCAAACGAGACCATGAGCTCGTCATCGTCCGGTGCTATGTCGCTTACCTTCTTGATGAAATCAGTCGAGTTGCGAACGTGCGTTCAGCCAAGGCCGACAAGAGGGGAGAGGATACGATGGAGGTTGCTGGATAGACCCTGAAGAGGGGACCGACTGTAGTCTACGATGGGGCGCATGGGCATATTAGGTTTGTGCACCTACGGTAGACAGTAGAGAGCAGGGGCTGAGCCGTTGGTGCACAGCAGAGTGAAGTATAGTGGCTTGTAGGTCGGGGGAACGAAACGAAAGACGTCTGAAAGAAGTTTCTGCAATTCGCGCTGAACTTACGAGGTTGGGTTTTTGTCAAGACGGGAGTAGGTGCTTTCATCTTCCAGGAGGCTTTCCATTCTGCTTATGTAGTCAGTTCGGTTCAAGAGAACTGTGCTGTTTCCTTTATCAGCGGGGAGTATAACCAGATCTTTGTTGTCTCGCAGGCTCTTCACGGCTTTTTGCTATTCTGTGGTAAGCGGGGACAGGTGTTGTCCTGGGCGATACTTGGAGAGGACGCTGACTGCGCGAGTCCTTGCTTCATTGCGGCGCGACGCTTCCACCTGATTCACCGCGTTTTCCACAGCACACACAAGTTTTTTGGGGTCAAGAGTAGGTCCAGTGTTGAAATTGAGGCCAAGGTTTAAAACAGAAATTTCAGAGCTGCTAGGTTTGTACGAGGAGAAGTTTTTGACGACGGTTGTGGGCGTAGCTTTTTCAGTTTTTGGGCGTTGCGGAAGAAGGCGATGCAATTTGTTTTTCTGTGCAAGTTCAGCACACTGGGACTGTACAGCTGCCTTTTGATTGGCGTGCAGTTGAATGCTGGCAAATTCTTCAGGGTAGAGTGATTCCAAGCGACGTCGAGTGAAGAATGCCTCGTGTTCTAGAACTCTTAGCTTATCGTTGCATTCCAGTAGCCTGGCCTGAAGGAGCGATTGTTCGGCCTTGGCGACAACGCTCAGACCAAAGCGTGTGCAGACTGGACGGATCAAACGGAGGGACCGTGGGATAACAGAAAAGGACTTGCATGTCAGGTTGAACTCAATATGGCTTTTGAACAAAGAGATGCGGGTAATCAGGGACACGTACTGGCGGATGCTTGTGACGATGGGTTGGCCGTACGCCCGGCGAAGATTGATGAAGTCGAGAGTTCGACGAAAACTCGTCTGGTCGGGGACAAACATGTTGACGTCAACATGGTTGTGGACGTCAACATGTTTTAAGCAACAACTACCCGACCTCATTTGTGCAATCTGTGGAAAAACAGTTATGTCGCTTTAGCACGCATCATGCGCACCTTTGGTGTTCATATCGCCCACGTTCCGACAAGAAAACTGCGCCATGCGTTGGTAAATGTCAAAGACCCCCTTCCCAAAGAAAAATATCCAGGCGTAGTGTATAAGGTTCCTTGTTCCGACTGTGACTACGCATACATTGCCGAAACCGGAAATTTCGAGAGGCGGCTAAAAGAACATAGTAACGATGTACGTAACAAAAAAGTGGATTCAAATGCTATCGCCGAGCACGCAGTATCTACAGGCCATGACATCGACTGGGGTCGGGCACACGTGCTTTCAACAGAAAAGAAGCTATACCCTCGCCTGCACTTGGAATCATTAATCATCCAAACTACTAGTCACACCCTCAACCGCAACGATGGAAATCTTAACCCAATCTACGCACGCTCCCTGCGCCCTCTTTTCAAGCATATGTAATGCCACTGAGCTGCTTGCTTCATTTCAATGTGAACAAGGCTCCCGTACGGGAGCCGAAACGTCTGTTTTTGTTTTTTGTTTTCTTTTGGTCGGCGCTCCTTCTTCTTCGTCAACATGTTTGTCCCCGACCAGACGAGTTTTCGTCAAACTCTCGACTTCAACAGTACTCATTGCCCAGGAGAACCCAGTGACTGGCTATATAACAATTGATGCCTTGAGAGCGCATATTCGTCACATCTCTCTGATTTCCGCGCACCATCTTGATAGTCTTCTGCTAACCGGCCGCGTACATCATTTGCGGAAATTATTGAATCCCAATGCGACTTTCTAACATCGCAATTTACAGAAGCCTCTCGACACTCTTGTCTATTATGAAGCTTGCATCAATTTTGTGTGCTTCTTTCCTTGCCAGGCATCAGAGATAAAGCTGATTTATCGCCGACAGCACTGAAACAGACAACTCTTGAATATTTGCATGAGAAACACGGACACCGAATGCACGTTTCCCCGATGGCTCACGGACCCCCTCCAGTTCCTCGGGCTACGTGGTCACCTCCGTAAGTACCGTATTTTTGAAAGTGAAAACATAACACCAGACTTCATCGACTGGTGCAGAGCTTACCGCTATTTTTGCCGCCATTGGGCTTATCACTTGAGATACACCCCAGCAATGGTCTGTTTTCAGTGATTCAAAAGCAACCCTCCAAGCCTTACAAGCTGCTCTTCGTCTTGGGTCCCCTGAACAACTGGTCGCGGAAATCCGAGAGCTCTGGAACACCGCCCTCAATAAAGGGAACGAAATTGTCTACCAATGGCTGCCAGGACACAGCGCCATCGCAGGTAACCACCGCGCGGACGAGGCCTGCACGAACTGCTCACCACGAGGGCGATTTTGTGTACATTCCTCTCCCGAGAGCCGACGCAGTAGGTAGGTTTCGAATACTGGCGCGGGCGATCGCGCTTGCCTTGCAAAATTTCGGCCAGTTTTCAAACCCGTGTCTATAATCCCTGGATCCTGAACTGAAGCTAAAGCTTCCTTCCGGCCTACCACGACGTGAGGCAACTTTGCTATGTCGCCGGTGGCTTGATGTCGCATTCACAAACCATTACTGTACTGTGATCGGGATGGCTGATAGCCCTGCATGCGACATCTGTGGCCGCGAGGAGACCATATCTCATATTCTTTGCGAATGCCCAGGGTACAGTTCTTAAAGACATCAATTCACGCTCGCTAACAAAGTTCAAGATTCTTCGAGATGGTCGCGGCGATCATCGATGGTGGGGCTTGCCGGGCCCTCCAGCAGTTCTTAGGAGCAGGCTGTGCCTTTTCCGAGGCCTTTTCGCCTTTCGCTGTTTTGATCGCTCTCTTTTCTTCCTCAGCTTTATATAACCTCATCCCTTTCCTCAGTGCAGGGTAGCAAACTGGTTTCATCTACCGGTTAACCTGCCCACTTTTCCTCCTCCTCTTCCTGCTCCTCCTTGCACTGCTGCCAATGATGATGTGTCCACCCTCTTCACGTCACCTCGCACTATCTACGTCCTTTTCACGTAGGGTTCCCAAGATCAGCGGGATGTGTACACGGTGCGTGCTGGCACCCTGCAAGCGCCCACCTACCTGTTTCGTGCAACCTTCGCGGTCATCGGGAGGGACCCGTAGTCGAGAGATGACCCAAACGCTTCGGAACACCTTCCAGACGGCGCACATAGCCCGTCAGATGAGAGACCGAAGGCATGTGACGTGTCCAGGATACGTAGCTGGCGCTCGGGACGCCACCCACGAACGCAGTTCCTGGTTGTATCCGCAAATCTTGGCTACACAATTCATAGACAAGTCATAGATTGATAGGAGCAGCGTTTGTTGCAGCCGGTGCATTGCGGGAGACCGTATGATAGAAGTGCCGTCTGTCTTTATGTTTCGTGACCACGAAACACCAGTATTGCAAAAAAGAACATTTGCCTAAAACTCACTGCCAGTGATAGCCAAACTGGGTTTATTTTCTTCTTTTTTGGCCACGCAATATCAAATTCATTATGGTTACATTTTTTCTCGTATATATATGGTTCATGTCAACATTTTTTTTTGCTGCCAAATTGTCTACAAAAACTCGGCAATAAAAGCCCGGAAATATAACTGTTTTCAACTAACAGTTATTGCATTTAAACAGGTAGATAATAAATAAGTGCGGTTTCTTGAAATGATCAAAATTACTCAAAAAAAATTTCTAGGCAGGGTTTTTAATTAATATAAAAATTCCTACTCATGTTCCAATTTTGTATCATAAGCAAGTAATACCTTTTAGGGAATCTTATTAGTACAACTGGTTTTGATCCCTTTTTTTTCGACCCAGATCCTGAAGCCAAACAGATAGCTTTGGGCCCAGATGGCTTTGGGGATCTATTAGAACGAGTAAGATAAATGCACTACTAAAGCACCATCAAGATGAACAAAAAGAATAAATGAGTGGTATGGATGATCGTTGCAATTTCTTGGAAGAATGACGAGCTCTTGGCGAAATATTCGTGCATTTCGCTTTAAGATGTTTAAATACGGTTCTAAACTATTGCGGAGTTTTGTAGCGATAACTACGCTACACTGCCTCTTCGACCCTTCAGCGTGGCACCACTTGAGATCCGTGGCGGCGCCGTTGGTCACGTGGGTTGATCATGTGTTGCGGCCTTTGGTCGCGTGGTTGGTCACGTGGGTTCGTCACGTGGTGCGGAACAGCTACTTTTGCCGGCGGCGCGGCACTAATGTGGCTGGACTGGGCAGGTGTGAAAACCGGCCGGGGAAGCATGGCCCCGCAGAGCGCCGATGCCGTGTGGCGGCGCTGACGGCAGAGGCGCAGTAGTGTTCCTGTATATGCTCCCTCCCTGCGGGAGCGTAAAACTAAGGCGCGGAAAGGCGTGCAGCCGAAATGAGCGCATCGCGTAGGCTAAATTTTTATCGCTGAGGCGAAAATGAGCCTCTTTCGCCTACCGCGCGTTTTCTGCGAGTGTCAAAGAATGAATCTTTACCATAAAATAACGTTTCGTCAACTCGCATCATTATTCCCGCTAAATAAGCTGCTTCACAAGCCCAGTTTGCATTGCGTAGCTGGACTGAAGCGCGTTTTGTGCATGGACATTTCGAGACATTGCCAAGGGTATGAGCAACGCCGTAGTGGAAGGTTTCGGAATGATTTCAACCACCTGGGTTTCTTTAACGTGCACTGACTCTGCGTGTTGCGCCGCCATCGAAGCGTGGACACTACGGCGAGAAGAGCACGCTGTAATTCGCTCCCTAGAATTTGCAACTGCAGTCGCATTGGCTGACGGCGCCCCAACGCACAAACCAGTTTTTGTCGCCGCTTGCGAACCTGTAGCATGTATGCCATCTTGACGCTCATATAAGGAATCCCCGACGATTCTAGTCAGCGAATCAACACATCTGGCCATGAAATCGTTTATTTACAACTGAAGGCGCCATTTCAACAAGCAGCAAACCAGAATTGGCTCCCCTCTTGGACCAGCTCTTGGACCCCAGCTCAAAACAATAAGGCTTCCTTCTGTGGCCAACAGATCCAAGCAATGCATTATTGCGTTCGGCTGAATGCAAGTTTGTTTTCCAGGACGTTGGCAAGAATGTAAAATGATACTGACGGTTGTAAACGGCCCCCAAGGTCCAACTCATTAGTTGCCTCAGCTGGAAGTTCTTTAGGTATGCTGCCTTTATCACAGAGACATGCTGTTCTGCTGGGACTCCGGAAGTTTTTTTCGAGTGGGGGACAGGTCTTCGAGTTTTTTGGTTGTTTGTCTGTTTATTCCATCTTTTATTCAAATGCTTAATTATTTTATTTGCTTTTTGTTTATAATTTAACATTTCGCTGTTCAAAAGTGTATTTGTAATTAATGCATATAAATCCTGAATTGAATGGGCAACTTTACATATATATAAAGATGTACAGATGAGGAGTGATCGACTGCATCTAACAAATTTGTTCTTACTCTTTCAGTTCTAGTAATCATGCTTATGAACACAGCTCAGTCAATTAACAATTTCTGCTTGGACATGGTTGGTTTAGGTTGCTGAAATTAAACGTTTTAAGGCTGGGCATGAAGCGAACGAGCTGAGCCTCACTGTGCTTTACATTTATAACGTCCTGAAATTGAAGTGTTTGTCGGAAATCTGATCTGAGTGCAAGAAGTTGGTGACTGGGGGGGGGGGGGGGCGCTGCCCCCTCTGGAGAAATTCTGCAACCGCCCCCCCCTCCTCTGTTCCGGAGTCCCTGGAGCTTCTGCAGGCTTCATATTGAGTTTTTAAAACACCCTTCTTAGCCACATAGCACGCAATGTAATATATCAGCCGTGCATCGCTGTGTCGCTCAGCATAGCTCTGATGGCCTACAGCCACTTCCACTTTTTCCGCAGCCATTTTTGCTGTTGAAGGCATTTCGCCCTCGCATAAAAAAAAGAAAGGCTGCTATAGAAACTTCAATACAGGCGACGAAATGAACTGAGCTGACTACAACTGCAACGGCGTGTGCAAGGCCGACGCGGCTCAGCGGCTGAGCTTACCGCGCTGCTAGCTGCAGCGCCGCATCCTCCCTGGCGGCATCGGTGCGCAGAGGTGTCACGCGCGGCCGAGGGAAAGTGCCGCGATCTTCACACCTTCCCACTCTAGACACCCTAGCGGCACGCAACAGCTGCAACAGCTGTGCGCATGAGCCGTGTCAAGTGGAACGAAGATGAAGATAGAACGCCCACCGAAACGAAGCGGCGAAAGACTAACTTTGAAATGCTACTGAGCGAGTTCCACTCGGCCAGATGCAGCTATCGCGTCACTCCAGGTTTAACCAGAGCTAAACCACGCCATTTTGGACTGCGGAACATGCGCCTCCAGCAAAAAACTTACTACTATAAATGCGCAGCATCTGGAATAATCAAGTGAGTCATACTCAGGCGTATATAAGCCATATGGCATATGCGCCTTAACAAGTCTCTGTTCCTGTACAATGTCATTAAATATTGCTACCATTTGGCTCAACTGTCGCAATCTCACACCTACTTTCGCAGATGCCACTGCCAAAGTCGTGCAAGAAATAATGTAAGGAAAGACTTCACGGATGAGGTTTATTCCAGCCCGCTTCCAGAGACACGCCCCGAGCGAACAACTCAAGCGATGAAGAGGAGTACTCACATGTAAAAGAGAATGAAGTCGCATTCATATAGGTTGCTCAATACCGTGGACTTTCAACACCTCAAGTACCCATGGAATATCCGGTGGTGTAAGTCAAGGCTTTGTGAAGTGTCCATGACGCTCCTGCGATGTAGAATCCCTCACTTAAACTTGTACTTATGCAGGTGCGGGTTCGCTGCGACAAACCTTTGTGTATCATGTGGGCAAGTTGAATCAATCGATCATTTTCTCCTCTCTTGCCGGCGGTTCGCGGTTCAGAGAAAGCAGTATCTCGAGGTTCCTCTTTCGAGACTAGGACTGTCTCGGTCTCTTACAGTTCTTCTATCGTTCGGTGCGAGTGCCAAGGGATTCCCGTTAAGCAGTGTATGCGGCTACCTTCACGATTACATAAGTGCAACTAATCGATTATCTTGTTAGCTATATACAAAATTATTTCGCATGTTCAAAAAAGGCTAGATTGATTCTATTCCGGATGACTCATACCTCTTTAATTCATTTTATTTTTCCAATTTTTTTTTTATCTTGATTCAGTCTTTTGACGTTTCCTTCCCGCGCAAATGCTTCATTGGCATTCTACTCTATACCTTGGCCAATCCCCCCCACGTGGGTATGTGCCATATTACTTGAGGAGAAGAAGAAGAGGAAGATAGGAGAAAACGACGAAGGTTCGTAGAGCGCTCACAATACGTGCAAGTAAATTAATGTAAGCGTTAAACAGACGCAGATGCTGCTGTGCAGCTTCACACGCTTTGAATTCCCTCTAAGTTCTGATCAATTGCTGTCCTAAGAGTGTGCCCTTCATCCTTCGCGTTGAAAAACTTCGAATTCTTTTTATGCGTTGTGATGCATGGCGTTCTCTAGTCGCCTGCATGATTTCGATCTCACGAAGTCAACTACGAATCGCCTGGAACGCAAAAATTTGCGTTCCGTACCGCTTTCCCCTTTGATTGGCTGCTCATATTTTTCTGTGAAATGTACCCGCGTGTTTGGTGTTCGTTTCTTTTTCTCCTGACCGATTACTTCAGCAGAACGCAAACACCGCTTGGCGATTACTGTGGGCCCTTTATGACTCGGCATGCTGACGAGAGCCATCATGAATAGCCCACTGAATCATTCGACCACGTGAATTTCTAGCACAATATATCTGTTTACCCGGATAAAAATTCAACTTCTGTCATGCGGCTAATACACTTAAGAACATACTTCTCAGGCCATTGATTGAAGGGTTGATTTTGCTTTTTTTTAAGTTGTAGGTTTATGTACTGGCGTGCACATAGCTCATGAATACGTCGGGAAGCTTTGTGTTCCGGCATGGTAGCATTCACTTTTTTTTTTGTGCTTATATAAACAGATGATTTTTCGCCATAGATATCCTCAAGTATGTTGTGGTAATTAAAACCTAGATGCTTGCAGCCAGCAAAACATGAACATCAGGCTGCTGCGAACAGTAGGCAGAACGCAATTAGTTCCAAGCGGTAGACCTTTTCCAAGCATGAAACTGCCGCGCTCGGGTGAGAAGCCAGTCGGCGCCGGAGACACATGCCAAAAGTCATGAAGTGTACGGATTCCATAATTAGAACAGTTCAGTGCATTTCTTAGCAAGAGAGGCTAGTGCGACGGTAGCGCCTCATGCTGGCTACTTAGGGTGTCGCAGTCCTCCCAGCACCCCATTGTGCCTGAAGCGTTCATGATTATTTGAGTAACTGCGGGGACGTGAAACATAGATAAGAGCCTTCGGTGCTTTCTGAACTGAACGCGCGCCTTCTTTAAATACAACGGTTCCGGTTCTTGTCCTGTCTCTGTTGAGTGAAGTTTGAGACATAATGAAGATATGCGTTATTTTATATTCTTGGTGAATTCCCATCACCTTCTTGTAATCCTCCAGCAGATGAGATGACAGCTCATGAGGCGAAAAATGTGACGAAAATTTTACTTCCATCTTTACAGTATGCTTTCGAATACGTGTTGATCCAACATAACCTAAGTCATCACTTTACAACTATCGGTGTTCTCCCCAAAATAACCAAAACTGCCGTTTCACTTGCAGCATGCCGACGCTCTGTAAACACCGCGTTGTACTACTATAGACGGCCTATTCCCCGGTACCCCCCCCCCCCCCCCCTCCCCCGTATGAGCGTAGCCTTACACGGCCCTCGCCGCGGATTTGAAGGTTCAACAGCAAGAGTAAATGCAAAATGGGTAACACATGAAGCACAAGAAAATTTTGCTATCATAATACACTGACTTCCTCTTAGTTTATTATTTGCGGAACATGTGAAAGACGTAGAATGCGCTCACTTTCATACTTAGGTTGAGAGCGGTTGTTAATAAATGCTCAGCAACTACGCAAAAAAGGGCATACGGACTTATATGATTGCTAAAGCAAAAGCTGGCGCTGTTTCAACGGCTAATTCCCCTACCTCTAACAGCCGACCACTGATCTTAAAAACGCTTTCTTTGAAATTTATCCTGTATTAAAAGTTCAGCATTCCGTTGAATTGAAACTTTCACTGCTCATCTGAACCCTCCGTGATCCTGCATTCTCCCGAGCGGTGGCGAAGGGAGGCCTGTAGTTGCACCGAATACTAAAACAATGCATGATAATGGAGGGCAGCATCTGCTAGTTCAGTTCTTAATCAGAGGAATGCCACGTAGAACAGGTTTACGATGTGGGCTGGCGTGGGTACTAAAGTTTGATGAAAAAGAAAGCTTCCTAGGCCTAGAACGTATTTCAGGCTAAGGTAAAATAAACACTCTATCAACCATATTTTGCGGCCCATTTTGAAACTTAACTCACCAATCTAAAGCAGAGCAGCGTTCACAGGAGTTTTACGTATATTTTGGCATTTAAAACCGGGGAGCAGACTATCAGAGTTGTAGGCTGCATTTTTGGGCCCTGGAGGAGCAATTTTTCGGCTCTTGTGTAGGTACGAGCTCTTAGTTATATTTCACTTCGGCAGTCTCGCAGAGAGAACTTTCTTAACTGGCTGTTCACCCAACTCTAAGCATATTTCTGTAAACTATTGCGTAAAACTTCAGCAAAAAAGAACCAGGTAGGCAAAGCGAACATGGGCGATTTTCAAACTTTCATTTTCTCACCACGACCATCGCATGTTAATACGCTTGCTTTTCGGCTTCGTTTCATGACGTTTGTCACTGGCTTAGTATTTTCAGTTATTTTGTTGCTAACAAGGCGGAAAACTGTTTCATTGTTTTCATGGGGACAGGTTCCTGAAAGAAACTCTTAAATGTGGTCGTCGTCTTAGAATAAAAGCAGCAACAGCAGGCCCATTCTTTTGTACCATTCTTTTTATTCTGAATTTTATTTTAATGCTCTGGGTCTTACCAGAATGGTTTCCGACACGTCAGATATATAGGCTTTTCACACTGTGTTAAACTGTAGGTTTAAAGTCTGCCCGCAATTATGCTGCACCTAAGGCAAAAGCAGCCCACTCATGGTTCAATGTGTGCGTATGATGGCCGGGAGAAGATCTACCGAGCTCATGTTATAGTGATGATGATTATGGATTTTTATGCCGCAAGGGCAGCTATGGCCAAAGAGCGCCATGTCACAAGGTATTTTTTCTTTTTCTCAAGGGGGGGTCAAAGACCCATTTCCCAAGCATTTCACCCTAAATTAGCCGAGCACCAGACCAGGGGAAAGCTTGTACCCATTGTATCACCGGTGGGTACCCGGCGGCACTGGGGATCGAACCCCGCACCTCCCGCATAGGAGGCGGATGCTCAACCACTTGGCCACCGCTGCGGTCCTCATGTTATAGTGATTAAGCGCGCACACACATATAAACTGAAAGAAATCAGAGCGCACTAAAGAAAAATGCATGTTACAGCTGTTGTAGCGGATAATCAAATAGTTAAATTTATACTTCATGAAGTTTTTCCCTGCTTCCGTAGGAAGCAAATAGCTGCAGAGCGATCGAAGATACCATTGCTGTGCTTTGGATTGCAGCTGATATCATTATTAGGACTGCGACAATGAGGATTGAAGGAAGAAATTTTCTCCCAACCATGCTTTCGAATAACGCGGAAATAACTACAAAGCAATATTCAGAATTTTGTTTCTTGTGCTAAAGCAACGTGTGCATTTTTTTCTTTTCAGCCGATATTTTTCACGATCTGTCTCTGTTAACCGAAGCAGGTATCGAATTTTATTTTGATATATTCTCGGTCCTTAAATGTCATGAAGGCTGAAAAGAAGGGCGGACGTAGCCACTATCACCGTCAATTTACATTCATAGTGTGCGGCACAAAATGGCAGAAATTTTCAACCAGCTGAACAAATATATTATGACCAAGTATGAACGCTTGCTTAAGAAATTCGTAATCGTGTGCCCCTTTCTTCCTGGTGTCACACTTTGTAGGTCTCCAGTCAAGAAAGGCGCAGATCTATCTTGCGGTTTTGGGGGAAAAGCACCATTTTAATGCGCTTAATTTGCATCGATATACATTTGCGCCAGGAAATTACCACTCATTGTAACGTATCAATTAGTGCCCTGAGAAAGGGAATCTGACGTTTATATCTCTTCGTGTAATGGTCTCCGAGTTTCTCCTTTTCTTTCGTACTACTCATTTCTGGGAATATTGCTAAATTGTAAGAAGCTTGAAGGCTTCCGCTAGTTGGCGACACATTTTAAGCAATGATGGAGACGCAGAAAAATAGGACGACGAGAGGCATCACACACACAAGCGCCTTCAGTGTGCGTGGCGCGTGAGTGCGTGTGTGCGTGTGTGTTCATATAACAATAATGTGTCAAAAATAAAGCTTACATACATTTCCGACATGCCTGCAAGCAAATGCATGCTAACATGCACGAACAAAGCAAGCAATCATGAAGTCTTATTGCTGCCAATACCAAAGTTCACCTGCGCTATTTTGTGCAAATCGCTCATTCTAAGGAACACGCAATCACCTACAAACCTTTCCCTTGTGGTTAATTTCCATGTAGAAAACTTTCTCCTCCCTGTAAGTGACAGCTTGGAGTTTTTTAACACCAAACCTTCATGTGGATACGGCATGGCAAAGAGACGTCCAAACAGAGCAATCATTTTCACAATGCCTGGCGTTGTGAAAATGATTGAGAACTTCAGCCTCAAGGAGAAAAATTGTGTGTTCTCGCTTTTTAATGGACATGCATTCGAAGAAGAAATCACTCTTTTGCGGCTTCATTGTGCTTCAAGTTTTCCATAATTACTTTTTCTCTGCAGTGCATAAAGAAAGACCAGAAATTAACCTAGAAGTAAGGAAATCAGTGCGGCAAGCCCTTCACGAAACTGCGTTCTGGTTACTTTGCCGAACTGGAAGTCGTCGGTAAGGGTTCTTTTCGACGGTTGCGAGACATCACGAAATGAGTTTTTTATGCAATATCTTTTGAGTATTGGACGAAAAAAATTGTGTTTTTCGGAGTGGCATGGATTGTGTACGGCCTTCTTTTCGTGCATGGCTTCTATAATGTCTTCGTTTCTGGTGATGATGGTGATGCTGCCCTCAGGCTTCATATCACAAACCACGGCAGTGAATTGGCCAGGGAGCACTGCGGAGGCTTGTAGGACTATACGTATTTTATCTTCCTTTGTTACTAACTGTCAAGCATATTGATACGTCCATGTAATCTTCTTTTGTTCAGGCACTCTTTTGTTATGCTGTGTTGTGCCGTGTATTTAAGTGAATGTCTGTAAATGGTATCAACATACTTCATACCAAGTAAAGGATAAGAACAGTAAATATTTTGTTTTTATTTCCTCTCTATAAAGAAGAAGATACCTTGAGTAATCGTTTATATAGGAGAATATTTAACTAAATTTGAACAACAACGAATATAATTTAACGAAACCTAATCATTGATTCTGTATGTAGCCTCCGATTCTGTATTGGATGATCAAAGCAGCGGCTTTCACTCCTTTTCATGTTGAAGGTTTTCGTTTTACATAAAGCCTAACCTCGAAGACGGTTTCTCTTAATCACCTTTCAAAGAAATTATCTCCTGTTCAAAAAATGAGACTGTTATTTTCTCTTTCATTTGAACCCAAACAAAAAGTGACGCGTGCACAACGCTCTGGTTTCCCAGGTATCAAAAAGTACTCATTTTCTCCAGACCGCAAGCGTGCTGAGAATTTCATATATACTGTTTTTGTCGTCTAAAAGCATAGCCAATGTATCACTTCTGGCGGTATTTATGCCATTTGTAGCCCATGATGGTACCCGAACACCTTCCGTATTCCACCTTCAAGCGCATTCCAAGTGTCCCTTTTGTCATTACCGGACATGCGCCATAAACCACCGCTGCTCTGCTTCGCGGTGGCGAATACTACGAAGGTTACGCTAAAGAAAAGTGATCACCCTTCAGACGCATGGTATGTTGTGTTGCGGTCTTCAGAGCAAGCGAGGTTTTTGTTACATTTTTTATTCGTATATGTTCTTGCTTTTTCTAAGAAAATTTACACTTACCATCTGTGCATGTTTCATACGACTGTGAATTCATAAAGATGTAAAGCTTTTCAGCAGCCTAGTAGATATCAGTTCATATGTCGCCTGAGGCCACAATGAAGAGGTAGAAGGAGATACACAGCGCGCCGATGTTGTCTAGATTAGCGTCGAACATAGCATGCTAAAATTGAGAATTCGGCTTGCAATGACTTCGAGTGGGCCCCTCAATCTGCTTCCTTTGTGCAAAATATTCTGCGATCTAAAGTTGTTATTAGGAAATTTTCTTGTCCCCTCAGTACAACACAAAAAACAGTAATATCCCTGTGCATTATCGATGACATCACGACATCATGCAACAATTGACTTGAGGGAAGGTGAACTGAAGCTATATACACGAATTTACACATTTATAACAATTTAGGCAGCGAACGCAATTACTTGCCACTGGTTGAAAGAGAATCTTCCCTCCTTGGCATCGCAAAAGATGCGAGGGATCTATATCTAACTCAGAACCATTTTGCAGGCTCCGCGGCCCGGTTCTGGAGACCTAAGAGCCTGGCCTACACTTTGCATCACCCAACCACCACAGCCTAATACATAGTTGGTTTAGAAACTGCTTGGCACACTTACCAGTTTCCGCAAGGTTCAAAACACACAGTACAAAATACACGGTACAAAAATAACAACAAAATAACTTTAAAGAACAGCATTCTTGGAATGGGTCATTAAAATGATTGGCTTACTAGGTTACAAGCCACGCCCAATACTTACACAGTATTGCACAAACTTTTCTCTTAAAAAGTAAAAAGAAAAACGCTTGAAAAGACATCAAAAACCCTCTCACGTGTCGCCGTGTTCCTGAAAACTCCTGGTCCTGGCTGCTCTCAGCGTTAGGGCAATTATATGTTTCCACCGAGCCCCTACTGCCGCGGGTAACAAAGAGAAGCGCTGCACAGCGTTTCTAACTACTCGTATTTTTTTAAAAACGAGATTTATTGCCTCAGCGCATCAATTGGCGATGGTGCGATGAAGAATGCAGTAAGGATTAAAGTAATGAAAAGGGTAGCAGATTTTATGAAGTCCAGTAGTGAGCGATGATGGTACGGTCCCTGTGTCCAGGCAATATGTTGTTACGTGACGGCAAGCAGGTGATAGCAGGACTACATGACAGATGGCGATAGAATGATTTAATGGCGGTTAGCTTAGCGCGAGCGCTCCGTGGCGCGCCCCTGCTCACTTTGTCATCTTCGAGTCCGTGACAATATGAAGCAGGTTTGCTCGGTGAAACACCTGCCAACTTCAGTTACCGGTTCCTTGTAGGCTTGAAAACTGGGCAGTTCTACACTAAGTGGTGAATGTCAGCTTCAATGTCCTCAAGTTTACGTATCGGACACACAAGCTGAGGAAAGAAATCTCGATACTGAGGCCACTTCCCAGTGACGGCAGATGTGAGGGCAACCCCGACCCGGATACTTCTAAGCGCAACCTCCTCTGCGCGGGTATGACCGCAGGGGAGGGTTGCCGCAGACGGAGGGATGAGATCACGTGTGCGTTGCCGGAGGTGTTCCTTCCTTCATAAAACGACGGTAAAGTTGTAGAAATTAAGTAGGCGAGGCAATAATGTTGAGCCCTGAGTCACGAGGCGGGTTGCCAAATCTGCCTGGCTTTGAGGCGTCAGCAGATCCCGTGAGAATCACTAAATAGGTACTGGCTGTGGGATGCGTGCCGCAAGCCAGTGGATGTCCTGACATATTATTGGGCACCGGCTAACACTTCGTAGCAACCGCACTACTTGAACGGCGTTAGTGCTGATCACATCTCAGGCCGCAGGGAGCATAGATGTGGCGGCCATGGAGCAAGGTGCCTCTTGAGCAGCGACGACCTCACCATAAAAGGACCTAGTGGGTTTCGTAAGTTGAAACCTAGAGGTTTGATTTAGAGCAGGTGTGCCCGGGCAGTAGATTGATGTTGTTGCTTCACAGGCTTTGATGCTAGCGCCTACGTAGAAAACAATGGACCCTTCAGGCAGGCAAGCATCTTGTTCTTCAAATTTCTGGCGAAGTAATGATGCCGAATTAGCAGATGTTTATCGGCGATTATCAGTTGGCTTGTTGTCGCTGATCTGTGCGAAGTTTCATGGGGAAGAACTGGAGTTGGCAGCTCAAGAATGAAGTGTGACGTTGTATAATCCCTCAGTGTGTACGTGGATTGCGATAGACTGCCCTTAAATAATACGTGCGTGCAGAACTGCCCTCACCAATTGCCGTGAAACGAACGAGCCAGCGCCACCCGTTCTGAAAGCCATTCTTCGAATCAAATCCAAAGTCTGAATAGCTTTCCTTTTTGCCTGAGAAAGCCAAGCAGTCGCTGATACTGATTGGTGAATAATTCGGCCCAGTATTTTTGCACTCAGACTTTGTTGTAGCGGTGTGCCTGATGGACAAAGACGGATTGAACTTGCAGCACGTATACGGCGCCCGCAGCGGTTGGCAACCGACGTGTATGTGGTTTTATGTGCGCAAAGTTTAAGACCGATCGCACGCCGAAGAGCGGACTAAATGACCCGACCGCCTCACTGCAGAGCGAACAACGCATTTTCTGCCTTAGAAATAATTCCGCATAACTGTGCACTCGGAGAGGGAGATGAAGCATGTCAGTTGAGTTCAGGATGGCAGCATGAGTGATTTTGTCATATGCCCTTTCAACGTCAATTGCTAACACTCTACTCAGATTGCGGCTGCGGGTAGATGACAGTACTGCGGAGGCCAACACAGCAAACCCGTCCTCTGTACCAATATGTCGACGAGGCACAATTTGACCGGGTTGATAAAAATCGTGCTGCTCTAGCCACCACAACAATCGTGTTGCTAGCATTTTTTCTCCCTTTTTGCACGGGTTTGGAGTTAAGGAGATAGGTCGGAAGTTTGTAAGGACTGCTAGAGGCTCTCCTGGTTTCGGGATAGGGATCGCGACAGCGGATCTCCTGCTCGCGGGCACGGCGCCACCCAGGCATACTTTCTTTATGATGTCTAGTAGTTGAGAGAGTGCGGCGCTACTCAGGTTCTTGTAAACCTCGCACTGAATATTGCCCGGGCCTGGTGCTGTTTTCCCTTTCGTGTCATGTATTGCAGCCAGAAACCCGGGCATAGAGAACGGACGCGCGTTGCTACCTGCGTCGACATCAGATGGCAGTTGATATACATACGCTGGAATACCTGCCATATTAAAACTAGCAGCTGAAGGAGGCTCTGCATCGTCTTCATGGCGACTGTTGAGAGGCGTCCCCCGAAATCCAGGAAGTGGCGCAAATCCTGTGTTGTTGCCCTTGAACGTGCGGCGGCATCCCATTTGCCCCATTATATTTCGTTATGCTAGCCCGCTTCCCTAGAGCTGTTGGTATAAAACGTCCTCGGGGATTGGCACCGTCATAGAGCCTGTTAGACAAGCCCTTTCCGACCGTACGTTTCGCCTAATTGCCCGCAGTCAAGAGCGAGTGCCCAAACCCGTCTCGTCCAGCGGTGTTGACCCTTCGAAGGCTCTGCCGGTCTTCTATCCTAGGCGGTCTTTGCTACGGTCTTTGCTACGTCTTTGCTGAAGCTTCGACAGGGCGGCTTCAACCGCTGTTGGCACCTCTGGAGCGAAGCAACTCCGTAGAGGGCAATTAGCAATCCGTCCGGCCCTGCAAGTGTCTTCGCGCGCAGCCGCATCATTGCAGCAAACGGGGACCTTTGACAGCTCCGGGAAAACGTGCCCCATCCTTCCCCTTAACTGTGTCGAGGTGTTGGCTGGTCAACGTCCGCCTGCCTCGCCTTGTGCGCTTCTTGCCGACAGACACGGCGGGGGTTAGGCAGGAGATCGCCGCCTTATGCGCCGGGGCAACAATAGCAAGACGGGTGGTCCTGAAAAAGCCGTGGGCATCCGCCGAGCTCTTCCACAAGTAATTTTGGATTCTTTCTAATATGCACTCATTGTCAATATTCCCTTCCCCGGAATTCGTGTTAAAAACGTAGGGTAAGCGAAACGCAGTAGAAGAAACACACTACACACGAAAACCATTCAATATCAGGGCTGCGAACAGCAATGTGGTCACGGGAACGATATGATGTATATAGAGCGTCATTTTTTGCATGTGGAAGAAATTAGAACTCTGAAATAGTCCTTTCAGATAATAAGTGTATCGTTTCGAGTCTGCAAGTGACGCTGGTGCTAAAACGGCGCCACCAAAGAGCAGTTGGTACAGACCGTTTGGCATTTATGATTTCAGGGGCTAGCCATGAAGAAACCAAATTTACACGCACATCACTTCTTCACCCATTTGTATATTGTTTATTTTTTCGGCACGATCATAAACTATGCATAATAAACAGAAATGAAATCGGGTTGTGTAAAACCGTGCCGAAAACCGAAGGCGCACATTCCTCGGTTCTGAACCTTTAATTCGCTGGATTTTTCTGCACGCGTTTGAAACTGACGTGAGAAGAAAATATGGTGGATGATCGTTTTTGTTAAGGACACGAAGCAGCTTTCAATGATTTCCCGAAGAAACGCGAGTCAAGTTTTTTTTTTGCCTCTGCGTTGTGTTCACAGAGTCTACTTGTGCAATCAATGCATGAGTAAAAAGGTTCATGAATTGCAAACCTTGCAGTCAAAGCTAAACTTACAAGCTTAACTTGGCATTTCTAAAAATTGCCTGCGCCTTGAAAAGGCTCATTTTGAACACCGATGAACCATTCCTGACAAAGCAGCAAGCATCAAAAACTCGGTCTGTAATCTAAAAAGATTTCTACGCAAAATAAAAAAAATGAAATCTACAATGCCGTCTTCTTGCGGCAATAATTTTTAACCTTGTAGACATTTAGCATACCATCGATAAAATAAGCGTCCATTTTTGCCTGGACGTACTCTTTTCTGCTCCTAAGAAGGTGCATGTGTTTTATTAAACCTTGACCAAATACAAACAACTGTTGACTCAGAACGAGCGCCCCCTTGTGGTAAATCACCCTTTCGGCCGTAGATTTTTTTAGTTTTTCGTAGATTTTTTGTTCCGTTTTTTTACAATGTTTGAGGCCCCGTAACCAGGTCGAAAAACGTTAAAGTTTGTGGTGCAAGTATTGGCTGATTTACAGGTATGGTATCAAAATCGGACATCATGGCTCTATGGGTGTCAAGTGCGAAAGAGACCGTTTTGAGGCCCCAAGCGACAACAAAGAAATAAACAAAAAAAATCCTCTTTGCCGTGTGGAGAACTCTAAAGAAGCGTTTTTTTTTTACTTTGTAAGAAAAAGATGTGTCTTGTAGTTTCCACAAAAGACGCTGCTCCTTCCTATTTACCTTGTGTTTTGTATCGTACCACCTCGTTCTTGTTACTGAGTTGATGACAGGCTTGTGTTCCAGTTTGTGTACGTCTACAACACGCATGTTCAAAAAGTTTATAGCCTTGCTGGAAGGCTACTGTGGACAAGATGAAGGCTTCCCCGAAATCTGTAACGCCTACCTCTATCAAGCTCTATGAAGCGCTTCTGTAACGCGCAGCGCGAAGCTCGGCACATCTAAGCTCTAAGCTTGCTTCAGGCACGATGCGTCTGGCTTGCACCTGTTTTCAAACCAGCTGTTTACTATAGAAGAATTCATAAACGAAGATAATCTGCTGTGTCTGTATCTTGATGAAATGCTGTTCTCTACAGGTGATAAGACATTCCCTCTCATCCCTAGGCTTATGCGTTGCGGATATCTCTCGGCAGGTGGAGAAACCAGAAGCTGTCTACAAGCACACCGAGTACGCTTTCTCAATAAAACGTAGCCAAACATACTGCATTGATGCCAGCTTCGAGGGTGTGCCAGACGTGTTACGCGAGCGGCGGTGCGCGAGTTGCGGTGCGAATACCCGCTTGCTTCACGCAGCTCACAGTCGATGCTCACAGAAGGAAGCGAGTGCTAGAAAAAAAACGGAATGGTAGAAAAAAAAAACGACACAAAAGCGCATGGTCAGGCGTGCACTTATTCACGCTATTCCTTTGCTCCGGTTTTTGTTAGCCGACATCCGTATTGTCATTTTTCAGCCTTGACCCCTACATCCAACTAATATGATTCTGAAAAATTTCATTTCTCAGTTCATCAGAAAGCTCATTTTATTATCTGGTCCATTTGCTGCGATGAACAACCATGTCAGCTGTCCAACAATCTCATCAGTGTAAGTTCATCCCCCAAAATACTACCAACTTCTCTTCTACAAAGATGACCTGTCATCACTGAATGGCCACCGCTAGCAATCATTCAGCTTAGTGGTGTCAGAATCGCACATGTCGAAAATGTGTTCAAATGTAACGTCTACGTAATCCAAAATATTTACAACGGGGATGGGAGCTTTTATAGGTGTTTCGTTAAACATTTGAAATTTTAGCACAAAAGAATCAATGGTTAGTGAGTTATAAGCCTACAAATTTGCTATACTTCGGCTTCTTCACCTGACTAATTCTGCTTCTTCTTCCTCCTCTTAAAACATGGCACATACCCACATGGGGGATTGACCAAGGTGTAGTGGCATAAACACGGAAATTTTCATATAAAATTACGACAAAACTTCAGCACTCATGCCTACTATGCTGCTGCTTCTTCTTTCTTAGACCTCACAGCTCGAAGGAAAGGCTTAAACAGCGAAGCCTATAGGAACAGGTCTCCCGGAAGAATTAATATATTAAAAATTAATAGCGTTTTCTTTCGTTAGTGAGGCGCGAGCGTAATATTTGTGCTGTGGTGTAAACTGACACCGCCAGGGCCGAAAGGGCTAAGGACGCGTATAAGGCTGTCTACAGGTTTTCATTTACATACCGGCCTCTTTACGTTGTGCCAACGCGAATAGGTGTTCGTCATTAACTGTGCGAACAAAGGCTGCTATTACTTAAAAACAACGCATGCGCACCGAAACGCCACTGAAGGAGCTGCTGGGGGTGCCAAGGTCTAGTTTACAAGAATGCTATCATAAGGAGTGTTTAAAGAGAAACTATATAAAAATCTCTCTTATTTTTATATTTGTAAGTATGGACAGTATTTTGCTGGCGCAGCAGCGTCTGTCGTAACTGTCAGCAAGAAAATCTAATTTATAGACAGTACGTATGGTGTGCGCTGGGATATATTTCAGTTGATTTTAGCTGTTGACAGCTAGGGGTATTTTCCTTTATAATACAATTACTTATCTCCTTTTGTTTTACAACGATGCAGTTTTACCCTACGAGTGCATGTTTTAACTAACTGCTTCTGTAAACATGCCTTAATTCAGTATTTTTCAACTAATCGGGGACTATTTGAATACTCAAAGCGTTATCCAATTCAGAAACACATTGCATCATGTCACGCAACTATAGTAAGCAAACAGATAAAAGAAGGGACGCTTTTCTTTTGCATCCTGCGTTGGCTAATATCTCCAGCCGACTCGGTAACATTATTGCTCCTTCCTTCGTGATTGAATGCTTTTCTTTGCACGGTGGCGGGGCATACGTATGTTGGCTGTATGCCAAGTGCGCTTCGAGAACTGTCCACAAAACGCAACAAAATCGCAAAACATGGCTTTTGTTAGCTCTCAGGAGATTGCAAGTGAGTAGAGGAGAACAAATGATTAGCCGTAATAGAGATGTATGCTTCGCTGCTTATAGAAAAAGGGTTAGGCGCAGCACAAATAGCTCCATATCTTCGCATACTTTAAAGTTACCTTGGCTAAGCTGTGAGCTGGCAGCGTTTAACCCATTGTATAGTTTAATGTGCAGACTCCTTGAGCTCCTTACGCAAAACCCCGTTTAGCGTTGATAAAAATCTACTCTGACAGAAACTACTACTCTTGTAATCAAACTTGAAAATGTGCTTGCACTATCACTGTGCTACACTTGTGCAGTGCTCTGAGGCACCGTGCACTGTTTGAGCAAGGGCAGGAAAAGCATCGAAAATTTGACTATAACCGAAATATCTATTCCATTTATGGTACTGAGCTCACATCGGCCATATTCGTTTACGCATGAATGGCGGATTATGTTCGTCTTCGTAGCCTATGATGATTCCGGCGAAAAAAGTATATAGCTGTCTGCGATGCGATGGCATAGTGCATGGTACACTATAGCCGGCATAACGAAAAGCCTTGACTACTCGAAGAAGCGGCGAAGAGTAATTGGAGGGGGCGGAACTTGTCAAGGGAAGGCCGATGAGACCGGCACAAGGCCGGAAATCGGTGCGGTGTACATGGCTGGCGATGAATTGCTTTGTTTAGATGCGGATATTTCTGACCCAGTTTCCGACATTGGCTTCATTTATTCTGAGTCATGGCGGCTCATTGACCTTGCCTTTGGAAGGAGGACACGGGGAACAAATTGTGCGGAATTTTTGTCGTTTATTTACTTTTTCTTTCTGGATCAGGATAACAGCATGATATATTTGTTTAAGGTCCACGAAGCATTTTCTTTTTTCTGTTCATGCTGAAAGCTGCCGGCACAGGGCTTCATCACTCTGCAGCGAAATGCGATCAGGTGTATCTCGAAACATTGCAGCCACACACAACTGCTTCTAGACCATCCGTCATTGTTGTAGGCGCTTTTGGGGCTCATGTCAAAAGTTGTTGGTCAGCTTTAAATTGACCGCGGCCGCGAGTGGCAGAGATGCCGCTCTGCAACGACCACTGAGCACTTTTGTTCCTGTCGTCGCCGCCCAGTTCATTTATTTCTTGGCACAAGACAGCCCCAATAGGGAGTTTCTTTTAGAAGGTTTTTGGTAAATTCTTGACTTTCCGACTGCTTCTAAAGCCCCTGTGAGCTCCAAAAGTCGCGAGCAGTTTTGATCCAGCCGCCGCGAGAATTGTGGACACTTCGTGTGGAGAGCGAAGAGAAAAAAGTCAAGTGTCGCGTACCGAATGGCCGCGCACTGAGCCCGTCCAGCATATAGCAGCCTATAGCACTTCCACTGCAAGCGCTTGTCCTTGGAACCCTCGAGTCGGCACGCGTGTAGTTTTTGCTACCTTTGAAAAATATTGGCACCTTAACAGGTGTCACCACTACCTGACATGTGGTGAAGGTGCTAGGTGATAGCTCTACCAGCATTTGGGGTTGGTCGTTGTGTCAGGGTAACTTTCCCAGATTTCTACCGGGTGGTTGTACGCCCAAATCCAAACGTTCAGGGCCCTTTCGGTGATGCATGCTTCTTGTGCGAATTCAGCGATGGCTTCGGGCGCCTTTCTTACGGTCCAGCAAAAAGCGACTCCTTTATACCTCGCATCAGGACTCGGACTTTCTCTTCTTTGCTCATGATCGGGTTGGCTCGCCGAAAAAGGCGCTTAATTTTGTTCTACATTCACGATAACAGTTTAATTTGGTTGTTGTATCTTTGAATGCAGTAGTAACACAGCTCTTCATTAAGAATGCTGGTAAACGTCGTCAGGAATTCATTATTGAATAGATCCCAATACGCTCTTCTGTTTCGCAGAGAAATGTCTCTATTGGGATACCTCAGTAGACTAAAACACTCCAGTGTATTCGCGGTTTACCCGCATTTTGCCAGCTGTAAATCCGACAGAACACCCCTTCCTCTTCATTAGCATTATGTTGCTTAAAATGAACAACCTTTCGCTTTTGTTGTCCTTCGGTGACATCAGAAGACTTGGTTGCTATGTTATCGCGGGATAGGAGCATCAGCCACCTTCAGGTCTTTGCCCTAGCGTAGTTTGCACCTCCCTGTATTGCACCTCAGCAGATTGGCTCGCCGTCGATGACTGTAACCAGTGTTTTGCTTTTAGAAAGGACTCCACGGCGGCGCGAGCGTCGCTTTTAAAAGCGATTAGCCTGAGATACAGAACCTAAAATCCTAGTTCAAAATAGCAGCACAAGCTCCGTGGCATAGTTTAAAATCACAAGTGTCCGATGCACACTAAGATGGCATTAAATTACAATTAAACGCAACAATACTGCTAAGTGTGCTGCCAACTCATTTCAGGCTGCCAGTTTGGATATCATCGAAACAGAAAAAATAGTCATGCACCAAATATTACGCTGGCTCCCTTCATGTACACAGTTCTCGTCAGTGAACATACGAAGCGCAACTGCAAGAGACCTAATTTTACCGATACAGAATCTTCTCCAACCATCTGGACACCCAGTGCGTCACAGCGAAGTCAAAGTGACAACACAACATGGAGCGCGTGTGGATGTTATCAATGAAATGAGCACTTATTTTAATTTTTGCGCTCAGCGCGACTAAGAGCAATGACTTACTATTTTCAGTGCTGGACCCGCAATGATCACGAGGCACCATGTGTTATGTCGCCTTCTGAAATATACTCGTGAAACTTCAATCTTGAATGTGGTAAAACTGACGCATTGTATAAAAATAACGGTGCAGATTACACTTAGTAGAAAGCAAGCAGAATACTTCGAACTGTTTTATTTTAGATACTGGCGGTTCTTCTCTTCACTAGATAACTTGTATGCTTCCTGGCTGGAAACAAGGTTATATTTTAAAGGTGTATGAAAGCCTCATTCACTTCTATGACACCAAGTAAATTTAGACAAGCCACGGGCATCTGTGTGAGAATAACTTTGTAAGCCTAGTCAAAAACATTTTATGTAATTTTCTCTTTGTACATTACTCGCGATATCTTTCCTTCCATTCAATAAAGTCAGGATATTCCTCCACTAGTCTATTCTTCATTATACCTTAATCTATTTCTGTCTCGGAACGTTCCTCGTGTAAAGTTTTCTAAATGGACGCCAAAATACTCAAAGAACAAAAACCTGTGCTAAAATCGCAAGGACCCAAATGAAGGCAAGACACTACAACGCGGAAACTTATGTGTGTTAACGCGCATCTATTTCTTATCCTTTGTCTTCCTTTGCGCTTTTTGTAGGCTGATTCTGCAGTGTTTACTCTTTTATGTCCTATACTCGTTAAGGTTTCTTTATGCATCGGTAAGCTGTCTTCTGGTTTTATTAAACAACATGGCAAACTAGCCCCTCTATAGATCAGGTCATTCAGGATGGACCTTCATAAAATCATAACACTGCCTTGAAGAAAATGAGATTTTATTTCTTGAAATCACTAAATAGATTACCCTTTTTGCGAGCTTCGCACTTCTAGATCGAAAACCTTATTGGAAATTCCCTGGAAAAAAATTTTGGATTACCAAAGTAATTTTGCAGCCCTCGTAGATGCCCTGATTTATTGTGGTGGACCGTCAGTCGCAGTGGCGTAACTACAGGAAGCATTAATGTCACCAATCCAGAAATCACTTTTCAAAACGAGGAAATTTATCGCCCGTAGGAGAGGCGTCACTAAGGGAAACATGGAGGTCACAATCGAGAAATCACATTACGAGAGGAGCACGTTCTCCGCCAGTGGCAGTGGCGCCACTTGAGACGTGCGGACAATACCAGGTGCAGCGCTAAAGGGCTTGCAGCTGCAGCAAGGGAGGGAGGGAGGGGCAATGACCGCTGCTTGGAAGCTGCGTTTGTCGAGGTGGCCTGTTTAATTCGAAATTAGCTATATGCTTCACTTCTAGAAATCGAAGACTTCTATGACTAGCTCGGGACCACTCTTTCCTTTGCAATTTTGTCACTATGAAGACGCCTTCATAACAGCATTTATTGTCAGTGACAAATGGCCCAATAGTCGGCAGTATTGGACTGAAACTTATTCTTAATTGAGTACTATTTTATTATCTTGTGACAATTTTTGGGTAGACGTCAAATTATTACTGGCGAAATGCTTTTCTCCTACATCAGGGTAGAGACTAGAGTTCAATCTTTACACATTCAAAAGTTACTTTACATCGGTAAATTTAATGTCTGGGCTCTAGAACCATGCGGCATTAGTACTTCAAGCAAACTGGCAGAAAGCGCCGATTCTCTAAATTAACAGCAGAGTTAGAATTTCTGCGGTCGAAAAGACAATTTTTTATTTCATTTTTTTATTCGCCTTCTCTTGCAATGTGTGCATTGCGCCATGACAGTGCATGTTAAAGAACCCCAGGTGGTCACACTTCCGGGGCCCTTCACTACGGCATCCCTGATAGCCTAGGACTCTTTGGGACGTTAAACCCCAATAAAAGAAAGAAAAAGCATGTTGGAATGTGACTTTTCAATACAAGTGCCATATTTTACATTATCTACCGTCATCTGGGGGCTACTTACCATAACAATATCAAGTAATGTGGTTTCATTTATTTCTTTACCCACAGCGCCACAGTGGCATTAGAGTGAGAGGGGGTAGGATACAGAAAGCAAAAAAAGTATTACAAGGGCAGTCACAATGACTGCAAATACTTCATTGTCAGTAATATTAACAATAAATTAACTCAAAGCGTTTCATTCTAGAACAGTGAGAGGAAAAAACTAGATCTTGAACTTATCGTTTCTTGATATGGATTCGCACACTTTATGGTTTTATTGCACACATCATGAGTCTTAACTTTCTGTATATACAATATTTATTGAGACCGGGTTAAGAGAGAATTGTATCAAGTTGTCTGCATGAGCATAGAAACAAAATTCTGGGAAAAATTGTCACTTATTACTTTTCAATGTAAACCATGCGATCATCACCACAGCTCCTTCGCTTATTCTGCAGTGATGGGCGCTCTCAGATCAGATGGCAAAAAACGCTCCCGTCTCATTTTTTACAAATAAATGTTTATTCTGTCTTTCTCACTTGCTGCGGTAGGAACCCTCTCAATGCTTTTTTGACTTATAAGCATGAGGAAATCTTTGCCAGCGAAGAAATATTCTCAGGTCATTCTAAAGAAGACGAACACCCAGAGAAAGGTCTGTGCGGCAAAATGGCTGGTTTACGCTCCATTCTGTATTAGATGCTTGTGATTTGCTAGACTCCTGAGCTAGCGAATTGTCATGACGCACCGCACACCGGCCGACCAATTACCTCGGCATTTATCTTTGACTACTCATTAAAAGCCATCAATAATGAACCATAGATAAATCCACTCATTGATTTTTGTCGAGTGAATAAAAGCAATAAAACGCCTTCTCTCCGCCTTCCTTCCACGAATACCCTAGTTGACCGCAGCAAAGAAATATTTCTTCGCAGTTGGTGACCTTTCTGCATCTAGACAGGTATCCTCATTTTCAGGATTTGCGGTGGACCATTGTCTCGGCTGCTGACCCCAAACACGCGGGTTTGATCCTGGCCGCAGGTGTTGAATTTCGATAGAGGCGATAATCTAGCGGTCCGTGTACTGTGCGATGTCAGTGCACGTTAAAGAACCCCCCGGGGTCGAAATTTCCGAGTGTCCTTCACTGCGGCGTCCCTGATAGCTGGAGTTGCTTTGAACCGTTAATCCCCCATAAATCAAACCAATTCAGAACAGCAGCCTTCTACATTTTCTAAAATCTACATCATATGAAATATATTGGTCGCGGCATGTTTTAGGCATGAAACAGTTTTGGCGCTCGGTTTCGGTATATTCAGCTTCTGTACATTTATTTTTTAGGCGCACTCTCAACCAGTCGAATTTTCTGCGCTCGGTCTTCATGGAAGGTGTAGCAAATGCGAGGCTTTGTGGATGTACTCGCACAGCGTTTATAGCTGTGTCTCCCTTGGCTGGTTGTGTTTTCATTGCTTTAGTTATTCTTGCGGTGTTCTTGTCTTCACTGTACGTTGCTTTGAGCCTGTGTTTTTTGCTATCGAAATCTTCGTGAAGTTAAGCACTTCCTTGATTTGAGAACACCGCCCCCCTCCCGCCTACTTTATTGCCGGTCAGATCAATATGTAGGCATCACAACAAAAAAGCAAAGAAACAAAGAAGGACGACCATGTTCTCGTGCTCACGCGACGGCGCAGACAAAGCCTGCAGTTTAAAATAGATGTCTTGCGAACAGTGTCAGGCCAAGTGTTCTTCCTGCAGTTAGAGTTCAGGCACGCCCGTCCGCACCTACAAAATAACAGTACAATGTACAGAGTCGGAGCGGCTGCCAGACAGGCATTCTTAATATAGAAACGGCAAGCGGGTGCCTACAGTAACGTGGCAAGCTTGCGTAGAAGAAAAACCAGAGAGCGAGTTAAGCTTGAGCAGGGGCGCTGAAGGCAAGGCAGAGGTCTAACTTCAATGACACTGAAGCTGGCCCTCACATCTAGTTTAGGTGCAGGTGTGTAGGACACCTTTGTATGTGCTTAGCGATGTCGTGTGCCTGGAAAGGTGCACGGAGCGTTAATTCGGAGTAGCTATGGGCAGCCGTTGGCCGTATAACTTGCTTTCGCTCTAGCGCTACCTTATCCTACCGTCGAGCAAGGCCGGAATGCTCCTCAGTGCCGTTATAGACGACGCCAATTCTATTCAACCACCAGCTGTTAACAGTAGAGCTATCCACCCTTCCTTGTTCCGGTCAAGAGTATAATAGGTGGCTAGAATGAAGCTGAAGTAATCAAGAGTGGTTGGGCATGGGCCGTACCTCGCATTAAATTTTGATGGATTAGCAATAGGCGCCTTTCTAGCCTAATATCGCGATTTGCGTCACCATTAAAATAGTTCACTATTCAGCCTCATAGCAGAGCTGCAATATCTTGCGGGTTGCTTTTAAAAGAGGCTACAAAAAGACGCATTCTCCCCGTTATATGAGACAAAGCCGATCCTCGTCTGCGTTACTAGAGAGCTCACAACCTGCGTTTTTAAGGCACCGTTTGCCTCCGGGTGACATTTGGCGGCGCAGTTTATTCCCTTGCGTGACCATGCAGCTGTCATGATTTAAATATATATCATTTTTCCTGTCATTCCTATTTCTGGCATATGATATCATGTAGTTTGGAGGTTTTTGATGCCTTAATATTTATTTGCTTTTAAATTCAATTTACCTAAGCATGTTGTACAAGCATACCAGTATACTACAGTTTTGAAAAATTTTATTCACAATTTAGGCCATCGGTAGCATTGCTTTGTGAATGTACTAGCTCGTCGAAAATAACGAGGTGGCTGTAATATGCCAAGCATAGGGCACAGTTCGCGGCGCGTAGAGACCAAGTTGAAGTGTTGCCTGATTCTAATTACACGTACGTTAGTTTCACTGAGGATCGACATTTTGTACCATGAAAAAGGCAGCGGAAAAACAGTAAGTATAGATGCCCACAAAACCGACAGATTACGCAAGCAAATTGCAGTGAGCACGCTGTTTTTGTGTGACTTGAAAAAATACACAGCGTTAGCTTACTGTCCGTTGCCTACAATAAATTTACTAAGGTAATCGCTAATAGAGTGAGGGAAACGTTAGCCTTCATTGAACAAAATGATAAAGCTGGCTTGTGTACAGAATCTTACACAACAGTCAATACTCACACTATCTATAAGATGATAGAGAAATGTGTAGAATATAATCAACCCTCATATATAGTCTTCATTGGTTATGAGAAAGCATCTCACTCAGCGGAAACCTCAGGAGTCTTGCGGGATTTGCGCGATCAAGATGCTGAAGAACGTTATGTGAAAATACTGGAAGATATCTTAAGCAACTGCACAGCTACCGTAGTCCTCCATAAACTCAGAAATAAAGATCCAATGCGGAAAAGCGTCAGGCAGGGAGACACAATTACACAGTGCTGTTCACCTCTTGTTTACAATGGGTATTCTGAGGCCTGAATTGGGAACAGTTGCGGACAAGAGTTATTAAAGAATACCTAAGTAATTATCGTTTCGCTCATGACGTTGCCTTGCTAAGTCACTCATGAGATGAACTACAAAGCATCATCTATCAGTTACACAGGCATACCAGAACGGTGGGTCTCAAAATGAACATTCATAAAACCAGGTAATGCTCAACAGTCTAGCAAGCGACCAGCTGATCACAATTAGTAGTGACGCGCTGGTAATGGTGAGGGAACATGTCTACTTAGGGTAGGTAGTGTCTGCGTATTTAGATCATGAGAGGGAAATAACTAGCATAATTAGAATGGGGTTGAGTGCATGTGAGAGGTTCTCTCAGATCATGAATGGCAATTTTCCAATATCGCTCTTGAGAAAAGTATACAAGGCTTGTACCTTAGCGGTACTCATCTATGGGACAGAAATGCGAAGGCTAACGAAAAGAGTTCAGCTGTAGTAATGGAAAACGCAGCGGGATGTGGAAAGAAAAATTGTAGGTGTAACGTTAAGAGACGGGAAGCGGGCAGAGTGGGTGAGGGAAGAGACACAGGTTAATGACATCCTAGTACAAACCAAACGGAGGAAGTGGGCTTCGGCAGGGCATGTAACGCGAAGGTAGGACATCCGCTGGTCCTTAAGGGTAACGGAGTGAATTCTAAGAGAAGGCGAGAGTAGCAGGGAGCGGCGGAACATTAGGTGGGCGGATGAGATCGAGAAGTGGGAAGATACGGTGGCCGCAGCTGGCATAGGACAGGGTTAATTGGAGAGACATGAGAGAGGGCTTTCCCTGCAGTGGGCGTAGTGAGGTTGATGATGTTGATGATAATGGCAGAGCTATTTACGTCGGAGCGGCGGCCACGGAGTCCTTGTTGGTGCGGATGTCCCGGTTTATAATCGGGTGTTAGGAAAGATTTTTAAATTGATATTTCTTTGCAATAATTGAGTGTTGCTCTAATGGACAAACCTCCCATTATGAATAATGAGCCACAGAGAGGTGTTTAGTACGAGAAAATAGAATGGTGTTGGAGTCACCACATCTTAAAGACTGATGATAAAGATTTTCACTCGTCAAGCAAGGAAGTGGCAGGAGTGGCAGCACTGTTATTGTCTCACTACTAAGGTTTTCATTGATGACGAACAAGATAAGTCTTGATTCAGTGTTTCTAATCAAGCGTGAATTATCGAACACTGTAGTACTCGCATGTGCACAAAGCATGGATAACATTGCTTAAGGAGCTATTGTTACGCTTGGGCAGTTTTATGATAGTATGGATGCGAAATTCCCAGGAGGACTCATTTTCAGGTGTTTGCAGCGCACCTGTTTTATGGCGAGACAAGTGGTACAGGAAAAGGAAGAAAACAAGAACCTACTCTAGATTCAGATAACTCAGTAGTTTTCACCGTCGTAAAAGTGGTGGTATAAAGAAGGCTATCTCATTGCGCTCACTGCTCTTAGCTGGTGCCGACTGCATTGCAAAGAGGTCAGGAAGTTCTCGGTTATTGCAGGAACCGCCACGTTCACTCCTTAGTGTCTTTCGGGGCTCTTGATGCACGCTTACGCCCTTCCGAATATAGCACGAAGCAAGAAATGCTAGGAAGATGAGAAGAGCTGGGGTTCTGTCTTACATCAGCGACGTCAAGAGGCTGGCGTACAGTGCTCGCTCTGAATACAACGACCCTACTGCTACTGCTCATTGTCAACGGTAATTGCAAGTGGCCTGAGCAAATAAATGAAAGACGAAGTTGGCGCCAGCGAGAAGTAGCCCAACCCTGTACTCGCCCCGGCTCTTTTTTCGCAAGAAGAAAAATATCATCCGTTTTAATCCCTTTCACTAGTTGTGTCAGGACACTGGATGGCAAAGACACATCCGTTAGCTTAGTAACCGTTCTTAAACACTGCAAAGCGCCATTCCACTCTAGCAATGGATGCACACGGATATTGAAAATAAGGTATTTTTAAAATGGTTACTGCGAGAGCGCAAGCTTTTTTGCTGGTAACAAGGGCAGTAGTTGACACATGACCTTCAAGGCGAAGCACCAACCTTCAAGGAGTGTGATGCCGCCTCCTGCCAGAAACGGGCACCTGCGGTGCCAATAATCCAAGACGTTTGCTTCTCAGTCATGCTGTGTAATCGGTGATGTTTATTTAAGCGTTTCAGTTATTTTCAAGGAAAAAGGAGATCTCGCCGTCACTCCTACTAATGTTGCCACACCCATAGATTCTCTAACAGCCCATTACACTAATTCGAAGGAAGTCCCTTGGCTCTTTAGTGTTGACAAAGAGTATACATGACGCCAGAGTAGGTTGCAGAGAACCAGACTGCCGTATTCTGCTTTGTAATGCGCCTACTCGAGCGCGTTTGATGATCCAGAGCCTCTTTTGCCTAGCTGTTCAAGAGAGCGTGCAACAGACACTGTAATTTTAAGCATTGTTTGCCACGAAGCCATTAGGCTGTATGCCACTTCTCATTAGCATGAGGAGCACTGGACTCTTCAGCGTCTGTGTCAGGAGGAGGAGCGGATGCAGGATGCAATATGCAGAGCACAGCATGCGTCCAAACCCATGCCTGCGCTAACGCTTCAAGTAGCGAACGTAGCCGCGAACAATGAGGGGCACTGTTCTGATTTTACCTGTTTTTTAATCCCTTCGCATTGTTTCCCGTTGTTTACAAGCTGCCTACTTGACATTGTTACTAAATCCGCTTATCATACTTCGCCAACCAAAGCAATACATCAAATTACTAGATGCTGAGGTAACAATTCATAATTTTGGTAACTCATGCCTCGAACCAAAAACATGCACCATTCGATTTGTTTCACTTTAATTAGTCAGAAAGGTCGCCGGTGGCCGATGAGCGAGGTTTTTGCGTTAGCGAGAAGTCTCTTTGAAATCCTTGCCTAATGGGAGCTAAAACACAGTTTTCTGCCACACTAGCACACTGAGCAAGGGGTGAGAGGCTGTAAAAGCTGTCTGAACACCACACGAGCAACGAAAAAATGTTTGCGCACTCAAAGAAACGAAAGCAGCCTTATTTCTCTTGACGTGCGTAGGCTCCGGAGAATCCCTGCCTGGTCAATAATTGCTTACTTATTACGTTATGTTTAGCCCTCGCTGCACACCTTTGCGAGAACAGCTACGATACCAGAGCGACGTGGCAGTTTATAGTGTACCAACGTATCACGTCAAAAAAGTGTTAGTGCAACTGCTAGTATTCTGGCGGTATTGCAGCGCTGCACAAAAGTTTTTCAAAGATTGCTCAAAAAACGAAGATTCTCCTTATCTTTCAGTGATCTTTTTCCCACTCAGTCATATTTTTTTGTAACACTCAGTTAAGGAGCAGGGATGCTGCAAAAAGTCTTCACGCGAGTAGCGAGAAGCTTTTGTAATTTGTCGACAGAGCGCTTGGACGGGTATGGCTGCTGCTCAGAAGTCGAACGTTATCTTGTTGTTATAAGACAATGTCCAAAGTTCTTGAACAATAAACTAAAATTGCGAACCAGCTGGTTAATTATTGTAAGCCTCTGTTATGAAAACATTGAAGGTAAACGTGCATTCTCTCGATGCGTCGCAAACTCTTTCTAATAATATTTCTCAACGGGGAACTTTTTGCTCAAAGGGAAACGTTAAAAGCAAAAAAAAACAAGGCTGCCGAAGGGACATCTGCAGGTGTATCGACTTTACTGCGGAATCGTACAATATATGAAAAGAATGCGCTCATAAACTTTCCCATCGAAAAATGTGACTGTTCATTATTTCAGGGTTTGTGCTGTAAGAATATGCAGCAATTTTCAAGTGTAAATAAGCTAGTTTGTGCTACTTATCGTACAGTGACCCCGAGTGACAGGCGTTTGAGCGCCAAAAGTTAGCGTGCTTCAACGGTTTATTCTCTGGAAACTGAGGGACGCGCATTCCCGCTCGTATGCACTGTTCGTTTTAGCTTGCCCGGTGCGAGGAAGCTAGTCATTACTTTCTAAGTTGAACTGAAGGCCCGTGCAAGCTGACTAAAGCAGAAAAAGTTTTCTCGTTCAGCGCCCCCATTGGCTGCGCCTAAATCTCAGCGCTTGCAAGAGGCCCGCGCCCAGCTAATTAAATTTATCGTTCCCCGCGACCACGTCGCACGCTGCTCTGACCGTTGTTGTTGCCTGCCGGGATGGCACTTTTTCACCTAAAAGGCGCGTCACGCATTGTGCAATGCACACTGCAGAAAAAAAATGTTGGGAAACTTTGCTCGACACCACTAACTGCGATTTATTGTCCGCTACTATGGTCGTTGTAGCGGCGAAATTAACACTGATGCAGTATGTGTTGCAACGTACGGCTCTCAGCCATGCAGGTATCGGTAAACTGAGGACTTCGTCGAGCCGAGCGAATTAATGTGCTACCACGCTGTCTGTAGGAATCCTCAGAAGCTTCTATGGAATACAGGCAGTACAGCGTGGACGGCACCGCATTTTCGGGTCATTGAAAGTATCCAGTCAATAAATTTTGCTGCGAGATGGAAGATCCGGGCGTGGCAGAGCGGATTGTTGTCTCGTCATTGTGTTGAGAGAGACGGGGTGACGGGGTTTGAGAAACACCGGCAGCGCAACTCGCTACGTTGTAGCGGCATCATGCGTCACTTGATGTATATTGAAATCAGTAAAATATATATAATATATATATATATATATATATATATATATATATATATATATATATGTATGTATGTGTGTGTGTGTGTGTTTGTGCGTGTGTGTGTGTCGCCGAAGCCGACAGTCACCGGAACGGAGGTACAGAGGGAACTTTACATTATTATTTTTCCTAGTTTTCTTTGCAGAAGGATGCCAGAATAATATTTGAATATATCTGTTGTATTACTTTCCATTCGTTCAGCACCACAAATAAGAAAAAATATTCCCCTATGAGCAGGCTGCACCCATGTAGAAAAATCTGTTTGAGAAAAAGCAAAGAAAGAACGTAGGAGCGTTGTTGGTCAGAAAACAGCCTCTAGCAAGGTTCACCAGCCGCCGCCGAATGCATGCTTTTAGTGTATCGTTGCAGCAGCCGATTTTTAAGGTGATAACCAGTAAAGTGGAGTTAATGCTAAGCGCAAATATCAATCACCAGAAAGCACGAATACCGAGCGAATGTGAGCCTGTTGGCCAGAGAGCAGCCACTGCGAACAGGACCCACGCAGCTATTCTTGCCCCCTCTCTCACTTCTGCCCCACTAGCCACGCACGCTGTCCCTATGTAAAACTCTGTCTGGAGTTTCGTGAGCAAAAAATGTTTGAAGCACTATGGTAAAATGCTGGAGCTGTTCCTCGTCTTTCAAACGCTAATTTCGCAGAGACATAGCGTTTAAGAGGTTGAAAGATTTCCGGGCTCAGTACATTCACCGTTTGTGAACAGGCTGCTTGGTCTTCACCAACCAGTGATCTCGATGTATTATTTTCAATTGTGCCTTTTTCGTTGACACTGCAATTTCGATATATTCTATGCCACTGAGTGAGTCATTTATGAGATTAATAGTTTGTATATTCTCCAGGTCTGTACACTATTCCTACAAGAGTGGAATTCCTTATTGAAATTGCTACTGGCGTAATCCTCTTCGCCTGTTTCCAAGTACGCCTACTTTACGCCAGGGTCTAAATTTCTTTGTGCTAATTTTTTCATTGCTGTCTTTGAATGCAGAGAGCCGATCAATTAAATTTCCGCATTCCACACAAACCCTTGTAAACTGTAAAGTGCTTACTCTTTCGTTATTGCTTGGAGCTAGTCGAAAGGCATCCGTTTCTTCTGAAGAACGTGAGTGGTAAAAGCCCAAGGAACCTAAAATTCCGGCAGCTGTGTTAGTGCCCGGCACCTGCATTGTGATCGGTCTAGCTGTGCACCGACCAGAAGGTAACCACTTTAACCCTAAACAACCCAAGAACAAAAACTGTGCCTCTGGGGTATCTTGTACGGCCGCGAAACTAGCTTGGAGATGGCGATAGGGATAACCAGAATTGGGCTCGTATTATCTCTCGCGCCAAGTTGAGTCTCTGAAGCGGTTAAAGCTCCGGACAAAGCGGCACGAGACACTTGCTTTCCTTGTGCGTTTATTCGGGGTACAGGACCGAAAACGAAAACAACATTGAATATTTTTCCTGCGTATGCTACTGAAACTTTGGTCGCTTACAATACAAACTCTTCGTCAAAGGTATGTTGAATACTTGCTGTTGGCCTGATCAAACTGGTAGAACAGGCCTATGAAGCTTGATGCCCAAACTATATATTTAAAACGTAGACCTGGCGATACTCGTTTTTTGGCCGTACTAAACAAAGCTCTAGATGAGACAGTCATGAGACATGTAAAAACTTGACATCGAGAGTACATTCAAAATCTTAGAAAATTTCAAGTTAAGTTCATGAGCAAACTCGGACCTCTACCCCAACGAATGCACGGAAACATGGAGTAAAATTTGTCAGTTTTTATGCCCAGTGGACACAGGCTGTTAAAGTGGTGGGTTACAGCAACGGGCGCGGCTTTATTACCACAAATCGGTTCACGCTGTAAAGAAAATTACACCCATGTCGATCACAGTGTAAAGGAAAACCAATTTCATATTCCAATAGAGTATAACAATCCACCGAGTGATATATGTTGATTTGAATGTTGCATGTTCTGAGCATTATGTGCTGATCTTAAAGCCGAAACAATTGTCTGAAATCAAGCTGGCCTGTAATTACGCAGGGTGTATGCCCTGTTTCAATAAATTGCGTCGACAAATAGCTCAGAAGCCTGTGTGACGAGTGTGTGAATTGCATAAAGCACAATCCTTGCCGCTCGAAAGCTACAAAAGGCCGCATACCGCTTTGTAAACTTTATAATTTATTTATGGCCCGTGAACGGTTTCTGAGCGATCAGTGCTTATAATATAGGCACAGAAACCACTAGTGGAAGAGGATATTTCTATACAGTTTCTTTTTCTTGTGTTAGACAGACAAAAAGCTATGAGCTGCTAAATCCTTTTTCGCCTTCGTTATCAACTTCTACATCAGTGCGGCAGGAATTGTTTACCGCCCGTGCCAGATCACGTAACCAATGGCGTTTAATTCGAAAAAAAATTTGGCCTATTGATGAAGAGTGGGGATAGGCCTAAGCAGAAAAGCTGGTGTCGACAACAGCCGCTCCATTCAAGCCTACCGATAGAAGACGCGCCTTACACTGATACGAGGTGGCAAGCCAAGGAACAGGCGACATGGTGAAATGTGGTAATATGATTTAATGGCTCAGGGCCTAGCGCGAACACTTCGTCCCGCGCCACTGCCCCCGTCTTCGTCTGCGCACTATTACCCGGCTCCTTCGAGCGATCGCACTGATCGATTTCATGTCTTCATCTGCCATCATTTTTTAATCTGCCATCATGTCGTCATGTTCCTTGGCTTGCCACTTCGCATCAGTACTTCTAACGGGCTGTTGTTCCAACCTGAATGTGTACCCAGAAATGGTGCATGACTAAGGTTTATAGAGTGATTAGATATTAAAAAACACAAGGAAAACCACTCTATTGAAATTATTCGTTCCAATTGGACACAAAAATAAAGCACCGCATCCTTGAGCTGGGCTGGTGAGTTTGCATTTCACAGGACCACTTTAATACTTCACCCTAGGCGAAAACGAAACCCAATGACGCCAAAAACTGCACAAGTATATGACCCTAATTTTTGATCACATGGATTACGTTATTCCTTAGAAACGCATCAGTTGCTTCGAAATTACGCACCTGTCACTTTTTCTCGCCATTGTACATATATTCTATGTTAGTAAGAAGAACGCTTTCATGATAAATGTTAGAGTCATGTTTTTTATTAAGACAGGATATTAGTTGGCGATGGCATTTCGGCAAGGCAGTAGAGGAGTCCCGCCGAAGCAGTGATCGCCACCTTCACTGCGTGCAAACCAAAGTGACGTCGTCGCAAAACATCAAAAGCTGCAATGTTTCCGATTCTTATTTGAACAACAGTTCTGACGAAGATTTCTAGAACGGGCCTAAATGCTTAGTGTTATCTCTTTTACTGAACAAATAAAGTTCAATAAGATGAAAAACTGAGCATCAGGCTGTCCTTCTGAAATGCAGGCGATCTGCAGCATAGCAAAGTTCTTCAGCCCGAAGAAAAAGCTACCGAATGATACATCATACCGTGCACATAGTCCCACTGTTTTTGCGACAAGTCCGTTGCGTGCGCGAGTTGGCCCGTCGGTTAGATAAGGCGATGTGCGCAGATCAAGAGCTAATCCGTGCGCGTTGTCTGAAGTTCATTAGAAAAGCAGTCAGCATCGATAGGAAACAATATACGGCCGTCTAAAGCTGCTCGCAGATATTCTTTTGTTTTTGTGCATTGATCGGGTTGATCATAGAAGCGTTCCTGAACCTCCTAGAGATTCCCAGACCTTCTGCTTAACATGCGAGAAGCTTGATTCTTTCTTCATGATTTTTTTTCAAATGACCCTTGGCAGTAATATTCAAAACGTGCTGCATCCCTGCATACTAACTTGTTGCAATACTTGTTGCAATACTAACTTGTTGCATACAGCGGATACAAGCCCGTTCACAAACATGTGCCTTTCTGCATAAACCAGTTCCTCAAGCTCCCACTACCTGACCTCATGAACATAGCAGTGTGTAGCGGCGCTGGTGCCACCACCACCACCTGGTATCGCCACCGGCGCTGGTAACGACAACCAAGCTCGGAGTGCGAACTGGCTCCCGCTGAAGAGAACGCTTTAGGCAACCGGCCTTCTCTACTTCTACTTTTTGTTTACTTCTTCTTTCCTCAGCATTCATTTTATTTTCCTACAGGAAATATTTATCTGAAAAACAATCTGTGCTCCAATTCTTGGCAATCCCCATATGTTGGTATGTGCTATTGTATGAGGGTTAACAACAACAACAACCGGCCTGGCCAGTAACCTGGACAGCCCGCTGCGTCGGCTCACCAGCCGCGGCTACCGGGACCTCCAACAAATGTGGATCGCCTTCCCCACCTGCTGACTTCGGATGACCGCTTCGACGCAGGAAACGCAGCCCGCACTGGCTGTGCGCTCCTACCCGTCCTGTCCCTCCACTTGGCCTTGCCGCTGCACGCCCGGTTTCGGCAGCTTCTTCTCGCTGCCATGAACTCACCTACCATCACATCCGGTGAGCTCCTTTACCCGTATCAATGCTTCTTCCTTACTCGGCTGCCCTGGATGCCTGCGGTTTATACCAGGGACTTTTTTGTGGCTGGCGCTGCTGCACTCGCATGATGAAATGCAGCTGGCTGGACAATGTGTCCTGCCAGCTGCCCCGCTGTCAGCACGCCAGCCGGTAACTGCAACCCAGTCTCCTGCAAAAGCTGCGGTTGTCGCCTCCTCGCCCAGACATTTATTCCGACTTCAAGAAGGGCCTGACGGCGTATTTTAGCTTGGAGCTCCCGCCGAATCTCTGCGCGGCTCTTCCGGGCTCACACGATGCGCCGCCACTAAACTCACAACTCGCCGAATCCCGCCCTAATAGCTGCTTCGGTTTTCCTTCTGTCAGGTACTACATTGGAGCCGATTCCCATACCAGTATGTCAACTATCGTCACCTTCGAAAGTGCCCCCACCCAAGGTTCAGCAAGTGCCACGCGCGCACGCGCCGGACTCTTGCCAACTTTCTCAACCAGCTGCCTCAACCTTCACTCCAGTCTCTCCCAAGTTTGCTCCACCGGGCCCTACGGACGGCCATCCACCTGCGAGCTCCCGTCCCAGTGCATCTCCTGCCCAGCCCTGCTTTTCAACTGCGGCAACTGCCCTTGACCCATCCCCAGAAGATCTCTCTCTCTCGACACAGGCCAAAACTCACTTCTAGTCCCAAGTTCTGACATCTCATGCCCAGTCGCAGTGAGTCCTTCTCTCCTTCCAATCGCGAGGCACATATTCACGCCCCACCAGAGCCTTGTCGCGTATCACGCACCACTCAAGCCGCCTGCCACGCATCCCTGCGCACCTGATGCCTTCGCAAATGACTGTGCCTCCGCGACATGCGAGACAGCCACCGGTGGTTGTGTCATGCTTGCGCTGCATTACAGCAGGCTCCATCCAACACCTCCTATGGACTCGGGTCTACCACATCCTTCTAATTCCGTCAACTACGCCCCTGGCTTTCGTCCTGTACCCGAAAAACCTGTCCCAACGCCACAGTGACGTCATTTTTGCTCACAGCCGGTTCACCCGGTCAAACGCTGCGATCGGTTGCCTACACGGCAGCCCGAGCTCCACGCAACACATCTCCAGCCCAGTGTCGTGCGTCGCCGTCTCACCGTCCCCAGCGGCCGGGGCATTCCTTTCTTTTCTATGGCCGCACTTTCCCCGAGCAATACGTTTTCCCGCACCCACTGGGCCAGCGCACCTCACATATCACCCGTAAATTCCGACGTGGGTGCTTTCTCGGCACTGACATTTCCTGGCCAGCCTCAACCACGCGGCCGGCCCCACCAGTTCACCTTACCACTGTAATACAGCCAGCTCGCAGCCAATACGTGGATGACTATTTCCGCCTGTTCATTTCGTCATCATTCTCGTCCTTTGGCTCCCCTAGCCCTTTGGTAAGTAGCCAGGTTCGACCGCCCTTGTTTGCATCCACGTCCGGCGCCTTCACGAACTGCTTGAACTGTGTTTGATAACGGCTGTGTTTTAAACGTGACAGACATGTTGAAATTGTACATAAAGTTTTTTTTCCTTTATCGCGCCCCACGTTGGAAGGGGGGTGGGTTGAACACCTGTAGCTGCGCCGGTACCACCGCCACCACCTGGTATCGCCAGCGGCGCTGTTAACGACGAGGAGAACGCTTTCGGCAACCGACCTGGCTAGAAACGTGGACAGCCCGCTCCGCCGGCTCACCAGCCGCGGCTACCGGGACCTCCAATGAATGTTAATCCCCTTCCCCAACTGTACCTGTCTTTGGTAGCGGGACCTACTCAGGCTAGCAGGCGAGCATTTCGCGGTACAGGTGAGACACCAGTTGTGCGCATGCGCCATTAGCATGTTGCTTGCGGGAGGAAAGTTGTGCGCAAGCGCCGTTACCATGGCAACCGGGTAGGAGGAGTGGATGAGCCGCACGCTTTGTCGTTTCCCTCCCTCCTTTATCCATTCTTTTTACGTCGCGGTTCGGGTCTCCACTGAGATATGTGAGACGGTTACTGTGCTTCGCGCGCACGTGGCGCCATCTGGCATGACGTCACACCGCACTCATCACACGACCCGCGCGTCGTCGCATGCGCAGCATTCCCTATAAAAAGCGGAAATGTAGTCGGCGGCTGTATCGCAACACTTGGTATGGGAGCACGGAAGGAGAGTCCAGCCGCTACTAAACGGTGGTATAAACAAGATAGAATTAACTCTTCCGATCCTGAGGTTGTCACCTGGCAATTGGCTACTCAACAAAGAGAAAATCAGCGTCAGAAGGCCAGGAGAGCAGCGGAGACGTCCGAACACAGAGAGGAACGCCTTGACAGAGGGACACTCCAGACTGCCGAGCGTAATAGATGCCGCATAGGCGCCGAGATGCAGCCTATGGAAGGCGTCAGTCAACGGCATCCAACCGAAGAATGTGAAGGCCCGCCGTGTGACTGATCACGCAATTTGAGTTTGCGAAAGTACATCTGCGACCCAGGAAATTTCAAGTGGACATGACTCTGATCGGTAAATATACAATGCCAACAACAAGCTCAGCTAGCGAAACAAATTCCATGTTGGAGAAACTCCCTGTTGGAGAAGCCTTATGTTGGAGAGACTCCATGTGCCTCCCGCTACGTATATACTGGCATCGCGGAGCTAAGCCACTGCCAATTGTTTGTGTCCTGCCCCTTCTAGAGCTAAACACTCGTTTACGCAGCGTTTCAGAATGCTAAATGAATGTGCGTGCCAGATAAGCCTGCGCGTGATTTGCATTTTCGCAGTGGACTATCGAATGCAAACGAACGTCGCACTCCCCGGTCCTATGTCCGCGTTTTGTATTCACTGCGACCAAAATTTATGCCCAGGAAGATAACTATTTTTAGGTTTCCGCACCCCCCCCCCCACCTAAATTAACATTTCTCAGGTTTACCAATACGAATGCTGCAGTTTTTCTGTCCAATACTCGCTTTATTGAGACCAACATTGCACACGTGTCTCGGTCTCGAAAAGAGCGTCTTAGAAACGCCGTGAACGCGTGGCATGAGAACTAACGGCTATGATCCTGTGTACCCGGGTTCGAACCCGACCGCGGCGGCTGCGTTTCGATGAAAGCGAACCGCTAAAACACCCGTGTGCTGTGCGATGTCAGTGCACGTTAAAGATCACTAGGGGGTCAAAATTATTCCGGACCCCTCCACAACGCCACCCCTTCTCAACTTTCTTTTTTAGCTCCCTCGTTTATCTCTTTCTTTGCGGCGCTGTTCAGGTGACGACCGATATTTGAGCTTCGGCCTGCGCTCGAAGCGAGCGGATGTGTTTTTAGCTCTCCGCTGTTTCGGACACTGGGCCAAATGCTTCGCGGCGCTGCGGAGTCTCCCCATGGCGGCCGCAGACACAGAGAACGAGCAACGCAGCGCAGGCCGCTCACCCTCACGATCACGGAGACGAACGCCATCGAGAGCGAGGTCCTCCAGCACAATTCGGCGAATGCAGGCCGAGATCGCTGATCTGCGGGACACGGTGAGGTGCCTGGCGGCGGCGCTCATCACCACCTCAGAGAACATCGAGTCCGTCGTCGGGACCTTGGACGCGTCGCCGGCGGACCCACGCGTTATAGCCTTGAGGGACGCCATGGCGCTTGCTCACCAGACGCAGGACTCCACGGCGGCTCCCTCCGCGCCATTTCCGGCCACCCCTGCGCTTTCTGCCGCCATTGCTACTCCTGGGGAAACGGCTGTGATGCCCTCTCCCCTGATGCTGCTGCTGCGGGCTCACCGCGGACACCTGCAACCGAGGAGAGCATGTGCACACCAATGGACGAATCTATTCTTGGGAAACGGCGACGCTCAACGGGGTCCGCGGAGGAGAGGGACGCGGAAACCAACATGGACATCGCGGTGGCCAAGCAAGAAGCTCGAAGCCCCCGCCCCCCAATCGTCACTGTTCCCTCTCCTCCCACACTCGAACGAGCAGAACCTTCCCAGCACGAGCCCCATGGAGCCCACCTCCAGCCTGCTGCTCATGCTGCTGCTGTTGCTGCTGGGGTGATGGCGTCGGGAAGAAAACCGAGAGTGACCCCGCCAGATGCCGCCGCACGAGACCAGGCTGCGGCTGGGGCTTCGTCTGCTGGCAGCCAGCGCGTCCAACTCCAGGGCGCGCCGCAGCAAAGCGCCGCAGATCGCCTCGACGCTGATGTTGGGGCCAGCCTGGTCCCGAGGCGCACCATTACTACCAAGGCGCAGCGGCGTCGGAGAGCTGCACTGTAGCGAGCCATGGCTGCCGTGGAGGTTCCGTCCAGCCTGGTGGGGACGGTGCTGTTCCGGCCGGCGAACCGGGTCTCCGCCTTCACCAGTGAACAGGGCTGGGAGTTCGCCGAGGAGATCGGATCCAGTCCGGGCGTCCTCGCCATCCGGGTTAACCTGCGGAGGAATGTGGTGGCAGTGGACGCGGGGTGCAGCGATGCTCTCCATGTTCTGCTAGCCACAGCCGTCATCCGCGGCGTGCCGCTCTGCGCCAAGGAGCCTCCTCCTCGGAACCAAACCTCTGGCCTGGCCTTCGGTGTGGACGGGCGCAGGACGGCGGATGAGCTGCTAGCGGCGGCGGAGTCAACGGTGCCGATGGTATCGGCGTCTCTGTCGGGCAGCACACTCGCTCTCTGTTTTGCGGCGCCGACACCACCGGCGTTCATCACCATATTCAAGCGCAGGATCGCAGACCACCCCAGCCGTATCCGGCCGCTCCTGTGCGCCAAGTGCGCCATCCTGCGGCATGCCACTGAGGTGTATTGTGCTCCTGCCCGAAGCACGCGCTGCGGCGGGCCGCACGAGCCTGGTATCTGAGCGAACAAGCTCCGCTGCATTAACTGCGGGGGGCGCACGCAGGCATCGGCCCACCGTGCCCGCACTGGCAGCGAGAGCGTCACGTGGACACTTTAATGGCCACATCCAAGGCACCGGTGTCCAGGCGGGTTGTCCGAGCCGTCGTCCAGGCTGAAACAGCGCCCCAGCCCAGTAACATCAGCAGACGCCGCGCGCTTTCTTATGAGCAAGCCGTCAGGTGTACAAGCCAGCAGCAGCAGCTACCGAAGCAACAGCAGCGCCGGCAGCGGCAGCGGCAATCCGGTTGGCCGGCGTCCCGTACAGCGCTGCCCGAACCTGCGGCCGCTTCTCATGGCCAGCCCCCTGACGCACGGGATGCGGAGATCGCGCGACTAAAGCTGGCGTTGCGCGCCCTCAGCGCACTTTTCCCGGGGGGCACCGATGGACACCGGGCTTGCTTAGAAGCAGCGCGTGCTTTCGCACAGAGAAGCCAGCATGATGTCTAGCCGCCGGACTCCCTCCCGCATTCCATCCATCCTGCAGTGGAATGTGCGCTCACTTGCGGCGCTGTACGCCGAAATGCGAGTGCGCATCGGACAGGATTCACCGGAAGTTATCGCGCTGCAGGAGACGTACGTACGTTCACATGACGGGGAGCCCCAGATATGGCTACCTGGGTACATTGGCTACTGCTCAGCCGCCACGTGCGAAGAACCCACCTGTGCCTCAGTTCCCTGTTGTGAGACATCTCATCACCCCGGAAAATCAAGGTGCGCGATATACGTGTGGCAGGACGTTTAGCACACTCTCGTCGCCTCGGCGGCGACGACATCTGATGCAAATGGAGTGCATGGTTGTGACAGCGCGCGTCGCTGGTGTTGACAAGTCGGTGGCCAGTATTTATGTGCGTCCAGCGGTCGCGTGGAATGCGCTGTGTTTTCGTGCTGTGCCTCCGTACTGTGCCGCCCGCGAAAACCATCTGCGGTGATTTTAACGCCCACCATAGCGCGTGGGGCAGTGCGCGCCACTCCGCGCGTGGAGACGACCTGCACGGCGCAGCAACGCAGCTAGGACTCACCCCCTTGAACACCGGCGAGCCAACCTTTCGACGACGCGGAACAACCGGCTCCTGCATCAACGTTGCCTTCGCATTCAGAGCATTGAAGCGACATGGCACCGACCACCATCTCTATGGGGCTCGGATCATTACTCCATCCTAATGGAACCCACTGTGTTGGAGGCGCGCCCCAAACGTGCCTGCTTTATTACCAACTGGAGTGCGTTCAGGCATGCGATCGACGAGGCGGCGGCCACTGGCACATATTTTTTTTTCAAGTCTATTCCGAAGTGCTCTCGCATCAACCCAAACAGCAGAGCTTAGGACAGGGCAGCCCACACCTGATACGAAGCTGCTCAATCTATGCGAGAAGAGAGATTGCGCAAAGCGACGGCGCGACGGACTGACAGAGCCGCCGACTGGACTGTCTACAACCGCATGGACGCGGCAGCGCGACGTCATGCCAAAAAGCTATACCGCCGGCAGTGGGCTTCACTGTGCCAAAGGATGGAGGAAGATGTCAGCTCGCGGAGGCTGTTTGACGCCCTGCGGCGCATCACCAAACCACAGGCAAACCGTCAACCGCTGGCCGCCCTCGTAATCTCCAGCGGGCTCAAGTTTGAAGAGTTTGCAGAGCGGTTTGCCGATCGGTTCGCGCCGCCCAGCACCGCAAACGCAGCTAACATAGCTGCTCCTGATAACCCCAGAAGTGACGGCAGTTGCTCGTCCGTTACCTCGGAAGGTCCATGTTATGCGCCGTTCACCGCGGCGGAACTGAACAACGCTGCCGCCGCCGCTTGGCGCCCGGACCGGACGGGGTGACATACCAGATGCTGCGAAACCTGAATTCGCTGCAACGACAGATCCTCCTGCAGCAGACCAACCTGGTGTGGGAACGCGGGGAGCTACCTGAGGATTGGCGAACCGCGGTCGTTTGTCCCATTCAAAAGGCAAGGCGCCCACCTACGCATCTTAGCGTATACCGGCCAGTGGCATTAAAATCGGCGGCAGGTAAGCTCATGGAGCAAATGGCGTTGCACCGTCTGAACGAGCGGGATGCTGAGGCTGATTTGTTTGACGAGCGGCAGACGGGTTTCCGTGGGATGCGGCGTACGGCTGATTCTATATCGGACGTTGTTATAGCGCTGGAGCATGCCAGGGCGGCAGGCCAGGTTGCGCTGCTGCTGCTACTGGACGTCTCGGGCGCTTTTGACAACGATCACCGCGCACCAATTCTCGCGGTGCTTGAGGGGGCTGGTGTCAGCGGGCGCCTTTTGCGATACGTTCATGGCTTCCTGAGCGGGCGCACCATGCGCGTACGAGTAGGGGGTAAGCTCTCCAAGCCTCGCCCGGTGGACGTGGGCGTGCCGCAGGGCTCTGTCTTATCACCATTTCTGTTTAATGTCGCCATGTCGGTGGTGCCGGCCTCCTTCCCGACGAGCGGGCGGCACCATGTGTACATGTCCATATATGCAGACGACATAGCTCTGTGGTGCCGGGGACCACCGGGCGAGGCGTTCCGCGTCCGGGGGTGCCTTCAGGGAGCCCTGACCGCAATCGATGCCAGCTTGCGCGGCCTTGGTCTGTCGCTGAGAGCGGACAAATCGGTGGCCATGGCCTGCGTTTCGCGCTCGCGCGCGCACCTTGCGCCACTGTCACTGGACGGCACTCCGATTCCATGGCGTAAATCGGTGCGGTACCTTGGCCTGGACAGCGACTGGCGCCTTTCCTTCCACCCCGCGGCGACTAAGGCCTGTCTGCAGATGAAGAGGATCACCGCCGCCGTGCACAAGCTCACCGCTCGAGGCCAGGGCACCTCCCAGCAAGCCGCGCTGCGTCTATACAATGCCGCAGCTTTGGGGGCGGGGCTCTATGCGCTGCCGCTCGTCACGGTGCGCAAGCCGTGCTGGAAGAAACTCGAGCTTCAGCACCGCAAGTCCCTGCGCGTGTGCCTAGGCCTGCTCAAAAACTCGCAGTGCGCCGCAACGTTGGCCGAGGCAGCAGCGTGGCCACTTGAGCTCCAAGCAGCTCGCAGGGCATTGAATCACATCGACCGGCTTCACCGCGCACCGGACGGCGGCTCGCTGCTGCAGTCTATGCGCTCGCACACGCGCTCACGAATGGGCGCGGCGCTCCTCGAGTATGAGCAATTGACTCAAGGCCCACCCCCTACGGCTCCTGCGCGCCCTGGCCTGCTGCCTCGGAGGTACAGCGAGAGATCGTCGGCATTGCGGGTAAGCGGAGCACACCACTCTGTGCTGTGCAGCAGCTGGCCGGAGCCGTCATACACAAGGAGCTCCAGGACCATCTCCTCGTGTACACCGACGGCTCAGTGGCCCGCAACAGCTGCTCCCTTGCTGCGGCGGCCACCATCCCCACCCTGCAACTGCACATCCAGCAACACGCAGCCTTCCTGGGCTTCTCCACCACGGCGGAGTTGATGGGGATCGGCTCGGGCTGGGCCTGCTGCTCACCCTCTGCCCTCCGCCGGCCAGGAGTGCTCTGCTGTGCGACTCCAGCGCCGCCCTCAGCCGCCTGCAATCTAACGGCCGCGGCACCCTGCTAGTGCGGGAAATTCGGTCGCGCATCGAGCGCCTCGCGCAGAGAGGTTGTGCCGTGCGTGCACAGTGGGTGCCCGGTCACTGCGGCATCGCCGGCGACGAAGAAGCTGCGACCTCGCGACCGCTGCACACCAACTACCTGCCAGCGATCTGCTCCTTGCGCTGGAGGACGTGCGTGCGGCCCTCCACGACCATCTCCGAAAGCAGCACCCCGACCCACGCATCGCTGGAGGTGAGCGCATCGACAGTGTCACCGGCTGTCGCGCACTTACAGGGTCACAACGTGCAATGATCCTCCGCGGGCGCATTGGCTATGTGTGGCCCGGGGAACGACGGGTGCGTCACGGAATCGCGACGAATGACGTGTGTGTGACGGATGCGGTGCAGTGGAAGCACTAGAACACCTGCTCCTTCACTGTGCCGCGTTTGCCGATGCTCGTCGCGATATGCTCGCGGCCTATAGGGCTCAGGTCATACTACCAGACACCATCAAGACGCTATTGTGGCCGCAGGACAGTGCGCGCACTCGTGAGCGAACCTTGGTGAGCCTCTGTGCATTCTTCGAACACACGGGCTAAACGTCCCGTCTGTTCTCCGTCAAGTAGTTACACGCAGTGCCCGAACGCTCCGCGAGTTCTACCTTGAACAATTAATAACTGGGCGCCCCACTCCAGTTGTAACCAACACAGTGCTGTGCGCGTGTGTGATTTAATTCCTCTGAACTGAGCTATTTACGCGCACAACCTGGACACATTTCTTATTGTGTAAATAGTTTGTACATAATACTTCTCCCCACCCGCCGCGGTGGCTCAGTGGTTAGAGCGCTCGACTACTGATCCGGAGTTCCCGGGTTCGAATCCGACCGCGGCGGCTGCGTTTTTATGGAGGAAAAACGCTAAGGCGCCCGTGTGCTGTGCGATATCAGTGCACGTTAAAGATCCCCAGGTGGTCGAAATTATTCCGGAGCCCTCCACTACGGACACCTCTTTCTTTCTTATTTCACTCCCTCCTTTATCGTTTGCCATACGGCGCGGTTCAGGTGTCCAACGATATATGAGACAGATACTGCGCCATTTCCTTTCCCCCCAAAAAATCAATTATTATTTTTATTACTTCTCCCCCTATCCTCTCTTCCTGTCCCCTCACCTCTTTCATTTCATTTCTCCATTCTGCCTGCTATCATTTATTTCCGCTGCCCCAGCTCAGGTGCTTCAGTATCGATGGCAGATGCCGGGGCTAGCAAAAATCTTTTCCTTCCTTTTTACTAATATTTTTAATAAAACCACTACCACCACCACCAATTTTCCTTCCATTAACACACCTCTTTCTCTCTTTTGTCCTTTTATTACCACCCTCCTCTCTTTTCATATTTGTTTATTTCCTGATACCCTCAGGGCCACTACGGCGTTATAGAGGGGAGTGGTTACAAAACAAAGTGAAATCAATTGAAAAAACTCGAGTTAATGAAACAGACAGGGTACGAACATGACACCTACATATGCATTGTCAGCTAAGGTGCTCAGGAGAAAAAAATAATACACAGTGTCGAAAATATCCTAGTTTTACAATGTTAGCCACAACGTTCCTGAACAATTCTTGATCGGAGAAGGTGGTAGGCGAACAACGAATGCGATTGCACTCATTCGATGTGCGTGGTACGAATGACGGAAAAATAGTTTTTGTTTTTCAGAATGGATGCGAACCTTATGAATGGGGTGTAGTCTTGGCGAATGTAATTTAGTTGTATTAGCTGCTCGGTACGAAACTGTGGGTGTGAGTATTATATGTGAAAATAACAGACAGGAAAAATTTTGCCACGTGATGACAATGATGGTAAGTTAAGGCGAGATATAATTGCACTAATACTTGCTTTGCTTGTATACCTCGAGAGAATGAAGCGAATAGAATTATTCTGAGCCATTTGGAATGCCTATATATGGTTTTTTTAGATGGATACCAAGTTGACGCAGCGTACTCGAGCTTGGGCCGTATCAGAGTTTTATAAAGGAGTAAGCCTGTACAGGAAGGTGCTTTGGAAAGTTTGCGCGGTAAGCAACCAAGCAATCGGTATTACCTGCATATTAGCTGCATCGGTATATTACCTGCACGATGTGAACGTTCCAAATTAGATCAGAAGTGATGTAAAGGCCGAGATACTTGTAAGTAGTAACCGGATGCAACGCTGCGTTATAAAGAGAATACACAGCAAGTTTTAAGCATTTCTTGACACAAGCATAAATTTCCACTTGTTCACATTCAGTTCTATTAACCATTAATACACCATGCAGAAACAATGTTAATCTGATTGGGGCCTGATTAAGTCGTCATCTGAAGTTATTTCGGTGAAAATTACGCAGTCATCAACAAATAAGTGAATGTGCGAGGAGACGCAGGAAGGCATGTCGCTAATGTAAATAAGAAACAAAAGAGGCCCAACCACAAAGCCTTGTGGTACACCCGAGTGAACTGGACATTGCTTCGAGGTTACTTCATTACAGGAGACAAACTGTTAGTAGTTAGTCAGGAAAACATCAAGTCTGTACAAAATTTAGGCATAAAGTTTTAGCTGATGCAGTCTGCATAATAATAATCTATGACACCTTATCAAAGGCTTTTGAAAAATGTAAAAATATTATTCACCTTCTGTGGTGTGATGAAGTATTAGGTGTACCTTATTCGTGAACAATCGTGGTTGGGTTTCACATCAGTATGTTTTGCGAAAGCCGCACTGAAACTGTGAGAAAAATGTGTTTGCTTATAACAAGTTTGCAATATGAGAAAAGAGAATATGGTTAAAAATTTTCATGGTATACTGGTTAAACAAGTGGGCAATGTTTCGTACCCGATTTGTAGAGTGGGATCACCTACGGAACCTTCCATTCAGCAGGCCGTGAGCCTTTTTCAAGTGGTTGCCTAAAAATATTTGAAAGTAAAACGGAGAAATATGAGTTACTGTACTTCTGAAACTGTGGAATAATTGGGTCACAGTCGGGAGCAGATGAAAGTTACAGTGATGTGATTACTCTTTCTACGGCGACTGGTTCAGTGGATAAAAGGTACATAACAGCAAACTCGTAAGAGTGTGTAGTTAAATGGGTAGCGTGGATGTGCTTCGAAAAGTTGCGCGCAAAAGCCTCATTAACGACTGATGCAGAATCGGCAGGTGGTATGACATTATCATCGTCTAAAATGGTTATATGTCGTCATGTTTTAGGGTAATGGTGCGTCAGACCGTTTTCGTTTCAGTTGATAGCATAGATGGCAATGAGTATCCTTATAAATTTATCTTTTGCATCCTTAAGGGCAGTGGTATTTTTGTAAACTTTTTTCCTGCTAGATAAGCGCTCGATGTGCGGGTTGTACCAAGGAGCGTGACCGTTAGAGGAAACAGTGTTTGTAAGAGTAATTTTTTCTATTAATTTAGTGGTTTAGCAATAAACAAGTCCCAGTTCGCTTGCACACTGCGGTCGACGAAATCTGTGAGGAAAGTATTAAGAAATATACACAGCTCTTGGTCAATTGAATCAAAATCTGATTTTAGTTTTCCCGAACTGTGTAAGTTTTCTTTCTGATTTTTTGCTGCGAAATATTGATATTGGAAGTAATAAGAGAATGGTCGCTCAGTGGAGGTAAATAATTAATGTTGCAAATAAATACAGGCGTGTTGTTAGCAGTAGGTCAAGAGTACTAGCAGCACGTGATTTGGTTCTTGTAACTGTGTTTTGAGTTGACTGAACGCGAATAATGCCGAGAAAATATCTGGTTAACGTGGAAAAAAGGTGTGCGAAAATCGGTTCCTTATTCCATGCGATGTTTGGAATAATTAAATCGCCAAGCAAAAACAGGGCCAAGAAATATGGCGTGTTATGACGATGTTGATCGCATCTTGTAATTCGTCACACAAAGGAGGCAGAGTGAGTAGGACAACGATAGCATGCACGAATTACAGATAAAATTTTTTTTTTCAATAATTGCCCGTGCCATCTCCAAGCGAGTAGTACTAATATGCTGATTAAATAAGTTTCAGGTTTTTGTTAATAGCCCGAAGAACACCGAAACATTCTTTTATCTTACGTTCGCCGCAATAATCAGAGAAGTGATGTGCAGGCAAGAAATTTTTGTGGACACGAACATGCGCATGTCAAGTTTCAGTAAGAACATTGAAATCAGGGAAAAGGTCTCTATTGCAGAAGTGAACGAGTCGTGTTTGTATTTAATGCTTCGAATGTTAGTGGACAGGACTGATACGCGGGTAAACGACAACCACTGCCCCTCACGCATCGTTACGCACTCCCAGGATATGACGTGCATGGTTGCGCATCAACATGTATCGTTTGAGGCACATTCTCTCATCCTGTCATTCACGTTGTTGTACTGGTAATGAAAGAGTGGTGTTTCCGGCCAACTCTTTAGAAAGGCTATCAGTTTAGTTCGAACATGTCGTTTACTTCGAGCATGAAGTAGTTGAGGTTTCCAGCAAGAAGTGAGGAAATTTCTGTGCCATTTCTTTTCACGGACTGAAATTTCAAAATTGGTTTTTGGGGGAAAAATTGGTGGCTGAGTATCGGTGTCATATATCGGCAGACATCTGAACCACACTGCTAGAGAGGGATAAAAAGAGGTTAAGAGAAGAAAGGCAGAAAGAGATGCGATAAGGGAAGGCGCCTGAATAAGTTGGAACGCCTTGAGATCTTTTAACCTTTGTGTTGCGTTGAAGATACCCAGGTGATCGAAATTATTACGAAATTATTCCGGAGCCCTCCATTACGGCACCTCTTCCTTCTTTCACTCCCTCCTTTATCCCTTCCCTTACGGCGCTGTTCGGGCGTCCAACGAAAAATTAGACAGGGAATGAGCCACTTCCTTTCAACAAAAGAAAATTAGTATTATTATTTGGTGTAGTTCGGATGTCCACCGAGATATGTGAGACAGTTATGCGCCTTTTCCTTTCCTCGAAAAAATAATAATAATATTAATTGGTTTTTGGAGAAAGGAAATGGCGCAGTATCTGTCTCATATATCGTTGGACACCTGAACCGCGCCGTAAGGGAAGGGATAAAGGAGGGAGTGAAAGAAGAAAGGAAGAAGAGTTGCTGTAGTGGAGGGCTCCGGAATAATTTCGACCACCTGGGGATCTTTAACGTGCACTGACATCGCACAGCACACGGGCGCCTTAGCGTTTTTCCTCCATAAAAACGCAGCCGCCGCGGTCGGGTTCGAACCCGGGAACTCCGGATCAGTAGTCGAACGCCCTGACCACTGAGCCACCACGGCCAGTTTCACTTCGTGCTGTAGACGGCGATTCCCGGCTTCATTAGCTCACACAGGATATTTTGACCCCTCATACCGGGCCACACAAAAGCTGTCCTCGCCTTGGATCTCTCCAAGGTCTTTGAACACCTAGACCATAAAGCGATCATGGCGACGCTTTCCGCTTGAACATAGGTGAACGTATATACAGATATATTCAAGCATTCCTTACTAACCGCACGGCCGAAATTCACTTCGGCCCCCACACATCCCATCCATACACCCTTAGTGGGGTTGGCACCCCCCAGGAATCTGTACTCTCTCCTTTCCTCTTTATTGTCACACTCATCGCCCTTGCCCGCAAACTACAAACTATCCCCCACCTTCGGCATACACTCTATGGTGACGATATCACTCTGTGGACCTCCCATGGCAGTTATGGAGACCGAGAATACTGCTCAGTCGGCAACTACCCTCACCCAAACACATGTGCGGAGTATCGGACTCTCATACTCTCCGGAAAAGTCAGCTCCTCATACTCCGCCCCACAACCCGAAACTGCCCCACAGCCCCATAACCATGAAATTGGAAAACCGGTACATCCCGGAGGTACACACTCTCCGGGTACTGGGCCTCCACATACAGAACAACGAGAAAAACACTCTCACCATCCAGAAACTCAAGCATACGGCGGTGTCGATATCCCACCTAATCCGCCGAGTTTCTGGACACCACCGGGGCATGAAGGATCATGGACTATGTCGTCGAATTGATGTCTTCGTCCTCAGCCGCTTTCTGTTCACGCTCCGCTACCTGAAACTCCAGGCCACAGAAATCTCCACCCTGGATGCCATGATCCGAACAGCATTTAAGGCAGCACTACACCTACCCCTAAATACCTCAACCGAAAAACTCCTCCAGCTAGGCCAACACAACACGATAAGTGAGCTTATCGAGGCCCACCGACAGACACAATACATACGTCTTGCGAGAACCACCACCCGCAGACACATCCTACACACCCTAGGCATCAAGATACCAGCCACGGATCCCACACAGCTCCCGGTCCCCCTCCACATTCACCGCGAACTACTTATTAAACCTCTCCCTAAAAATATGCACCCCACATACCACGAACCCCGCCGCAGAGCTCGCGCAAGGGCGCTCCACAAACATTATGGCATGGAACCGGATGCCGTTTGGGTGGAGGCCGCATGCACGGGCGAGGACGGGGTTGTAGCCATCACGAATCTCTCCCTACAACCGATTGCTTCCCTTCACATATCCCCCACTGCAACTTCGGAGGAGGCTGAGGAGGCCGCTATTGCCCTAGACATCACGCGCACGGAGGCCCGGTATATACTATCGGACTCTAGAACTGCCATACAAAATTTCGCCCGCGGGAGAGTTCACGTCCCTACATTTCGTATATTGAACTCCCTCGCCGCACACCCGCCCCGCCACATGGAGCTCATATGGGTACCTGCCCACTCCGGGAATCCCGGAAACGAGGCTGCCAACGCTTTAGCCCGAGGTTCTCTCAACCGGTCACCGGCTGCCTCCGATCTGGGGTTCTCACGGGAGCGCATGAATTCCTTCAGTGAATTGACGCAGGCCTGCAAAGCCGAGCGTCGGCGTTACTCCCCACCCCATCCCTCCCTCAACAATTATCAGACACTTTGGCGGCGGCTCCAAACATGCGCCTTACCCTCCCTTTATATACGCTCGCGCTATCACCAAATCCACACAAACCCCTCCTGCGCCCTCCGCGGAGCATGGAGCACCTTACCACTTGGGAGACCCTACGGCGCACCGAGTACCCGGCCAAGCAAACCGTCGCTACAGGCCGGGCTGCCAGCGTTATGAGCCTCCGGGACATAAACGTTTGAGTGCAGTGGGGCCGTGCGGGGGCCCAAGGACCTGCGCGTCCTAAACTCCCCTGTATGTAATAAAGTTTCTACCTATGCGCCTTTTGCTTTCCTCGAAAAAACCAGTTTCACTTCATGCTACAGACGGCGAATGCCGGCGATTGCCGGCTTTATTAGCTTTGGGACGTTAAACTCCCATAAACCATAAGCCAAACCGGTTTTTGTGCTAATGAGAGATATGAAAATTTCGCATTACTAACTGCTTTGCTCATGGCCCAACGTATTTCTTCAGTGTAAGAAGGAGCTAGGATAACAATACTTTAGGGTATCAACGCTCCTTCATTAGGGCTTAAGCGGGGCTGGCCGATAGTTTTTGACGAATGCAGAGAACGGTTTTGGTTATCGTCGAGAAATGAAACAATGTAGCGGAAAAAAATCTTGCTTAATACACTATCAATTTGAAGAGTAACGCAGGACAGGAGATGTAGCTCTACTTCATGTAACGAGTGCTACTGCGCTGGTCCAGTGCGCTGGTCCAGTTCGGAAAAATTTCACTTGTTTTTCTGACGACGGCAGTACCAGCTTCGGCATTAAATGGAATGGCATGAACTCTACATGGCTTCAAATTTTGGCCTTTTCTATTGTTCAGCGGTTAAGCATCAAAAATATTTTAACTTGCACACAAGAGTGCATATGTGCCTGTTGAGCACAGCTACAACGAATTTAGCTGTAGAAGCATGAATGGGATTTGAACTTGATTGATTGATTGAAATTAACTTTATTTCCATTCGAAATATGGCGGCTTCCTCCACGCCCCTGGCAATCAGGCCTTGAATGGCGAGAGATGTAAGCCCGTGGATTAAAGGCTGGCAGGAAGCCCTTGGCTTGTTGGCGCCTCTTCCGCAAGATGAATGGCGCGTCGCTCAATGGTAGAGTCCTCTCTTCGCAACACGATCTCCCAGGTTCCTCTGCTTACGTTTTGTCCTACTCCTGGTGATTGTGGGCATGCCTAAATTATGTGGTCGAGGATACTTCTCGCACCAGTGTTTGTACTGATTGTTGTCCCTAAACTCGGTTAGCACGTGTAACGGCCAGACCGAGTTCATGAAAGCATGAGCCACTTACTCTATACAGGGTCATGTAGGTCTCGAGTTTATGAATAATTGGTTTTTGGGGAGAGGAAATGGCGGACTATATGTCTCATATATCGTTGGACACCTGAATCGCACCGTAAAGGAAGGAAAAAAGGAGGGAGTTGAAGAACAAAGGACGAAATACGTGCCGTAGTGGAGGGCTCTGGAATAGTTTCTACCACCCGGGGATCATTAACTTGCACTGACATTGCACAGCACAAAGGCTCCTTAGCGTGTTGCCTCCATAAATACGGAGCCGCCGACGTCGGGCTCGAACCCAGGAACTCCGGATCAGTAGTCGAGTGCCCTAACCACTACGCCACAGCGGTGTGTTTCTAATTTTGCTGATATCAGATATAGCGGGCGGCTGGGACTCCTGCGTGGCCATACTTTCTCTAGCTGAAAGCTATTTACAGGGTGCTCGCTTCTCCAAATACGCTACAGAAAAGGAACCGAGAAGGGCTGCGTACCCTTATTCTCTAATAGTTTTTTTCAAGAATGTTTACTAAAGTCTCCTTAGCTTGAGCTACGAGCGGGGATTACGCTGGGCGTGACAGAGGACCCACCTGCCCTAATTCCCAACACCTGTCGCCTTTATACTTGTGTCTCTTAAAAGGCTGTCTGGCTCAAGTGGCTGTGATGCCACCGCTTTTATGCGCACTGTGGTTGGCTGCTTAGGCGCAAGCGCAACGGATTTCAAAGGAACAGGACCTATAAGCAAGTACTGAACGTCAGCAGCGCCGACAGGCTATATTGCTATGGTTGAACTTTCACTCCACTTTGCCCGCCGTAAACGTCAATTTGCGCTGCTGGATGTAATTTGGGCACATACACGGATGCGCCCAAGCAATACGCCGAACACCTGCTCCCTGTGAACTACCAAGAAGTTCCTGCTTTAGCATTCAGCATGTTTGCGATCTCCCGCCTATTGCCTACATGAATAATAATAATAATTGGTTTTTGGGGAAAGGAAATGGCGCAGTATCTGTCTCATATACCGTTGGACACCTGAACAGCGCCGTATGGGAAGGGATAAATGAGGGAGTGAAAGAAGAAAGAAAGAAAGGAAGAGGTGCCCGTAGCGGAGGGCTCCGGAATAATTTCGACCACCTGGGGATCTTTAACGTGCACTGACAACGTAGAGCACACGGGAGCCTTAGCGTTTTTCCTCCATAAAAACGCAGCCGCCGCGGTCGGGTTCGAACCCGGGAACTCCGGACAGCAGTCGAGCGCCCTAACCACTGAGCCGCCGCGGCGAGTATTGACTACATGCAAATGTGGCGCTGCTACATGCACTGTTTTCTTGTTGATTTTTGGTTTTAGAGAAACAATAAAGACGCACTAACCGTCTCACACATCTCTGTGGACATCGGAACCGCGCCGTAAGGGAAGGAAAAAAATTAGAGTGATAAAAGGAAGGAAGGAAAAGGTGCCATATTGGAGTTCTCCGGTACGTAATTTAGACCATATGGGGATATTTAACTTGCACTGACATCGCACAATAAACTGGCGCCTTTTGCGTTTCGTCTTTATCGAAATGCTGCTGCCGCGGACCATTCGAACCCGGGTACCTCGGCTCACAAGACGGGCTCTCTGACCACTCAGACAGCGCGGAGGGTATATGCCCTATCTCAGAAATTGTTTCTAAGGTAACCAAATGGCGAAGCTTAAGCCCCTCTATTCGAAAAACTTCTCGAAAAGCAGCTGTTAATTCGGAGTACCAGAGGTCGAACTCTACAGCGGCAGCCATATTTCGAAAGTCTCAACTTGAAAGGCGCATTTTTGTTGTGCGATGTCAGTGCACGTGTTGTTCTGCAGCCGGCAGAAATCACTCTGGAGCCCTCCAGTCTCAGCGGTTAGCGTGCTGGGCTACTGAAACAGAATTCCCGGGTTCGTAGTCGACCGCGGCGGCTGCGTTTCGATGGACGCGAAACGCTAAGGCCCCCTGCGTGCTGTGCGATGTCAGTGCATGTTAAATATCAGCTGGTCGAACTAATTCCGGAGCGCTCACTACAAAATCTCTTTCTGCCTTTCTTCTTTCAGTGCCTCCTTTATCCCTTCCTTTACGGCTTGTTTCATGTGCCCGCCGAGGGGTGAGACACATCCTATGCTATTTCAATTCCCCCAAAACCATTTTTATTTTAAATATTTCTGCAGCGACCTCACATACGTTATGCTTATCGTGATAATACTGATAATTAAATGCAGCATAACCGACGACACAAGTAATAAATAGCTAAACGAAGAAGCATTCTAAAACCTTTATCAGTTGCTCACAAGGGCGTAATGAACACCTGCCAACAAAAGTATACAGTCCAAGGAGGATGCTTATGAGGTAAAAGCAATGAAAGATAACGAGATGGCCCTCCTCAACAAGCCGGATGTAACCACCAGAAGAGGCAACAGTCTCGCGAGGGACACCACACCAGATTTTTGGTTATCAGGCGCACTAGACGTCTCCTAGAGAAGCGAAGAAGTGGGCCTGGAGTCTGACCACAGCTTGATTGGCATCACAAATTGAGGTTCCCGATATTGGGCTGTGCTGGGAAGGGCACGGATCACGGATTGGGACAAGATGAGAAAGGAAAGTTTACCCAAGAACAAGGAAAGGTGTCTGAGGAAGAATCGGGACAAACTGAAACGCAACAGACCTACACCGAATGGGCGAGGGACCAGAATAAGGCCCTCGAAAAATTTACCGAAGAAATCACAACGACGTTGCAGACACCGTACGTGAACGCCAGTCTGATCAACATTTCGGCGGCCCGGCACTCGTTAACGCGGCGGTGGAAACGTCAGGAGACCGCAGAAAGCTGACCAAGCATATAGTAGCCTTGAACAAACAGATCGCCGAGTATGCGGCCAAACTATGTATGGAAAATTGGTCTAAGACCCGCGACGACCTGCAAGGCAATCTCTCGACGGGGAAGACGTGGTGTGTCTTAAGGGATCTGATCGTCCCGCTGAGTAGCAAAACTGAGACCAATCGCAACCTCACCAAAGTATTGCACACGTACAAGGCAGATGGCCGTAGGCTCCTGGAAGACCTGAAGGCGAAGTACCTAACGACAGAAAAAAGCCAGTACCCGGTGCCTTGGAGGTGCGAAGGACTCGACAACGAAGAGCTGCACGGGCCGTTTACCATGAAGGAGCTGTGTAGACCGATAGATGACAGTAACTAAAGAAGTGCACCCGGCAGGGACGCCATAACTTACAAATTACTCGGTAACATGAGCGGTACAGTGGCCCGCGGCCTCGTAGAGCACATCAACGAAGCCTTGGAGAGCTCGCTGTTGCCGAAGGAATGAAAGGACGCTGAGGTCCGCTTCATTCCAATGCCTGGCAAGGCCCTCAAGATAGAGAACATGCGGCCCATCTCCATCACTTCGTGTGTGGGGAAGGTTATGATGCGCACGGTCCTTCGCCGGCTGCAGAAGCACCTCAAATAAACTGATGAGATTGCCGGAGGCGATGTACGGCTTCAGGCAACATCTCACCTCCCAAGGCGTGTTGATCCACCTCTACGAACTGGTCGTCAAGTCTACAATGAGGCACGCGCCGCGCGGGATACTCGCCCTCGACCTGATGGGGAACGTTTGATAACTTGTATCACGTGGGTGTGTTGCAGAGTCTGAACAAGACAAGGTGTGGCCGAAAGACATCCGGCTACATAATACATTTTCTGTCAAACAGAACGGCGACCATCAGGATAGGGAAGGAGAAGCCGGACCCTGTCGAGCTCGGCGATAGGGGCACGCTCAGGGATTGGTCTTGTCGGCCCTGCTCTTCAATCTGGCCCTCTTGCCCGATCTACTCACGCAAATCGAAGGCTTGTACCACGCGTTCTACGCCGACGATATTACGGTGTGGACGACCCGAGCCGAGTCCGATGCCTGGACGGACGAAGCCTTGCAGCGGGCGGCAACAACCGTGCACGAGTACGAACGTGCACGAGTACGAACGTGCACGAGTACTGCTTACCTGGAACTTTATGGTGCTGGGTCACCGGCGATCAGCAAAGTCGGGGCTCCGTGCTGAGGCCTGCCAATGCAGTGCGCTCTGCCAACTTCATACTTCAAGCCCCGATTATTTTTTGACTATGTATATATCTGAATTGATAGGTGGAACGCAAGACACTAATAATGCTGCTGCTGCTGTTGCTGATAGGAAGAAAGAATAGGAAAGTGCACGAGCCTGCCTAATGGCCCAAGCCGAACTATGCTCGCTGCTGCGTGCTGAAAAAAAGAATGAAAGGGTAGGACAGCAAAGAAAGAAAGAAAATGCGCGGGCTAATAAACCCCGCACCGATCTCAGATTCAATGCAATACCGGGCCGACACGTTCCAAAATGCTTCAAGCCAAGCATTCAACCAGAGGCCATGATGATCATCATCATCATCCAGCAGTCGGCATATTCCAAAAATAAGTTTCATATCTTGGGTCCAAGGACCCGCAGCACATATTTAATCAGGTGTCAAACATCATGAATAATACCTCTCTTTTGCACGTTCATTTCTGAGTGGAATTTTATTTAAAAAATTCACTAACGTAATTTTCAAAGAATTTTAAGAAACGTGAGAAACCAATCCAACATTCGTGCTGGAACTTCAACTATGAATAAATTCTTCAATTGCAGATCAGTCTTACACGAGAGACATTCTAAAGTGCATACTTTTTCGTCCATGGACACACAGGGTACCGCCGTGCCTTCCTTCATGAATTGAATAACGTTTTCGGCTCCTTAGTTACAAAGATGCTTCAGGGCGATTAGCGTCCCAAAGCGACTCCGGCTATGAGGGACACCGTGGTGAACGCCTGCGCAAATTTCAACCACTTGGTGTTCTTTAACGCGCACTTATATCGAACAGCACACGAGCCTCTCGAATTACACCACCATGAACTTTGTTCTGCCGCTACTGGAATCGAACCAGCATCTTTCAGGTCAGTAGTTAAGCACCGTATCTACTGAGCAACAGCTGTGTCTGCTTGATTATAGGGAATACAGTCGACTGAAATTTCGTTATTTTGGAACTGCTGTATCTCGACAGATTGTATTCAATTCAACTGAGTGCATTTTCACATGTAACCATAGAGGAGGCTATGCTATAAAGGACCCAAACACGGGTTTTATATGCTGCTCGGCTCCTACTACGCGTAGCATCTCAGTACAAGTGAGGCACGTAAGCCTAAAAACGACCACAGAACAGTGATAGCGTCAAGTATTAAAACGATAGTTCTCCAACAGTTTACATAAGGCACATTACATGAAATACGTTGCGTTAAGTCACGCAGTCACCGGCACCTAGGCCCAGTTTGACTGCAGTGTCACTGATGATATTTACGCCATTAATGTAAATTACGAATAATAGAGCTACCGGCAAGGAACCTTGAGGCAGTCCTCGTATTATTGTGCCTGATTATAACTGTGCGCAGTTGAATGTGACGAGTGGATATCTTAACTGCAAGTAGTCGGTTATAGTTTATGGTCGTTTAACGTTCCATAGCGACTCAGGCTATGAGAGATGCCGTAGTGAAGGGCTCCGGAAATTTCGATCACCTGGGGTTCTTTAACGTGCACTGACATCGCACAGCACGCGGGCCTCTAGAATTTTGCCTCCATCGAAATTTGACCACCGTGGCCGGGATCGAGCCCGCATCTTTTGGGCCAGCAGCCGAGCGCCATAGTCGGTTATCTAGTTGAGTAAATCGCCACTGAATATTGCATGCAGTTTATGCAGCAGCATTTTATGACCGACCGTGTCAAATGCTCTACAATTATCTGCGAAATATTCCTCGGTATGATTGCGTATATTTAGTGCGAAAGCTATGTCGTTAGTAACTTCAATGAGCTGTGCGACAGTGTAAAAACTGGTTCGAAATTGATGTTGGTTCTTTAGTAGAATCTTGTGAAGAGTTCAGTGCTCAACGGCATACATCGAACAAGGCGTTCATGCTTGCGGCAGCAATTGGAAATGAGCGAGATGGGTCTGCAAGTAGCTTTTAGTTGTTTCTGGGCACATTTAAACACGCGGACGACATTGGCATTTTTCCAAGCTTGACGAGCAGTTTTTGTGTTGAGCGATTTTTCTGGAACGGCTGTGTGGTAAAGTTCTTATGACACGGAGTACGTCTAGCATTCAGGCTCGTAACAAAACTGAAGATGCGGTACCAGTCAAAACGCCTCACAAACGCTCCCTCATAATCTAGTTTCAGTCATAGAGATAATAATTATGTATTACGTTATATATAACTAAGAAACTTATTTCTTAGCTATTTTCTGATTAAGTGATAATGAAGTACTCCTTACTGCAAGCTATTGTTTTTTTAAAGATGTTTTGAGATTATAGACATTAGCGTTGTAAATGCAGTATATTATGGAAGACTTAAATATGCATCTAAACACTAATTGGGAGCGTATTCATTTCATATATTCGCGGCTTGGCAGCCTTTTTATCAACCACAGGCACGTATCGATCAAGTGGGGAGTGCGGAAAGCGCAGCATCAGTGATATTTTTTTGCATCTTTACACCACGATACATAATTTTTATTACTTACAGACATATTTAGCTGTATGCAAGGCCTTTAAAGATATCGCATCTCTTCTTTATTACCCCCTTTAGAGGTAACTCTTATTAGGGTCTCTGAAGGAATCGGCAAGAAAGGGTAACCCAATATTCCTATTCTGCATCAAATAGATGCCTGAATCATATTGTCTTGTAGCAGCCATTACTGTCGGACAGATGGCCAACTGCTTAATGCTTTAATGCTTTCTTCAGTGCGGCGAGCGGAAAGCTTTTCAAAATTTTGCATTATTGAAACACACGTTAGTGTTGTTAATAAAGCTCTCTGACTAAGAATGACGGGACATGTGTGGCTTACGGAGAAAAAATCTTATTCGCAAGCTTTCAAGACTGGTTCAAATAATCAAAGTAAGTCAATATATTTAATAGGAAACAAAGCGAAAAAATATCCTGTTTATAGCTTTTATGCGTTGTTAAGTCAAAAAGACAGTGCTGAGTTTAAGAACCCTTTTTGTAAAACGTGTCCTGAGTAAAGAAAATTAAAATCTCACTCGAAAAACTTTGCCCTCACTCGAATTGTAGTGCGTAGATCTACCCGCTACCGTTTTGTGCAAAACTCTATTCGTTACACTGCCGGTGGCACAGATTTATCCAGAACAAAGCGGGTACCTTCAGAAATGCTAGGAAAGCAGCGAATCTCCTCGGCAAGAGTGAAAATGAAAGTTACGGACGGGAATCTCAAATAATCCAACATTCTGAGGGCAGTCGTTCTCCTCGAACTAAAATCATACGAATGAATGTGTTTTGACACAACCGTGTCGCTTGCATCGTATAGAATGAATGGTCACTGCTAGGGATTAGCGGAAAACTCTTTGGTGAGCATGGTTGGTGCAAGATGAGGAGAAAACAAAATCGAAACTAAGTGCAGTTTTTTGGAGATATACCGAATGAAGTTAGTAGTTTAAAAGCGGCCCCAGCAGCTTTTAGGTCCAATATGGAAAGAGTTAAAGGGCTTCTCTGGAAAACTTTGTCCGCCGACGAACTGAACTCAGCGGCGGAGTCAGCAGTGAAGTAGTCGGTACGTCGAGAAAAAGAATGCGCGATCTTCATCTGCTGCGTTCGGTGTAATCAAAGCACCTAAATTACGAGCCTCTGTCCAAGAAAGTTCTGCGTTACGACGCTTCGCATTGCAAGTTCATAAAGGAAGCGATAACATTTACATGTTTTAGATCCGTGCTACTCATGTCCTGTCCTCACAGAGTGGGAATTCGTTTTTTGAATGACTGACCCCGCCGATGTCCTTGTATCACTTGCAGAGGCTGCCAAGAAAAAGCTACAAAAGAAAAGAATCCAGTTGCCAGAGTAAAGTTCTCAGCACAACTCTCTCGCACAACTCAAAGAGAGGGGCGGTGCAATTTAATAATAATAATTGGTTTTTGGGGAAAGGAAATGGCGTAGTATCTGTCTCATATATCTTTGGACACCTGATCCGCGCCGTAAAGGAAGGGATAAAGGCGGGAGTGAAAGAAGAAAGGAAGAATACGTGCCGTAGTGGAGGGCTCCGGAATAATTTCGACCACCTGGGGATCTTTAACGTGCAATGACATCGCACAGCACACGGGCGCCTTAGCGTTTTTCCTCCATAAAAACGCAGCCGCCGCGGTCGGGTTCGAACACGGGAACTCCGGATCAGTAGTCGAGCGCCCTAACCACTGAGCCACTGCTGCGGGGCCGGTGCAATTTGCAGTTGGTGTATTTCGAGCAACAATAAATCTTTCGAGGATCTGCGCTTTTGTAATACTGCGATAAGGCAAAAATTCAAAGTGTGTAACAAGACACAGGAGCCCGCTAGTTTCCTGCTACACTGGCATTGTGTACCAGCTTCTTCCGAGTTGTATCAGCGTGTACATAGGACAGACGGACAGATATCTCAACATAAAGCTCGGGGAGCATGACTCGTCACTCGCTTCAATACGTCTACTCTGGCCCAAGCACTGCAAAGACTGTAGGCAAGTGAACATCAGTTGGAGAGAGAGAAAACCATTATCTAAAAGAACAATTATCAGAAGCTGGCTTTTCGATGACCCCACGCTAGGGGTCCGCTGGCGGCAGCTGACTTGCGGAGTAGCTGGTTGATCCAGGTTTGCGAGTCCTGGTTTTCACTGGTTCTGGTTTTCGTTGGTAAGGGTCGCCTATATGTCGTGTATGCAGGTCAAGCGTTGCGTGTGTTTTTTTCTAACATTTCAAGTATGTGTGATAGAGCGTGGTGCTTGTTGCAGTCATATGAAAACAAAACATGAAATATTCCCGCGTGTTTCAGTGCACCTTCCCATTATCTTCTCTACAAAAACTAAATTGTTTAAAACACCTAACCTCTTCATGTGTACTTACTGCAAGTTCATTCTTGTTCCTCTTTTTTTATTCATTCTTTCACTTTCAGATTTCGGTGCTATCGTTGTGTGTCGGCAATCTTTGAAGTTTTGAGCATTCGCATCATTTGCTTATCGTTGGGACGTGCCCGGAGTTCATTCTGTTGCTAGTGTAGCGTCCGTACTTTCCTTGCCTTGTTTGCGCGCTGTCTGAATGCTGCGTTGTTTGTTCAAGAAGTATCACAGCCATGTGTCTTCAAGCAACCTTCGCCATCGCCGAGCTAAGGTTTTACTGCCACTTTTTTGTATTGCAGCTCGAATTCAGGAAATAGTAACCGTGAAAGGAGTTCCGATTAACTGTACCACTATATAAGAGTTGCTCTGTCCGCCTCTTCTTGTCGCACTACTCAGCACAACCCCTGCTACTCAAAACACACTTTGGTTAGAAAATTTCTTAAAATCTTTCGAGCGTTTTTAAAGACTGTTAAACTGATTAGAGACTGTTAAAGCTAAGTGAGTGCGGCTCCCGAGATGAAATGTCTGGGGGATTTTACCGTGCCTTCCGATACATCTATTTTATTGCGCTCTTCCAGTCATCATGTCATTTCGAAGTCAAATGTACTATGAAAGTGCGAATTTTACGAATACATAGAGGAACCGCTTTAAGAAGGAGGAAAAAACGATTTCCTACTGCTTTGCTGTGTTGAACGTCGTAGTATGAAAGCTTCTTCCTGCATGCTTGACGCCAGCTGGATGTAAAATGTTGAAACAGCGCCAAATACGTGAAGGCTTTGGGCTGGTGGCAACAGCTGCCCAAGAGTGAAGGCTGCAATTTACTGAAAAAAAGGGAACTTCATCAAATCACACTTTAGCTGATCTCGTTGAATTCCTTTCAATAGTGCCTCTTCCTCTGACACTGGAATTTCTATCTCTTCTATGGAACTGAGTGCGTTATTTATGAGATTTAGAGTTCGTATATTCTTCAGGTCCGTATATATATTGCTATGAATGTTTTATTTTTTTATAGAAATTGCTACTGGTATTACCGTCTTCGCGTCTTTTCGGGTACGCCTACATTCAGCTAGGATTTAAGTTCCTTTTTTCTATTTTCCCCTTGCAGGCCTTGATTGCAGAGAAACCGGTCAATGAAATGTGCCCACTCTGCACGTGCCCTTGGAATCACTGAAATGCTTACTCTTTCATTATTGCGCGGAGCTAGTCGAAAGGTAGTCGTTTCTTCCAAGAAAGGTGAGTTGAAAAAGCTCAAAGAGTCTAAAAATCCGGCTACACGGCTACACAGTTAGTGCCCGGCTCTTGCATTGCTGTTGGTCTAGCTGTGCACCCACCAGAACATAACCACTTTAACCCTAACTATCCCGAGAACGAAAACTATGCCTCGGGGATATCTTGTGGGGCAAGGAAACTAGCTTGGAGATGCCGATAGGGGGAACCAGAATTGCGCTCGTATTACCTCTCACGCAAGGTTGAGTCTCTGAAGTGGTTAAAGATACAGACAGATTGGCACGGAGACTTCCGTGGATTCTGCATTTATTCGAGGTACAGGACCGAATACAAAAAGAAAATTGAATATTTTGCCAAGGTTAGCTACTTAAACTTTGGTGACTAATCCTAAAAAATCTTCAAAAAAGCTCTACTGAATACCCACGGCTTGCTGTTGGCCTGATTGAACTGGTAGAACAGGCTTATGCAGCTTGGTGCTCTAACTTGATATTCAATGCGTAGACATGACGAGACTTGTTTTTTAGACGCACTAAACAAAGCTCCAAATCAGACAGTCATGAGACATGCAAAAATTTAACACGTAGAAAATGCATTCGAAATCTTAGAATATTTCAAGTTCAGCTCATTAGCAAATTCGGCTCTCTACCCCAACGAATACCCTGAGACATGGAGAAAACTGACAGTTTTTATGCAACTTAGTCACAGGCTGGTAAAACTGTAGGCTACAGCCGTGGATGCTGCTCTCGTGCTGTAAATTGGTTCTTACTGCAAAGAAATTTACACTTAATGTCGAAAAAATTGCGAAGGAAAACAAATTTCTTATTCCAACGCAGTGCTTATAAAAATGCATCGATTGATATATGTTTATTTCAATGTTTTATGTTCTCAGCATTATGTGCTAATCCCAAAGCCGAAAAAAATTGTGAGAAATGAAGCTGGCCTGCAGTTACGCAAGGTGTATGCGCTGTTTCAATCAAATTTGCCGAAGCATCACCACAGAAGCCTGTGTCACCCTCCGTGTGTGACGTATAAAGTACCACTCTTATCGCTTGCAAGCTGCAAAAGTGCGCATCCCTAATTTTAATTTTAAAATTTTTGCATGGCCCATAATCGGTCTCTGTTTCCTTGTCAGCTTCTCCACCCTGGCGGCAGAAATTGTTTACCGCATGTACGAGACGACGTCATCCAATGATGTTTTTTTTTCAATAACTTTTGGTCTATAGAAGACAAGTGGGAAAGTGCCTCGGCAGTAAAGCTGGTGTCGACAACAGCCGCTCCATTCATGCCTACCACCAGAAGGCGCGGCTTGTATTTCTAACGGGCTGTGGTTTCAACCTGAATGTTTACTCAGAAATGGAGCGCGACTAATGTTTATACCGTGATTAGTTATTAAAAGCACCAGGGAAACCACTCTATAGAAATTCTTTTCTCAAGTTGGACACAAAACATAAAGCACTGCATCCTTGCACTTAGCAGGTGAGTTTTGCATTTCACAGGACGACAATTATAGGTGACACCAGGCGAAAAAAATGCAATGACGCAAGACAACGAGAGAGAGGAAGATTAACGGAAAGGCAGAGAGGTTAACTAGGCAGCGTCCGGTATGCTACCCTAAACGTGGGAAGGGGAATGGAGGGAGAGATATAAAAGGGAGAGAGCAAAGGGAGATGATCACCTTTCCGCATGTCCGTTGGCCATTACTTGCATGGTACACAGGGCACACACTGACAGTTCACAACCTTGCACTCTGTCCTGATTCCTTTAAGAACTTGAAAAGTGTCTTCAATGCTGTCCTCTGCGATGAAGGCTTACTCTAAGGACCCCGTATTTTGGTTTCAGTAATGGGTCGCGGATCTAAACAGCGGAGTGTTGGGTGCACGCTCACACTGAAACCGGGGGCAGTTACAAAGAAGGTGTTCTATAGTTTCCTCGCACCCACAGATCTCACACTTAGGAGAGTCTGCCATTGCGATTAAGTGGGTGTAGGCATTTGTAAACGCCACTCCCAGCCACAGGTGACACAACAGCGTATCATCGCAGCGGTATAGGCCGGACGGAGGACTGAGTTGATGTAAGGGGCATGGTGGTGCAGACGACATATGGAGTTGTCAGGAAAAAACCATGACGCTAAAATCACTTTTCGGCCAAGCATTCGCAGATGACTTGCTGCGTCGGCTCTTGTGAACGGTATCTGGACAATGATGGCACTGCCGTGAGCCGCTCTAGCTGCAGCGTCAGCTGCGTCGTTTCCGACAATGCGACAGTGTCCCGGTATCCACTGGAACACGATGTCATGACCCTCACATGGTCGCACTTCAGCCATATGCCTTGGCCCACGAACGACCTTGAGCCGCCGTTGCCTAGCAACGCCGCAGCCGCTTTCCAACAGATGGCGCCGCCGTCGACGCCATTGCCATGGTGGTTGTGGTGGTTGATGCTATGAGGTATTCTGGGGAGGGGGATACTGGTCCCGACGTATGTTGGCCCTTTGGGCATCACTCTTGGGGACCAAGGGGGGGGGGGATGTGGGGCAGGGGGAAGTGGTTGCCGTCGTGTCAGATGGAGTCCTTGGACGTGGGACACAGTCAGCAGTCTTCCAGGCACCCCGCCTCAGCAGCGACATCAGCTCGCACCAGTGAGGGGGACGGCGTTGCGCTGGGAATGTGTGCAAGCACCGGGTGGGAGGAGGGGTCTTCGGTGCACTGGTAGTGTATGTAAGCACCGGACGGGGGAAGGAGTCTCGGTGCATTGGGAGTGTGTGCAAGCACCGGGGGGGGGGGAAGGAGCCTCGGTGCACCCAGAACCGTCGCCTCGTACTAGACGGGGCGAAGGTCTAGAAGAGGAGGCTCAGACCAGTCTTCTCGAGGAAGGAGAGGAGAATCCGATGCGCCAGGAGCTGGTTGCGAGCCGGGAACAGGAGATCGTTCTCCGTCGTAGACGGGAGACCGAGTGCCCGGTATCCCGACTCGTGTCGTATGAAGGGGTCATGGATCGGGCACGCAAGCAGGAGGTGGCCGAGTGTCCCCGTGTCCGCGTAGTAGGGGCAAGCTGGAGAGGGGGCCCTGCAAAAGGCGTACAACCTGGAGGGCGTCCATGTACACCCGATGCGCAGGCGCAAGAGGAGGGCTCGGTCCCGCCGGGACAGCTGGTCCGAGAGCCGATGGAAAGGCTAGTAGGCCGCGATTCTCCGGCCAGGGTGAAGGGCGCGTAGCACCTGCAAGATGCGACGGCGGGCAAAATCATGTTGTGTCATTGCAAAGGATACCGGGGACCCATCGGCGTGGGCCGACTTAGCCAGAGCGTTGGCCAGGTCGTTTCCGTCAATGCCGGAGTGGCCGGGCACCCAATGCAGCGTGATCTGGTGGCCCGCATGCTCCAAGGTTTGCAGGCTAGCCCTAAGCAGTGAGGTAGAGCCACGTTGCCGTGGGGCCTGGACAGCAGTTTGAGGGCTAATCGGGAGTCACAGAGGACCGCGATAGGACCGGGTGGGATGGCCGCATTCAAATCAGCTTCCGAGTGGAGCCCTGCCAGCTAAGCCGCAGTGGAACTGCCCGGGAACGGTAGCCTGCAGGGCCTAGTCACGTCCAGCTGCGGGACCAAGACTGCCGCCGCCGCCTGACCTGTGGCCAGAATCACCGACCCATCGGTGAAGAGGATTGTGGAGCCTTTGCTCTCTTCCAGGAAAACAGCGGCAGTCTGTTTGAGGGCCGCAGCTGGTGCGTGGCTCTTGGACATGCCTCCATTATCCAGGATGACCTGCAGGGGAGGACTCGTAGGAGGAGGGCGGAGGGCAGGCTTGCTTCACCAGATGTGCTCTGCTTGGGTAGAGGCAGTGGAGGTGTCGCCTCGCGGAGGGTATATGTATTTGCGTTTCGCCTCAGTCAATACTAGTCGTTATGGAGCGCGCGAAAGAGAGGCAACAACGAAAGAGCGAAACTAGGAAGAGACAATGCACTGAAGAGACGCCAGAAGAACGCGCTGCACGACTCGAGAAGCGTTACAACGAAGATGCAGCTAGAAGAAGAAGTGCCACGTCTCGGAGTGACTCTTCAACTGCGGGAGAGACCGGTTTGAGTCCTCGGGAGCGTCGGAATGAGAATGACACGCAGCGTAGACGACGTGCAGATGAAACGAAGCTTTCGCAATTAAACTAGGGCTAACCAGAGCTAAACCACAGCCAATTTTTTGCACGTGGCCAGCATCGCCACGTAGCTGAAAGCCAGATTGAAGCGTCCACTGACCCAGGGAGCCAGTTTTGTGGTTTGGAAAAATTGATGGTGGTATCGGTTTTTTAATAAAATTATAGCAAAAAGGAAAGAAAAGATTTTTGCTCGCCCCGGCATCTGCCTTCGATACTGAAGCACCTGAGCTGTGGCAGCGGAAATAAAGGATAGCAGGCAGAATGAAGAAATTAAGTGAATGAGGTGAGGGGACAGGAAGAGAGGATAGGGGAGAAGTAATATATACAAATTATTTACACAATAAGAAATTTGTCTATGGAAAAATTGAAAACTCGTTTTTCGGGAAAGGAAATGACACACTATCTATCTCACGTCTTGGTGGACACCTGACCCGCGCTGTAAGGGAAGGAATAATGGAGGGACTGAGAAGAAAGGAAGAAAGAGGTGCCATAGTGGAGGGTTCCGGAATAACTTCGGCCACCTGGTGATCTTTAACCTGCACTGACATCCCACTGCTTTCCCCAAAATAAACAGTGTCTAAAATGCTGTCAGCGCAAATGTCAATGAACCAAATGAATGCCGGCGGCTTATTGCTCCTGCGCCGCGTCTCTGACAAAATAGTGTCAACGCGAAATTCTGTAGGCCCGTGTACCCTGCGATGTCAGTGCATGTTAAAGAACCTCAGGAGGTCCAAATTTCCAGATCGTTTCACTACGGCGTCCCTCAAAGCCTGAGTCGCCTTAGGAGTTAAACCTCCATAATCAAATCAAATAAATCAACATTGTCAATGCTAACATGCAGCGCACATATCTGTCACCATCGCTATGTACCTCAAAGTGCTATTGAGGTTTCCAGTGCACGTTGAAGACCACAGGTGTTCGAAATTTTGTCGAAGACTTCCATATGGCACCTCTTTGTTCCTTTCTTCTTTCACACCCTCTTTTATACCTTCTCTTACCCGCCGCTGTGGCTCAGTGGTTAGGGCGCTCGACGACTGATCTGGAGTTCCCGGGTTCGAACCCGACCATGGCGGCTGCGTTTTTATGGAGGAAACACGCTAAGGCGCCCGTGTGCTGCGCGATGTCCGCGCACGTTAACGATCCCCAGGTGGTCGAAATTATTTCTGAGCCCTCCACTACGGCACCTCTTTCTTCCTTTCTTTCACTTCCTTCTTTATCCCTTCACTTACGGCGCGGTTCAGGTGTCTAACGATATATGAGACAAATACTGCGCCATTTCCATTCCCCAAAAACCAATTACTACTACAACTACTACTACTACTACTACTACTACTACTACTACTACTACTACTACTACTACTACTACTACGGCGCAGTTCGGGTGTCCACCGAGATATATGAGACAGTTACTTCGCCATTTCCTCTCTTCTAAACAATATTTTTATTCAGGTTTCCACTAAATTAGGGAGTCAGTTATGTGCCTTTAGTTTCCTATGAATCAACGGTCTACAACAATGTATACGCCAATGCCACTGAACCCATTGAACGCCGGCAGCCTATTGCTCCAATACCGCTTTTCTGTCGCATAGTTTGTCAACGCCAAAGCATGCATCGCGCGTTTATTCCTCATTACCGCAACCTAGTTCAAATTACAAATTTATGTTTCTACCACCAAGCATGCAGTGTCCACCGACAAAGAAAACCAGTTATGAACCTTTCCTTAAAACCAAGCGAGGGCTTCACCGAGTGTTTACACCGCGAGCACACCCCGCGGTGGCTAAGTGGACGAGGCGCTCGTCTAATGAGCCGGAGTAACCGGGGTCGAACCCGACCGCAGCGGCCGCATTTCAATGGAGGCAAATTGCCAATGGCACCTGGGTGCTGTGCAATGTCAGTGCACGTTTAAGAACACCAGGTGGTCGAAATTTCCCCGGAGACCTCCACTGCGGCACATCTTTCTTCCTTGCTGCTGCACTCGGAGGACATGGCCATGCAGGCTATCGCTACCGTCCGGGCTGCCAGTGATATGGACCTCAGGAACATAAAGACGAGTGCAGTAGGTTCGTGCGGAGACCAATCAAATTCCGCTCCACCTATAAAGTTTCTCTCTCTCTCGAAATTATTCCGGCGGCATCCTCTCCCGTACCTCTTTCTGCATTTCTTCTTCCAATCTCTCATTTATACATTGTTTCAGCGTGGATCGGACGTCCACCGAGGTATGTGAGACATTTACTGCGCATCTTCCATTCCGCGAAAAAACTAACACACATATTCGTGCCATCTCTCCCTTCTTTATCCCTTCTCTTACGGCGCGGTTCAGGTGTCCAACGATATATGAGGCAGGTACTGCGCCATTTCGTTTCCCCAATAACGAATTATTAATAACATTATTCATAGACAGCAAAAACCGGCTTTTGTGATAATGGGACATATAAACATTTCGCATTACTAACTGTTTTACTCATGGCCTAGCGCATTTCTTCAGTGAAAGTCATAGCCAGGACTACAGTCTTTTAAAGTATCAACGCTTCCTCCGCTTCCTCCGCCTTCGACAATGTCAAACACGAAAGCATCTTACAACATCTTTCTCAGACCAACTGCGGTCGCAGAACCTTTCAGTACGTCAAACAATTCCTATCTGAGCGACATTCCATCATCAGGATACAAGACAAAGAACACAGCCCTTACCAGCTAGGAACGCGAGGAACCCCGCAGGGCGCGGTTCTTTCTCCGCTCCTTTCCAATCTCGCCATGATGAATCTCCCGGTCCAGCTGGCGAAAGTCGAAGGCATTCAGCATGCGCTGTATGCAGACGACATAACCATCTGGGCCAAACACGACACAGTCGGTGACATAGAAACCCACCTGCAGCAAGCGGCAGCGATCGTAGATGCCTACGCTCGCCATTGCGGCCTTCAGTGCTCCCCGGCTAAGTCTGAATTTGTGCACATTCGCCCATCACCAAAGTGCGATACCGAACTGGAACTATCCCTGCCTAACGGCCCCATACCCGAACACGACGAGATCAGAGTACTTGGTCTTTTCATCCACAAACATAGACGAGTTGAAACAACACTAGCCAGACTGCGCAAGTTAGGAACTCAGGTAGGCATAATGGTCCGCCGGGTCTACGATGCATCGTAGCGCATCGTAGCGCGTGGGGCTACGATGCAAAGACGCCTTGCGGCTGGCGCATGCCTTCGTAACCAGTAGAGTCCTCTACTCGACCCCCTACCTTCACCTTCGGAGATCTGACGAAAATGCCCTCGAGGTAGTCCTCAAAAAAATGTACAAGTTTGCCCTGAACCTCCCGGCAAACCCGTCTAACCAACGCCTCATGGGCCTGGGTATGGTTAACACATTCGCCGAGCTTCGGGAAGCCCACTTGACGACCCAATACACTAGACTCTCGAAAATGCCATCGGGTCGCCGCCTACTAGCCCGACTGCACATTCGCCATCACACACCACTCATGGATGAGCGCGCACGTGTCCCCGAGATTTGGAGACTCGCCCTGAACGTGCGACCTCTCCCGGCCAAAATGTCAAAGGAAGACCATTGTGGCAGACGCCTCGCGCGGGCGGAATCTCTAGCCTACCACTACGGTGACAAACACGGAGTCTTTTACGTGGACGCCTCCGGCCCCCACCGTGGGGGGTGGTACACGGCCGCAGTCGTACACAAAACAGCTACGGTGAACGGACTTACGTTCCGAGCTCAAAACATAACTCATGCGGAGGAGGTCGCTATCGCGCTAGCCGCCGCAGACCGGGACTCGCGGGTCATCATTACTGACCCGAGAGGGGCCTGTAGAAACATTGAACAGGGATACATTCATTTCCTAGCTTACCGCATTCTTCAAAACAGTGACTATCCCGGGGCCACCGCTCCCCGAACGATAGTATGGGCTCCCGTTCATCTAGGACTCGAAGGCAATGAAATGGCAGATGCGTCCGCACGCGCGCTCACTCTCCGGGCAACAACGCCTTCTAACCCTACCTCAGCGGATCCCGATCCCAAGCCCGTCTTTACCTTTAAGGAAATAACACAACTTTACCAATCTGAACATTCAATCTTTCCCAAGCCATGCAAGGACCTCACTAAGACGGAGGAACCCATTCCCCTCCGTCTCTTCACCAAAACTCTGCTGTGCCCAGAAGTTCTCAAATTCTTTGATCCCGCTTGCACGGGAAAATGCCCACACTGTGAGGAGAAGTCCTTGGATATCTACCACATGGTGTGGGCATGCCAGTAAACCCCGAACCTAGACTCCAAACCCAACCCCACCCCGGAGGACTGGGAGGCAGCCCTGCTCAACTGTTCCGACCTAACGAGCCAAAAGGCCCTAGTCGTCTGAGCCCGAGCAGCCCTGAAGGCCAATGGGCTCCTGTAACGAGGAGCCCACCTAGTGTTTGTAAGGGAGGGTCCCTTCAGGGCCCTCTCATACTTCCTCCATGTATATTCCCAATAAAGTTTTCTCTCTCTCTCTCTCTCTCCTCATTACAGCCTAATCAGGGCTGGGCGATTTTTTTTTCGACAAATACAGAGAAGATGGTGGGTTATCCTCAGAAAATAAAGCAATTTCGCGAAAAAAACTTACTTGAAACAATATAATCTTATAGAATAACGCAGGACAGGGGATGCAGCTGTACATTACATAACAAGTGCTCGAGCGCTGGTCCAGGTCGGAAAAATTTCGTTTGATTTACTGGCGATGGCAGACCATCTTGAGCGTTGCATGGAGTGGCAACAACGCTAAATTGGCTGTAACTGTTGCAATCTTTACCAATTAACGGTCAGCACGGAAGCATAGACATCATTTTTCACTTGCACACAAAGGTGCAGAATATATCTTGGAGCACTGCTGCAACGAATTTAGCGTGATTGATTGATTGATTGATTGACGGATTAAAATAACTTTTATTTCAAATATTAATGTTTCAGCTCCCTCCCCAGCCCCTCTAAACGTGCATGGGAAGGCGGGAGTCGTGAGCCCGTGAATTAAAAGGCTGGAAGGCAGCCCATGGTTGTTGGGTGTACTTCTGCCAGATGAACCATGCGTCGCTCATTGGTAGGGTCTGCTCTTCGTAGCACGGTCTTCCAGGCTTCTCAACGTAGATTTTGTTCTACCCCTGGGGATTGTGGGCACGCACAAAATATGTGGTCGATGGTCCCTCATGCCCCAGAGTGTTTTCGGTGATCGTTGTACCTAACTGTCTTAGCACGTAAACTCTGTATAAGGGTCATGGAGGTCACGAGTTTATAATAACAATATATTAATTGGTTTTTGGGGAAACGAAATGGCGCAGTATGTCTCACACATCGTTGGGCACCTGAACCGCGAAGTAAATTAAGGGCTAAAGGAGGGAGTGAAAGACGAAAGGAAGATAGAGGTGCCGTATTGGAGGGCTCGGGAATAATTTCGACCACCTGGGGATCTTTAAGGTACACTGGCATCACACCACTCACGGGCGCCTTAGCGTTTTCCTTCCATAAAAACGCAGCCGCCGCGGTTGGGTTCAACCCTGGGAACTCCGGCTACTGATCCGGAGTTCCCGGGTTCGAATCCGACCGCGGCGGCTGCGTTTTAATGGAGGAAAAACGCTAAGGCGCCTGTGTGCTGTGCGATGTCAGTGTACGTTAAAGATCTCTAGGTGGTCGAAATTATTCCGGAGCCCTCCACTACGGCACCTCTTTCTTCCTTTCTTCTTTCACTCCATTCTTTATCCCTTCCCTTACAGCGCGGTTCAGGTGTCCAACGATATATGAGACAGAAACTGCGCCATTTCCTTTCCCCATAAAGCAATTTAAAAAAAGAGACGTTTGTGGGGTAGCGTACTTCCGTACCGCTTTAGCTGGGCGATATTAGTCCATAACGTGTACTTGACCTCCCCCATTTTAACGCGACAGCGTTAAGGAGCTCGTGTCGCAGAAAAGCACTTGTCGTTGGCGGCGTTGTTCGCGAGCGAAAAATGACGCATCTCGGTGGACACCTGAACAGCACCGTAAAGGAAAAAAAAATTTCTTCCGTTAAGGCGCGGTACGGCGTCACGCCGTTCTGGCGATGGCGTTGTGTGCACCCCTTCGCAACGCCGCAGCACGCTGTCGCGTCTCAATCTTAAAGACGAAGCTTAAACGCCAAATTCTTATCGCCGCTAACATTAGCTCACGTTACTGCTTCCTTCTTAGTTGAAACGTGCTGTTCGTTGCCTTATCCGCCGTGTTGCAAAGCCGAGATCGTGTGGTGTGCGATGTCAGTGCACGTGAAAGATCCCCAGGGGTCTAAATTATTCGGGACCAGAGATGGGCATCCTCACGAGGCCGAACCCTCATGATCCCTCACCCTCACCTCATGAGGATTTCACTAAATGAAGCGAGGGTGAGGGAGGATAGGGAGAAGAAAATACGTGAGGACGAGGGTGAGGGTGGAACGACATCATGAGGTGAACGCGAGGGAGGGAAGGCATGATGAGGTGAGGGCTAGGGAGGAAAGACATGAGGGGTGAGGGTGTGGGAGGGCTAAATTCACTATTCGGGGGCGACGGTGGTGGCCCAAGCCGTATTGTGGTCTAACGTTTCTCCCTGTGCCGCCCGTTATATGAATTCGCTTTTTAAAGCGCTACTTGTTAGGGTGAAGATCCCGGGGAAGACGTAGTTTCTGCATTCTGCAGGTACACGAGACACCCGCCGCGGTGGCTCAGTGGTTAGGGCGCTCGACTACTGATCCGGAGTTCCCGGGTTCGAACCCGACCGCGGCGGCTGCGTTTTTATGGAGGAGAAACGCTAAGGCGCCCGTGTGCTGTGCGATGTCAGTGCACGTTAAAGATCCCCAGGTGGTCGAAATTATTCCGGAGCCCTCCACTACGGCACCTCCTTCTTCCTTTCTTCTTTCACTCCCTCCCTTCTTCTTTCCCTTACGGCGTGGTTCAGGTGTCCAACGATATATGAGACAGATACTGCGCCATTTCCTTTCCCTAAAAACCAATTATTATTATTATTATTACACGAGATGAACACAAAACACGGGTGCAGCATATGTTCTCCGCCGTCGTGATGTACTACAACGCCGAAAAAAGCGCTCTTCTAACTCACAAACCTTTTTCTTTTAATTGTGTAATGTATTTGATAAAACACCCTGTATAGTGCGATAGCAAGGGTCCACTGGCGGGGCCGTGCGGATGGCTGCCAGTCCAACGGGAACCATGTTACCGTAGTCAACATTTTCATTATCAGCCCTGAGTCTGCCGGATGATCACAGTGTAGAGTAAATTGGAAGCTCAAGAAACATACACTCCCCAAAGAAAAATATTTAACACATGACGTTTAGAGACCCGCACGGGTCCCTTGTTCACAATGAGGATGAGCGGAATGGGCCGCTACTTAAAAGCGGACTTAACTCCACAGTGAGTGGGCGTGGATATCGGGGAGATTCTCTCTCCTCCTGTTGATTGCATTCTTTGTCGTCTGTATGTAATATGATTCGAGAAGTAATCGTGAAGATAAAGGTTTCTTCGTGTCCAAGATTGTGGCGTTCTCCCAGTCAATAGAGTGTTGCATCATTCTGACATGTTCTGCAAGTGCGTTGGAGGAAGTGCGACCTTTCTTGACGCCACTGTTGTGTTCCCTTATTCTTCTTTTAAAATCGCCTGACTCGCCAATCTATGATGTATCGCAATCCTTGCAGGGGATCTTGTATACAACGCCGGAGTAACACGTGCGCTCTAGGCGGTTGTTCACGTGACACAGCTGCTGTTTCAGCTTGCTGGACGGTACGTGCGCAATTCGAACGCCGTATTTGACAAATATTCGCGCAGAGCCTCACTTGTACCCCGGTAATACGGGACAGTCGCGCGTTTCTGTTGCCCAACAAACTGGGGCTGTGCAGGTTCCTTACAGCGGTGTTCTTGATTGTATCTGACGGGGGTAGCCATTATTTTCAAGGTCGACGCGAACTTTCTGCTGCTCGGAAGGGAGAAGGCCAGGACTAGAACATAGATGACCAGCTCGCTTGAACAGAGCGGACACGACGGAGCGTTTGTGGCCTATAGGATAGGCAGATTTAAAATCGAGGCACTTGCCGATATGTGTTGGCTTTCGGTATACGGTAGTGGTGAGCCCATCGGGAGTGCGGAGAACGAGAACATCGAGAAAAGCAATACTTCCGGCGGCTTCTTCTTCCATTGTGAACTCAACTGTTGGTTGAAAAGAATTGAGGTGGTAAAAAATATATTGTATTTTATATTGTTTACATTTCGATACTTTCATTCCTTATACGTGTATGTTCATTTAGTACACATCGCCTTTATGCTACAGTACATACGAGTTTTTCCCCACCCTGCAAAAGTATCGTAAACAGGATTGACATAATGATAAATGCATCTGAAGTTATATTTTTCATGATTACCATAACTTCATGTTTTCAGTAAATTCAACACGAAGAACTGCGTACAGAATATGAAGTCTATACTCACTACCGAAACGACGCTAATGAACCATTCAAAATTAATACGAACTCTGTATGGCGTTATGCAGATCATATTAGAACCTTGTGAAAACTACTCACAAAATCCATTGAAAGAACATATAAAGCATAGATACGGTATTTAGGTTTACGTTCTTTTTTATTTCCCAAACTTTATATGAGCCGCTAGTATTTAGCGTTAAGGCTGCGCGTACAAAACAGTAATATACCCTCATCGATGAGAAAATATTCATTCATGAATGTGTGCTCTTCATAATCCCAGTTTTAAACTGTGGGAGGACATTGTGCACTGCGAGGACCCCGACCAGCAACGAGGACTGATTCACAGGGCGCACGCTACGGCGCAGGCCAATGGGCTGTTGAATTGGCGGACGACCGAAGACTCCAAGATTTTTAATTCTTTCAGTCAGCTTTTCAATCAAAGAATAAATTGCCTTGCAGCTGCCATTTAACAAATTCAGTGAGGCTTACTACCGCGGCGGCTCAGTGGTTAGGGCTCTCGATTACTCATCCGGAGTTCCCGGATTTGAACCCGTCCGAGGCGGCTGCGTGTTTATGGAGGCAAAGCGCTAATGCGCCTGTGTGCTGTGCGATGTCAGTGCACGTTAAAGATCCCCAAGTGGTCGACATTATTCCGGAGCCCTCCACTGCGGCACCTATTTATTCCTTTCTTCTTTTACTCTCTCCTTTATCCCTTTCCCTGCGGAGCGGTTCAGGTATCCAACGATATATGAGACAGATACGGCGCAATTTCCTTTCCCCCAAAACTAGTTATTATCGTTATGAATATTATTATTATTGTTATAAATGGTGACTCTCTCGAAATTCAGGAATTGCGTTCTGCAACGACATCACAGACGTAATGCTCTTTGTGATAATACGCCTAAGCAAATGAAACACAACCGACGACACAAGTAATAAATGGGGATGCGCAGAAACACTGTAAAACACTTACAAATTCTCACAGAGGTATAATGTACTTTTCAACAAGTTGTTCAGAGTTGAAAAGACTTCCCTTGGCATTGTATGATATAGTATGATATCGCGCATCATGTTATATCACGGTATCTGTTGTACGGTACGGCGCGGTTTCGTATGGCATGGTGGGGTGTGATATGGTACGCTGTGTTATGGTATGACATTGAATGGCACTGTTTGGTTTGATTTATAGAGGATCAACGTCCCAAAGCGACTCATGCAATGAGGGACGCCGTAATTAAGGGCTCCGGAAATTTCGACCACGTGGGGTTCTTTAACGTGAAGAAACATCGCATCGTTTACCGGCCCCTCGAAATTTGCCTGCATCAAAATTTGAACGCCACGGCCGGAATCAAGTTCACGTCTTTCGGCTCAGCAGCTGGGGGCGATAACCACTGAGCCACAGCAGTGGCTGCTTGGTTGTAAAGCGTACGGTCGACTAGATTTTTGTATTTTAGAGCTGCAATATCTCCACGGTTTGTAGTCAATTCAAATGAGTTCATTTTTCACACTTTAGCACATAAAGGGTCATTCTAGAAAGGACACAAACCGCAGCTTTTTGTTATGCTCCGAGCCTACGACGGCTGGCAGCTCAAAACAAATGAGGTGCGTAAACTTAAAAAGGAGAACAGAAAAGTGTGAGCATGTAGAATTAAAACAATTGCTCCTAAACAGTTTACGTAATGTACAGAAACGAAATATATGCAAATTGTAACAAACAAAAAGGGACTTCAGAATACATAACACGAAAGCAGCACACGAAAAATTAGAAATAATTGGTCTGCAGTCACGCAGGCCACGCCTGGTTTACCTTGATATGAATAAAAAAAAAGGGAACGCACGGTGTAACCTCGAAAGCAACACAAAACCTCTGTACAGTAATCCAGTCGGTGAATGATACCTCAGTATTTTCAGGATTACTCATAGTTTAGATAGAGTAATGGCTTCGCAAGGCTGTGTGCTCCATACATTATTTGATACATGTGTCATGAATATGAGTGCACGGAGGCAAGCGCAAGAGATCATAGCTACAGCGAAAGTTTAAATAATATTAAGCTTATTTTTCTGCTGTTAAAAACAAACAAAAACGTCCTCGTTTTATTGAACATATCTTGAAATGATGGTGATTCTCAGTAATGCATACATTGCATAGCAATACGCTCGCCATCGTTACAGATTCCCGTGGGTAAAACAGCAACAAAAATTCCTTTTGCTAGGCGGTCAGTTATCAGTGCACACAGCAAAGCCAGCGCAGTGTCAGAGGTGGTATGCATTGAGTCAGTTAAGCTTCAGCAACAAGTACCACATTTCACAATAGTTCAGTTGCGCACGACTTCTGACGGTAATTCAAAATGTGCAACTAATGACCTACCAGCGAATTTTGTAATTTGAAAATATATTTCGCAGTTCCACATTCCTTGCACAAGAAAAATAAGCTTTGGGCATTTAGAACTAGCTTCTGTCAAAGAGCACATCGAACGGCCGCCCCCAAGTGGCAGGCTATTCCCAAGAAACCATGACACCCTTCTAGCACTCGCATTAGCGGTAAGTGAGCAAAAGGGTGCAGAACCATTTGCGTAAGCGGGAGCTCTGGACTGGATTGTAGGAGCTCCTAGACTTAATGGCCAACCTCGATTTCGGAGAAAGGCACAGTACTTTTCTTAGCACAACGAGCGAGCCTTGCATACTGCGGAAGCCACGGTGCACCACAGCTCCTGCACGGCAGTAGTCAAGCATGGCGTTTGGTGGTGGTGGTAGTGGTTTTATTAAAAAAATAATAGTAAAAAGGAAGGAAAAGATTTTTGCTAGCCCCGGCATCTGCCATCGATACTGAAGCACCTGAGCTGGGGCAGCGGAAATAAAGGACAGCAGGCAGAATGAAGAAATGAAATGAAAGAGGTGAGGGGACAGGAATAGAGGACAGGGGGAGAAGTAATATGTACAAACTATGTACACAATAAGTAATGTGTCCAGGTTGTGCGCGTGATTAGTTCAGTTTAGAGGAATTAAGTCACACACGCGCACAGCACTGTGTAGGTTACAACTGGAGTGGGGCGTCCAGTTATTAATCGTTCAAGGTAGAACTCGCGGAGCGTTCGGTCACTGCGTGTAACTACCTGACGGAGAACAGACGGGACGTCAAGCCCGTGTGTTCGAGGAATGCACAGAGGCTCACCAAAGTTCGCTCACGAGTGCGCGCACTGCCCTGCGGCCACAATAGCGTCTTGATGGAGTCTGGTAGTATGCCCTGCGCCCTATAGGCCGCGAGCATATCGCGACGAGCATCGGCGAACGCGGAGCAGCGAAGGAGCAGATGTTCTAGTGTTTCCACTGCACCGCATCCGTCACACACATCACTCGTCGCGATTCCGTGCCGCTCCCGTCGTTCCCCGGGCCACACGCAGCCAATGCGCGCGCGGAGGATCATTGCACGTTGCGACCGTGTAAGTGCGCGACAGCCGGTGACACTGTCGATGCGCTCACCTCCCGCGATGCGTGGGTCGGGGTGCTGCTTTCGGAGATGGTCGTGAATGGCCGCACGCACGTCCTCCAGCGCAAGGGGCAGATCGCTGGCAGGTAGTTGGTGTGCAGCGGTCGCGAGGTCGTCAGCTTCTTCGTTGCCGGCGATGCCGCAGTGACCGGGCACCCACTGTGCACGCACGGCACAACCTCTCTGCGCGAGGCGCTCGATACGCGAGCGAATTTCCCGCACTAGTGGGGTACCGCGGCCGTTAGATTGCAGGCGGCTGAGGGCGGCGCGGGAGTCGCACAGAAGAGCACTCCTGGGCGGCGGAGGGCCGAGGGTGAGCAGCAGGTCCAGCCCGAGCCGGATCCCCATCAACTCCGCCGTGGTGGAGGAGCCCAGGAAGGTTGCGTGTTGCTGGCTGTGCAGTCGCAGGGCGGGGATGGTGGCCGCCGCAGCAAGGGAGCAGCTGTCGCGGGCCACTGAGCCGTCGGTGTACACGAGGAGATGGTCCTGGAGCTCCTCGTGTATGACGGCTCTGGCCAGCTGCTGCACAGCGCAGAGTGGTGTGCTCCGCTTTCCCGCGATGCCGACGATCTCTCGCTGTACCTCCGAGGCAGCAGGCCAGGGCGCGCAGGAGCCGTAGGGGGGTGGGCCTTGGGTCAATTGCTCATACTCGAGCAGCGCCGCGCCCATTCGTGAGCGCGGGTGCGAGCGCATACGCTGCAGCAGCGAGCCGCCGTCCGGTGCGCGGTGAAGCCGGTCGATGTGATTCAGTGCCCTGCGCGCTGCTTGGAGCTCAAGGGGCCACGCTCCTGCCTCGGCCAACGTTGCGGCGCACTGCGAGTTTTTGGGCAGGCCTAGGCACACGCGCAGGGACTTGCGGTGCTGAAGCTCGAGCTTCTTCCAGCACGGCTTGCGCACCGTGACGAGCGGCAGCGCATAGAGCACCGCCCCCAAAGCTGCGGCATTGTATAGACGCAGCGCGGCTTGCTGGGAGATGCCCTGGCCTCGAGCGGTGAGCTTGTGCACGGCGGCGGTGATCCTCTTCATCTGCAGACAGGCCTTGGTCGCCGCTCCTGCACGGCAGTAGTCAAGCATGGCGTTTGGAAAACTCGTGAAAAAGAAGGAAACGTAAAGCGGCTGGTGAGTCTATCTTTAAAGAAACCGGGCGGTCGTCACCTGAAAGACCTCAATTAGAGGACAGTGCTATTATTTCGTGCTGGGTGCCCGCCCGCCCCTGACCCCTGTGGCTCGCGTATGGATGGCAGCTCGCTGCACTTGGAGAGGAACGCAGGCCATCACTCCTAATAACCCTGAACACGTAAAACACTTTGCTCTTCTTCTGCTCACCTTCCACTGCCTCGTGCTGCCACCGCCGTCATTCCAGCCACCCTCCAAGGTTGCAGCCGTCATCTCCAGGAAGACGCGCCTGCTAATGATTACAAGTGCCCATAACTACGCCTTCCTCTAGTGGAAATAAGCGCCTTCTCTTTTCACTCCTGGTGTTGCTTAGCTGGGTTTCTTTTTCTTTGTATTGTCAGCCTTAGCACTGCACAATATTTTACTGCTCTAAAGATTTGTGGAAATGTCCTGCATTTAGCCGTTATGTCTTTGTTGGGAGCGTGCCTTGTGGTAGGTTTACCACCTGCCCACGGGTTGTGAGCAATCCGCCAGGTGGATATATATATATATATATATATATATATATATATATATATATATATATATATATATATATATCTTGAGAAATATCGGCAATCCTATCAAAACGTCAAGTAAAAAAATGTTTCCCATGAACGAAGCTGAGAGTTAGAGCGATTACACGCTTCCTTTAAAGGGAACATTTTTACTTTAAAAATTTTCATCGGAGGACCGACCTTTGTCAACAGTGATTTTCAAAAGTCATAGCCCTTGAAAAAGATCGGTCCTCCAATTCAACTAAACATGTTTTCTTAAACGAAGCGCATACGCCGCTCTACATATATACATATATAAAGAAAATGAGGGGCTCATTTGACAAACAAGAAGGAAGCCAATAGTCACCAAGACCAAGGTGCACAGGGGAATGTTTTTTTTTAATTTATAGTGCCAATTCATTGCAGAACAATACTTCGATTAATCGGTCGCCTAACAAAATTTGCTTATAAAGCAGCAGAAAAAACAACCATGCCGAAAGTGGGATCCGAACCCACGACCTCCGAGTATCGCACTAGTGACCACTCTCGAGGTTCTCGTACAATCAAAGCATAAAGACGCACGAAAGCAGCAGACTGGACAGCCGTCGCCGTAGCTCAGTTGGTAGAGCACCGGACGCGATATTCGGAGGTCGTAGGTTCGGATCGCACCGGGGCATGGTTGTTTTTTCCGCTACTTTACAAGTAATTTTCTTTAAGCTACAGATTAATCAGTGTTATTCTGTCATTTATCTACATTACAAATTAACAAAAACAAAAGAGAAACATTCCTCTGTGCACCTTGATTTCGGTAGCTGTTGGCTTCCCCCACACACACACACACACACACACACACGCACGCGCACGCGCGCGCGCACACACACACACACACACACACACACGCATACGCGCGCGCACACACACACACACACACACACACACATAAAGTAGGCTGACATACGCTTAAAAACGTAGCAAGAGTTTTCTGACGTTTCGACTGCGGACCAGTCTTCTTCAAAGTGTTACATGATTATTCCAGGCGAGTACTTATAGCCGTTGCATAAAGGCTGCTACAATGTGCCCGAGTTGAAACCCCTCCCAAGAAAAAAAACTTTACAAAAATGGTTCCCAGGCGCTTTCCGCGTGATGGATCACAGTGATTCACTGTGATTGGTTAAGTTATGTTGAAAATATATACCATATTATTCTACTAATAATGAACACAAGAAATTTTATTAAAAGATATCTTATCCACCTTGGTTTCGGTGATTCTTGGCTTCCGTCACACATATGTAATAACGAGCCTCTCTTTTCCCTTCACTTCCTGCTCAATAGCCAGAGGGCCTCGATTTTGGCAGTCGTGATGCGAAAATAGCACCGGATTGCGCGCCCGCAGCTGGCGCTCTCGCTGTAGGATCACGATCTTAGGCGGCACTCGCGGTGATACAGGACGTACTACGTCCCCCGCTGTGGACGGGGGTGGTGCAGGTTAACACTCTTAACGTTCGGTTGCATTACACATATATACCCCGTCAAGCTGAAAATTGGACACCTCTCGCCTCAGTTCAGTTGCTGGCCACCAGATGCGATGTTCGCAGGTCGTGGGTTTGGATCCCACTGCCGTTTGATGGCAAGGATTGCCGGCCGTGGGACTTGCAAAACCCACGTTGCTCTTCCCGAGCAACCTGAAGGTCACGTAGAGAGGCCTCGGACAAACAACCATCGGCGAAACTACGATGGGAGTTATGCAGCTAGCGCACTAAACACACTTTAGGTCATCGAACTCGGTCAACCTTTGGTTCTGGTCCACTCGGACCGAGCGTGATCTCTTTTTTCGCCTTATCATCACCGATTAGAACAAAATTTGAGCCGAAATGCCCCTAAAGCTAACACTGGCTTACAAAATATGTGTCACGCCTTTCATGATGCGAATTGCCGTGAAATTTTTCCGTACTCTTTGTTCGCCATGTGAAGTATCCTTCCTGTATAGACCTAACTATACTGCCCAGTATGTACATAAAAAAGGATTAAAGAAACATTGCTCATTATGCGCAGAGTGCTGCACCTAATTATAACGAGCAGCTTTTTTGTGGCCGCAGTGGACATTCTCGTGCTGCCCTACATCACTGGCTTCAGCCTTAGATACCCAGGTGTAAGACTGTAGGGCCCTGTAGTGAGATATTGGCTGATGGAAATTAGAGATCACCAAAGCGTACAGATCCGTCTTTCGCACAGCCATATCGCGCCTGGCTGCACTAAGATGTGCTTTCCCAGTGCCATGCAAAATAGATGCGGGCTGTTGGACTTCATGCATTAGTTTGCCTAAGATATCAATGCAGGGAGGTAAAGCGCTACTCAGCAGCTTTTAAAAGATATTGACCACGGGGAACATTAACGACACATTCCCCGCAGTAGTACTATAAGTGGCTCGGTAATAGTTGTCTTCAGCGGTTTGTAAGGCTGTCACCAGGTGATCAAAAAACCGCTTTATCACAGCAGCATAAGTGTTTCTTGATGGTTAATGCTCAGAAATGTTTCACTAGGTTCAAGCAACACTTCCGTTGGGAGCACTGTCTACGGTGATTAACACAAAGTAGCAAAGCTGGGCAGGAGAAGAACCGGCTGCAATTACCCGATACCTTGGGCAGGCAACCTGTGAAGCACCAGCGGTGGCACTGTGAAGTAAATTAAGCAGCTGAGTGTGACGCACCTCAGATTTCACTTGCAACACTCTAACCCTATCTTTAGCCAGCGTAACGCCACCTATTCCGCTTGCGCACTCCACCCTATTCTTCAACCTTGCAGGAAAGTTATTTGCTCTCTTTGGGGCACTCTTAAGGTTCAGTGATTAGAGTCAGAAAGCGGCTTAGGTGGCATCTCATCAGGCACATCGGAATGCCCGCCTTCCTTCGGTCAAGAGGCATCCAGTTTTATGTGGTTCTGCGCTAACTTTTTCCGCTGCTTTCACTGTCTGTGGTGGTAGGCTCAAGATTGAACGAGTCCGTGCCTTTCTCGTGCAGTCATTACTTGGCATTATTTTTTCTATCTATGTGAGAGCGGTCAGACTCAGAGAAACCGCTGGGTTCGAGTGGAGGTTAGAAATTGGAACCCCTTAAAAAGTGAACTGCAGAAAGCACTTTGGCCTTTTACCTCATCCTACACCCAGTAGTCTGCAACAGCACACTCGCTCCTTATGCGTCTCCTAAATTTTAATTGTGTAAGCGCCTTCCTGAAGAAGAGGCTCTAGATAACCGAACTTCAACCCTTATAAATAGAGCGGTCGCCATTATCATTCGCATAGAATTTGTACAAGTGCGGTTTTCTTTCGCTCTGGTAAACTAAAGATCTCGAAGCAATAAACGCGGTTATCAAAACAGAAAGAAGAATTGCATAGAGGGCTCGTCGTGTTTATCTCAAGATGAGGACCTACTATTGTTTAATGTGAAATGTGCCAAGGCGATCCGTATAGGTTCGTTCGGAAATTGATTATGTATGTCACAGAAGTGATGCTCAAGGTATGGGAGCTTTGAAACGCACAAGTTGTTAAACATGCATCTGAAAGAGCGTACCTGAGTCTGCGTTTCTTGGTTTTTAAGTGTCTAAAATGTTATGGCTTACTAAACTCTTCAATTTAATTTCTTAAGGAAATGAAAATCATTCAAAAATGCTTACTTAAGCAAACTTCGTCTTTGTGTGGACTATTTTGCGTTTTAAGTTTCTAAATTGTAAACTCAAAACGTGGCTTATTTTTGCAATGTACGAAGCCAGTTTATTCTGATACTAAAATACGCCGTTGCCCTTCACTGATTATTTAGTTCGGTTCGCATTCCTTACGCAGACATTAAGTCAGCAACTTCGTGAACACTTGGTAAAATTAAACCCTATTTAATTTATCCCTGTCTATCACAGAATTCATCATCATTATCATCATCATCATCATCAGCAGCAGCAGCCTTGCTACACCCACTGCAGGGAAAAGGCCTCTCTCTCCCACGTCTCTCCAATTCACCCTGTCCTTTGCCAGATGCATCCACCCTTTGCCTGCAAACTTCTGTATCTCATCCGCCCGCCTAACCTTCGCCGCCCCCTGCTACGCTTACTTTCGATTCGAATCTACTCCGTTACCCTTAAGGACCAGCAGTTATCTTGCCTTCGCATTACATTCCCTGCCCAAGCCCTTTTCTTCCTCATGAGTTCGACTAGGATGTCATTCATCCGCGTTTGTTTCCTCACCCACTCTGCCCGCTTCCGGTCTCTTAACGTATCACCTACCATTTTTCTTTCCATGGCTCGCTGCGTTGTCCTTAACTTAAGCTGAACACTTTTCGTTAGCATCTGTGTTACTTCCCCGTAGGTGAGTACCGGTAATATACAGCTGTTGTACACTTTTCTCTTGAGGAAAATTGGTAAACAGCCACTCTTGATTTGAGAGAATCTGCCATATGCGCCCCTCCCCATTCTCATCCTTCTAGTTATTTCCCTCTCATGATCCGGATCAGCAGTCACTACCTGCCCTAAGTAGACGTATTCCTTTACAACTTCCAGGCTCTCGCTGCCAATTGTGAACTGCTGTTCCCTTGCTAAACTGTGTAACATTATTTTCTACATGTTAATTTTTAGACCCAGCTTTCTGCTCTGCCTGTCTACCTCATTGATCATGATTTGCAGTTCACCTCCTGAGTGACTCAGCAAAGCAATGTCAACCCGCCGCGGTGGCTCAGTGGTCAGAGCGCTCGACTACTGATCCGGAGTTCCCGGGTTCGAACCCGACCGCGACGGCTGCGTTTTTATGGAGGAAGAACGCTAAGGCGCCCGTGTGCTGTGCGATGTCAGTGCACGTTAAAGATCCCCAGGTGGTAGAAATTATTCGCGAGCCCTCCACTACGGCACCTCTTCTTCCTTTCTTCTTTCACTCCCTCCTTTATCCCTTCCCTTACGGCGCGGTTCAGGTGTCCAACGATATATATGACAGATACTGCGCCATTTCCTTTACCCAAAAAAACAATTATTATTATTATTATTATTAAGGCAATGTCACCAGCGAATCACAGATAATTTAGTTATTCTCCATTTACTCTTATTCCCAAATGTTTCCAATTCATGCCTCATTATACCTCCTGAAAATAGGCAGTAAATAGCCGTGGCGAGATCGTGTCTCCTTGCCTGACGCCCTTGCTTATTGGAATTTTATTGCTGACTTTATGGAGCACTATAGTAGCTGTGCAATTGCTGTACATATATTCTAGTATTTTGACATAAGGCTCTTCTACCCCCTGATTACGCAATGCCTATATGACTGCTGAAGTTTCCACTGATTCGAATGCTTTCTCGTAATCAAGAAAGGCTATATATAGAGCTTTGTTATATTCTGCGGATTTCTCTGTCACCTGATTGATAGTGTGAATATGATTTATTGTGGAACATCCTTTACCAAATCCTGCCTGATTATTTGGCTGATTAAAGTCTAAGCTTGGCCTGACTCTGTAAGCGATTACCTTCGTAAATACTTTGTAGCAACGGATAATAAGCTGATCGGTCTGTAATATTTCAGGTCCTTGGCGTCTCCCTTCTTGTGAACTAAGATAATGTTTCCATTCTCTCAAGCTTCTGGTACGGTCGAGGTCATAAGGCGTTGCGTATACAGGGTGGCTAGTTTTTCTAGCACGATGTCCCCTCCATCCTTCAACAGATCTACTGTTACCTGATTCTCCCCAGCCGCGTTTCCGCCTTCCATTGCTCCTAAGGCTTTCTTTAATTCCTCTTTCTTTACTGGCGGAATCAGGCATTGCTGTGCACTACTGTCTTACTCATTAATGCTCTGATTACATTGGCTACTGTACAGATTTTTGTAGAACTCTTCGGCTATGATAACTATCATAACCATATTGCTAGTGGCATTGCCCTGCTTGTCTCTTAACGCATACACCTGGTCTTTACTAATGCCTAGTTTCCTCTTCACCGCTTTTAGGCTACCTCTGTCCTTTAGAGCATGCCCGATTCTCTTCATATTAAACTTCTCTATGTCGGCTACCTTGCGCATATTTATTAACTTCGATAGCTCTGTCAGTTCTATTCTGTCGGTAGGGTTAGACGCCCTCATGCTTTCGCGTTTCTTCATCAGATCTTTCATCTTCTGATATAGCTTTCCGGTATTCTTTCGAACTGTCCTACCGCCTACTTTTACTGTGCACACCGTAATGATGGCTGTCAGATTATCGTTCAATGTATGAACATCCAGATCGTCTTCCTCAGTTAAAGCCGACAATCTGTTTTGCAGCGCTATCCTAAATTCCTGTACTTTCCCTCCTACGGCTGACTCGTTAATGGGCTTCCTCTTCAATAGCTTCTTCCGTTTCCTCTTTAAGTCTAAGCTAATTCGCGACCTTACCATTCTGTGGCCGCTACAAACCAGCTTTCCGAGGATGGCCGCATCCGGAACGATGCCATGTTGAGCGGATAGTACATAGACGATTTCATTTTTAGTCTCACCATTGGGGCGCTTCCAGACCCACTTCCTGTTTTCTCGTTTGCGGAAGAAGGTATTCATGATCCGTAAATTATTTCTATCTGCGACTTCGACTAATAACCGGCCCCTGCTATTTCTAGAACCTATCCCATAGTCAACTACCGCGTGGTCACAGAATTCATTGGGTGCATTAGCAGCGGAAAGACAGCGAGAGCAGACCGCTATCGTAGTGCACACAAACTTTTGCCTAGTTCTCTGACTCCAAGTTCTGCCTCTGCTTTATTCTCAAAATTCCGTGCAGTTCTTACACCTCCGCCAATGAAGATATTGAACAGTGCGTTTCTTTGTCAGTGCTATCGTCATTTTTTTCGCTGGAGCTAGAAACTAACGCACACAATAAGGTAGTAGGTTACAGCGACAAAAACGAGATGGTTTTTATTTTGTGATATTTGCTGACACAGCCTGCGGCGGGGGATTGAACAGACAGTTAAGGCAGCAAGCAGGTGATGAATTATGGCTTAGATGATTATGTAACATTTTTCCTGCGTTTGTATCCTTCTCTCTACTTCCAGCTGGACTCTACTCATCATCTGACTGGCTAAGCCCACAGCAGGGCAAAGGTTGGCCCCATATCCTTCCAATTACCCCGTTTTTTGCCAACTCCGGCCACCAAATCCCCGCAAACTTCTCGGTTTCATGCGTTAAACTAATGGCGAATTCCAATCGCAGGCCCGGTGCGGTCTGCACGCTCTGTGACAGAGCGCCTGAAACCGGCGCAGAGCGCGCGATCTGAAATTGCGATTGGAGTACACTTGCTCTGGCCAGAGCATGCAGGCCAAAGCATGTAGGGCGCCGCTATCGCCGCTGAATAAGAACGTCACGCAAACTTCCGGTCGTATCTGCCGATTTCGGCGGAGCAGTCCCGACTGCTCCACGGAGCAATCTCGGCTCGGCAACCACTCCCTGTCTACGATTGGAAGACTCGATCCGTGCCTCAGATCTGCGTTTCGAATACAGTTGCTCCGAAAAGAGCAGGAAACGTTGCCACAGAAGTGCTCCAACTCTGCGATTGGAAGTCACCATTACTTTCTGCCGCCCACTGCTACGCTTCTCTTCCCTTGGAGTTCACTCTGTAACCATTAAGGACAATCGGTTATCTTGCCTTCACTATAAATGCCCTGTCCAAGCCATTTCTTCCTATTGATTTTGAAATAGGGTAATTAGCCCGTGTTTGATCCTGCATTCACTGTGCACTCTTCCTATTTATGGCCCCTACCCATAGTCCGCCTTTTTTTACCATATTATTTCAAAGCTTTCCAATGGTTAATTATTCTT